>NC_091110.1:13577500-14777500 GCF_024713975.1 Paralichthys olivaceus | reverse complement strand
TTTAAGCTAGTGTGGCAATTAAGGGTCAGACTGACCGCTCAGCATCGTGGCTAGTGTTAGCAGAGAGTGGCTAGGTTTTGCATGTTCGCATGTTGTGCCAGCAACTTCAGACTCCACGTGTTGTGAATTCAGGACGTCCAAAGACAAGTTAGCAGAACAAGAAATAAAACATTCGTCGACAGGTTGCAGTTTTGTTTTCTTGCATCTCAAGCTTCTGCAAAACAAAAACTCCCAAGTGGTCCCTTTGCATTGTGAGACAGGCTAACGGACAGGAGAGATGGTTAGCATAATGTTTCGGTCTACGTTTGTTCAACCGACCTATCAATCGTGATGCTCTTGTCCCCCATCCACGGGATGAGCTGTTTTCCATGTTCGTGGTACAGAGCCCTGTCGTCGTCTCGGAACACTTTGCAGGCGTAGCCGAACACCAAGAGGTCGGCGTATTTATCACTGTCACTCACGTCCTTCTTCGCAGGCTTGTTGTTGGGGTCTTTCTTGGCGGCTCCGCGACGATACATCTCCCGGAAACTCGTGAAAGCCAAGTATATCGAGGTGCGGGATCCCACTGACGCTGTAGTGATGGTTCTGGAAACCAAGCAGCTCGCAGGTGATCCTTAAATGACGATAATCCGTTAGGTTATCCTGAAAAACAAGCTCCTACGTGCCAGCGGCCGCCATGTTGGAAAGCGAGTAGATGCATCTGTGTTTCCGGTTCGCACTTACGACAGATTCCTCAGCTTTAATAAAACATTTCTTTAAAACACAGTGTGTCATTCATAGATTTAAAACCATGTGATGTTTTGATTCATTGACATCTTTTATTAAAAACAGACAATCTCCACGTGAGTCGTGTTTTTGCCATAGACTGGTTTTTGCCCACGTTTTCATATCTGTCGAATGTGCTGGAGTGAATCGAATTTACAGTGTGCAGTTAAAACTGGACTGAAGAGGTGACCCAAGTTTATAAAATAAAATTAATTAATAAATTAGCTGTGTTGAGGGTCAAACAGGAGCTGATGGACAAAGGTAATGATGAATAAGCTTTATTGTTTTACATTTTTCCTACACAGAGTTCCTATGTGCTGGAGATTTTGATATTTTTAAACATGTATTAAAACCCCAGCTTTTATGCAGTGCTTTATTTATTTTCATTCACTTTTAATGATTGTTTTCTTAACTTTCTTTTATTTTTGTGTGTTCTTCTGTTGATTGCTTCGTTGTGCATTAGTATCTCTAGAGCTATCATTCAATTTTAACATCCTGCGTTTTGTAAAATCACCTCTGAAGCTCTTTATTGCCTTTTTATTTCTTTGAAAGATGCTAAATAAGTAAAGTTTGGTTGATTGACTGATTGATGCGTTTCCCAGGACAGACAGCAATTTTTGGAGAAGGCAAAGTGGACAATGTCAGAGCTGTAGGTCATGTGACAATCCTGCGTGAGCAAGGAAAGACAGAGTCATTATGAGCCTCTCCATGTATAAAACTCCTAACTCAGTGTGCAGCCTATTTTCAGTGTTCTTATGTAGGTTACACAAGGACTAAACAAGAAGCTCAGGTACAGAAGACAATCTAATGAGGTAAAATGCATTTTAATTCTATGATGTCAAATTCAAGAATGTTTTAAAAACTATTTTCACACAGATGATATACAGTAAGAGAATGAACAGCATCCTTGTGAAGTAGTAAGGAGAATAAGTCTTTTTGTGGTTTATTACAGACTTTCAGGGAACATTAAAACGCAATACATTACTGTCTGATGCACCATTGAGCAGTTTTAAATGGAGGAAATGGACTGTGAGGTTTTAAAACTTCTATTAAAAAAAGAGCTATAAAGTAAGAATCTGTATTTTCTTGACTTGAAGCCCTTGCCTTTGAGGCCTAAACCCATGAATCAGGTCACGGTCAGGTACACAGCACATTACTGCATGCTTGGAAATGGTTTTTAGATAATACAGGGCACTCTTTTTAATCCTTAGTTTGGAAGATTATTTCAGCATTTGGCAGGAAAAAAGATACGAGTGGGTGATGGAGCAGTGAGGAAAAGGCGAATCAGCTTTCTCTGACTGTTGAAGAGCAGCGAGATTTGATAATGCAAACTAAATGTTTTCGAAAAGAGAATCTTTGACTGTGCAGAGAAAAGTGACCTTAAAAACAAACACCTTGCAGAAGTGGATTTGTATGACAGAGATGGATATAGAAAAGTTCTAGATTTGCTGAGCAGTGATTTAGTTGTGTTCCTCCATCTGGTTTTTATAATTAAGTTTAATTTCCAATTTTATTTTTAGACAAATAAACTTAGATCAATAAAAATAGCCTTTCCAGTCCTGCTTCTTTTTAAATTTACCTCTGTAGCGGTGTTCTCTTCCACAAATGTAGCAGGACAGATGGTGGAATGGAAGTAGCCACTGTCAGTTGTTTTCTCTGATGACGGCACTGTGGCCAAAAATATTTTGGAATGAATAGAAACCGGAGAAAACTTGATCGGACCATGGTTTCCTGATATGATTTAGATGGAATTACTTTTGCTCTGTTCTCTCATTTGCAAAAAGCTATTAAAGCCACCCATTTATTCACATGTAGTCAATATGTATGTGGTCCACAAAAATTGAATGGAAATTGGTTAGTAAATTTTACATAATCCAGCAAACGCTGATGAAAACATGGCCTACATGCAGAAATAATGATGCAAGATATTTGTTATCTCCCAAACAATGGCTGTGATGATAAATTATTCATAGACTTGAATCTGAGTAACTCTTTAAGCCTAATGAAATACACAGCTGACCTGGTGCACTACAGTAGCACACAGGACAGAAGAGATGGATTGTTGCTTTTACCCTCCACAAACACCCCCACCTCACCAATTCTTTTCTTTACAACCCCTGAATGTGTTTTATTAAAATGTGTGCACAGGTTCAGACGAACACACTCATGAAAGCAGAGGGTGAAAGGAGCAGAGCAGAGAGCAAGAGAGATCGAGAAATAAGAGCATGAAGTCAATTGTTTGTCGTCCTGGGAGGGAAACATCAGTGTGTACTGTAAAAATAAAGAGTGTATCCATGTGGAATGTTGATATGCAAAATGCTCACAGCTATAATTAGAACTTCTTACATACAGTATAGGAATAAAGGCTAATTGATTGTTTTGGTTCTCTTGAGTTTAGAAATTGCATATTTTTCTCAAAGAATACCATATTTTTGTTTTTGCTTGAGCACCAATTAAAAGGCTGCAAGTTTTGCAGAACTAGACTTTTTAAGTTTACATGTACATTTACCCTATGAACTTTGACTCTGAACCTGGGCTGATACTGTAGAAGTTACACTGGGTTTTCCTTCATAATTGTTTTTGCATTAAGCCACCCTTAATTCCCAGATTGTAATTTAATACACTTTAATGTATTAATGTGGATAATTGAATGTCTCACTTCCTTCTATAAAATATTTATAATATTTTCAAATTTGTTTTAGTAAATTGGTTTTCGTTCTCTAACACACTTTTTGCAATTGGCTTGTCTAAATAAAGACATATTTGTCTGAGTAAGTGTTTTAGAAAGCATCACTCACTCCATTGTTTCTAGTTAAAACCTGTGGTACCATCAAAAAGCAAGGAGTTATTTTAAGATTTCAGGATCCTGCCAAGTTGCTCTTCTTTATAGTCAGTGAACAAGGGCCTGGATAACAAGGCTTTGCAGTGCGTCAATGGTGAGAAGAGGGAATTCAAAAGAAAATGTCTCAGATATTCTCTTTACAGCTCGTATTATTTCCTGAAATGATTCTGTCAAAAGATGTCTACATTATACATTTTTTCATTCTGCCCCAGTATTCTTACTGAAGACAGAAACAGGGTCAGACAGCGGTCCATTACTTTGACCATTAAAATTATTGGATTTATTATAAAACATCTCCTGCTTAATCACAAATAGAACTTTTGGCTTCATCCTGCATTTAGACGGAACCTTCAATTCTACGTCAATGTCACTGACGTGTCCTGAACATTTTACAAGATGCCTCAGCAATCAGCTCAGAATCAGGACACGAGGAAACTGTGAATGCTCCGAGTCTATTCTTTGATCTCGCTGAATATTTTCTCTGAGAGGATTAAACTGTCATATTAGATAGATTTGGCTCCGTGGAAAATAATATAAATCTTCCACTTTCCCACAGGGAGATCCAAAACCTTTTGCATCAAGCGACTACACAGCGGAGTGGCTGAAAAATGCAAATCTCTCCACGTTTAGACACTTTGTTTTTCTGTGTTATGCTTCACACGATATGTCAAAACTCACAAATGCGACAGGAAAGGAAAAATTTACTCTGCTGCATAAAATGACTCTTTATGAAATTTGAATTTGTGCATCCGGCGGTGTGTTGAACAAATTCTAAGCATGGATTGTTTTTATTGACACAGTGATCGTAGGTGACTGCTGAGAGCTCAGCTGGCTTTTCTCTTTCTTAACAGTCAGATGTCACTGTTCCAAATGAGTCTTCCAGTTTCCTTACCTGCCTCTTGCATTATCACACACTCACGTCAAGTCTGTGGTATAAATCCAGGCGATCCGTCCTGTGACTGACAGGTTGGACAAGACGTGAGCCAACAAGGACAAATGTCTCCGTGTCGCAGCTGTCACTGTTTGTATTTGGGAGCGTGACAAGTCAAGTTGGATCATACTGCACAGAGACGAGTGGATTTATTGGGATTTGTTAGCAGCCTAATGGGACCCCTGGGCTTTTACCATTATTTCACACAGAGCAAACCTTTCCAGGTGCAGGTTAAACAAAGTGTGAAATTAACACATGAATATTCATGTTTCTCTCCTCAGAACGTTTTTCGTGATTGTTTAGAGGAGATATTTTGAGCTTTCCACCTAAAGGGGTTGTTTATCGACTTTGTTGTTTGTGAGTGATTGTCATACTGAAAGACAGATGATAGATTTGTATTGGTCTTCAAAGTGTTTATGACTTGACCTACAGTAATTCAGGATGCACACAAATACACAGAAGGTGGAGGGTATATAAATATATACAACTGATGAGTTTGTGTTAGTGCTGATCAATAAAACAATATCAGTATTGATCAGAATCAAATTTTCATCAATGTCAATATAATAAAGATTCACTATGTATCGTTACATTTCTTATGCATTGTGCAAACACAGCGAGGAGGTATAACACATAATTGATCTACCTCAGATTCATAAAATATTTGTCATAAAGAAGAAGTTAAAATAAAAAAACTTTTCACTTTATCATTCAGTTGAGACAGTTTGTCTCTGTGCTGGACAAATGGATTCAAAAAATTAATGTGTCCCATCTGCCTTTAGGTTTTTATAACATTTATTGGGATTTTAATTTATTGAGACCCAGAAGTGTTTCATGCTTTTTACGATATTATGTTTTTTAATATCTTATATACTGTGTATGTATTGTACATCTCTTATGTTCTAGCAATAAAACAATAAAAATATGTCCCTGATCCCTTATCAGGAGCAAAAACCTGAAATAAATAATAATGGGACATTTATCTTGATAATGAACATTTTTATCTTGATATAATTCTGGTGATACCTTCCAACGCTAGTGTCAATATCTTGCTCCTTATATTTGTTTGTCAGTGAGAGTGTGTGTGTATATAATGTAAATGCAGGACTCCATACACAAATACTTCCATGTATTCATTATCTTAAATATATATATATATATATATTCAACATTTCACTTTCAGTGTCTACACAGTGGGACATGCTGTCTGTCTGCAGCCATGAAATTGAAATGAGTTTCCAGTGATGAGTAATGGGTAGATTGGTGTGAATTAGGTCACCATCAAGCTGAGGCATAGAGCGCTGTGCAAATCCACTTTAATGTGTTCCACATGTGATCTCTGTTGTGATTAGGTTCATGTGGCTTGAAGGGAAAATGTGACATTTTGAATTTGAACCGTCACAAAGCAATTGTCACATTAAACGAGGGCGTGTGTGTGTGTGTGTGTGTTTGATAAAATTGCCTTGTTAACCTTGCATTTTATAAATTGATGAATGTTTCTGTTAGTGTAGGTGTTGTATTTTTTATTAGTCCATTTGATTTTTTAATCAGACTTCTCCTACACACTGGACCGCTGCTTCAGTTTTGAGTATTTGTCTCTTTTCTCCAACTTTCTCACCTCTAACTTTGCAACAGCTTCAAACTGATTTTATCTTTTTTTAATGAATAAAAAGTCTGTTTGCTTATAAATTACCATAAATTGTCATTATATGGTAATATATTGATTTAATGAGTTGATGGTAATAAACTGAAGTAGTTTCCTAATTGGGTTCTCAGACCTGCCCTTCCTCAGTAAAGAATCAGGTCATTGTAAAGTCCTATAGGCTCAGAATCGGCAATAATTGCACTTCAATTAACTTATGGAAAGCAGCGGCCATTACTTTTGCAGAGACACTTAAGTAATGCTAATGATTTTCGTCCCACAATGTCACATTTTCTTAATAGATTAACATTACACACTGCAAGATTTATAGCTGGTAAGCTATAATTTCCTTCAGGACGTCTGGTCTTTGTGTCCCAGAATTATCATGTCTCGTCCAGCCTCCACAGTCAAAGTCAATCAAATAAAACAACTTAATCCACACAAGTAGTTTGGCCTCCACCTAAATCGCACTCGACAGCGGGTGTAAAGGTTAAGTAATTTGTGGACTCTAATTGCAGACAGAGACAGAGGCAGAGGCAGAGAGGAGGGCTGAGCTGAGCAGGCTGGCAGACTGAGGTCCGTAATAACTGAGCAGGACGATTTCTAGGTACCGTCAGGGCAGGCACACGAAGGTTCGGTTTAGGATTCAGGTCTAGAGCGCAGATGAGGACCAGGCTGGACGTGATGGGACATTGGAGTTATTAATACAGACCTGTAGAGTTTTTCCACCCAAGGTGACTGAACGGACTGGCGGTGTCGGGAAGAATGAATCAGACTTAAACAATGTTTCAGGGGTGATTAGTAGATTGGCTGAAACCAGGAGCCATGACCAGCCAGCGACACACACAACAGGACAAAAGGGACGTGGACAAATGATAAGGGTGGAGATCAACAGTGGGAAAACCCAAAGAAAATAGGAACACTTCTAATTTTAAATGTCAGATCAAAAACATGAACTATAAAGTCTTATTTCTGGGACTGATCACAACTTGTTGTCAATAATCAACAGGGACTTTCTTCTACTAAACTGACCTTTGCCTGTGGTCTTCTGCGATGACTGACTGAAATGCTGCGTGACAGCGTCTCTTGGCAGGGTTGAATTAGTCCAGAACAAAACCTGTTTTATACTGAGCTGGAGGTCCAAGATATTTATTCACATGAAGCATCTGTGACAGCAGAGGAGACCCCATATCTGATCTGTTACGGATCACAGAGTAAAAACATTGCTCCATCATTTATAGTCATGCGAGCTACATGGGTCTTGAGATGTCGGTCTGTCCACCACTTTGTTCCAGGATAAAATAATCCATCCAATATTGGTTGAACTGCCATAAAATGGACATTCATGCTCCCCAGAGGATGAGTCATTAGTGCATTCATGTAGTGCACGGATGTATCACACCAAGAAAGTCGTGAATAGTTTATCCTTCATTTATCATTTAGAATGCCGTCTCTTTATACTCTGAGTTAAGACGTAGGTTATTGATTAGTTTTGAATATGAATCCCATGATATATGATCATGAGGGATAATTGTTATGTTCTTGATAATTGTTCTTTGTCCTAATGTTTCAAGGACAGAAACTAGAGAACAAGACAGGAAAATAAATTGAATGTCCCTACTTCATTTGCCAAAATGGGAAAATGTAAATGGAGGGTGGCTGAGACAATGGAATAAACAGAGAGAAACGGACAGACAGAGATGAGAAGGAACACGTCAAAAGGTAATCACCAGACTGGGACAAACCAATGAATAGATAGAGGCAAACAAACAGCCAGCAGACAGATACTGCTGAAATTTGCTTCTTTTCAGATGTGTCTCAGTATTTCTGGAGGGAAATCTCAGAAAACTCTGAGACGAACCCTGAACAAATGATAAACAGGAAGACTCAGTGGCACTGACTGGGCCGTGGTCCGTGCACATCGAGGAGCTCATTCTTCATTGTGGCATGGTTGGGATCTAATGGAATGGAAGCCTGACAGTGTTTGACGGAGGGAGCAGGGGAGGGCAGCACGTTGGCATTTTTCAAATACTGGACATCACTGAGGATAATTCAGTTACTCCATTTGTGTTCTAATCAACAAATGCAAGTCATGCGGAGCCACACATCATAGAATGCATATATATATAGAAAACCTACCTTTCTAGCTAGAGGAGGAGGTGGAGATGGTTGCACCAACTGGACACCAAAGAAAAACATACCTCTTCTGAGGTCACACAACTGGTGTAAGAAACAGCGCCCTCCTCAAACAACTGCAAACATGGCGTGACATAATGATTTATCTTGTACCCACACTCTATTACACTGTTTGTATTAAGCAGTGAGCATATGGTGTCTTTGCACAGCTGCTGCTGTGGGGAGTATTTAGCTGAAGAATTCATTTACAACTTTGGTTCAAGTCCCTGTGACAGGCCATAGAGCTGGTTTTGTGCCCGGGTGTAAAAGATTCAACAAAAACACTATTAATTGGATGCAATGTATTTTTTCCACATTGATCATGTATGAGATGTAATGAGGTCCCTGTTGTGGGCCAATCAATTGGAAGCTGATTGCTCTGTGTCCAACGTGTCCCTTTCCTGCTATATTTTCTTTTGTGTCCGTCCTATTGAAGCTGGTTGTCTCTGGATAATTTATTACATGAATGTGTCTCTTTCAAACCCCATGTTTGCTCAGGGAACATACTTTATTATACATGATCATGTCTTCAGTTGGTCAGAGATTGGATTTTGAATAATAGAGGAGGTTAAGCTGGCAATTTTGACATTATTCTAATTGACTACAGGCCAGTAAAGACATAAAAAATATGTCCTCTAACCTTTTGGAGAATTTTATCCCCATTTGCAAAACATTATATAGTAATTAGAGGTTTAAATCATGCATTACATACATGTGGTAAGTATGTCTATGACTGCAGAGGGCATAATGCCCGTCGACAGCTGGTGGCAGCAATGACTTGTGAAAGGTTTTATTTATTCGCCAATAAAAAGGGATGAAATAACTGTCAGCTGATGTAAACAAGGCTATGCAAATGTTTTACGGGGGTTGGAAATGCATTCAGCATGTTTCCCAAGCCTCGAAATTAACAATCAGAATGAATTTTCTTTTTAAATGAAAGATGCGACAGAAAAAGTAAAATTTCCACTTAATTTCTGCAGAACTTAAATATAAAGTTGAACTACTACTTTTTGTTGAGTCTTTGTGACTCGAATCACTTTGAATTCAGCGGCATCTATAATTGTATTTTTGCAATTATGTTCTAAAACATCCTTGCACATCCTTCTCTTTCCATGGTGTTCTTCTCGTTGTTGACAAGTTTCTGAGAAATTAGAACTTGTGTGATTCTCATAGGTGTTATATAGACAGGTCAGTAATCAGGTTATGACTCTATATTCCACCACCTTGGCTGGAAAGGCTTAGAGGAGAGGAGAATAAAAGATGGTGTTTGTAGGAAACTAACATGGTCTCCAGGCTCCATCTGGACTTACGGTCTGGACCCAGGCAACAGAAGTAGCATCTGGTCTGGGCTGCAAGAGATACAAGGAGCAGCTACATTTCTCTGCATCATCTATTTTCTACAGCAGGGAATTTGAGATACACACATGGTAGTTGCTGTTTGCTTTAAAAACAACTCACCAATTAGCAGTGAATTGGCAATGGACACTCCAGCAACTCAGCAAAAATATCTTATTTCTCTTTGTCTTCGTCTGGTCTCGTCTAAATCATTAATTCTTACCTTTGTTTCAGCTTCACTGTGATAAATAGTTTGAGGAATGGAGCGTGCACATGTAATAAGTGAACAAAAGTGGGAAATATTGTAATCACTACGGTGCCTACAGGGAGTCAATCAGTCAGTAAATCCCTTAGCCTGGAATAAGCAACAATAGTGGAATTAATCACCTGGAATAAAGTCAGGTCTGCATATTTTCCTTTTTGCATTTGTCACAACGACACAAAGAAAACAAGACTGGCTGTGATGATAAAGCGCTGCTGTATCCGACCCCTACAGAGACTGGGATCTGATAGATGGTGCAGAGAGAGAAATGTTTCCAGTCGTGTGTTGAGTCTGATATTCTCCAGACTGCTCCGAGGATCATGGGAGCAACAGTGTCCGTGAGCAGAGGCCTTCTCACGAGCTTGCATTTCTGTTCGGCGTGTACGACGTGTTATTTTGTAACTGTGGTACATTTGATCCACAGTTACCGATTGCAACAGAAACATTTCAAGGAAGGGGATTAGAAGATCAGAGGTATGGCCGGAGACTGGAGTTTCCAAAGTTTTTGCGTTTACAACTTTTAGGACTAAGTACACAACACAGAGGATCCATTAGTAGCCAGATGAGACACGTATGTGGAGATTACGTAAAATATCCTCCTCCTTCATTTCTTCTCTTCCTTCTCACTGTCACAACGGAAAACACCGGCCTCTTGTTGCACCTGTTTGTCCCGTTTCTTTTTCGTTATATTTTTATTATCTTCCCTAAAGCTAGACCTGGCAGCTGCTGCCACCCCCCCGCCCCTCCCTCCACAAAACAGAAGCTGATTTATGAATCAGTTTGTTCCTTCTGCTGTCATTAATGCATTCCTGGAAGGCACACACACCCACACACACCTCTCATTGCCGGAGATGGAGAGCGGGATTTTAATTTGTTTTGATCGAGTAATTAAGTCTCATAAACAGCTCAATCTTGTCATGTTTTTATGGAAATATAAATACACAGCCACGCGTTTTCTGTTTGTTTGGACGAAAGTTAAAAAAGACACAACAAAGTTTAATGATGCGCTGTTTTTTATCCCAAATCACAACACAAGTAGATGTGGCCAAACCCTCACCATCATTTGCTGTGGTTTGAAATATTAAACACGCTGCTGACAATAGATACTCCAAATATGAGAAAATGAGTGAAAAATATCCGTATAACCACATATGCTGCATCAAATTATTTTGTGTGCTTATTCAAAATGTTGAATTATTAACTTGGAAAAATGGCCTGAAACCACAGTGAAAATCAATAAACATAGATTTTGAATTGAACTTTTTAAAGTTTTGCAAGCCCTAAGGACACACAACCACACAGCCCTTAAAACATATTTTCAAGTATTGAATAATTGAACACATTGTCTGCCCAGGGAAGGTATATAATATATATATTACTGTATATATAAACTTTACACATTAAAGTAACAGATGTTTCCAAAATCCACATGAAAACATAGAAGCAGGTTGTGTGCGTTGCTACCTCTTAGGACCTTCTCCAGACCTTTGCAGGACCAGTGGACCTCATGGGGACCAAGGCCCGGTCCTAATGAAGAACAACTTCACTTCTGAGGTCCTGGTTAAGGTCAACAAAGAATGGAAGTCAAGTTGCTGTACCTTATATTTTAAAACATCTGTGACACACAAAGTCAGAGACACACACAGTGAACCTGCAGTGATCCTCTGTGATTTTGCTGCTCTCTATAAAAAACTCTTGAACTGTGGTTGTACTACTGTGGGGAACAGAGAGGCTTTGTCGGTGAGCTGTTGTTACAGATCCAGCACAAAGCTCCTTGTTCATTAAGCCCATCAGTGTGCCCTCACCCACTGCTGCAGTTTCTTCTCCCAGGGTCTCTGGCTTCCACAGTTTTGGCTCAAAGACCAAGAGATTTGGCTCCTGCAGAGACAGTAGCTAGAACATCAGGGTGTGTTATCAGGGCAGTGGCTGCAGGTCGTGAATCCAAGTGCAGGTTTTAATAAACTAGAGCAGTTCAACAGGAACATATTTTCCTTGATGCTGAACATCTTGTGTTCTGCAGTTTGAATGTGGCCGAGTGTGGTGCGGATTTTGAATATATAGAAAAGAGAATTCATCAACATTCACTCCCTGAACAGAAACTTGATAAACTGATGTACAGTATGAAAATGAAGTTGAGGATTGCAACCTTTACAATGCAGTGAATCATTGTGAGCAGGATTACATGAACTGTGTCACCTGAAATCACAGTAGAACAACTTCTTCTAAAATGCAAATGTGCTCGTGAGTTTTGGTAGCACATCTACTGTCTGTTTCCATGGGAACATCCTCACTGGGGAAACACTTGGTCAATAGATGTAGATACAGACTCCAGAGGCAGCAAAGCATCACTATTGGTGACCCTCCTCAGGTCCCCCTGCTTGGCTGCATTCTGTAACTCATTACTTCCTTTAAAGGAACAGAGCACTGGCTCGAGGCAGGACAAGAAAGATAAAGAAAAACGATGCTTATCAACTGATGTCTGACTTGGAGTCACAGTGTACAACAGCGAAAATCCCAATGACATTTCCACATACTCAAAAATAGATGACTCCCCAGGAGCCCTGCTGATGGAGGGGCACTTTGCCAACACTGATGTAACAACAGGGCATCACACACCAGCCTAGTCAAAAACATCAAATTCAGCTGGTTGTCAAAAAGTCGCCTTCATTTTCTCATTTTTAATGAGTTTCTGTAAAAGGCACAGTTGCAACAAGCAGCTTGTGGAAGCACAGAAGCTTATTGCTCTGGTATGATGGTCATCCACTTTTTGCACCCTTCATCCACCCCCACCACCTCCAGAAATGTCACTGCTGTTAGTAAATGCTTTATTTATTCAACAAATACTTTGGCTCTGGAGATGATGCAGACAATTACTAGGTTTCCTACACAACACAGCATTTTCTTTATCCAACATAGATTTGGTTCAACCTGTACGGATGATGATGGCACACAAACTTTGCCAAAGGAAATGAAAAGAAGCTAAATGACAATTGGCAGCACAGTCATTGGCCATAAGAAACCAGATGTGGTCCAGCATGTTTGGCATGGACCTGATTAGGACAACCACACTGACTGCATAGCGCCCACAGTGAAAGATGGAGATGGCAGTGTGCTGAAATGTGTGAAAGCAAATCATGTCGGGGGAAAGTGTTGGAAGGAAAAAAAACCCCCACTTCATTAGTCCACAGATGCAGCCGCCCGTACCTTTTCAAATGGAAGCTTACAGACACATTTCTGAATTCATGTCACTGGCAGCCTCATAAAAAACCAAGACTGTCAACTCTCTGCTGTGCGCTACCTCTAAACCACTTAACCCCCTCTGCACAGCTTCCAAATCCCATAACCCACGCCTACCTACACTTGGTGGTAACATATAAACAGCCACCCCCCACCTTACTCTACAACACGTTGTAGGAATCAGGGGGGCTCACCTCCTCGAGAAGCCAGAAAACAAAATAGGCGTCTTATTCAAGAGTTTGCCCCAGGGAGAAGCAGCTGCAGTCAGTTTAAGACTTGTAGGTAGTAAAATGTTAATGTGACTGGGATTTAAAGTTCAGAAGCAGCTTGGTTACTTAGTAATGAAGTGAACAAAATAGAATTTTATAAATGGTAAATGGACTTAAAGATCATTCTCACAAACTTTAATGCAGCTCTTCTATACCCAGTGTTTGCATTCATACACTGTATGACCATTGTTTTAATAATTTTGCCCAGGAACACTTTGTAGAATGCAGACTGGAGGAGCCAGGGATCGAACCATCATGCCTCTGGTTAGTGGACGACCCTCCTGAGCCCTCCTAGGCTAACGTCAGTTTCCACTCAAACAAATCCATTGTGACTTCTGGAAAGAGCAGTTTGAAATTGTGAACTGGTTCCCATAGGACTTCAGGCTGTCTGCAGCATTAACCGCTTCAGTGGATCATCCAGGTCATTATGTGAAGGAACAGCAACAAATGGAGCAAAGGGTTAATTAAGTCATAGCTTTGACTTCAGTTATGATTTCCAATCATTAGAGCCATATGGATTACAAACAGCCAATCAAGTTCAAGCAGTCACACTGCACGGTTCAGTCTTTATTGCCTGACATTCAACACAATACTGGCATTAATTCTACCTGCAGAATCCTTGTTGCTGAGCCTTCTCTCCCAAACCTCATTTACTTTGAATGGTTCATTCTTGAACTTTAATGACTTTACTAAAGGAATAACATTGGTGGTGGTGCTCCACTGAAACCTTTGTAGCTTTGTGAAATTGAAATGCTTAGGTTTTCACTGGCATGAAACCAAAATGTAAGAGAGATGGGATTAATAACGGACATGCACTTTTTCGTTGTGCTGTTCAGTATTGCTTGAGCTGCTATGTTTCCGTTGTGTTGTCATGAGCTGTTTATTATGGTACAGGGTGTTTGTATAACAGGTGGCACATAGAGCACAGGACAGTTTGTTCTTGCTTCAGCAGAAAGATGAGGACATGCGACTTAATTCTACTTCTAATTTCTACTTAATTATTTCTTTATCTGAGCAAAAAGTTCTTGCAGGATATTTGACAGCCTTATCATCATCTTGTATCTTGTTATTAAGAAGTTGAGTCCTCCAGCATTTCTGAGCTGCACAGTACGATGTTTACAAGATGGACATCACGCACCTTTATCTCTATCGGGTACGTTTTGATTTTCTTATTGCACACAATGTCTGCTTGTTGGACGGATCTTAATTGTGCTCCTCTAACTGAAACGCTGAATGCATGTGTTAGAAATACTCAAATCCAAAAGAGCATTCAAGCAATTAATCTAGCAGTATTGATGTCCTCCCCTCCCATGTGAGATGTAAGTATTAGTTTCAAAACTGCTTCGACATCAACATTCAAACATGGTTCGCTTGGTTTCTGGAGGATTTAAAAAAAGGCTCTGATGGCCACTCTGAACGTGAAAGTCAATATTTGTTCTTAAGGAACCCAAATAGCTTCAATTTTCACTTTCAAAATGAGATGGAATGTGTCTCATTAGAAATACAGACACAAACGTTCCCTCTGTTAAGAAATCTCTGGGTGACTGTGTCTCGCCTGCTAAAAATGCAAACACCAGTTGATGAAGCATCTGAATCGTTTTTTCAGTCAGTTTGTGTTTGTTTGAATATATGAGTCATTGCTTTCCTTGTCTCCTCCTCACAAATATCCTCAAATAAAGACATTTGTCTGGGTTTTAATCTTGTTTGAATTGTAGTCTTTTCCAGATCACATGCACTGATCTGCTTTAGTTTCATTAATATAAACTGTGTCCCTCAACAGTTATGGTTCTAATGGTAAATTTACTGGCTTACTTGTGTCTTTTACATCTAGTATTTTGTCTTTAGTTTATCTTTGGAAGTAACCTACCAGTCTGTCAAACACAATATGAAATCCTCAGTAAATTAAAGTGATTGTGAAGGATGCGACTGGATAAACACATCAGCAGCAAAACAACACCAAGACGTATTGATAGAGACGAGCTTAAAACCTTTCAAATTCTTCTGGTTTATGCTGTGACTACCTTGTTGCAGCCCAGGAGCAGTAAGATGTGGTATGGTAATAGATGGGACAAAATGCAAATGTCCCTTGATAATGCTTTAGTCACAGTGATAGACATTGTTGCTGTCACAATCAGTTAAGGGTGGGAGAGGATGGACGCTGAGCTTCAGAAGATGGACGGCCTCTGAAACGAACCTGACCATCCAACAAACAATCGTCCGTTCTCCATGTCAGGCAGCAGAGACACCTGTCAGAGGAGAGTTATTTAAAGGGTGTGTGCAGCCTGTCTGAGTGTTTTTAGCCTGCAGAATGAAAAAATGAAAAATGTATCTGCTCCAAAAAAACTTTTGGAGCAGATACAGAGTATGAGGCATTTCGGCTTTTTGATATTTATTGTGTTGAAGCAGAAGATTAATGTGAATCGTAGACAGAATCTTGTGTGCTTCTAAATCTCTGCCACATCTGGAGCATCGTCACCGCGTGGCAACCTCTTACCTTTTTCAAATGAATCACTCTGTAAATAATTATCACGTGAAACATCACATTCATTAGTGGCTGTTGTTTGCTGTCAGCGCTCAGTCTGTTGCAGCTCATAAATGCACCTGTTGTTTGAGATGCCTCGTGTGTCACTCACAGTCTGTTCAGCAGTTGTTTCTTTGTTCAAACTCTGTCAGTCTTTTTATACATTTCACTTTTCAGCCTGTGATGTTTTATTAAAGTTTCCTTTTGCCATTTACCTGGGATTCATCAGATGTTTCTTAAAAGAAGTTTGACAGTTACACATCACAGATTCTATCCACCCTTCGCTCCTTGGTCTGACGGGTTGTTTGGATGAATTGTGAAAGGATAACATTGAAGAGGGAGATTGCATGTTTAAAACAGATTTTCATGCATAGGCTCCAAGGGTCCATGTCACCCATGTAGAAAAAGGGGATAACATGGTTTAGAAAAAAGAGCAGAGTGGAGTGATTTGCACCTGGGCCTGATATTGCTTCTCTAGTGATCCTTGCTACACTCACAACAGCGATGACAGTCGGTGGACATCTAACACGACGGCCTGCAGAGAAACAGAACCCTCGTACCCTGAACGCTCATGCTCGGCTTTTACTGTCTCACTTCGACACAACACTCTGCCCATCACAGGATCCAGTTGGCTTACAAGAGGACCTGGAGATGAGAGAGGCGGGATTGAACTGTCAGACCAGAAACAAAGCAGAAGCAAAACAATGGCCAAAAAACATTGGTCTGGACAAAAACAGCCGATGAGATCACGTGCAAACACAAGGAAATAATTAGCTTTGACTAATTTATAATTTACCTTTGGCTGGCGTGTAACTATCGGGCCCACCATCAAGCAAAAAGTGTGAAAGTTAAAATCCCTTCCATGACTGAAGGGAAAAATCCTGATTTGCCACTTCAGAGGACTGCTCTTGGAATGTGTAGCGCATGGTGGTGTCCTGTGCCAGTAAAAGTCTGGCACATCTTGGCTGGTTATTTTTGAATAGAGGGACAGTTAATGCCAATGGTTTGCTCTATATTGAAAAATCAAGTAATAGCACTTGGTCTGCACCACGTCTGCTGCAGAACACAATAGAAATTTAAGTATAGATCACGGAGAATGAAACATGAGACTGATGAAATGGTAATATCAGAAAATAAATAACTAAAGCATCCCAGAACATTGATAACTTATGAAGTAATACAGAAATGAAAATGAGTCAAAAATCAAGACTTCACTGTGTATGAGGCTTTGAAAAGTTCGGATATACTTAAGCCGCTGAGCCAAAGTAGGATCAATGCAATATACTTCTCTCAGGCTGCTGCATTGTAGAGTAGCTGTTGACCTTGTTGCCAAGAGAACAGAGATCTGGAGAAGTCTTATCCAGAGATGATGGATACCTATATATCAGCTTTTTCTAAAGTGATAGAAATATATAAAGAAGTTTCAATAGATTTATTTTTGTAATTGGCTAGACTGAGGGAATCCAATAGTTTTTGGAATGTGGTTCCAAGTGTTTGGAATTGCAGGTAGAGCAGGACGTCATCAGCGTAACAGAGGAAAGAGACATTTTCATTAGTAAAATAAATTTGACTTCAAAGAAAACAATAATGGAGCCCAGGATTGGGTCCTGGGGATTCTCCTTATTTAGAGACAGTGAACATGAGATACCACTTTAAACCGTGCCTATCAATATATTATTATTATTTCTGTGCAGCTTAATAGCAAATATACATTCATCATACAAATATCTACTTAGGGCTTAGCTTCAATGTTGGAAATACAAATGTATAACGAACAGCAGGGTTTCAGCTAAATGGGGATAATAAGATAGGAAACCATTGTTTTGACGAAACAATGTCCCCTTGACGTAAAGGCTATGGTCTAGTCACTACTTGTACAGACAGTTGCTAAATCCATGGACGGGATACTTTCTGACAACATGAGCTCTTTTCAAATCAGTGAGATTTCAGTATAAGATGCAAACAACTGCAGAGGAGCTCCATATAAGGTGAGGCTCAGACAGCCATCTGAGAGTGGCCTCAGTTTAGGGATTTCTCAATAGAGTCTGTCAGCTTAGAAAAGTCCTTTAAAAAGAGACTCCTCTGCAATCTCATTTTCTAAAACTACTGAACGTGTTCCTCTGTTATTTTATTTTGTATTGTTTGGATCTGCGGAGAATATCTGTCTTGTCTTTTCTGCTGTGTCAGGAAGGATGTGTTTCTTTGAAGCTAAGATAGTGAGCTTAAGTAGCGGCTGTGGACCAAACAAACCCAATCTAGTTCAGGATAAAACTCCAATTGAAGTATTGGCATCACCCAGAAATACCTGCAGGTATTTATGTCGATGTTTAACCGTAAATACATTAAGTAATTGACAATTGTAGCATCAATGTTATCCTCCTGAAATGAAGTTCCTAAGTCGTCCGTTATAGACTTGAAATGTATTACACGTTTTATATCTATTAATGCATCGGTCATTTACTAACGGATTGCTTTGATTTGTCTTTTTAAGTAATTAAAATGTCAGGCCTGGTTGACTTCATAAATCTGAAATGAAGAGGATTTACCTTTCATTCCAACTGGTCTCCCACCTCCATCTTTTATCAGGGCCCCTATCCTCTAAAGCTTTTCTCTAATAAACACTTCAGAACAGAATAAAGCCTGGACCAGAAAAGGGATAACCAAGCAGGGAGTGAGGGATTGTGGTTAATCTCTAAGGGAGCTGCGGAGGGGAGACGGACGGAGAAATAGGAAGGAAGGAGATGAGATAAGGTTTGCAACTGTAAGACGATGTTTTGACCTCATGTTAATGTGCAGAACCCCCGAATCTCTAGCAACTACATTAGTTGCACATCTATGGAATCCTGTAAATCATTGCAAAGAAAAACACAACTTGGTACCTCAAAATAAAGAGTATCTCAAAATGACTGTTACTCAATATAATGAATTAGACTACTATCTCAAAATAATGATTTATTATCTTAAAGATAATAACTTACAAACTTAAAATAATTCTAACTATGTCATAATTTCGAGTAACTATCTTACAATTTTATAATTCTGCCCATTTTTGCATCATTGTGTGTTACTTATTATTTTGCAACTTTCTATCTCATTATCATGACCCGTTATTTCATAATTTTGACTTCTATTTTTCTTTCACTGTCAGAAATGAGCTTCCATACATTTCCAGTTTCAGGCCACTGCAGCTCATTGCACATCCTTGATAACAATATTGTGCAAAATGGCCCAAATGCAAAGAATCCTCGACACTTTAAAATATGAGCTCGTCTGTGAGTTTGATTATCAAAAGTAAACACTGATTTTCTTGAATACTGCAGGTATTTAAATAACTGTAGCATGTTTACTTTCGTGCCAACAGACAAAGTCTGTCAGGTGTCCCTCAGGGACTCAGGAGGCAAAGACCACTGCTGTAGGTCATTCATCATTCCGGCTGTTATCTCTCCTTTCTATCGTTCCAATCTCTCTTTCTCTGTTCCCTCTCTCTTTCAGTCCCCACATGAGATGTTATCTCGAACCTCTTAATCAGGTTACCAGTCACAGCTGTTTATGTCCCTGGGAGGACTGAGTCTTGTCGACTGTCAGGACACATTGTTCCACCGGTGAAGAAGAGGAGATGAAGAGATTAGGGGGCGCACTCACAGCGTTACCAATGCCTCTGAAAAGACAGAGGGATACAGGGGAAAACGGGGTGATGGAGGACGATAGAGGAGAGTGTGACTGAGAAAATGTAAGTTGAAGCCAGGTTGGTCAGGTGCCACCGTCTGTGATCTCAGCATGTTTGAAAATGGCTACAGCAGCGAGTCTCTTGCTGCAGTTTCTGCATCTGTTGTTTTAAGTGGATGCTCCCTCGATGACACCTAATCAATCTCTGTTGTGTTGTTTTAGAGGCAGTTAGTTTCTCAGCAGCATTCTGCAGCACCGCCAGTGGATCATGAATTTTTAATGCTTTTTTTTTTTTCTCCCTTGATGAACAACATTAGCACGATGCCGGTTAGATGTGGCCCACTTTATCATCTCGCTCCCCCTTTTGTTTCTGTTTCCTCCGCCCGGCCTCCCACCACCTGCTCCCCCATTTGTGTGGGACTGACGGCAGCAGGATTATTGGGTTTTATGTCCAATATCTGGGCTCTAGTTGTTAATAGAAGTGTTTCAGCACTGTGAGAACTGTTGCTGCAGAGATTGTTGGTTAAAGTGTTGAAAGGTATTTGTGTCACTTGCCACAACATCGATGGTGTCTTATCTTTCACAAAACCAAACAACATCAGTCACGGTAAACACAGTAATTAATATGCTGTCAACCAACGCTTTTCTGTCTGTGTGCACAATCAGATGGGACCTGTGACAAACTGACTATCAATCTAAACTGAGAAAAACAACAGTAAAACGTTGGTAGGTTTTAAGGTGCTGGTTTGACCCTCAAGAAGAATTTGGGGCTCAGTTCTTAGAATCAGACAATTCAATATGCAGAAGCGAGATGCTGGAGATCGAACCACCAGCCCTCTATCAGTGGATAACCCACTGCTCCTCCTGAGCCACAGATGAACTAACTATGCAGAGCATAGCATGCAACAGTCATAACCTAGATTGCAAAGCAATTGTTTTTTCTTATCTTTTGGCAATAACAGTCATTACCTTTTATTTATGTTTCGTAGGTGTGGAAATAACATTTTAAATACATTATTAAGAGAAATGTCAATTTAAAACAATAACTGTGGTCCTGACTCGTTAACATTAACTCACACCTAATGAAACCAAATGACTTTTGCATTAAATCTCCCATAAACCTTTCAAGACATAAAGATTGATTGAATCATCTATTCAACATGCAGTGTAATTTGTTTCTTTCAACAATCAGTTCCTCCTCTCGTCCATAAAAACAAGATGAACTTGACAACTGTTATTTCATTCTAAGCTGGAGTCTGTCACTTTGACCTTTCCGCCCCTTTTGTCATGCTTGATTATAATCTTACAGGGGAAAAGTGGCTACACGGAAATGTCAAGCAGGTACATTAATAATGAAGAAATACATTCGACATGCTGGCAAATATATGTACTGCGACAGAATGGGATTTGAGTTTATGAACAGCATTGTAAAAGCTGTCAAAGATTAATCTGCTGCACTCTTGTGCTGCAAAAAGCCAAGGAGTAATAACTGTCGGTAGCAAAACTCAGAAATTATTTAAAGCTTTTGACCTGTGACAAATGTAGTTTCTGTATTATTTCTGTTGGCATGATTTAACTCATATCACACATGAATTCATGGTATTGCCTGTAGAGTCTCTTCCAGTGTAAAAACATGCAAAGTTGAAGAAAAGTCACAAGTGGGTGCTAATGGATGCAAACTGCTGTGGAAATGATGGTTCATGCTCTGCATTCATTTAATGTTTCTCTACTCTGAACAATTACTCTGAGTGCTTTAAGGTATGAGTCACATTCACCCATTCACACACTCACGCAGGGCTTCTTCAGGTTTTTAAAATCTACTTCTTAAAAGTAAAGAGACGAGAAAAAAGGAGAAACTTGGGAGAGTTTGATGTGAGTTCAGTCAGAGTTTGAACTGTCTCATAAACACACAGAATACACACATTTGTTTTTCACTAGTGGCTTATGCAAAAATGGAGCGGACGGCTTAGTGTGGACATGAGGTTCACTCGGTAACATGAAAACATCACCCAAAGACAGAAAATTGCCGTTTGTTTTTGTCATGGTTCTCATCACAAATGCAAAAAGGGAGTGTTTTGAACCAGAATCCAGTTTGTCAAGACTATATCACCACCTGTGCTATATAAATAATACCATGCAGAGGTTGTTAAGACGTTGTTCCAGATTTCAATTTGTGTTTATCATGCACCTGAGCAGAGAGTATCACTTCAATACAGCCCACATCCTCTCTGATATGACTGCATAATGGCCGGGTGGTATGCATCATGGGAAAAAAAGGTTGGAGGGATAAAGGAGAGGGACTGAGGAGGAAATTAAAAGCAGTGCTGAGTTGTATTGTAGTCCGTGATGCTGATTGTCTTTCTGATGATGTTCATTTGAGCTTTACTCTAATTTGAAACCGGTGATGAAATTTGCCGTTGTGTTGATTTGAGATGCTTTTCTTCCCTGGCATCGGAAACGTTTATTATCTGATCCTGCTCGGCATGGTGACAGCGGCAATTATCAGCAGTGCAACTCTGGAGAGCCGAGTGACTGTGATGCTGTAGTGGCCCCGGAGGCTCTGCTGAATATATTTATGAGGGGCCCTGCTTGATTTGCAAAAATGTAAACAACATTTTAAATAGTTGCCTTTGTTGTTTTTTCCCCCTTTTATCCCCTAAGAAAAAGAGTCGGCGCCAGAGATGTAATTGAAACCGGAGGAAGACGTCGCCCATTATAAATATGTGAACTGAGCTGAGCGCTGATGATAGTTCAATTACATCTAAAGTGCACGGAGGAGGGGGAGTCGAACACGAGAGAGGAAACAACTGAAGAAATATGAAGCAATATGAAGAAATAAATGAGGAGACCAAGTGGGTGGGAAGACGTGCAGGGAAAGAGTACTGGTAGAGAGTGAGGACAGGGGCTCCAATAATAAATAAAGCAAATCTGTGCATGCTTTGATTATATTGCTTTCTTATTTCCAAGGGGAAAAACAACTGAATAATTAATATGAATCTGAATGGGAAGGAGCTTTCAGATCAAGCCCTCTCTCACTTTTAAATTATTCCATTATAAGTGAGTGCTCAAGGTGTGCACCGTTATTACGGAGCTAACCATCACTCAATCATCGTAATTTCATTTGAGCCTTTTAGAAATGTGATAAATGTGATGACTGTAATCCACGCACCAGGACCAAGACTTTTCTGAATGAGCAGTTTTGCCCGACTTTGACTCAGAATAATAACTTCTCACAGGTTCTTGGAGAGGCTGACACAGGATTATTTGATTTAGCTCTCTCACAAGAGAGATCATAAAAATTTAATTCGCAAATCCAGCAGAAGTGGAGTCTGTGTTTCAAAGCAAATTGCTTGCAAGTGTGTGAGTGTGTATGTGTGTGTGTGTGTGTGTGTGTGTGTGTGTGTGTGTGTGTGTGTGTGTGTGTGTATGTGTCAACTCGTCTGGGGCTCAGAGTGACAGGGCGAGCAAGGAATCAGTGACACTGTGTGATAAATGACTTGTAATAGGCTGTTTCTGCACAAGAACTGCTCATCTCCAGGCGTCTGTCGCTGGGATCTTTATCTGCACTGGAGGGAATACAAAAAGAGAGCGAGAGGGTAGAGAGACACAGACTGGAAGAAGGAGGTAAAGATGTCAGCTGGAAATCAAAGGTAGTCAAAAGGCTCCACAGTGATTAGATGGTTTTGAGCGTTAGAGGGATAAGTTCCCCTCCAAGACACAAACAGGAAATATGTCCCAAGTTAACAAATGTTGTGTCTGTGAGATTATCTGAAATCTGAATTCAAACAAACCACGAGACTGGACCTGGGTGTGATTTGCATTTAATTTCCCCAGTGTTGGTAGCAGGTGTGATAGTGACGATGGGAGGTTCAACAAGCATCTTGAGTGGGACATGAATTGGCTTGTTATGACAATGTAAAGCCTTCAGAAGATGATTCCACATGAGCACTTGTCTCGACCCTCACATATGAACATACAGATCCCATCCTGGTTAGAGAGTCAAGATGTTCCAGGCGTATTTGATGCCAACAAAACTAATGACTAACTAAGAACCAACTAAATGTAACTACGGGTTTGATAGTGCAGACGTGCAACATGATGGTTCTCTAAAAGTGAAACCAAAAAGTTCTTGATCACCACCTGGTGGCTGGTTGCAGTATATGTCATAAATCCTGCCTCCTCCATGTTCGTGAATGGTGCCAAACATGAAGTCAGGGTGGATGGATATTTGATTAAATATGGTTTCTGTAATTTTAGGTGGTTCTTATCACCGATGTTTGTCCAAATGCAAATGTTCCTGGTTTTAATCAGTTATTTGACACTTTAAAACTGGGTGAAACTTCATGATTGAGACTCAGACTCTGGCTCAAAAGGCACAAGTTGGCAATGATCGCATCTGGGATATTTGAGCCTCATCTTTGGATAGTGGGAGGAATCTGAAATGCATTGTCAGTCAAATTCTATGGTAGTAATAGGCTGTACGTAAGAACAAACTATGGGCTTTAATTTTGTTAGCATGCATTAGACAAGGTAAACAAACCAACTGCCTGTCTCGGTCTTCTTCAGGTCAGAATAAGGACACAGTTCTGGTTCATTCTGCACTAATCACATATAGTTTTCTGCCATATTTCTTCCAACCGGTGTCTTTCAAGTGTAAAACTGGAACCTTAGAGGCAGAAAAATGTAAAAAGCTATCAATGCTGATCTACACAAGAGAAGTAAATGCAGTAAATGTGCTTTAAATGAACGACTGTTTCCTTTCACTGCAGCCAAACTGGGACAGAGAGTAAAAGAATAAAAAGCAAGCTAAGAAAGAGAGATTTATTGGATATCTACCCTCTGCTTTCTACAGCCAGGACATTTTAACGAGGACATAAACATCACAGACCTCATAGATCTCGGATCAATGGCTAAGAAAGACGGCTTGCTGGGCCAATAGGACTGCATCAGGGTTCTGTTATTGATTATGTTGTTACAAAGTGAGGATGTAACTTTACTGCTGCTGTGTGTAAATATATTTTCACTTATTTAGTTTTGGAAGAAACTCTTGTTCCTCATGCTGAGCAACTTCTCATCCGCCCCTCGTCCCCATTTAGCTCTTACATCGACTGCCAACATTTCACTCCACAATGAAAAAAAATGACCACTCATTTCCAATCCTGATCTCAGTGTCTCTTGGACTGAACCTTTATCGGGCTGATGTTGTTCTGAAGTATTTCCTTAAAGTGGTAACCTCTTACTTGACTAAAGTTTGCTCCTCAAACTCAAAGTTCAAACTGAGCGTGATAGAAAACGCTGCCTTTAGCTTTGAGAATATTTCAGCTCCAGCAGGTTACCGTGGATCCACATTTGCTTTCAAAAGCGATAGTGCAGAATAAAATGTTTTTAGAACCGGCTGCTCTTTGCCACAGCACCTTAACTGCTCGTGTAGAGAGACCATGAAGGGCAGGACCCTGAAGCTACCTGCTCGCATTGTTAGTAAAGTGAGGGCCAGAGAAGGCGGAGTAGAGATCACAGTCTTTACATGAGTGGTAGAAAAAAGGATTATAAATGTGCCCTCACATTGTGTATTTACAAATAACTATGATTCTTCTGATCCATGTTGGTGTTATCACTGTTATGCAGTCGTTTGCAACTGACCAAATCACACCACAAAGGACCAATGTCAGGAAAGAATAGAGGGAAATTTACAGGATAACCAAAACCTGTAAGATTTATCCTCCTGGAAACATGAATGTCTGCACAGTATTTCATCACAATCCATCCAGCGGTAGTTTCATCAGTCGAGAAGAGAGTGGTGGACGGCAGCCTGGAGCCATGTCTGTGCCACAGTCAAGCTGCCGGTCGTACTGTCGACATACCTTTGACGAGTGAATTGAGAATATAAGATAATGAAAAGTATAATTTGGAAAATTCCACTATTTATGTAACAATTCTCCTGAAAATGAATGGGTGGGCTTGGAAATGAACTCCTAAGAGTTTGCATGTGTGAATTTGGGATGCACCAGTCTGTGTGTGTGTCAAATAAAATTGTAATGTGCACAGAAAGCTGGAGATTGACAACTTGACTGAAAGTTATATGAACACTATATATTGTAGGAAGGTAAGATCATCCTGCAAGGTAAATAAAAAAGCCCCAGTTCCCTAGCTCAAAGAAAACAGAGCAGAAACTGATTTAGTTGGAGAGTAAACACTGAAACATTGATATATGAGGCTGAGTGATACCAGTAGCAGACTATGACTTATAAAACCTTTTCTTTCCCAACCTAGAGTCTTGTGTCATCTAGAGTTTGACCGTATAAGTGTGTGAGGACAATTTTCAAAGTGCTTATAGTCCTGCAGAGGTTTAACTGATCTTAATTTTAATTAATTATGTGCACAGGGTCTTTAAACAAGCTGTGGATCCTGACTCCTAACCAGCCTTCTAAATTTGCTCATAATTAACTCGGTTCAGGAAGCAAAGACTCCAGGAGTCAAACGAAAGGAGGGGCAGTGAAAATCATCAAGGGCTCCTTCAAGGGAAGAGGGAGGAGGAAGTGAGGAGGATGGAACCGGGACAGGAAGAGGAAGCAAAGGAATAGGAAGGTGTCAATTTACAAGTACAAAGAAACAAGGTCTACACCAGTAAATAAACACTTTATCACATGTGCAATAACCTGGCACTATTCATAGAAAATATCAGCAAGTGAAGCCTTGTGGAAAAATAATAATCCTCAGTGTTTCAGCACATCCAGAAGGAGAACCATCCATATTTTAGCCAAATTGACTGTATTGATGAATAAAGTCTTTTTACAGCTTTTTAAAGAAGAGAATGGACTAAGCTGCTTGTTGACAGTGTCAGGGTGTAAAAAAAAACACTGATTCAAATTAAATACTGGCTTCAAGCACCCATCATCGCTCTCAAGTTAATTATCAGGTACAGCAGCACAACAAGAAGGAGGCAGAGGTTTGTATTTTGGGGAGTTTGAGGATATGGAACGGAAGTGTTTCGCTTTTGAAGTGATCACTATTTAAGACATATAATTAAAAGTAAAAAATAAAATAATCTTTAATATAGCTGCCACTGGACTGGATTAGCTGAAGGTGTCTAACCAGATGCACTAACAGCATGGATGACCTTTTCCAGATGGAAGAAAAATGAATAAAAATGTCTTATTTTAATATTTATCTGCAAAGTGATATATTTAACCTTAAGATAGGAGACAATCAACTTATAAACCCCAAAGGTGAGACTCTGCTACTGTCCCTACCTGCTCCTCCCTTGTTTGGTTTGTCCTGCAGGTTGGTGTATTGTTGTCTCCTTTAACATCCAGCATTTTGCAGATGGGAGAACAAGGCAGGAGGAGCTCTGGTGCAAAAAGAATGGAAGTATAAATTATTCTCGCAAATCAGAGGATGGAGCACAGAGTAAAACATGACGGCTGGGACCGTGACACAAGTTCTCAGAGACAAAACAAATAGAAGAGGTCACAAAGTGCTGCAGCTAACGTATTTTGAAGCTACAAGACTAATGCTCTACTGAGATATGCAATGCCTGTAAATTACTTTAAGTACATTTATTTATTTAAAGATATCATGATCTATCTTGGGGATTGGTAACATTAACACAAGTGTACGAAGGGTATGAGGTTCAGTTTCATTTTCAGTCGTCTACAATTCTATGAACTGAAATGGGCGTTTTTACTTCTTTCCCTGAAGATCGATTTTCTTATTGTTAGGTGACATCTGGTCTGCGAGGACAATAAGTCTGGAGGTTGACAATGATAAATTCCTGCACTGATTTAATTTACATTTTATTATATGGTGTTGTGGATTGTAAGATACCTTGTTATTTAGTTCATTTTTTTAATATTAGATAAATGAGCCATCTTTCATTACACTGGAATCAAGACTGAGAATATGAATCTATTTATTCAACCGGTTTCTATATTTTACAAGTGCCACCGGAAATAATTTGAATATATTCATTGAATCGGGTATTTAAGTTGTGCACTCACCTTGTGCATCATAATTTGTTAAGTTGTTGACACCACATGTTGATCGAGTGTCACTGACAAACAGATCCACACTGTGGCAAATGTTAAAATGCAGTCAGAGCCACACTCGGTGTGAGAAATCAATGTGTAAGTCCTGAAGGCTATTTTTTTGGCAGAAAAGAAGAAAAGTTGGATGATTAAACTGAAAATAAAAGTTGTGTAGAGTTCAAACAACAAAACTTGAGTTCAAACGTGCTCTTTCTGTGACCTCAAGAGAAAACAGTTTGTGAAATAAACTTATTTACTACCATGACTAGAGTTGAAGAGACGTCTCAAACATACAAGATATAATAAGAAAACTTTTGTTAAGATTTGTAAAGAAGCACGTTTAGTGTGTCTTATATATAATATATATAATAACTTCAGTGGAGGCTGGTCAAGCTCCCAGTATACAGCCATCAGATGGTGAGTCTTGTGTGAATAAACTAAGGAATGGAAACTTGGTAGACTATAATGCAAGTCAAGGTCGGATGTGCTTGATCTTCTTTTAAGCTGGATGGATGGAGAAAGTTTTCGCCTTGAGGGGATACAGACTGGACGAGAGAAGTTGTTGCAGCATCTATTCATTGTCAATCTATTTCTGAATTTATTTAACCCTGAATTTATTTATTTAAGAAGTCAGGCTGAGCATTTACGCCAAAATACAGTGTAAAGGCAGCTGACTGGTGAAATCCAACACTAATGTCAAAGAGCAATGAGGCAGTGGATTTCACTTATTGTTCTTTTAAACACTGTCCTCATATGTATGACGTTTTTGTGCAGCAGAGAGAGAACTCCCTTGTCTGCAGTTTTAAACAACTTAGCCAAAACCCAATATGAATATGTAATAATAATGACTAATGTATTCAGGAAGCCTACAGGGCAGAGCTTGTGAACACTTATAAATATAAATACAACCTGAGAAAAAAAGAAATCTCATCAGAATTTCCAATCACTGCTGCTGATTCTACGATATCAAATCCATTTTTAACAGCTGCATTAAATTTGCACATATTTCCAAAGGCAGTGATATGATTCTGTGTAAATTGCAAAGAGAATGTAAAAAAACCTTTTAATCTGTGTTGATCTTTGAGATCATGGGACAGATTAAGAAAGAAAATGCCCACAGCGTTCTTTATAACCTTTATAACAAGCAAACACAGAGATATGCTACTCTCCAACAAGCCTGCAGGTCAGACAGGACACCAGGGAAACACTGTCTTCACACCCTGCAGGGCAAGTCTCAACACGCGTGGTAACCGGGCAGACAATGTAAACCAAAAAATAAAAAAGGAAAACAATAAAAGTAATTATAACAACATTAAAACAGTCTGCAGTTGCAGTCAGTATGCAAAGGGAAGGACTTCAAATTAATCCACAATAGGAAACGACTTTGGCAAGAAAACTGTTCCTCTAACCTTTTCCTACCACCCACTCATGTTGTTAATGATGATGCCACCGGGAATTATAAAACACAGCAAACTGAATGTTGCAGTAAATGTCATTAGAATTTCTCTAATTGAGTATATAATTGATATCATTATGGTATAAAAAGTAAATCATATAATGTTTTACACAGCATATCTACATATCCTGTAAATCAGGCATCAAACTGTCTGTGCACTGTCTCTGCTACAAAACACCCATCTCATAAACTCTCATGAGATGGTGTGACATAGTCTGGGAAATCTTTTGTCCCTTTTTCCTCTCATCACACCACAAATAATTTAACGAAACTTCTAACTTGTTTGTTTTAACCATATTGTTGAGCTGTAGCTTGGAAACACATGATGTTATTGTGTTGTTTGCTTTTGAGTAAAGTTTCATTTATAGTTTTTGGTTCACTTTGATTTTTCACAAGATAATAATCTTAATTTCTTCGGTGCTCACCTTAGATGCCATGTGCTCCAGGAACAAAAAAAGAGGAGGAGGCTGAACACTTCCTCTATTTATGTCCTGGATGACATCAGCAGTGATGTCACAGGGAGCAACCAAGTGTGAGGGCAGGGGTGGGTGGTGCTAGCCACTGTAGTTTTATGTATGTTGAGTAAAGAGTAGTTTTATTCTGTTAAGTTGACTTAACTGTTAAATTGTTCTTTTATTTGAACATATTTTCTACTGTTACTGACTCTGCCTCCTACGACTGTGAGGCCACTCTGGTCAGACTTCCCAAGGGGAGAACGTTACACTGGTGTTGTGCTTCCCACAATGATAGAATAAGAAATACAAAACAAACACAGCCATAAACTCTGGGTTGTTGTTATTGCACAAGGGTGGCTGTGGCTCAGGGGGTAGAGAGGGTCAACCACGATGCTTTGATCCCTGGCTCCTCCAGTGACTGAACCCCAAATTACCCCCAACAGCTGTTCCAACGGTGCAAGTTGTGTGATAGAGAAAAGTACTGTATAAAGAAGTAGTGGGTGAATGCAACTTGTGCTGTAAGGCGCTTTGGTTGAAAACACTGGATAAGAGCTAAAGACATTTACTAGCCTCATCATAATGCAATCATTTTGCTTTCCTTTATAGTATTCCATAATATATTAAATAAACACGATGTAGCTGGGTTCAGACAAAGACTTTAATGTGAACCTGATATGCATATAATCAAAAAGTCAAAAGCTCAAATAGGCCTCTCACACCCAAATTGATTATACACTCCCTTTTTCATTCAGCTGAAATGAAGTATGAGCGCTCAGCGTGTTACTCTGTAGTCACACTTTGAAATTTAAACTTATTTAAGTTCTAATTAACACTGATATGAAATTCTAGCCTCCCCAAATGTGTCACAGTTTTGGCTGATGACAGCGTGTTTTTGTTGTTGACGACCATGTTTTTCCATTCTACCTCCGACAGGGTGTCACCACTAAATATTCACACTGCTGACACATGCAGACCTGTCAGGCTGTGTTCGTTTCACCACGGCAAAAGAAAAGAGACAGAATTTAACTTCCCACAACCACGTGAGCTTCGAACTCTGAAGAGAGAATATGATTCTGCTCTATCTTCCAAAGTTCCTTATTTATGAGTCGGAAGAATTAATTAGGAATTGTAGCTGCATAATGAGTTGAAAGCTGTTACTCAAATGGAAGAGACGATGAATTCATTACAGTTCACAGAGCTGAACTCTTCTATGTGGATGTTTTATTTTCTCTGCTTTGTCAATGTATGGAATCTGTAACAGGCCACAAATGAGAGAATGAGTAGATTCCCTCATCCTGAAGTGAATGAGTTTCATTAAGTCATAAAAATGCATCAGTCAATACACCACTCGAGACTTTTAATGGATAACAAGACAAACAAAGGACTTCACAAGTGTTTTCATCTCAGGCTGAAGCACGAAATCTGTGTTAATACGAGCCACGAGTGTCTGAACCAAACAATACCATCAAGGTTTCTATGCAGTTTGACAACGAGATAAAACAAATGACATAATTAGAATATGTTTGAGTCTCAATATAAAAAATTATGGTGATAAAATATCCAGGTATCAAAAGTCTGGTGGTTTCGTGTCCCAACAACAACAAGCCCCATCTAATTCCACTTCCAGTTTGTTTTACAAATAGTGGATCTAGTGGCAGCAATTTTCAAAGCCCTGCTAGAAAATCACACTTCAAAAAAACATGATTTTGACCTACATCATCGCATATCAAGGACAATTTTAATGCACACTTTAGAAGGCGACTTTTGCTCCTCCAGACTTAAAAGGGCCATTTTATTTGAAGACTAGACCTCACTGTGAAACCGCCCCTCGGAGTGCATTTACCCCGTACGAGAAGATGAGAGAATGATTATAATAAATACAGCGCAGCCGGATAAAAGGAGAGACCATGACATCCTCGTATTCAAAAATACACTCTGAGAAAACTAAATCAGCAGTTTGTAGTTTAAGGGAGTCAGCTTCCATCGCCAAATACTTGACTGTTAATTCAATTCCGGGAAAAAGCTTTGTTCTCCGTGTGTCGCTGCACTTTCAGTCTGCACCAATCGATCAATCACAGATCAGACTGCACCCCCTCAGAGGTTCGTCCAGAAATGTGTTTTCAGTATGTGTTTTTCCTGAAAATAGTAAAATACTCAATAAAGCTTATTGAATATGATTTCCTGACACTGGGTATATGATGATAAGTATTGTTCCAATAGAAGAGAAACTGGGGTAACAGGGTCCCTTAATTGAATAATAGTGATGCTCCACTTGCTCCACTGCTCAGACGCCTGTGCTTCAGTGGTTCCATCAGAGGTAAAGATCGCACTTCTTGTTTTACTCTTGGTTATTTAGTTAAATATTGACTCAGAACAATAACGGTCAGAAATAACGTTGGTAAAATAAAGTGCTCAAAGTCCTGCATGTTCAGGGGGATGGTCCTTTGTGCTGCCGCACACATTTTTTTATCTGTAACCCTAAGGTGACAACAGCTAGGTAACCCGCCCACCACTGTCTTTCTATTTTCAGATGCGCTATTGAAAATGTCCTGATAACGAGGCTGCTGGGAGGATATCAGCTATTCGATCCAGAGAACTCATGAAGGAGAGTAGATATAAAATGAAAATAAAAGGTCCAGAGGAAAGCGGAGAAGACAGACAAGTGTGTTTGAAAGGGGGGGGGGCACATAGGTCTTTCACGCTTTTCAGAAATATGACTGAGGCCAATTCTTTTAGTGTCAGCTTTTGCCGTGACGGATCTTCTCTGATCCCACAGGAATTGTGTGAGATGGAAAATGGAGCTCCCACCTGTCCTCTAGAGAAAGTGTTCATATTTCATTTTCACAATGATGTGACTGACTTATTGGGTCAAGCCTACAAGGTGTTCATGATTCCCTGTTTGAAAATATCTTATAAGCGGACTTGTCCAAATAGCACTGACCCCTCAGTTGGTTAGTGGACAAGAGAGAGGATGGTAGCTTAGCTAATAGAATGAATTGACATTGTATTTCAATCCAAATAATAAATAATAAATGTTTTTGATCAGGTGTCCATGGCTGTGAGAGCCTTAGCAAATTTTCAGACAAGGGGAACAACAAATGTCAGCTATTAAACATTGGCAAACGGGAGAAAACAATACTGACCCATTGACCTCTGTTTTGGAAACTAATGCTGCCCACCTGTCAAACAGAAACCAAGCAACCTGTACACCAGTTTTCATGCCCTTCAGCTCTTGAGGGAAAAGCCGAACTGCAAAGGAAAGGCTTCTGAACTTGTGGGGCTGTTTCTCAATTACATTATTGAGTTAATTTGCCACATTTACATAAGCATGAATGCCCCCCATGAATGCCACTTTATTGCCCATTCACAGATCCAGGGCTGTGTAGAAACTACTGGACAGCTAGCAGATCGTGAGAAGATGTTCACTGGATTGGACATTCTACTGGATTAGAATCACAGGCGATACGTCTTATGTTTGATAAAGTTTCTGCAGAGTTCAATAACAAAACAGAACTTTTTTTTCTCACAAAATAAAGTCTGAACCTTGAAAATGTACTGCAGAAGTTTTTTCTTTGGATTTCTTGCCACGATGAGAAGCTGGAAATATTAACACCTATCACACAATGATGAAGCCATCTTTTAGCATATCAACACTAATCCAAAACTAATTGAGTACCATGCATTCACACATTCCAGTAATTTTTCCGTCTGCTAACAACCACTTACTACAACTCATTTAAATCTTTTACTTCTTTTTTTTGTCAGTTCACTCTGTTCTTCGCCAATAATTGGACTGGCGATAAATACCACAATTTAGAGCTAATCTGGACCCATAATTGGCCAACACTCTGTGCTCAATGCTCTATTTGCCCATAAAAGAAATAGAAATGAAAGTTAAAGCAATGGCACAAAAATGGAAAAACAAGAAACAGAGAGGACAGCGTGAGATATGTGATGTGACGTTAGAAAGTATTTTGCAATAGAAGTGGAGTGTTTAGCAAAAAGCTTCTCTCAATTTTCCTCTGTCTTTCTGGGTAGATTGCTTCAGGCCAATAAATTAGCTCGGGTCAGTTCTCTGATTGCCGTTTTCACAGACATACACAGAGAGATCTGGTTAAATCAAATCCAAGCGATACATCCAAACCAAACAAAGATGGCTCCTCCAGCAATCAGTGGTGCCCATCCTTTCTATCACCATATGTGCCGCATTATTACTCTTTGTCAAGGACGTGTCTGGCCAATTGCCTCCTTCACCCCAGTGAAGTCCTGTTGCTGGCTGCCTAATACACAATTGGACCACAAGAGATGGCAAATGGCCACTGACAAATGACAGTCTCAAACACATGCTGTGTAAGATTGTCGACTTTCAGTCTCAAATAGGGCGAATAACAGAACCATTGAATTTTCACACGTTTAGTTGTTTCGATTGCAATCATTTTGACAATCCAGCTGTGTGGAACTGTAGAGTAAATAATACATGTGCTGTAGTTGAGCAGAACTTATAATCTCCTCGGAAAAACCTTCCGATTGACACCATTTTACTGGAAAGCCAAGACAGCACAATGCTGATCTGACAGATGTGGGTGGATTTTCTGTCAGATTCACTGTTTATTCTTCATTCTGCTAATTACAGTCATGGACAAACATTTCGCCACTGACGTGTGGGCAGCTACTTTTCTAACTAGTAATAAACCCCTTTATCCTGTCATTCACTCCATTCTGCACTCACTCTATCTCTCCTCTCAGTTGCGTGTCTTTTCGGTCGATGTTACAACCGATGCATGGGAATAGCTTTTTTTTGTAGTCGGTCATTCTCATCCTTGACTAATTAGATCAACTTAACTTTTATGTAAAGAAAAAGTCACAAATAATTCATTGTCTAGACAGCAAAAGCAAGAAAGGAAATTAACTGTGATGTAAATAATTCAGTATCATTGGGAATGATAATGACATCTGAGTTCAAAAGTGCCAAATTTGCTCTTTCTCAGTGGGGGCTGTGCCTCTGTAGTTGGAAGAGTTGACTGACAGAGTGGTAGACATGTGAAGAGTCAAAATATCCCCACTAAAGGAGAGAAAACGAGCCAATTAGAGACTAGCCGCCCAATGCCCCATGACTGCCAATCAAATAGTAGATTCCAGGTTATCAAAAGTTCAGAGGAACTCCTGGAGGTGACAGAAATTGGCTGAATAGCTTCTTGTCTCTGGTGGCCTGTACTTGTTAGCTCCGGGGTGAAATGGCGTTTATATCATGAGACAGGAAATCTTTCTTGCTAGTGAGAAATCTGTGAAGCTGATACACTTCTCAGTGTTCATTATCCAGTCAGCACCACCCACCAGACTGGGTCGCAGCACAAGCTTAAATATAGACACATTTAAAGTGAACTGATGCCGAAAATTGAGAAATTCTTCCCCGTGTCTCAACACTGGCTATAAAAAAGTTTTTTTATTTTCGTGACATTTGAGCATCCTTATTGTACTGTTGAGCTTACCATTGAAAAGTACTCAGGTCTAAATATTATACATTACTGCCAACTGGGAATCAATAACAGCTCAACCATTAAAGGAAGAAGATATTGGTCCAAATATATTTACTTCTGATGAAGTTTGTATTGATTCCCCTGCACCTATTGCTTTATTTCTTCAGTTCAAACTTTTTCCAGTTGGACACCAAACTTTTTACACTTCAATAACTTTAATTAATACAATGAATATTTATATCTGTTATTGTAGTTCCAATGTTCAACTGTTAAATAATGTATAATGTGAATTAAGTAATAAACAAATCAATGAATGAAATATGCTTTCAGCTAAACCCAACTGGGCATGAATTAGAAAGTGACCGTCCAAACAAGAGTTTAATGACTGACTTTGCCCAGTATAAATACTTTGTTTTTTAACATCCCTGATAAATATGAGGAAAAACACATTGTCAGGCTACAGGCAAAAACATCTACCATTAGTTAGGTTTGAATGAGACACAGCTGGAGAACAAATGACAACAGATGTTCATTGTCGTTGTAGACAAGCCGGGCTCATATGCATAAGAGTGAAAACGAGGGAAGTGAGCAAACAGAGACACAGCTTGTGAACATTTCTTTTTAGGGCCATTGTCTATTCAAAATATATGAATCACTTCTGTAAGAGTCTGAATACACTGCACATAATTCCTGATATTGACATTAGGACATCTAACACTGAAAGTGTCCTGATCTTGGAGCAGAAGCTGCTCATGATTGAGTTTATTCTGTCGACTTATTTTTGGTTTGTTTCATTGTGAGATGTTGTAGCCCTCAGTTATTTCACCAGAAAGGCAGCAGTTGTTGTCTTGTCAGTCTTCTGCTGACGTCTGGAAAAGATTTGATGACTGACATTCTGCAGTAACTTTTAAAATCATATCAGGCTAGAATTACCGCACTGCTGTTGTGTGCAGTTTACGTCCACATATAGTTTTTGTCCAGATTCATATAAGGTCACTGTGACCTTCACCTTTGACCACTGGAATGAAATCACCTCATCTGAGTCCAAGTTGCAACAAAAACAAATCTTTCAGGATCTGTTCATGTTAGCATTAGCAAATGAAACTTAACATTGGCTGAGGCATTAGAATTTATTTAGTTGTTCACTCATTCACCAGAAGGTTGGAAGTTAACTCTGTGATTACCCAGCCTGAGTCTGTCCGGCCCCGCAGGGATCAGGCCTGGTTCGGGTGGAGTTCAGTCACGGTGGCTCGTAGATCTACTTTGTTTTTCTCTCTGCATGTGCCTGTAATCTTTGAAGGGTCAGGTTCAGGCGCTAAAAATAGAAAGTCTGTCTGGTTCAGGTTGCACTTGATTAGTTCTCTCTCAGACTTGGTTGGGTTTGAATGGAAAATTGCAGCCTGAGCCACACTCACACAGTTTAAAGGTCTAAAGTGTTTCTTTAAGTGCGGGGGCGGGGGCTACCATTTGTTTAGATTTGGAGAGGACATAAAACTTTTGTGTGCCTGTTTGATTTAGTTAGTGTGCACTATAAATCATTTATTTCAATTAAGTTTGAATTAAGTCTTTTCATGCCCCCTCATACTCACATTCAAAGCATTTCTTTATCTGTCAGAGGCAGAGGATTTGGTGTTGGACCTTTGCCCTGCAGACTACTGTATGTTAATTTCATGCGTGTTACAGCCATGCCAGTCAAAACCGAGCGGAGGACGAGGGAAAAGTAGATCCAGTGCATCCACCTCTTCACACTGCATCACGCACACTCAATTTTGCTCAGCCACTTCCACCTCCCATTCCTCATTCCCTCTCCGAGCAAGCATTTCATTAGGAGCTGAAGTCCAATTCATTTTTTTGAGGTGACTCTTTTCCGAGCACTGATTTCTTTTTCCTCACCGCTGAGTGACTGCTGCTCCACATTTAATAATTCATGAAATGCTGAAGTTACCATCAGAATGCAATTGTTTATCTCCGTTCTGTGAGTGCCACGCAAATGTAAGGCCGTGTGAAGCTAAACGCTTCGTTTCCTCTTTTACTACATGCGACCATGGTGGATTTTGACGGAGAGCATCACTTTGATCAGCTACATTCAGATTTACCTTGTGACTTTGATGTAGCACAAATGACACCAAGCGAAACTAGTCAGTATTTTGAAAAATTTGCCATCAGTATTAAGTATTCCATAAATAGGCGCTGCATGATCTTTGATGCATATGGTCTCAGAGAAATATTGAATATATTACATAAACTATGAATATATTGCAAACACTCTGCAGAGTTAGAAATATGCTTTGCTGAATAAAAGCCTTTGATAAGGGCTCAACCAAAAATAACATTCTTAGAAGAAGGCAGCACAGTCTCCTAAAAAAACTAGAATTACTGCTTCATGGTTATACACCTCTGCCACGCTGTCAAGTTGCACTTTACACCCATGTCTGACAATGCTTGTACAATTTTCAATATGTAAAGAGGAAGGGATTTTAGAAAAGCTATAAAGTGCATTTCTGATTTACAGCGACAAATTCTCAAATGTGGATCCTAAATATCGCAGCTCATAAGATTTACAGCCTCCGCATTTTCAAGGTGGGCAACTTTGATTGTGTCACCAATTCAGTATCAAAGCAAATATGTGAAATATTGTCAATATTGGGTTCCTGCGTTTGTGGTGTTGAATAATAGCCAAAGAAAAACGGTTTTACAGATCAGTATATCACAGGAGAGTTGGCGTTTGACCTATTGGATATTAAATGTCACCACTTTTTCATTTTATCGTATTAGGAAACTTTACCATAAGAATTGTTGACTCATTGTAAAAATGGGTCACACTGACATTTGACCTATCCTCAAGGTTGAACAAAGTTGAGATAATTCCTGCAGGACTGACAGCTCTTGAGGATCCTTAACTTGACCTGATAATATTAACGACGCCTCGGTTACACTGAGTCGTGTTCTTGTGCATTTATCATTGTGAACTCATCTTTTGGGGATGTGCAGCTAAAGACCACTGGGCATGTTTAAATGGTATGCAGTCATCAATGATGTTTAGTTACACTAGTGTTCGAAAAATCAAAGTGTGTACCGTGAGAAAAGTCTTTTCAGTCTGCAACATTTGTCTCTTAGGGTGAATCTCATTCCTCTTCTTTCTTGACCTGGAAATCGATACGACCCCCATCAGTGAGGGGATTCCTCTAACGCTGCTCAGCAGAGTGAAGAGCAGGTTAACGAGAGAAATGAGACGGACCTGAAGACACCCAGAGGTTAATGTACACATAATCACTATGCTTTATACTAGATGATTTTTTTTTAATACTTTTATATATTTCATAAATATTATATATGAATGAAAAATGTGCTTTGTTTCTGTGGGAATTTCGCTCATTTCTGACGTTCAGTACTTAAATATTTTTCTTTTTTTATCTGTCTTGTCTCACACTTTGCCTTTGGACCTTTTTCCCTTTAAAATTCTTTTTTTTGGTGATGGGCTGTGGAAGAGTTGGTTGAGCAAAACATGATGCATTATTAATTCCAGCTATGGAACTCTTAAGTTGTTAATGACCAGGATGCTCCGTGATACAGTCAAGTTGTAGATCATAGGCAAAGAGGATGCGAAAGACCATCGAGGGCCTTGTCAAGAGTAAAGCTGGCAGATGGGAGTTTATGATTGAACATTATTCCAAAGCACCAGGACCTACATAAAAGCATTATCTACAAGCTTGGCAGACGTCTTTACCTGGATTGATTCCAACATGGAGGGAGAAACATACCTATTATATAAGCCTGTTGTTTGTGGTTTCCAAAGAGGAACAAAATAATAAGAGGTGAGTTGAGTCTTGTTTACATCTTAAATATCAGACACCATTATCAGGCCAAAGCAGATTGTTCTCAAGTAAATTTTTAATTACTTTTATAAAAGTAAAAAAGTCTGTGAAACTGAGAAGACCTTCCTGCAAAGCATTTACAGAACAGTGACGGGGAGCGGAGACAAATGTATATGGTGATAAAAATAATAATATATGATGAAAGAATAAGTTATGTACCATCTTTATTCCACCAGATACATGCATAGACATATTTATTTTAAAGTATATACAGGATGCAATTTACAAAATGAGACACACACAGTAGGCAACCTATAAATTGCACTTGCAGCCTGTGCATACGTATAATTCATAACTGCTACATCTCTATGGACGACGCTGCGGGTGTCCATGCCAACATAAATCAAGTCTTCCCACTCGTTTTTAAAATTAACAGCAGGATCCAGCAGCAGTAAAGGCAGAGACGCATAGACAATGTAAACTCCACAGAAGCTGCAGCCAAAAAGCTGCGTTGCTATGCAACACAGCGGCGCTCACCTCTGTAATGACCAGTCGTGTTGCACACACCTGCCTGTGTGTCACTCTGTGATTCTTGTGCAACAAAGAGTCACTTACAGTCAATCAAAACTGGTTTCAGTCAGCCTCTCTGGTTTCAATGCTGCCACAAGTTTCAAACACTGAACTAAAGGAGCTCAACTCGCTAAAGGATCTAACATCACTATTTATCATATAGCATAAAAGTACCAGTATTAAATAAAACAACCATTACAGTAAAAAGGACAAGTAAATTGTTAATTCCCTTAAGAAACAACGTCTTAAATGTGTGATTATTGTTCAACTACTGATTCCACTGCTGCTCTTATGCAACAAAATAAATGTGACTTCTTCCAATTAAACGTCTAATACAACTACTGCTATTGCTCATGCTACGAATTCTACATCTTCCAAAACTGCCACTATTGTGCTTACCTAAAAATAGTTATGAGTCTGGAGATGGTCGGGCCAATAAGCGCAAATATCACCTTATACCCAGAAATAGCTGGGATCCATATATTCTTCTTGATCAATGAATAAATGTTGTTCTTGTTCAGAAGTGGAAAACACTATCGGTATATTGTTGGACTATACAATGAAGAAGAGTATTTCATCTATTGTAAGTCGCTGGATGGCGGTAAAGGCTGTTTGTCACCGTCCAACTCAGATTTCAAGAACAACTATCGTCTCTCTGGATTCAACAAAGTTGTCTGTGATGATACCATGAAGTATCAACAATGCTCCATAGTTTTGTCGACTGAGACAGTTATTGATATCCAATAGTCTGAGTGCTGAGCGTTCACTTTTAATCGCTCAACAAATTAAAATTCTATCAGCTTCCCCAAAGCAGTAGAAGGAAAAAGGTAAACAAACAAATGTCAGGGAGAAACTGATAATGCCAGAGGTCAAATGCCATTCTGAACGCACGAGTCCTGAGACTGAATGTGGACGTTCGAGTGGATACATGACCCGGACTCCAGAGAAATGTGTTCTCGACAAATAAAAGAAAACCATGCGTTCAATAGTTCACATATATTCCCTGTTACTAAAGCTGCCATTCATGTCAGATTCATGGATCATTTCAGAGTTTGTTTCTTTGCTAAAATTGTTAGTTTTGAAGGACACAGTTTTTTACTTAAAATTGTGAGTTCTATCACATCTAGGACAGTTTTAGAAATGTTTAACTTTATTTTCAACTATATTACTTACTATTTTTACAACACAGGTATTAGATTCCTTCTTTATTTTAAGTCCTTTTGAAGTTACTTCTGCACATTTTAAACAAGAGTTTAGGTTTTTGTTGTGTAACCAAAGATTTGATGTACGATAAATCAGCTCAGGCGGAAAATGACGACGTTAGAAGCTAAAACGACTGAAAGCAAAATAGCTTTCAACTGAAAAAGGTTCACAAGAGCCTTCAAAGAGTGACTCCATGAACCTGTGCAGATAAACAAGAAGAACAATGAGAAACAGACAGCGAGCAACACTTTCAACTTTAAGATGTGAACTTTTCGTGTGATTTCTGCAAAACAACGTGATCACACATGATGACAAAATTACTTATAGCAGGTGGAAACACACAAAAACAAGTCGCTGCAGTAGAAATGAGATTTATTATTAGAGTACTTTCATGTATGCACTTGTACATAAAGTGATATTAAGTGTCACAGAGACCAGATGTCGTGCTCCAGTCCGGTCGGCCTCTGTGGGAGTCCAGACACCTTCCAGGTTACACCTGGTGATCATTATGGGCTGTTTCCCCCGCTCACTCTGTCCCGCTGATTTATGTCCCTGTCATGATGTCATGAAGTCACAGTGAATGGATCAAAAATCCAGAAAATTAAACTTAAGACCCGCAGGTGCAGCTCAATTTTTGCCAAATTCCACACCAAAAAAACCAACTCCCCCGAGGCTCTGTTTAGGCAGAGCGCAGCACGGGTCCCGATTCAGACTGGAAACAATTGCAAACTGTTCCAGCGGGGACTGAGCCCAACGACCATTAAGGTCACACTAATACTGAAATCGATTGGAGCAGCATGCAGGTATAATGGATGCTCTGTGGGACTCAAATAGCTCAGCAGCTGATTAACTATAAACAGGTGCAAAATAGCGACAGAGCGAGAGTTTATGTTGTAAAATAAATGGAGACGGTTACAACTTCTCAACTCATAAATTTAAGTATTGTAAAGCAGGTAGGATACTGAGGTTATTGTTTCTGGGAGCATTTTAACTTTGTCTTGGCTGAGTAAAGGCAAAAAAAATGTAATGCATGAAATGCCACCATCTGAATTTGTTGGTAGTAAGTAAAATGTGCTGCTGAGGGATTTGGGCTGTGCAGCGGATATGCATTTTCTCCAGCTGATTACATAGATTTTATGGGACGTGTGGAACTGCCTGAGTTTTGATGGAGGCAAAATCGAAGCACAATGAACAATGTGGATGACTGAAAGTTCTACAAATTCAGCCTGCGTGTCACCAGTGACTCGCACCAGCTAGTCCTGCTACAGCTGCAGCATGTTGATGTATCGTCTGGTGGTTTATTATTGATCTTTTGGAAAGAGCATGGTGCTGCTGCGGGAGCACAGGATATTAAGATTTAAACTTTGCTGCCTGCAACTTTTGTGAACCATCGTCTTCACGTCAGTTGGAATTCTTTTTTTCTGCAAGATACATCACACAGTGAGAGAAATGTACACGTAGGGAATCTGACAAATACAAATTGCCCAGGTTGAGGCATCAAACATGAGTCTACATACGGACAATTTGTCAGAATTCATTCTTAAACAATTAATTTACTATCAACCAAAAACTGGAACAGGGTTTTGATTAAAAGGACATTTTTCCACTTGCCTCTGTCTGTCCATGCCCTCACATGGATGAGATGTGTTCTCCACACTTACGCAAAATAAATTGCTTTGTTTTAGTGACATGCATGTCTACACAAGTATTATTAACAAACACTTTATCATTATTTTGCACCCAGTCCTTTCCATGGCATTTTTAAATCCAGTCTCCCTGCATTTTTATAAGGCGGCCATAATTAAAAAGCAGGGCCCAGAGTGCTTGAAAGGGGGGGCACCACATTAAGACGAAGAGCACTATAAACATTGATGGCGTTCATCATGCTGCAAAGCTTTTAAGCCCGTAAATGGCCACGCATGAAGGACTGACAGTCAACCAGCAGATTGACCCCTGACTCCGTCTGTAATCAGAATGGATCTGTACACCACACTCCGCCCACACACTGATTGGATGAGATTTAGAAGAGCAGCTTCTTCAGTTTGTCCCGGGAGGAGGGAGGCTGCAGGGAGACGCTGCTGTTGTCTCCCTAAAGGATTCCAGTATGTGTGATTTAAGAGGTTCACCTATGGACTCCATAAGTCCTTTTCTGTTTATGAAGCCACTCAGCAGTATCGTTGGCAGTGAATTAAAATGCTGCTAGTTACTTTGAAAGAAAAAGGGACCATGAGCCCAAGCAACAACAATGTATAATCTCATATATTCCCTATGATTGAACTGTTGACCACTCTTATTCAGCTGTTAGCGCTGATCGATGGAGTACTTCACTTATTAAAGGGAGAAATATTACACTCATATTCATGCTAATCATTTTAATTTGAAATGTTTAGATGCTCTTGTTGAAACAGTAGCCTATAGTCCTCAGGATGTACTAACTGTCTATACATGTGAATGCAATACATAAGGGTCAGTTTGAATGATGCTTCTAATGAGAAGGTGAAGCAGGTGCAGGAAAGGTGGAAGTTTTATTAGTTTGCATTCGACTGAAATCTGCATGACAGCAATGACTTAATGCAATGACCCCGTCTTATTTAGTCAGACACTGAACTGGCACAAAGAAAGAAACACAAAGAAGGAATTAAGTAGCTGAGACACATGAGTTGCATAAGGTACAGAGAGCTTTAAAGTTTCCAGAGGCTCAGCCACAGTATATTCGTGTCAACAGATTCTAGAGTTGCAGACTTCAACTTCTTTCCCCAGTATTTTTGCACGAGGAGTAATTAGGCAGTTGGGATGGGGATAATGAGGGTGGGTTTGGTATTCAGTTGAGTGTTTTGTCGGAATAATTTACGTGATTTGCACAAAGTCCTTTCATTGTGTAGCATAAAAATGTAGAGCAACTGATTGCTAACGTGTGAAGCACAATCATCGCATTAAATAAGAGATTTCTGCAGAGGATTCAAAGGGCAGAGCTTCCTGCAGGATTGCGTTCATGTTTGGGTTTTTTTTCCTAGTAAGAACGATCATAGCCCGTCTGTATATTCTTTAAACTTCATCTTCACAGAGGCCATTTTTTTCATATAATCATATAATCATTTTTTAAAATGATTTAAATTCAATGCTTGTCTATTTTATGCATTTTTCATCTTCGATCCTCCAAGCGCCTGAGCTGTAGCATCGTTAACTTTACTGATTAATTCCATCAGATGGGAATTATCTCAGTTTGTTTTTTGTTGTTTGCATTTTCAGAATACTGGTGAATAATTGTGTAACCGGGATGGAAAGAGACACTCAAATGCACCGTTTGATTGCTTTCCGGTGGCCAAATTCTTAGATCTTCACCACCACACTTCTTGCATTGGACTGACACAGGGAAGCTGCCAAATTAGCATCAGAGGTGTGTGACCGCACCAGACTGTGCCGGGCAAATTCTGGCACTGAAACCACGTTGAACTTCCTCTGATCGTGGGACACTCAGAGACTTAAAGCATCATGCAGAAAAAGGAAAACTAGAAAGATGAATATTTACATGTACTGGTGAGATCATACAGCTCAGTGGAAACTCTGCATTGCCCACAGGTAGCTGCTGAAAGTCACCGGCCATATGCAGATAGATCCTTCTCCTCCTCAATGCTCAATTCTCCCGTGTTCCTCCAGGCTCAAGATAAACTTTCAAATGTGCAGTTCAATGACTGGTAATATCTCACTCCTCTATCCTCTGACATTCAAGGTATTTAAATATGAAGGTAATCACAAAATAGCACACGAGTAATCGAAATATCCCAAATGGCATTTAACCACTTCATGTCCAGTGAATGACTTTAAATGCTATAATGCTAACAGGTAATGCCAAAGGTAAAAAAACAACTTCTATTTCTTTTCTTCATGTTTCTCTTCATAAGTCTGACATCCACCCTGACAGTCCTACTCTTCAAACAATCCTGAGAACACAAAGTGGTAGAGATGTTTTCACCTCACAAAAGTGTCTGCATATATAATTTGTATATTGCATTTCCAGACACTTAATGTATTTGATTTTACTGTAAGTGAAAGCACAAGCTCAGCAAAACCTTTCTCTGTTGCCCAAAGATGAAATGGGATTAAACACCCATGAAAATGAAGAGGAGGGAACGTGGCGTAGACAACACTGGGAGCTTTCTGTGGCCTTTCCTGCTTTTAGCTGATTGACTGGGTGGAAGAAAGGAAAGCGCCCCCTAAATCATTGTTCCTTCACAGATGTGGCTCAGTGTAAAGCCTCTTAAAATGCTACTGACATCTTGCCGTGCCCCCTTTCCTCACTTGCCGGGAATCATTCCTGTAATTGCCATAGCCTATACTCCTCTTTTTAATTTCTCCAAGTGCATCCATCGGACTCCTCGCTCGCTCGTGGCACGTCTCCCATGGATCACTCCGCCCGGCCCTGAGCTGGAAAACCATCTTAATCAAGCGTCCCCATATCAATACGCTTGTGTAAATCAGAGCAAGCCAGCACTCTCATCAGTCACTGGCTTCACCTTTACAGGGCCGGTGCAACCCTGGAGAATCAAAAGCCAATATCCTAACCAAGGTATTTCACCGGCCTCCAATGATTTTTGGTAGTTACATTATTGAGCAGATGTTTCCACTTACGAGTTCGTCCTTCAGGGGAACTAAATGTATCTTCTTGTTCTTTCTTGTTCACCGCAAAGACTTTGAAGATTTATTTTGCCGAACTTACTTTGTTTTTCACCTGCTGTGTTGGAGGGCATCTTCTGTCGGTGCACAGGTTTTTGAAAAATAAATATATTGAAGTTCTGATAAGACAGAAAGAAGTGGTTCTCAAAGTGTACTTGTCTTCACCATCTTGTGCTCAGGGTTGTTGGTGCGTAACGTGTTTTCTCTGATGTAGGATACACAATCTTAAAAAGGTGCATTTGAGTAGTATTTGAAATTAAAGGAATATTCTGCTTTAGTGGGGCAGTCTTCTTTTGTTGGGTCAACTTGGAATCACAGTTTGTTAACAAAAGGTGCTGCAGTCAAAGTGCATCAGTACGGTTTCTCTTAGGATAGTGTGTGTGACTCTCAGACTCTTGTGTGACTTCATGATGTCGTTAACCTCGTTTTCAGATTTGTTCTCCTTGCAATGGATTCAACATTTTATCATTAAGCTCATTAAGCTGGAGTCATAAAAAAAAAGTACATTAAAAAGGTACAACATAACATACAAGTTATGTTTTCAGATCAAATATTGCATTTCCTCAGAACTGGAACACCTCAGACATGGAAACGTGAAATGTTTTATTCTAAATGTGCTGTGTATTTTCTTTTTAATTGAGAATGGTCTACTGTGGAATATTTACACAAGTTCGAATAACTCTCATTCAGAAAATCTTTGTCCAGTTTTGTTAATTAAATTAATTCCCACAATTTGTGAGAGTAAATTATTAAATGAAGTCATAATGCTGAAACAAATGAAAAGCTCTCTGTATTGTCAGTGTCAATAATTTCTCATTTGTTTTGCTTCTATTTACTTTTCATTAACAAACCATCAGGGCCGTGATTAGAATTCCATTCAGAAAGACAAGATTCCTCTCAGGGGGGAAAGGAAATGGCATTAAGAAGGAAGAGTGCAAAATGCCTTTTAATGGTTTGTAATAAGGCCGGGAAGCCAGAAGCTATGCAATATCTATTCCTGCCGAAACACGTCTGCCCCCTGATCCATGACCAATCTGATCAGCGCAGCTTGCAGGGGAAATAATATGCAAAATGTAATAATCTGTTTCAGCGGCTCTTTGGTTCTCACACTGGAAACAGAGCAGCACTTTCCAAAATGGCGGGGAAGCGGCAGCAGACAGATCTATTTAACACAGCCCTCTGGCCCTGAGGGGGGTTTATCTTGTATGAGTTATAAAAATATGTATGAGAGGCTACTAGCCCTCTTGTGGGTTTTTTATTTTTTACACTTTTTTTTTACCCTTACTAGGCATTTGTGATCTGTCAAAGTCATTGTGCTGTGTCTAACATCACTTCATGCTCAGTGGTTGTCCCCTCTGTCTGTGGCCCAGTTTCTTCAGCTCTCTCAGCCACTCTCTGTTGCACACACAGAGACAGAGGAAACAGACTATGAGAAAATGTTAGTGACACCAAATTTGTGCATTTACATATTTAGAGTGCACATCATTGAGAAATTATAGGAATGTAGGGAATTGTGACATCACAATGATGCGTTATTGGGCAAACTGCTGAGGGGGTGTCTGTGGAGTTTCAGGAGCAATGTTTTCTGTGGAGGAGATGAGCTCCTTTACTGCAGACATTGACTTTGCTGACCTTTTCTATATATACATATATATATATATATATATATATATATATATGTTCCTAAGAACCTAAGTAGTTGTTATGATATGGATTACTAACATCTGAGAGAGGGAGCTTTTTCATGTGAGGCGTTGTTTGTTAAAACGCTTTAGATTCGTGACTCTGCTGCTGCTCACTTCTGTCTAACAGGATAGTGACTTGTGGGACTGCCAGAGCCGAGGTCAATACATCAATATCCCTGCTGGCGAGCTGCTCTTACATCCCTTAAATTGAACCAAGCTGGAGAAACAGTAACAGCACTTGTTGTTCTGTGGCTTCTGTGGCTTCTGTGGCTGCCTGATACTCCTGAACCTCCTTCTGCAGCAGCAGACGAGGGTTTTAGCTCTTCTTTTAGAAATTTGTAGAGCCTCAGTCAATTTGTTGTCGGAGCTTAGACTATATGATGCTTATTTGCTATCTTGCCCGGTTTGAAATTAAGCTGTTGTGGTGGGTGGTTTTTTCTTACTGTACCTTTGAGGGAGAACCAGAGGAGGTTTTTCCAGGATTTATCGAGACCTAATCACTGTGAGCTCAACACAGAAAACTAAGAGTATTGGTGGTATTAGTCTTCTCATATAACTATTGGCAGGAGCGCACATAATCACATTTCCCAGAATGTCAGGATATTCAAAACCATCAACCACCATTAAGTATACCCTGAATCTCCAAATGCTTGTATCTAGTATTAGGTCTGACGTATAATGTAATAGTGTCGATATTAGATGGTTCCGAGCAATCCCCCATAGCCCGGTCCATAACCGCGCTCTCTGCGATACTCAATCACAGCAGAAGACAAATAACACATGGTTCAGGCAGCTGATACTCTTGGTAGAACTTAGAAAAATATAGTTCATCAGGCCTTATGATAATGCACTAACCACCCACTACCCACCCACCGGTATTCCTGCAATGGCTCAGACAATTGTGAGTTACAGAACACAACAACTTTATTAACTCCAGAGGCAATTTGGCTCAAGGGAATTAAAATGTGTCTAAACAACATGGACAATTGCCAACAATGCACTGACAAACCTCCACTAAAACAAAAACACAGTGAAACACCATTACAGAGCTGTTCAGTTGCAATTAGCTTAAAGTGCGGTTTCTAAAAAAATGCAAGATTTCATTTAAAATACTGAAAGTTATAATAAATAAAACAGCTCAGATGGCAGATAGGCTTTTAGAGGAGGCCATTAAATTAAGGTTTGAACTTCTTCAGTTTCAAATCAACACATGTAACTGTGTTTAACAATCATTTGAGAGTAGAAAAAGAACCATTCTTCAGTTTAAACTGAACAATCATATAAACTGACCTTGTTTCAGAGCCTTTTAATCTGTGTTCGATCCAACGCTACTCATCCGCATCGGCCATTATATGGATTCGATTCACTGTGTCCTCAGAGCAGGGTTTATATGGGAAGCCAGTGTTTGTCTGTTTGGTGGAAAACAAATGAAAACACTATGAGTAAATGTTCATTTCTGTGTAAAGACAGTGATTAAAGCTCAGTTTCATGACTCTGTTTTAAAACAAACTTTTGATATTGAAGCGTTAACATGCATCAATGAGCAGAAGGAACGAGAGACGCAAGAAACGACACAGATTTTTGGTTTTGAGCCATGAAATGTGTAATTTGGTCCCTCAGGTAGAGCAGTGCTGCACACGAGGGAGCAAATTACACGTTTCACATTGTTTGTAGCATTGAAAACTTCACCAGGCGTCACAGTTTGGAAGCCGGTTGTCGTTACCTTCGCAGCTTTCTGCCGAATCTCACAGGTCTGAGAGAAAGAGTGAAGAGGAACCGAAAAAACAAACAAGTGAAACAAATGAAGCGATGTAGAATAAATGAGAACGAGAACGAGTGAGAGAATGAAAGAAAGACACGAAACAAAATGAGGAAGTAATTGAGATGATGACCATCCATCATCGTATAGCTACTCCCAGTGCATTACAGGGTGACATGAGTGATGACGGAGCATGTGTGAACGCTGTAGACCAGAGGGGGCGACGCAGGCCTCGGAGACGGCGACGGATAAGTCTGACCTGCCATTAAGTCTTGGGGTCTACAGCATCAATTAATTAAACAGAGTGAGGTGATGCATCTAGAGAGAAAATAGATGAGACGAATGGAAAATAAATAATCCTCAGGGTAGAGGACACTTTCTTTGTGCACTCGTACACATTCATCTCTGCAATTTATTCATTTCAAAATGTTTATTATTAAGAGGTTTTTAATGAAGTGAATGTGATCAATGGTGAAATGCACTTTTCTCTCTAAGTATTGAAGTATTTGAAGTCATAGACAGTGGACGTCTTCATCTTTAACAAGCAGATTTCTTGTTTTCTATCATTGTCAAGCCCCCCTTAGGTTAATTCCTTAATACTTTTCAAATTTGTGGAAATAAACTGCCAATAAGCTGAACATAGGTCTTTTCAATATTCACATAGATATTGTGCAAAAGCTTTTTACACTTTCACTCCTGCTCCGTGGCTCCGCTGCCAACGTGTGTGCAGAGATTACATGCGTCTCAGAGGAATACAGAAAGAAACAAATTCCCTATTACTGTGTGCACAATGTGATGGTGGAGTTCACTAATTATGTTGTTGTTTACCCTCTGAGCGCCCTGACTAATTCATAAGCTAGCCCGCGGAGCTGCCACAGACAAATGCTGTAGTCTCCGAGCTGGGGCAGTTAGTGCCCATTAACTGAAACCGAGCTGAGGAAGCATGGTGGGATGCGTCACATGAGAGAGGCAGTGCAGCCGGATGGGAGGAAACTTTTCACCCAGGGTATAAAATATGGAGTGAGCTTCTCTTTTTATATGTGACAGGGGGTTTGGCCTTAATCTATTATCAGAGTGGAGGCATTCTACCATGGAGATGTGATATTCACAAGGCCACACCACAGAGCAGGTTCATGTTTGGAGCATTCTGTCGTGTCCGTGTGCCGAGAGTCCTGTCACGTGTGCCGCTGTGAGCCCGGCGGTGGCAGCCACAGAAATGAAAGATAAGGAATGATGAAGAGGGGGCACTCTGTGGAGCGGCAGAGCAAAATTAGGGTGAAAATAAGTTTACCAGCATCTCTGACTACACTGCGACAGCGCATGATGATTTGATCTGTGTCCGTGTAATGGCTGGTTTGCAATTTAAGACAAACTTGGTAAGTTTGAGGCCAAATGTTGCATTTTCATTTAACTAGAGGAGCGCTCGCATACCTCCGCCAAGGCAAACACCCTATTCCATCACACTGAAAAAATGAATGCTCATTTATCAAAATACAAATACAAAGGGTTCTTTCTTCCACCATTTCTTTGAAATCAGCTCAGCAGTTGTTAGTAATCTTGAGAAAGACTGACGCACAAACAGAAATGAAAACTTTAGAATGTCCCTCAAGAGCAAATAACTCCACCAAGACCAAACCTGAGAAATTGGTGAATGTTTCAAGAAACACAAAGTTTAAGAAATAGAAGCAGTCTCTGCAACACTTAATAGGTTCTTTGTTGGACCAACTCTCTCAGCTCTTCAAAGCCATTTTACTTGCCTTTATTTGAAGTTACTCAATTACTTTTATTCTTATTATTTATCTGCTTGTGTGTCATGTTGTGTAATGTCTTTTTATTGTTCCCATTCTGTTCTTACATGATGTTGTCTTCTGATTTTCATTTTATTTGTTCACTGCTGTTCACTGGGTGTGAATGCATGTTTTGTCATTTCCCCTGAGTATCCTGTGTCTCCTTTGTCTGTCAACACACTTTGTAAACCCTGTTTGTAAAGGTGCTATATAAATAAAATTATTATAATGATTTATATTATCCCACTAAACAATTTGCTAATTCTTATAAATACCACTAAACTAGTCCCGGCTGTTTAACACCTAAGTTCACTTTCCATCTGGTCAATTAAAGCTGCGTATCTGAGGAAAAACTCCCACAGAAGTATTTTGGTAACAGAAAACATTTTTCTGTGTATCGCTGTGCTTTCCTTTCTTGCTCCCTCGCCCGCTGTGCTCGACTCAACACAAACACACGTTATCCCTTTTTGTCGCTGGACCACTTGCCGCCTGAATGTTCTGTTCATGTCCCTCCACGGGAGGGAGAGAGAAATGGATAGCAAACAAGCGGTGCTGGAATCGGCCAGATTTCACTGGCTTAAAATGATTTAGCGTGCCCTATGTGCTGCCACTCACTTATGTCTGACAAGCCTCTGGCTCAGTGGACCCTAGAAGTGCTCCACAAAAAACAGAAAACTGTCCAAGATGAATATCGCTCTTCATTCTGTGCAGAGTGGCTGATGCTATGAAAGAAGAAGGATTGAAGACAGTTTCTTAGAGTGTGTTCTATCCTTGGCTTCCCCCCTGTACTTTAAGCACTGGTGTGTTCTCATCCACTCGACACTCTGCGCAAATAACTGTCAAACCTTCTACCACAGGACACCACTGTGGTTGGCCTTCAATAACAAACTCTCTCCGAGCCCACGAGAGAGGAGGACCATCTAAACTCATGTTGTGCTGCCAACCGCTTGGAGCTGACCATGCAAAAAAATAAAAAATAAAATAACTTTTTTGGATTTCCTGTAGAGTCGATCATTTCCAGAAACTTTAAATGAGGCAGCACCATCTGTTTCAACACAAGAGCCAAACAATGCATGTTCCTCACACAACAACTCCACAAAACTGGATCTGACACCGAAACATGGAGTCGTTGATTTGTGACTTGAAGATTCTTGGTTTTTCTTGGTTTCTACCGTTCTCAGGCTGAAGTCTAATACATTGTCTGAGCTACAGCGTGGATAATTGGCTGTCAGCCGCCTACTGAAATTAAAAGCACAAAGCCGTAGTGAAGGGGAGAGTGGAAGGGACTGACATTTACCCTGCACACGCTAATAATGTGAAATTAAGACATTTAACCAGGAGCCACTCTCTGTCCACTCAGTCTGACCCTGATTCCCCCCATCTGCTCAATTTTGTGAAGAACTGACCTGCAAAATGAAAACTCTAATCAGCTGCAACCCAAAACTGCAGAGTCCTGAAGGGTAATGTATTTAATCTCCCTTATGAATTCATGATTTTTAAAAATTCAATACAGACAACACATTGAGGATATTATACAAAACATAAAAGTGCATCCTCCCAAAAAAACAACTAAACAATCAAATCAACAAGGAACATTTTAGCAGATGCATTCAACATATATATATATATATATATATATATTGCACTATATTTTAGTTTAATCTAAATTAGCCATTTTTACTTCACTTTACTTGCAGTGGTGTGTTTACATGGATCTATGTTCTAGAGCGAGCTTCACAAAATTAAATGAACTGCATCAATTGATGTCCATTCATGTATCATGTGTTGGAGACAGTGGAAAAAGAAAATCTGAGGATATGGGGGACGGACCGCTCCTCATCTTTGCTCAAGGCCAGTTGCTTTAAGCTTTTCTGTCAAGTTGAGTTAGAATCCAGGTTTTGACTAAGAAAGAAAGTGAAATAAAAACTGACAATATCTGTGGTTCTGCTGCATTGATGTTTATCAATTATTGAGGCATCTACTGTGAGTCCCAGACGGGCTCCATCTTCTCATTTAACTCACGACGTGAAAGTTAATAAGCCCCCTTGTCTAAAGGTCGAATAGTCCGTTGAAAGAAAAGTTATAAACAATATCGATTCATGTTGCGTGTGTTCAACTGAGCGTAAAGCACTTGAGCACGAGTTGATAGATTCACTGCAGACGCTGCTGAGACGATGAAATCTTTATATATTATTAAAAGATCACAGGAGTCCGAGAATGTCCATGAATGTCTAAGGATGATATTATTATTATTAATAATAATAATAAAGAAAACATTTGTGTCCAAGAGGCAAATGATAGAATCCTTCATTTCACTCAATACAAAACTACAAAGGACAAACTTCCAAAAAAATGTCAAAGTATTGCATCACGAGAAAGTTATAGCCTCAACAAAAGCTCGTCATTAATGTATTGCAGGTTATTGTGTTGTATTACATCATACAGGTGTGTCTGTGTGTCTGGACCTTCAGAGCACAATGATCTGGATGTATAGAACCTGTCGGCCTTAACTCACAAGGCTTGGATGCGATCAGGTGAAAGAAGAAACACTCGACTGTTCTTCAAAGTCTTTTTATAATTTCCGTTTTTAACGTTTTCCCCAAATTTCCTGGAGAATAATTAATGGACCTTGGTGAAAATATCTCTGCTGCTTTCAGACCTGTGCTGAACTCCAGATAATCCCAGGATATACTCCACAGCCTCTTCCTAAAATAGACGAAAATATCACAGGATTACAAAGCGGAGCCATACACATAGAAGACACTGACAAGGATGTCAAATAGAGCTTTTGGTGATAAGCGCCGACGCTGGTGTCGCTGTGCTGTAAACAAACACATGATCTCTTCAGGTGAATGAATACTTTACGTCCTGCGTCTCTGCTGCACCACCACCACCTTTATGCTTTGAGAACGTCTGTGTTGTTGTCAAATCATCTGAGCAGAAAAAACCTCCTGCACACAGTTTGGTTAAACCCCAACTCGATTTGAAAATTGCGTCAAAATTAAACGTCTTAGTTTTGCAACAGTTTATCAAATTTTCTCTCCTATCCTTTGCTGGATTGTGTGCGAATCGGCTGTTTCAACACAAGTCACGGAAGAGATTCCTCAGGAGTTTGCAACAATCCTCCATCTATTTAGTTTGAAATCCCTCTGTGATTTCCGTCTCCTCCTCTTCCCTCTTTTTCTCCTCCTTTATAGCAGCATCAAGTAGGCCAGTTGACGTGGGACGGCAAATAAAAACCCGCCCCGCCCGCTCTACATGCTCCTCTCTCTCTGTGGAATGGTGTAATCAGCTCAGAACGTAGCACCGGGAGTTCAGGAATCATCTTACCCACGTCTCAAAACTGTTTTTGCCGCTTCACTTGCTTCGGGGGAAGATGATTTGAATATGTTTAACAATGCGGCATTTTTGCAGAGTCAGATTAATGTTAAAAGGATCTGCTTTAAGAGAGTTAGCTTAGATTTCCATCTTAATTACCCCACTGCCACTGGAATGGCCTTAAACCAAATTACAGTGGTTACACACATTTTGCAAACTTATAAAAGCTTCATCTTTGATATTTGAGGTTCAGTGTATAGGATTTAGTAGAATCCAGTGATGTTGAAGATGAAAACCGACTGAAAACTCGCCTCGCCCCCAATTTCCTGTGTAGATTTAACTTTAAGTTTGTTCTAAGTTAACGTAAACACAATGATTCTTCCCTCTTCCATTTGTGTCAGTAGTTTCCCCTTAAATCCTGAACGTCAGACATTTAATTGCTTTTTTGTGATTTAAACATATTTGTATCTTAAACTTTGAGAGAAAAAAAAAAACATGCCAACTCACTTTATTTAATTTTCTTTGCTGCAGTTCATCATTAGATGCAGAAAACAGATTTGGATTAATCCAGCAGTACTTGCAGTGAGTTAGTGCTGAGCAGATGTGCTGTTAAACTCCACATTTAATTCCCCCCCCCACCTCAGAGCACTTTTTATAAGACAACTGCTTCTCAATTCTTCCTGGTGCTCACACCATTCACACTCCCTTGAGCTTTTGTCCTCACTTCTGCAAACATAGCGGTAGACACCTTTAACCAAACTATTCATCCTCACCTGCAGCTTCTTCCTCTTTCTGGAGTCATGATGGGTTCGAGCACGGGTGTGTCCCCTGGTGGGGGATCCAGGAAGTCCTGTAGCTGTGGGAACGAAAGGAAATAAGCATCATCTCCACATTTAGAGATTATATTAAACCATATGTAAGAAAGAAAAACATTTAAAAGCGTAAAACACACCAAGGGCATCATGCAGTAACATTCTCATGCTCTTGCCCTGCCTCAACTCTTTTCATTAATCAGTCTGAGAGTTCATTTACAACAATAATGAGAGGAAGTGGTAAAGAAATAACACTGAAGCGCCCTCAGACAGGCCCCAGTGAGCTCATCAACCTCTGCATCCATCCCTCTTACTCATTTTCACCCTGGTGCGTCAGGAAGAATCAGCAAAGATACAGAAAAATCAGATATTAAACATGAAAGGACGCAATTAGAAGAGAACATTAGATCAGACACAGAGAAGCAAAACCTCCAACATGTATGAATCCTATACGTCTTTTCCAAATCTCTGCGTGGTCTTCCAATTATATAACAAATTACTAATTTAGCAGCTGTTCTCTTTTAATTTTATCCTTCACTAAGCCTTTCGGCCATGAACGTTTTTCATTTACATTCTTTCACTCTGTGGTAATTAACAATGATTCAGCTTCCTCCTCGCAGCATCACTGGGGAGATTCACACACATCTCTGTGTATTTCAAATCAAGCCAGGCTGGACAGGACGCTTTGTAATAATAGCATTTGAGCTAAATGACATTTAACATTGTTCTGTATTTCATGTTGCTGCTCCTCAAGGCCACTGACATTTCCCTGACACCGGGCACATGCAATTTATCTAATAAATGTTTGAATCTGTGTGTGATGATTCATGCCTGCAGGCCCCAGAACGTTGTTTAAAAAATGTTTAGTTTGATGACGTTGTGATGCAGCATGGGATCATGGGAGTTTTTGTCTTCACATCCTTAGCTGATGAAAATCTACCTGACGTGACTCAGACACAAATCATGCTCACAGATGGCGATGAATTAAAGTTTTATTCTCGTTACGCAATTTTACGTTGGATGCAATTCATTTTTCAATACAAAGCAAGTCATAGTGTGAATTTATACAGAGCTTAGGAAAGTCCACTTCAAAAATAAATGTTGAATCTGATAAAATAAATTGTAATAGATAAAATATCAATAACTGAACAGGAGTAATCGATATTAGATAAATCCTAATCAGTCAATTGTTAAGAGCCACAGTTCAAATCCAGGTATATTTCCCTCTCTCACATTTTATACTTTTTAAGACAGTCAAGTCATAATAGCTTCATAAATTCAACAGACAAGCACACAAGTGATTTAAACTTCTCACTTAAGGCACATGCTAATTCTATCAAATAACTATAAATCTTTCACAACTTCAAAAGTCTTTCTCCTTGTTTATTTTATGAAGACATTAACCGTCATCAATCTTTGGACACATTGCTCTGCACTGCGTCTCTGTGCAGAGACGATGAAACTGATGAAGTCAAACATTAAAAATGTACCAGCCTCTGGGTCAGGCAGGTTAATTCTTGTAAAGTGCTGTTTTGTGAACTTGCCAAATCCAAATGAACACGATCGTGTCAAACCGAACTTTAACTGATCATTTTTCACGCGTGCAGTATAAAATAGAAACATTAACGGGGTCGCACTTCACAAACTTCCACAGTCAAAATGAATCACACTGACTATAGGGAATCGGATGCTGCATCCAAAATGGTCAAAACGTTAAAGGTAAAACTAGGGACTGTCCTCACATTCAATGGCTGCCATCTTTGCTATACTTGGGAGATGGGGGGGGACAGCCCCTGTATCTTTGAGGAAGGAGGACGTTGGAGCATTATTTCAATGTCGGATGACGCAGGGGTCACAAATAAACTCTCGACTGAAGTATGTGATTTGAATCATAACTTCTGTCTTTATCCATTAAGTAAATCTCTGTCGTGTAGTTTTTCTCCAGAAGATAAATGTCACCTCCAGCAGAGAGTTTATGTTTTCACTGCCGTTTGTGTGACGGTCTGTCGACAGGAACACTCAGACTGCAGAACCTCTTCAATGTGGCAAGATGGGTCATTAGCATTGATGGAGGTCTGCGATCTCGATGATGTTTTTATCAAAGACACTTGATAATGATTGGTTATTACTAATAACTCCACTGTGAAGTATCTCGACACATCTGCGTCCCACTCCCCCGTTCATCTGCACACAGGCTCACTGAGCCTTCTACACAAAGCGTGGCCAGTGTTAACATTATTAGTTACACTGCGCTCCTCCTGCTGTGACGAGTCAACGTGTCGAGGTCTGTTGGGTCCTGTGTTCGCCCTCCGATCAGCTGGGTGGGAGCTACTGTACATCTATGTTCAGGCAGACGTGAACATTTTCTGCTCTAAAATTAATATTTGAATTTGTAATAAAGGTTTATTATATCAGTCGCTTATATGGCTGGGGCATGGACACCGCACACAGCTCATTATTTTTAATTGGCTCCACATTCGCAGTCTGTTAACGTTGATTTTAGATAAGGCTGCTTCTGTGTCAACAGTTATTTGCACCTGCCAATAGCATTTAGCGCTGCCTCCAGTAAAAAAAAGAAATAGATCAATAGGAGGAAAGGGATTAGTGTGCATTTTTAGACCCGTTGTTGTGGCGTCTCCTTGCCATCTCCTCTCGCTGTCCCGCAGCTGGACGGGAGAGAAGACACCTGCAGCCTGATTAGGGAAACCGGAGGACTGATAAACACACCTCATTAATCTTCCGAGACAAAACGGAGTGATGCTGAGAGGAAGTGCAGACACAAATGGGTACATGCATCTGTATAAACACACACAGACACAGGATTGTATATTCTGTTGGACAGTTATGGAATTTATCTGCTACTTGACCATATTTCCACCCACACACACAGAATGATAGATGGCAAGATCCAGAGATTATTATCTATTAATTCCCTGCTTGAAAGACAGCAGGACAAAAGCCTTGTACACCTGTTGTACACATTGAATGTGAGGAATTCACACACACACACACACACACACACTTTCTGATTAGCGTGACTATCCACTTCAAAAATGACCTGCTGTCACTGACCCCCCATGTTTCTTGATTTCTAACAGGGTAAACGACAGAGACACATTGTACAGTCGTCAGCATCAGAAAAAAAGAGCTACTGTGGTACAGCTACAACTCTTGATTAAAGCAGCGGCCCAAATTAACGAGGAAGGCTGTTTAACATCGACTGGGGCTAATAAGTGATAATGAGAGCTACCAGTCCAAAAGGAAACTAAGAACCACATTTGCATGCTCTCCCCACTTCCTCCTCACTACTTTTTCTCAAAGTCAACTTCAATTTTCTTTCTGCTTCAGGCTCGGAGGCATTCATTTTACTTTTGTTTAGCAGGCCCACAATCCTATTAGCAATTAATATGTCATTTCTCCCCAAGAATGTAAGCTGATGGACTTTTGTGTTGCAGGGCATCAGGATTTTGTTTTGTTTTTTGTGCCATGATTTAGCGACTGGTTGTCTGGCATGTTTAAACGTCCTCAAACTATTGTTGCTGCTTCTGTAAGGGTACGAGACATCACCACACTCGGTGGGGGAGTTGTTGACATTTAACAGGGTGTGTGAGTTTTGCCCTGGGAGGATTTCCACAGACTTTTTTAGCAAATTGGTCGAGGATGTGCGGGACAACACCCCAACAGAAGAGAAGGGGTTTGTAGCAAGTTCAAGATGAATCCCGGCAGCCTACTGAAGATGGTAAACTCTTTTATGGATGTTTTAATGGCCGATGGGAGAGAGGGTATTCTTTTCAATGCACTCTGGTGAGAAAAGTACAATTTAGATAGTAGCATTAACTATAGGCTGCTCACATGTGCATACACATTTTATAATTTCAATTTAAAGGGGAGGCCATCTCCCTCTTCGTCACCCTTCAAACTGTCAACTAGCTACACATGTCACAAACTTCATAAAACAGCCTTTTGTAATAAACTCACTTTAGACAGAAGAAAATCGAATGTAAATTCATGTTCGTCACAGACTTTTACTTTTGTCTCTGCTTTTTTTTCCTTATGAATGCCAGTCTCACATCAGCATTCCTTCGTTCTCATGTCACAATGATGTGCAGTGATGCGGCAACAAAGATCGCAGGCCTCAATCCGAGTTGATTTTTCGCGTTGGAACACAATTGCGAAGGGGTTGCGTGCATCTGTCTTTGCTCGTGGGCGAGTAGTTTGAAAGACTGAATATATGAATACTGTGCATGTGTGTGCTTTTGGTAACTAGAGGGTGTGCTGTAAGAAAGGGAGACAGTTTGTGAGTGGAAATTTGAATCAGAATAAATGTCTTTCAAATACCAACAAATCAACAGATGTGTATGGTTTTAATCCCAGACTGCTGTGCAGTGGATATCAGCTAATTTTGGGGGAAATTAGAGCTTTTAAATGATCGTTTTTATTCAAAGAAACTAAAGAATCACACATCTACAGTGATTATTATTCTTTTATATTGGATAGACTGGATAGAGGAGCAATGATTCTTTTATATGCCATAATAAATCATGCATGGTTTTACATTCATTTGCAACTGTGAGATATATTGTATTTTTGTTAGATTTCTTCAATACACAAGCCTGTGGATGGTAACTTGATTAGTTTTTTTCTATTTTACCATTAATAGGGTGAATTTAATTTTTAATCCTCATACATTTTAAATGGTTAGTACATGATGATTGAAAGCAGAAAAGAGCTCATGGTGTGAAACCGTCTTTCATCAGAGGCCCAATGATGCGTCTTGTCGGAAACCTCAGAGGCTTTTTACAAACATCCAGCTGAGCGCTCTCTTGTTTGTATGCACGCACTAATGCAAATATACTGTGAACATGTGAGGAGGCTGCTGATACAACAATGTTGTAATTTATCAGCGGGTATTCGGGCTGATCACACAGTGGCACAAATTTTCCCTGACCCCCCCAACCACACACCACAGGCAACCTCCCTCTCTCTCCTTCTCCCTCCTCCTCCTCACACCCACACAACAGAGGAACAACAGAGCGATACGGGGAATAGCATATTTATTCTCGCTCCGCTTCCTTTCCCTCTCTGCTTAGGCACTCAGCTGGATCCAGGCTTCAATTCTCTGTATTTTCCTCCTCACTTTTGCTCTCGACCATAGATGCCAGGGAATGATTTTCTTTGTTGTTTTTCCTCTTCCTCTTCCTCCTCCTCCTCCCTGCTACCAACTGTGGGTACTTTTCCTCTTCAAACTGTCTCTGTGTCTCTCTGGACTCTCCCCCTCTGCCTCACTTTCATATTCTTCCCTCGTCTATTTCTAGGCTCTCTGTCTTTATTTGTTCTCCCCCTCTTTAACTCCATCAATTGCTTTTTCTCTGGGTTTATTTACTGTCCGATACACAGCATAATAGTCTTTGAAGCAATCAATAAACCAAAACTCTGCAGAGAATATGAAAATCAGTTTCAGGTTCCCTCTGATGCATTCATGCAAACATCGCTTTGTTCATGCATATGGGAGAAAACATCCCGAGCTCATAAAGAAAAAGAAATCCCACATTTGGGTAAACTCAATATTTCCCTCCTGAGATATCTGCAGTAGAAGGAGGAGCCTGTTAACTGACCTCAGAGCAGATCAGTCCTGTTCAGTCACAGGTTAACTTTTTAAAGACGGTAGAAACAATGAGAGCACCCGCGCATCCAAACATCACCATGAATAAACCTGCGTGTGCCGCACGGTGGGGGGGCAGCAGGTTGAACAAACAAGTAAAACTGGCGAGGCCTTAATGAACAAGACGCAGCTCAGGAGATACAATACGCTGCATGTGCAAACACGTACTGTACACCACATCCCAACATGCACGGCTGATGATCTAATTGTTGCTTTGTCTTTTCTTCTTGAACAAACGCATCAAACACTCCACACACACACACACACACACACACACACACACGCACACACACTAGGTTTCCATCCTAGAGGAGAAGAAGAAGCTGAATAACTGCATGAAGAAATATAATATGCAGGTGGTTCCATTCAGTGCACAATGTCTCCTTGGATGGTTTCATGTATGATTTGATATCATTTGGTCTTTTGAGTCCCAGCTTTAACAGACCCAGTCATTTTACCCTGTGACAGACACTGCCCACCATCAGGGGGCAGCACCAGGATTCTATTTTATAGCATGACCAGGAACCACCCGGACGTAACGTTATGGCTCATCATGCTGCATTTCAGAATGAGAAGACATACGTCTGTTTCAAATGAGGTAACCTTTTAGAAGACGAACACAAACACTGACAAAAGTAATGCGAAGTATGCACAGAGGGCTCCGTCCGTTTCTGTGTACATATCTCATCTTTGAGTATCTTTGTTATTTTATGCTACATTGAATATAGCCCAGAGAATTGTACAGTAAAAGTTGGGAAAGCAAACAGCTGACGACTTCATTTGGCTTCAACATCATCGACAGATAGAAACAAATAGACAGTAGGCTGACGACAATATGCAAAACCAAACCAAGCTGAAACAATGAACAATCAAAAAGCTTCATGCGTCATGTTTCAACCAAAGAAACGCTCCAGAATCTTTGCAGAGCCACAGTCGACACAGCCAGAAAAATGCTTCTCGTTCTCAAGCGCACTGTTCAGTAAAATAAAAAGTAGATCAATACAGGATTGGGACTGTTGGCACAGGTTGCCACGACTACCACCAGCATCAAAACTCATCCCAGAGGCCTGTGCAGAAACTACTCCACAGAACACTGAAGCCATTCTGACACACTAACACCTTCCTGAGACACTTGAAGCTCATCTATCTGAATTCATCCAGTTCTGTTCAGTTGTGGCACGTGGCCAACAAGAGTCAGATCCTGCACTGCTGCTTTGGCCGGGGAAACGTTCAAACATCTGCTTTCTGCTTACTCACAGCAAAAAATGTAATAGTTCTGAAGTATAATAGTAGATTCATAGGGTCTTGATCCCTTCGTGAAGAGGAATGGATCGAGATAATGGCAGCAGATAACATTCCTGGGAAGTCGAGCTATAGAATGTTATAGAGCTATAAAATGACCACCGACATTTTTATGCATTATTATAAAACCTACTGCTATATGTTTTCAGCACTGACATTTTCCCTAGTAGCAAATCTACAATCATTCATGAAGCAGTGGGGCTGCATTTTTTAAAATGAAGAAATTATTGATATCCCCTTCAGATATTAAACAAGACTAAGAAGCTTGTCAGCACTAAACACAAAGTAAAGCTGCAGGCGGCCGGGTGTGACATTATAGGGGTTTTTTTTACAAATTATTTGATCATACATCAGAGAATTGGACAAATTGACATTTAGTCCTGATGATGGCGCTAGAGGTCGGGTAAGAGGATGACGATTAGTGATTACAGTTCATCCTGAGGCGGAAGATAAATGTCTAAAATACATTTTAGCCCGATCCATCCTGAGGTATAGAGATTTTTCAACCAGGACAAGCTAACAGACCAACACTGCCATCCACAGAGCCGGGCTGAGAGAAAACCGTATAAATGATAACATATTTTTTTAAATGATACAGTTGAAAAACACTATTTGCAGAGTGAAAGCTGTTATTTCTTTGACAGACGAGATAAATGCATTTTTTGTCACAACCTGGCAATGAGACAGACATGAGTCAGCAGTGAGAGTGATTAAGTCAAGGTCAGTGATGGATACAAAGACATATTCTTCAACGCTTGACTAGTCAGTAATTATGGGGAATGAAATGCGATGGTCCAGCAGGGACTTAAGCTGTGTGGATCTGATCGAGGCAGAAAATGAAAAGCAATTTGACCAGAGCTGTGTGATGTGCAGGTGAAAGTGAAACTCAAAAGCCAACATTTCCTGCTGGAGGGAATGAAATCCTGCACAGCGCCTCACTCAGGCCGTATAAATAATACACGGTCTGTCTGATAGCACTGAAAGATTAATATTAGTGATAAGAGTGGCTTTAATTGACATGACATCACTTCCTCCACGTGTCAAGGCTGGGGAGGCGACGCTGCATGTCCCAGTGGGTGGATTATCTAATATCATGCAAAAGGAGATCTGAAGCATCATTTTGACGTCAGGGAAGATTAGATGAGATTTTTACTGCTCTGTTTGAGCAGTCGTCACTGAGGCACAGCTCTCAGTGTCAGTCGGCCTATCCACCACTTTAATCCAATCTTTGAATTTACTGTATGGATTGCTCCAAGATCTTTGTATGGACAGTTGGATTCCTCTGATCTGCAAATATGCCTGTGATAAGCCTGGTTTGTCCAGGAAGCTGTCCGGGGAAACCGAACTGCTTTTGTGACGATCCATCCAGCGAGTTCTCCGTCTACCCTTGTGCGTGCCTGGTAAACCTCCCATGAACTCGTGAACAAGACCTCTATTAAACTCCTTCACTTGAGGCCACAACTGACCCCCAACAGCTGACAACCTAATAAACTATATACAAGTCACACAGGTTTATTAATATAATAATCAAATAAAGAATTACACATGGATTGGAATTATCTATGCTCTGACATTTAATTGTCAGTTATGCTCCAATCATTTACAGTGAATAGATCCACCAACAGGACAGAGCAGTAAGCCAAGTGGCTGAATGCTTCATTATTCCCTCTCACTGTACATTTTACCCCCTTGTTTCAGAAAATGTATTGAATTTATTCAAATTGCTTTAATTAAAGATCAATGTTAAGTAAAATAAAACAAAACTGGCAAAACTAATAATGGCTGATTTATTCCCAAGCCTCTTCAAAGGGAAAGAAAACAGCAGAGGTTCAAGAGAAACAGTTTTCTGCCAACGGTTGGAAGTGGTTCATGCTGGTTTCAATTTCCTCCAACCTCACCACTATTAAAGCTTAGCCAAGATGACCAGGGTAACAACAAGCTCTTGTGCTATCCCCCACACAGACACACACATTCAAGCACTGTCAGTGCCACTGCCACTTTCCTGTGAGAGAAAACAAGTTGCAAAGCAGCATTCAGCGCCCTTAAAGCACATAATCAAGTGGATTTGTGCATTCTGGGTAAACTTAACACTAGTTTTCTGCGTGCCCTAACGATGTCATGTCAGTTTCATTCCAGTTGTGCAACAATCTTCCTTTAGCGAGTGTCTGGGGCTGCAGGAAAAAAAACTGCACCAGGGTTGAGGAAGCTGGAGGTTTGTCAGCATCTGTTAAATTCAGAGAGTAAACAGAATATCAACAATTCATACAAAGCTAGAGCGGCACTCAGTAGAGTACATGCGGCCGCTAAAGCCCAACAGTCCCTTTCTGAAACCACATTTAAATTCACTGGATCTCTTTAGTTAGATCTGCATCAAATTTCAGTGTGGAACATAACTTACAGTAAATGCACTAATCATCTATTTTCACTACTGTTACACTTTGCAGTTATCAGTGTTCTGCTGGGTGAAACATAACTATGGATTCATAATTCTTTAAGGAAGGTCACAGTATTTCCTTATTAATTATGTAACATTAGCAATCACATGTTTGCTGGTAATTAATACCAAACCTTAAAGAATATGGAAGTAGGACACATGCATGCAGTTATATACAGTGTTCTTTTGTACCATTATTTAATGATTGTGGACCGAAGGACGATTAATATTCAGGAGGGACAACATGCAGGATAGTGTGAACAAGTCTCAGAGACTGGCACTCCATGTTCTTTTCTTGTTATTTTCTACAATTGTTTACTTATTTCTGGGTTAGTCTGGATTATTTACTGTGAAATTAAGTTTTAATCGACCGAGACGGTAAATTGCAACTTGTTGTGGTTGGAATTGCAAATTATAGAGGATGGGATTCAATGTATTGTTTTCTGTTTGTCCAAATACGAAGTAATGCCTGCTGCACACAGACATAATGAGAGATGTAACTGATTTTTAACATTAATCACAAGACTGTGCTGATTCCAGGGAACAGAAACAGAAACCTGACTCTAGAATAAAAAACAACATGGAGGCTGACTCGTTGCACTGTCAGCTGGTTCTGCTTTTTTGTAATGTTTTACACTGAAAACATAAAATAAAAATAAATGCTCGTACTGATGCCACAATCTCACAAGCTTGTCCACCTGGCACAAGAGAAAAAGTCTTCTCAGTGGTGTCAGCAGCCATGTTTTAGTTCGAAGCACGAGTACAAAACATGGTGATGCTTTCCGTCTGCTTGCTCTCTTCTCTCTTGTTCTTTGAATAAGACTGATCAAATATTTACAATTGAAATCTCCAATCTCATGAGTGACATTAAGATTCTGTCTGTAAACCCCTCACACTGCAGGATCATTTGACCAGTTAATCTGTTCAGATGAACATCGGATCAGCTGCACCCACGCAACAAGGAGTGAATCAGATCTTAAACAGGCCTGATTAACCTATCCTACAATGTAATAGGCCACACGTGTTCATACAGTTTTCTTCAGTCATCGGCCAAAGTCTTCAATTAAGCCGTACATCTGATGAACTAACTAAGACAAACAGAGCTTGATTAAAGTCAGTGACATGCATGTGCACCTAGCATAATAAATTAAAACGATCAAATCAGTGCAACACAAAATAATCACACTGTCCAGTTATCTAAGCTTTTGTTCAGCTCCAAGCAAAACTTGAAAACGGTCTGATTAAATCTGAAAGGATGCACAGAACTTTTATAATTTCAAAAAGTTACATCCATAGAACCAAACAGACGAGTGTGCATTAAAACACTGAGTTTAATCAACACACGTATCGGGAGCTTCTCTCATTCAGAACACAAGCTGAACGCTCCTCCTTCTCACTCACTTCTTCTTAGTGGCAGTTCCTTTCCAAGTCTCTTTCTTTGTCTTTCTCTACATCTTTCTGTCTCATGGAGCAGCAGGAGCTACAGGTGTCTGTGCTTGTCTGTGATTTCTCTCCTCACTTCTCAGCAGTAGCTCACCCTGACTCCTCCCTCATTTAACTTCCCTGTCTTAATAATAGATTTAAGTGTATTAAACAGATAAATCTCACCTAACAACAAAGAGCAGGTCCATTAGTATTTAATCCCTCATTCAAAAAGACAAATCTAATCTGACATACAAAATAAAATTATTTATTTAGGGCAAAAGAAATCACATTATCACATTTACTGATTAAAACTGGATAGGATTATAAAAAAAAATAGGGTTACACTTAAAATCATTGTCTTTAATTAGAGCAATAACGTCAACTGCTAAATTATACTGCTTGGTTTAGAAAAAAAATATATAAATATTATAAAATCAATAAAATATTTTGATGACGTCAGAGAAGGATCTAGTGGAACAGACATGAGGCTAAACTGATGTCAGACATTATCTCCAGATCATAAACCAAGGAAACTGACATATTTTTACTTCTGTGTTCTTTTTTATCCAGCTGGTGACCACAGTACTTTGCATTTAAACATCTATTTCTCTACATGTACTTATTCAGTGCACTGGGCTGGAGCCTCTCCCAGTCTCTGCTACAGACATGTGAGAGATTCCAGATCATCAAACCTGCACTTGACCGTGGAAGAACCAAACCAGCCGCAGGAAACACGAGGACAACATGCAAATTTAAAACCCAGACAGCTCCAGCCCCAGAACATTGTGCTGTGAGGGGACGGTTTTCAGCACTGAGCCATCCCTGCTTCACCCTCAGTGTGACTGTGCTCCCTGTTGACACAGCAGTCTGGATCATCATTAAGAAAAGCTGGGACTTAGCTGGTATAATCCGGGAGGTCGGCTGCTTTACTGTACATTGGACTCAGAGGACCAGCTGGATCTTCAGCCATTAAAGCAAAAGAAACACTTTCAAGTAAAGTCATGTAAATTCAGTTGGATCGTGTTCACAGTTCAGTTAAAGTAGTTTTGCCTAGTGAGGACTTATTCATTTTCAGTATTTGCATCTTCAAATTTCGGAACTACCTGAGGACTTGCTTGGCTTTTATTCAACATCTTTTATTAAATGCAGTGTACCAAGGATCGACAAATACCAAGGGTGCTTCTCCTGCGTTTTTTAAATATTTGCAAAGACTTGAAAGATTTGAAATATAGGAAATACCTTTCTTTATTTTGTGTTCATACAGTTTTCTTGTGTAAATCATAGGTGCTTGCAGTACAATAAAACAAACATGAGCCTATGTCTGTCTGTGCAACAGAACACATAGTCCTGACTCACGAGCCCATTTTAAAATGCAGCCTTCTGTATGTCTGAAACTGATGTTTTCAAATCGTCGTTTTACTTTCTCCGGGCACTCTTTTGATTTCCTCTCACTACTTTCACATGCCACTCTACCAGCACTCTAAAGTTTCTTAAGTCTGGTCATTTTAAGAGCATTATTTTTCCATTTCATGATCAGATTTGCAATTGTTCCCTCGGATCTTTCCCAAATTGGCCGTTCTTTCGTATGTTACAGCTCCTTTCAGGTCTGGACCCAAATTGCAGACACAGACAGAAGTGTGGTCAATAAAGGGTTTTGTTCAGTCAGTAGGCAGCGTGGCTTTGCGAGTAGGTTGGTGACTTGATCCTGGGCACAAAACAAGGCATGTGAGTTCAGAAAACACAAAATAAATACATGTGACCAGTGAGAAAAGCTGAGCAATCCAGCCATGAGTAACAGTAACTGGAGAGCCACTGTCTTTATACCAGGGAGGAGCAGATTTCTCACAGCTACTGCTCCATGACACCAAGAAGAAGAGAAAGTGAAGACTAAAGTCACGGTTGCAGTGTTGACAGTATATGAGAAACTAACTTTGGTTGTATTTTGTTCAATGTCTATTTAATTACATCAAACATAAAACAGTTTCTTTTGCTTTCTCTCTTTGGGCAGTGTGCCTCTCTCTCTTTACTTACTGGGAATAGAACAGAAGTATCCACACAACAACAACACAATAAAAGGCTTTGTCTGACACACAATGTTATTTCTGGCAGTGCAGGTGAGATTGCATCTGTCCTGGGACATAAACAGTGATAGATCCAGCCCCTCCAGACAAATAACAGATGGTCAAAAACCCAAAAACATGTACACACACCTGTTCTGTTTTTTTTCTTCTCACACAACCAACTTTCCCGCTGAGGTGTCGGCAACCCCTGCAAACACCGAGGACACCAACTATTCTGAAACCCAGCGAAGTGGCAATAAAAATGTTGAATTCTGACTCTGCTCGTTGTTCAACAGCACAGAATGAAACCCAGACGACTGAAGGAGATGTCGGTAAGCAGCCTGCTCATTTCCACACATCCTTCTCAACAACTGAAGCTGCCATTACCCACCACACCAGAGGGTACAGTAAACTCAAACTAGAAAATCTCTCCTGCCGAGACATTTTGAATGGGTGCCTTGTGCTCGTCGATGCCGGCGTTGCTTCGAACACAGAGATGCATATTATCCAGGTTTACATGAAATCCAATTTTAGAGAGACATTACGTTTATGAGAGAGAGAGAGACGGTGAGAGCGAAAGACATTACCAAAAGCTGCTTGATTTTATAAACATACATGATCCAGGTCAGTGAGAGACTTGACCAATTTCAGAGAGACAGAGAGAAACCATGATGTAAGATCTTATCACCATCCATGGCATTTAATTTTAAAAATTCACCCTCCTTCAGGCTTCCTGGGAACATCCTGTAACTATTTGGGGGTTTTATTTTGAAAATGTAGCATCTTTTAGGCTTCCTCGGAATATTCTGTAACTATTTGGACATTTTATTTTGAAGGTCCAGCGTTTTTAGACTTCCTAGGGACATCCTGTAACTATTTGGGGGTTTTATTTTGAAAATCCAGTGTCTTTTAGGCTTCCTCGGAATATTCTGTAACTATTTGGGCGTTTTATTTTGAAGGTACAGCATCTTTTAGACTTCCTGGGAATATTTTGTAACTATTTAGGGGTTTTATTTTGAAAATCCAGTATCTCTCAGGTATCCTGGGAACATTATGTTACTATTTGGGGATTTTATTTTGAAAATCCACTCTTTTTCCGGCTTCCTGGGGACATTCTGTAACTATTTGGGCATTTTATTTTGAAAGTCCAGCTTTTTTTAGCCGTCTTAGAAACATTCCTTAACAATGTGGGGATTTTATTTTGAAATTCTAGCTTTTTTTACTCTTCCTAGGAACATCCTGTAACTATTTGGGAGTTTTATTTTGAAAATCCACTATTTTTCCAGCTCCCTGGGAACATCCTGTAACCATCTGGGTGTTTTATTTTAAAAAACCAGGCTCTGTACAGCTTTCCTGGTAGCATTCTATTACTATGGGGGGGCTTATTTTCAAAATAAAGGCTCTGTACAGACTTCCTGGTAACATTATATTACAATGGGGGGGGCTATTTTCAAAATAAAGGCTCATTACCTGTTTCCTGGTAATATCCAGTTACTATGGGGGGGATGGGGGGGCTTATTTATACGCTTAAACATAGGCTCTGTACATGTTTCCTTGTAATATGGGGGGTGGGGGGGCTTATTTTCAAAATAAAGGCTTTGTACAGTCTTCCTTGTGACATTCTATTACAATGGGGGAGGGTTGTTTATTTTTATATTCAAAATAAAGGCTCTGTATAGACTTCCTAGTAACATTCTGTTAAAATGGGGGGGGGCCTATTTTCAAAATAAAGGCCCCTTACATGTTCCTGGTAATATCCAGTTACTATGGGGGGGGTGGGGGGGGCTTATTTTTACTTTTATTTATATGCTCCAAAAATTTGCAAAAACCACCACCCTCACCCGGATTCGAACCCAGACTTACGTCACATGATCCGAGTGCCTTAACCACTGGGCCAAAGCGGATGGTGGCAAAAACTTTGAATCTAGTAAATTTATAGAGGAGACTTGACCTCTGACAGTCTATGGGGTTGCTATGGTTACTCACTGATTAGATGAGGAACACCTGCTGCGCGCACACTTTGGAGACAAAAACTGGTTTCAGACCAACCCTCAAACAAAAGCTTCTAACTCAAAATCTATAAGTCGTATCTGAGAAATGAACACATTGTGAGAATCACAAGACTTTGGCCGACGTCCACATATGTTTAAATTTAATAAGAGTTAAGAAATGAGACCGTAAGAGCGATTTAGAAATGTAGTTTTCTCATCAGGAATCTTTTTTGGTGATCTCCATTGAAGTCCATTCAAAAGTTAGAGTGTGCTGCTCTAGCGCCACTCTTCAAACAAATGCTTGTAACTCAAAAACTATAGGTCCTATCTAAGAAATGAAAACATTTTGAGAATCCCAAGACTTCCACGAACGTACAGATATGTTTTAGCGGGAGAGAGTTCAGAAATGAGACCGTGGGAGTGAGTTAGAAATTTTTCTTCGTATTTCTCCTTTTCTGACTTTTTTTCCCAAAATTAACATGGGAGTCAATGGAGAGGTGAGACCGGAAAAGATTTCTCGGTAAATTGACTCAGCCTAAACTACTGGACCGAGAGATGTCAGAGTGGCATGTGTGCGTAGGAAACAAACTCTACTTTCACCAGATGTAAAAATCATGTCTGTCGGACTCCGTTTGTGGCTAGGAGAAGTGTTTAAAGACAAAAAAAGTGGCTGAAAAACGCCCGTTTTTGGCCTCTCGCTCTTTTGGGTGATCGGCATTGACTCCCATTCGTCGATTTTGGCCGCGTTTTCGCGATTTTTGAGCGAACTACTGGACGAAATTCTTAGAAAAGTCATAGCACACCATTCGACGTAATTCCGCATGTTTATTTATGGGTCTCGAGTATGTGCGACAAAATCTGCGGGAGGAGTAGCGGGACGAAAAGTTTGGAAGAAAAGGTAAGAATAACTAGAAAATCTCTCCTGCCGAGACATTTTGAATGGGTGCCTTGTGCTCGTCCATGCCGGCGTTGCTTCGAACACAGAGACGCATATTATCCAGGTTTACATGAAATCCAATTTTAGAGAGGCATTACGTTTAAAAGAGAGAGAGAGAGAGAGAGACGGTGAGAGCGAAAGACATTTCCAAAAGCTGCTTGATTTTATAAACATACATGATCCAGGTCAGTGACAGACTTGACCAATTTCAGAGAGACAGAGAGAAACCATGATGTAAGGTCTTATCACCATCCAAATTCCCCCTCCTTCAGGCTTCTTCGGAACATCCTGTAACTATTTGGGGTTTTTATTTTGAAAATCTAGCATCTTTCAGGCTTCCTGGGAACATTTTGTAAATAATTGGTGTTTTTATTTTGAAAATCCAGACTCCTTCGTGCTTCCTGGTAAGGTCTTGTCGCCATCCAGGACTTTTATTTTGAAATACCAGCGTCTTTTAGGCTTCCTGGAAACATTCTGTAACTATTTGGGTGTTTTATTTTGAAAATCCAGCGTCTTTCAGGCTTCCTCTGAACATTCTATAACTATTTGGGAGTTTTATTTTGAAAGTCCAGTGTCTTTCAGGCTTCCTGGAAACATTCTGTAACTATTTGGGGGTTTTATTTTGAAAATCCAGCGTCTTTCAGGCTTCCTCTGAACATTCTGTAACTATTTGGGAGTTTTATTTTGAAAGTCCACTCTTTTTCCGGCTCCCTGGGAACATCCTGTAACTATTTGGGCATTTTATTTTGAAAGTCCAGCTTTTTTTAGGCTTCTTAGAAACATTCCTTAACAATCTGGGGATTTTATTTTGAAATTCTAGCTTTTTTTTTACTCTTCCTAGGAACATCCTGTAACTATTTGGGAGTTTTATTTTGAAAATCCACTATTTTTCCAGCTCCCTTGGAACATCCTTTAACGATCTGGGGGTTTTATTTTGAAAAACCAGGCTCTGTACAGCTTTCCTGGTAGCATTCTATTACTATGGGGGGGCTTATTTCAAAATAAAGGCCCATTACAGACTTCCTGATAACATTCTATTACAATGGGGGAGGGTTGTTTATTTTTATATTCAAAATATAGGCTCTGCACAGACTTCCTGGTAACATTCTATTACAATGGGTGGGGCTATTTTCAAAATAAAGGCTCATTACATGTTTCCTGGTAATAACCAGTTACTATGGGGGGGGATGGGGGGGCTTATTTGTACCATCAAACATAAGCTCTGTACATGTTTCCTTGTAATATGGGGGGATGGGGGGGCTTATTTGTACCATCAAACATAAGCTCTGTACATGTTTCCTTGTAATATGGGGGGATGGGGGGGCTTATTTTCAAAATAAAGGCTTTGTACAGACATACAACATTCTATTAAAATGGGCGAGGGTTGTTTATTTTTATATTCAAAATAAAGGCTCATTACATGTTTGCTGGTAATATCCAGTTACTATTGGGGGGGTGGGGGGGCTTATTTATACACTCAAACATAGGCTCTGTACATGTTTCCTTGTAATATGGGGGGATGGGGGGGCTTATTTTCAAAATAAAGGCTTTGTACAGACTTCCTGATAACATTCTATTGCAATGAGGGAGGGTTGTTTATTTTTATATTCAAAATAAAGACTCTGTATAGACTTCCTAGTAACATTCTATTATCATGGGGGGGAGCTTATTTTCAAAATAAAGGCCCATTACAGGTTCCTGGTAATATCCAGTTACTATGGGGGGGGTGGGGGGGCTTATTTTTACTTTTATTTATATGCTCCAAAATTTAGCAAAAACCACCAGCCACACCCGGATTCGAACCCAGACTCACGTCACATGATCCGAGTGCCTTAACCACTGGGCCAAAGCGGATGGTGGCAGAAACTTTGAATCTAGTAAATTTATAGAGGAGACTTGACCTCTGACAGTCTATGGGGTTGCTATGGTTACTCACTGATTAGATGAGGAACACCTGCTGCGCGCACACTTTGGAGACAAAAACTGGTTTCAGACCAACCCTCAAACAAAAGCTTCTAACTCAAAATCTATAAGTCGTATCTGAGAAATGAACACATTGTGAGAATCACAAGACTTTGGCCGACGTCCACATATGTTTATATTTAATAAGAGTTAAGAAATGAGACCGTAAGAGCGATTTAGAAATTTAGTTTTCTCATCAGGAATCTTTTTTGGAGATCTCCATTGAAGTCAATGAAAACGGTAGAGGGCGCTGCTCTAGCGCCACTCTTCAAACAAATGCTTGTAACTCAAAAACTATAGGTCCTATCTAAGAAATGAAAACATTTTGAGAATCCCAAGACTTCCACGAACGTACACATATGTTTTGGCGGGAGAGAGTTCAGAAATGAGACCGTGGGAGCGAGTTAGAAATTTTTCTTCGTATTTCTCCTTTTCGGACTTTTTTTCCCAAAATTAACATGGGAGTCAATGGAGAGGTGAGACCGGAAAAGATTTCTCGGTAAATTGACTCAGCCTAAACTACTGGACCGAGAGATGTCAGAGTGGCATGTGTGCGTAGGAAACAAACTCTACTTTCACCAGATGTAAAAATCATGTCTGTCGGACTCCGTTTGTGGCTAGGAGAAGTGTTTAAAGACCAAAAAAGTGGCTGAAAAACGCCCGTTTTCAGCCATTTTTCCCCCACTCGCTCTAATTGGGCGAGAGACCTTGACTGCTCGCTCTAAATGGGCGAGAGACCTTGACTCCCATGCATTTGGTTTTCGGTATTTTTGCGATTTACGAACGAACCGTTTGACGAATGTCTTAGAAAAGTCATAGCACACCGATCGAGAAAAATGCGCACGGTTTGATGTACTTTGTGTGAATGTGCGTCAAACTTTGTGGGAGGAGTAGCGGGACGAAAATTTACGGAAGCGGAAGAATAACTAGAAAATCTCTCCTGCCGAGACATTTTGAATGGGTGCCTTGTGCTCGTCGATGCCGGCGTTGCTTCGAACACAGAGACATTTCCTTTAAGACGAAGGACAGAGAGACATATATTATCCAGGTTTACATGACATCCGATTTCAGAGAGATATTACGTTTAAGAGAGAGAGAGAGACGGTGACAGCCAAAGACATTACCAAAAGCTGCTTGATTTTGTAAACATACATGATCCAGGTCAGTGAGAGACCAATTTCAGAGAGACAGAGAGAAACCATGTTATAAGGTCTAATCACCATCCATGGGATTTCATTTTAAAAATTCAGCCTCCTTCAGGCTTCCTGGGAACATCCTGTAACTATTTGGGGGTTTTATTTTGAAAATCCAGTGTCTTTCAGGCTTCCTGGAAACATTCTGTAACTATTTGGGGGTTTTATTTTGAAGGTCCAGCGTTTTTTAGACTTCCTAGGGACATCCTGTAACTATGTGGGGGTTTTATTTTGAAAATCCAGTGTCTTTTAGGCTTCCTCGGAATATTCTGTAACTATTTGGGGTTTTTATTTTGAAAATCCAGCATCTCACAGGCGTCCTGGGAACATTCTGTTACTATTTGGGGGTTTTATTTTGAAAATCCACTCTTTTTCCGGCTCCCTGGGAGCATTCTATAACTATTTGGGCATTTTATTTTGAAAGTCCAGCTTTTTTTTAGGCGTCTTAGAAGCATTCCTTAACAATCTGGGGATTTTATTTTGAAATTCTAGCTTTTTTTACTCTTCCTAGGAACATCCTGTAACTATTTGGGAGTTTTATTTTGAAAATCTACTATTTTTCCAGCTCCCTGGGAACATCCTGTAACCATCTGGGGGTTTTATTTTGAAAAACCAGGCTCTGTACAGCTCTCCTGGTAGCATTCTATGACTATGGGGGGGCTTATTTCATAATAAAGGCTCTGTACAGACTTCCTGGTAACATTCTATTACATTGGGGGGGGCTATTTTCAAAATAAAGGCTCATTACATGTTTCCTGGTAATATCCAGTTACTATGGGGGGGATGGGGGGGCTTATTTATACACTCAAACATAGGCTCTGTACATGTTTCCTTGTAATATGGGGGGTGGGGGGGCTTATTTTCAAAATAAAGGCTTTGTACAGACTTCCTGATAACATTCTATTACAATGGGGGAGGGTTGTTTATTTTTATATTCAAAATAAAGGCTCATTACATGTTTGCTGGTAACATTCTATTATAATGGGGGGGGGGGGGTATTTTCAAAATAAAGGCCCATTACATGTTCCTGGTAATATCCAGTTACTATGGGGGGGGTGGGGGGGCTTATTTTTACTTTTATTCATATGCTCCAAAAATTAGCAAAAACCACCACCCTCACCCGGATTCGAACCCAGACTTACGTCACATGATCCGAGTGCCTTAACCACTGGGCCAAAGCGGATGGTGGCAAAAACTTTGAATCTAGTAAATTTATAGAGGAGACTTGACCTCTGACAGTCTATGGGGTTGCTATGGTTACTCACTGATTAGATGAGGAACACCTGCTGCGCGCACACTTTGGAGACAAAAACTGGTTTCAGACCAACCCTCAAACAAAAGCTTCTAACTCAAAATCTATAAGTCGTATCTGAGAAATGAACACATTGTGAGAATCACAAGACTTTGGCCGACGTCCACATATGTTTTTATTTCATAAGAGTTAAGAAATGAGACCGTAAGAGCGATTTAGAAATTTAGTTTTCTCATCAGGAATCTTTTTTTGGCCCTTGCCATTGAAGTCCATTCAAAAGTTAGAGTGTGCTGCTCTAGCGCCACTCTTCAAACAAATGCTTGTAACTCAAAAACTATAGGTCCTATCTAAGAAATGAAAACATTTTGAGAATCCCAAGACTTCCACGAACGTACAGATATGTTTTGGCGAGAAAGGGTTCAGAAATGAGACCGTGGGAGCGAGTTAGAAATTTTTCTTCGTATTTCTCCTTTTCTGACTTTTTTCCAAAAATTAACATTGGAGTCAATGGAGAGGTCAGACCGGAAAAGATTTCTCGGTAAATTGACTCAGCCTAAACTACTGGACCGAGAGATGTCAGAGTGGCACGTGTGCGTAGGAAACAAACTCTACTTTCACCAGATGTAAAAATCATGTCTGTCGGACTCCGTTTGTGGCTAGGAGAAGTGTTTAAACTGAGAAAAAGTGGCTGAAAAACGCCCGTTTTGGCCGATTCTCTCTTTAGGGCGAGAGACCTTGAGTCCCATTCGTCGGTTTTGGCCGCGTTTTCGCGATTTTTGAGCGAATTATTGGACGAAATTCTTAGAAAAGTCATAGCACACCATTCGACGTAATTCCGCATGTTTTTTTATAGGTCTCGAGTATGTGCGACGAAATCTGTGGGAGGAGTAGCGGGACGAAAATTTACGGAAGAAGAACTAAGAATAATAAACCTGGAATGTTCGAGGAATAATAATATAAGTGCCAATGCATTGCATGGGGCTTCGCCCCATGCAATGCATTGCCAGCTGGGGGCGGAGCCCCCAGCTGGCAAGGCACCCATAATAAGCCCGAGCAATAATAATATAAGTGCCAATGCATTGCATGGGGCTTTGCCCCATGCAATGCATTGCCAGCTGGGGGCTCCGCCCCCAGCTGGCAAGGCACCCATAACTAGAAAATCTCTCCTGCCGAGACATTTTGAATGGGTGCCTTGTGCTCGTCGATGCCGGCGTTGCTTCGAACACAGAGACATTTCCTTTAAGACGAAGGACAGAGACCCTGAGAGTTGACCAATTTCAGACAGAGAGAGAGAGTGTAACAGTTCGAGAGGAAGGAGAGAGACCCTGGGAGAGAGAGGGAGACAGTGAGAGAGAAAGACATGTATAAAAGCTGCATTTTGATCACATGATCCAGAGTGGTGACTGAGAGACTTGACCAATTTCAGAGACAGAGAGAAACCATGTTATAAGGTCTAATCACAATCCATGGGATTTCATTTAAAAAATTCAGCCTCCTTCAGGCTTCCTGGGAACATCCTGTAACCATCTGGGGTTTTTATTTTGAAAATCCAGACTCCTTCGGGCTTCCTGGTAAGGTCTTGTCATCATCCAGGACTTTTATTTTGAAATACCAGCATCTTTTAGGCTTCCTGGAAACATTCTGTAACCATCTGGGGGTTTTATTTTGAAAATCCAGTGTCTTGCAGGCTTCCTGGCAACATTCTGTAACTATTTGGGGGTTTTATTTTGAAAATCCAGCGTCTTTCAGGCTTCCTGGGAACATTCTGTAACTATATGGGAGTTTTATTTTGAAAGTCCACTCTTTTTCCGGCTCCCTGGGAACATCCTGTAACCATCTGGGCATTTTATTTTGAAAATCCAGTGTCTTTCAGGCTTCCTGGAAACATTCTGTAACTATTTGGGGGTTGTATCTTGAAAATCTAGCTTTTTTTTACGCTTCCTAGGAACATCCTGTAACTATTTGGGAGTTTTATTTTGAAAATCCACTCTTTTTCCGTCTCCCTGGGAACATCCTGTAGCCATCTTGGGGTTGTATTTTGAAAAACCAGGCTCATTACATGTTTCCTAGTAACATTCTATTACTATGGGGGGGGGGGCTTATTTTCTAAATAAAGGCTTTGTACAGACTTCCTGGTAACATCCAGTTACTATAGGGGGGCTTATTTTCAAAATAAAGGCTCTGTACAGACTTCCTGGTAATATCCAGTTACTATTGGGGGGGCTTATTTTCAAAATGAAGGCTCTGTACAGACTTCCTGGTAATATCCAGTTACTATTGGGGGGGCTTATTTTCAAAATAAAGGCTCATTAGATGTTTACTGGTAACATTCTATTATAATGGGGGGGGGGCTTATTTTCAAAATAAAGGCCCATTACATGTTCCTGGTAATATCCAGTTACTATTGGGGGGGGTGGGGGGGCTTATTTATACGCTTAAACATAGGCTCTGTACATGTTTCCTTGTAACATGGGGGGGTGGGGGGGCTTATTTTCAAAATAAAGGCTTTGTACAGTCTTCCTTGTGACATTCTATTACAATGGGGGAGGGTTGTTTATTTTTATATTCAAAATATAGGCTCTGTATAGACTTCCTAGTAACATTCTATTATAATGGGGGGGGCTTATTTTTACTTTTATTTATATGCTCCAAAAATTAGCAAAAACCACCACCCTCACCCGGATTCGAACCCAGACTTACGTCACATGATCCGAGTGCCTTAACCACTGGGCCAAAGCGGATGGTGGCAAAAACTTTGAATCTAGTAAATTTATAGAGGAGACTTGACCTCTGACAGTCTATGGGGTTGCTATGGTTACTCACTGATTAGATGAGGAACACCTGCTGCGCGCACACTTTGGAGACAAAAACTGGTTTCAGACCAACCCTCAAACAAAAGCTTCTAACTCAAAATCTATAAGTCGTATCTGAGAAATGAACACATTGTGAGAATCACAAGACTTTGGCCGACGTCCACATATGTTTTTATTGGTTAAAGTTAAAAAATGAGACCGTAAGAGCGATTTAGAAATTTAGTTTTCTCATCAGGAATCTTTTTTGGTGATCTCCATTGAAGTCCATTCAAAAGTTAGAGGGTGCTGCTCTAGCGCCACTCTTCAAACAAATGCTTGTAACTCAAAAAATATAGGTCCTATCTAAGAAATGAAAACATTGTGAGAATCCCAAGACTTCCACGAACGTACAGATATGTTTTGGCGGGAGAGAGTTCAGAAATGAGACCGTGGGAGCGAGTTAGAAATTTTTCTTCGTATTTCTCCTTTTCAGACTTTTTTTCCCAAAATTAACATTGAGGTCAATGGAGACGTGAGACCGGAAAAGATTTCTCGGTAAATTGACTCAGCCTAAACTACTGGACCGAGAGATGTCAGAGTGGCATGTGTGCGTAGGAAACAAACTCTACTTTCACCAGATGTAAAAATCATGTCTGTCGGACTCCGTTTGTGGCTAGGAGAAGTGTTTAAAGACAAAAAAAGTGGCTGAAAAACGCCCGTTTTTGGCCACTCGCTCTTTTGGGTGATCGGCATTGACTCCCATTCGTCGATTTTGGCCGCGTTTTCGCGATTTTTGAGCGAACTACTGGACGAAATTCTTAGAAAAGTCATAGCACACCATTCGACGTAATTCCGCATGTTTATTTATAGGTCTCGAGTATGTGCGACAAAATCTGCGGGAGGAGTAGCGGGACGAAAAGTTTGGAAGAAAAGGTAAGAATAACTAGAAAATCTCTCCTGCCGAGACATTTTGAATGGGTGCCTTGTGCTCGTCGATGCCGGCGTTGCTTCGAACACAGAGACATTTCCTTTAAGACGAAGGACAGAGACCCTGAGAGTTGACCAATTTCAGAGAGAGAGAGAGAGACTGTAATAGTTTGAGAGGAAGGAGAGAGACCCTGGGAGAGAGAGTGAGACAGTGAGAGAGAAAGACATGTATAAAAGCTGCATTCTGATCACATGATCCAGAGTGGTGACTGATTGACTTGACCAATTTCAGAGACAGAGAGAAACCATGTTATAAGTTCAAATCACCATCCATGGGATTTCATTTTAAAAATTCAGCCTCCTTCAGGCTTCCTGGGAACATCCTGTAACTATTTGGGGATTTTATTTTGAAAATCCAGCATCTCTTAGGCTTCCTGGGAACATTCTGTAACTATTTGGGAGTTTTATTTTGAAAATCTAGCATCTTTTAGGCTTCCTCAAAATATTCTGTAACTATTTGGACATTTTATTTTGAAGGTCCAGCGTTTTTTAGACTTCCTAGGGACATCCTGTAACTATTTGGGGGTTTTATTTTGAAAATCCAGCGTCTTTCAGGCTTCCTGGGAACATTCTGTAACTATTTGGGAGTTTTATTTTGAAAGTCCACTCTTTTTCCGGCTCCCTGGGAACATTCTGTAACTATTTGGGCATTTTATTTTGAAAGTCCAGTTTTTTTTAGGCTTCTTAGAAACATTCCTTAACAATCTGGGCATTTTATTTTGAAATTCTAGCTTTTTTTACTCTTCCTAGGAACATCCTGTAACTATTTGGGAGTTTTATTTTGAAAATCCAGGCTCTGTACAGCTTTCCTGGTAGCATTCTATTACTATGGAGGGGCTTATTTCAAAATAAAGGCTCTGTACAGACTTCCTGGTAACATTCTATTACAATGGGGGGGGGGTTATTTTCAAAATAAAGGCCCATTACATGTTTGCTGGTAATATCCAGTTACTATGGGGGGGGATGGGGGGGCTTATTTATACGCTGAAACATAAGCTCTGTACATGTTTCCTTGTAATATGGGGGGGTGGGGGGGCTTATTTTCAAAATAAAGGCTTTGTACAGACTTCCTGATAACATTCTATTACAATGGGGGAGGGTTGTTTATTTTTATATTCAAAATAAAGGCTCATTACATGTTTGCTGGTAACATTCTATTATAATGGGGGGGGGGGTTATTTTCAAAATAAAGGCCCATTACATGTTCCTGGTAATATCCAGTTACTATGGGGGGGTGGGGGGGCTTATTTTTACTTTTATTTATATGCTCCAAAAATTAGCAAAAACCACCACCCTCACCCGGATTCGAACCCAGACTCACGTCACATGATCCGAGTGCCTTAACCACTGGGCCAAAGCGGATGGTGGCAAAAACTTTGAATCTAGTAAATTTATAGAGGAGACTTGACCTCTGACAGTCTATGGGGTTGCTATGGTTACTCACTGATTAGATGAGGAACACCTGCTGCGCGCACACTTTGGAGACAAAAACTGGTTTCAGACCAACCCTCAAACAAAAGCTTCTAACTCAAAATCTATAAGTCGTATCTGAGAAATGAACACATTGTGAGAATCACAAGACTTTGGCCGACGTCCACATATGTTTATATTTAATAAGAGTTAAGAAATGAGACCGTAAGAGCGATTTAGAAATTTAGTTTTCTCATCAGGAATCTTTTTTGGAGATCTCCATTGAAGTCAATGAAAACGGTAGAGGGCGCTGCTCTAGCGCCACTCTTCAAACAAAAGCTTGTAACTCAAAAACTATAGGTCCTATCTAAGAAATGAAAACATTGTGAGAATCCCAAGACTTCCACGAACGTACAGATATGTTTTGGCGAGAAAGGGTTCAGAAATGAGACCGTGGGAGCGAGTTAGAAATTTTTCTTCGTATTTCTCCTTTTCAGACTTTTTTCCAAAAATTAACATGGGAGTCAATGGAGAGGTGAGACCGGAAAAGATTTCTCGGTAAATTGACTCAGCCTAAACTACTGGACCGAGAGATGTCAGAGTGGCACGTGTGCGTAGGAAACAAACTCTACTTTCACCAGATGTAAAAATCATGTCTGTCGGACTCCGTTTGTGGCTAGGAGAAGTGTTTAAAGACAAAAAAAGTGGCTGAAAAACGCCCGTTTTGGCCGATTCTCTCTTTAGGGCGAGAGACCTTGAGTCCCATTCGTCGATTTCGGCCACGTTTTCGCGATTTTTGAGCGAATTATTGGACGAAATTCTTAGAAAAGTCATAGCACACGATTCGACGTATTTCCGCATGTTTTTTTATAGGTCTCGAGTATGTGCGATGAAATCTGTGGGAGGAGTAGCAGGACAAAAAAACGGCGGAAGAAGAACGAAGAATAATAAACCCGAAAGTTCGAGGAATAATAATATAAGTGCCAATGCATTGCATGGGGCTTCGCCCCATGCAATGCATTGCCAGCTGGGGGCTCCGCCCCCAGCTGGCAAGGCACCCATAATAAACCCGAGGAATAATAATATAAGTGCCAATGCATTGCATGGGGCTTCGCCCCATGCAATGCATTGCCAGCTGGGGGCTCCGCCCCCAGCTGGCAAGGCACCCATAATTAGCAAGTGAGCAGTTTGCAGCAGTTCAGTGTAATTTAAGAGAAAAGGGACATTTACTTTACCCTCCACTGCAGGGCAAACCTTTCTTTTAACTTATCTGGAAAAGTAATTTTAAGACACAAACTCCGGCAAATGTCCAAAAAGTTGGGAGCAGACATTTTCAGGAAGGTGCGTGTCACGTATAAAAAATGCTGCAGGAGATTATTTGGATTGGACACCATCACAATAAGAGGAACATTTCAGAAACATTCAGGTATTTTAACTAGGATTTAATCTGGAGCAGCTGACTTGGACATTTGCGTTCTCACATACAGCCCCTCTGGAGCTTTTCAGGAAAATGTTCAGTTCATGTTTGAAAGCAGCAACTCCAGTAAAGCTGTGTGTTGTTTTAATTTGCTGACGCTCATGTTTTTTCCCAGATGACAGCAGTATTTACATGCATTTCTGAAGTAAACACGTTTGTCTATTTGTTCTTCTGTGCAGTGTCGACCAAATGCAGGATATGTTGACTCACAGTGTCCAAACGACATCCTGACACAGACATATTGTGGGTCAGTGGTGCTTTAATGGAGGCACTTCAGTTGGTAAGCTTGTTTTCTCTGGCGTGAGTTTAAGAAAGGCACAGTTCATCTGTTCTCTCTCTTCAGATCTTCACATTCAAGTGATGATGAACTCAGTCACTGTGCATTTTGTCATCCGCCAAACAAGGTTACAAGGTTTTCTCAGCTTGCCAGTGGTTTTCTTTGTGGTTTGGCAGAAAAAAAAGTGCAAACCCATTTCAGGAGCAAACATTCTAAACATTTCTACTCCACATATAGAATAAATACATGATATGTCCTGACTATATGTGACACATCCATTGAGTGTGACAGTACAACAACAGCAAGTTAAACCTTATCATTAGGATTCACTGCTGCCACAACCTTTGGGAGAACACCACAAGGTTTGTGTTTTCACCGTTTGCTTCTCTGTTTACACCGACAACATGTCCTGCAGCTGTGATGGAGTGACACTCTTAAAGTATACCAATGACACAGCGCTTGAGGCCCAGCTGACTGGCACCGCTGCTCTGTCTGAATACCATCAGGCTGTAAACAACATGCTGCAGACATTCTGGGGATAAAGCTCCCTGGAGATCAACATCACCACAGAGGAGCTGTGCTGTGAGAGCACAGAGAAAGCAGACTCACAACGTTTTTCCTTTTCCAGTCCCTCAGTGTTGAAGGCAAGCTGGAGCCCAGGAATGCCTTCACCTGCTGAGGGAACTCAGGGACAATAATCTCTATAAACAGATTCAAAATGTAATATGCAGAACCTGTATTTGATACACACTTTCACAAAGTACCACTGCTTGTGTTTTGTGAGGAGAAACGTTTGAATAGTGTGTTAAAAAGAAACTAGTCAGAGTTAAGGGAATACAGAGTCTTGGCTTGGACGTGTACTATCGACACCGGAAGCCCAAAACTAATGCTGCTGCCCCCAGAGGCTGATTCCTCATCAGATGTTGGCAGAAGAGCTCCAAGATTGACGTGTTACTAATTAAATCCTTACCTACCTTCAATATTTCAGCCTGGTACAACGCCTGCACAACAAAACACAAAACCAAACTTTCCTGGAAACTGTTGGATCAATTTCGCCTGAATTGCAGAGGGTGCATCACAGCTTGTTGCTCCTGATTGTGTCCTTACACATATAAAATATATGGGCACAAGTTGGTTTGTTGACAGTTAAAGCACTCACCAATCTGCCCCCAGCAGCTGAACTGCTTTAATTAATGACCTCTGAGTATAGGCTGAAAGACTTACAACAGCTCCCAGTGATACATTACATTTTGCCCGGAGCACAAGTAATTGATTTCTTGCAGTGAAAGTATAACTCTCTCTTATAGATGCACTGACTAAAACTTACTTCATCTGCAGGGATCACAAGGGCCTTTTAAATACTCAGAGCAGCAAAACATCCCATTTGTACCTTTCGTGTTGCTAATGTCTCAGCTCAGCAGAAAAGGGAAAAAGCTGAGGGGGAATTTTTCATGGTGTGTGAGCCTGAAGACTTCACCTCTACCATCATCATTTCATTAACCACTGCGTAATTTTAATGACGGAGATTTTGCTTTCACAAAAATGTCAACGTGCACAAATCAAAATGTGTAAACACAAGCCTTTATACACTCAGTATCAGAAGAGAGACTTCTCCACCTTATATTCTTTAGAGGCCTGCCCCCCACAAGGAGCAAAGACTGACACTTGATTTTAACATCTTAATTCTGAACAACAAGCAGAGAAACGGTTCCCATGGTGAAGACCATTGTTTCCCGCATTGAGTTAATTCTTATTCATCAGCAGCCTCGTTAGTCTTTGGTAGCAGTGAGACAGAAAGACTCAACACAGCTTCTTAATAAAACTCCTGCCACAACTTTATAAATAAATGTTCATTTATTCCTTGTTAAGATGTTCAGGAAACACATCGCTTTACTCACAGTGTCCACTACCTATACTACTGTCGGTCCTACCTATACTACCTATACTATACTATTTGCACTCACATAACACAGTAACAAAAAAGCATCTCCTTTAAGAATTATGACTCATGTAGCAGTGCACAGCATAGCACAGGAAAAATGTACTTCTTGCCATGTATGTGTGTGTGTTGGATGCAGCCTGTTGTGTTCTGTGTTGCACTACACCATAAACCATGATCTCTGTTCCCACCATCAGCTCTTACGCCTTTGGCTTTGCTATGACCTGTTTTGGTCTGGTGTTCACAGACAGTTTGTTTTCTTCCCATGCCAGCGAACAGCAAATAAAAACATCTGTTTTCGAAGGTCAGGAGTAAAGTTTATTCAACAAACTTACAAACATACGGATACCATCAAAAAGAACAAGAAAACACCAATTTATTTAAAAAGCAGCGTTCAAAGGTAGATATTGCTTCACGATATCTTGTCCTCCTTTTTTATTGCCTTGTATTTCCTGCTGCATGGTACATCTCCACGGCAACAACATCAGTAAATCAACAGTCGACCAGGGGGAGGGTACCAAATGACCTGAAACAAGAAAACGCAATTTCACAACCACTGCAGACACAGTGTGCTGATACAAGGTTGCTGTATGTAGACGTGTCCAATTAGAGAGTGGAGATGCCCAGGAACAATAAGAAGGGAAAACGAAAACAAGAGGGGAAGAGGGCAAAACCACTTGATGCCCTTAAGTAATGGATTTCATTACCCACACTGCACTGGGGACATGTCATTGTTTGTATGTGTTGAATAATTGAGATCTCTCTGTGTTCAGGGCGTGGGGTGAGGAGGAGGAGGACGGATGTGCGGAGGGGTCACGTTCAGAGGGGACGGCAGACAACCCAAACGTAGAACAGACCTGTCACTCCATGACGGCGATGAAGCGATTCCCTGAAGTTGCGTATGGAAGCAGATTCGAATTTATTAGCATCTAATTGGATGGAAAAAAGTGGATTGCAAGTGGCTTTTACTACCGCCTGCACACACTGTGGTTAATCTCTTGATTACTTGCCCCTGTGATTGTGCGTGTCTAGAAAATATCAACCAACCTTAAATTCAATCAATCTCCTTTTCTTTATGCTGGATGTGACATCTTTTCTGTACGCTGCTGTTCTTCGGCTGTTTCCCTTTGAGCCTAGTGTAGTGTCTGCTCATCTGAAAATGCCAAGCAGCTGGCTGACGAGACACTTTAAAAGTGAAGCCAAATATCTTGATTGCCCCCTGATGGTTGGCTGATGCCTCCTCCATGTTCAACACAGTTGAGTAGGCTACTGAGCTTTGTCTCTGTGCTTCCAGTTCACTGTTTACCAGCACAGTGCAGCGCAATGGACTCTGGGTAAATTTGTAGTTGGTCAAGGAGTTTTTTTTTAATCAGGTCTAGAGAAAATGGCTCAAAGTCTAAATATAATGTGCTTTGTCTCATCAGCAAACATCAGCGGCCTGTTGCATTGAGGAGTGGATCAATGCAGCAGAAAGAACATTCAACAAGGTTTGAGGGCAACAGACATAGTTTTGATAATTAAAAAGTGTGGCATCAAGTCTGCAGAAACCCACAGCAGGTTTTATAGGGCTGTGTGCAAGAGTGTGTAGTGTGTGAGTGTGTGTGTGTGTGTGTGTGTGTGTACACTTTGCAGATGAGTGCACATGTGTGATGGATTGAGGATAGGCACTGCTGACATTCTAGATTAAGTGGACTGGCAAGTCTCAATACTTCATCTTACAGGAGATCCCATTTGATCAAAAGTCCCACATACCTGCCAATTTTACACCTCAGTACCTCTGCCTTTCAGACCCTGCAGAGAAATGTGTGTTTGTCTGGGATTCAGTGGTTTTGCAGTCTGTACTAAAAACTGATTTGTTTGCACCTATATAAAATGATGAGATGGTTTTAAAATGTTTGCAAATGTATTGAAAGTCAAATGTAACTAAGAGGGAGAGCAGATACCTCCTCCACCGAGGCTGATGGCACAGCAGCGTTTCCAATTGATTATCTATAGACTTTCACAGTGAACCCAAACATTTTGTAGAAATCTCTATCTTAATCGAATGTGCTGCGGTTCTCTCACATGAGAACTTCTCTTTCACTTCTTAGTCTGTGTGCCCGTCAATCGGAATCTGTTGCAGGTGAGAGCCCCCTCCAGCGCCCTCGATAAAATTATGTTATGTTGGAAATGCTGCAAAGAAAGTGAAAGACATTCCCCGATCAGACGATTTACTCTGATCCATCGTAATATTCATTCTTTCTTCCTTGGGTCATGCCCCGCCCCCTCCAAAACGTTTCATAGTTCTGTGGTTTTCAAGTAACTCTGCAAACTAGCAAACAAACAGTGATGACAACATAATGAAGCCTTGTTGATGACGAGTGCAAACAGTACAATTGTAATAGCGTAGCTCACTGTATGGTGGTGTCATTGCACGCTTTAGTCCATATCTATATATAGACATCTACACCACTGAGGAGCTGTAGGGATTGCAGTAGTTTTCATTGGGCTTTTGTGCTGTTACTTTTCAGGCCTGCACTTGTTAGGCCTCTCCATCCTCTTTTCCCATGTTCCTCTGTGATACTCCTGCTCTTCGTTTATATTCTTTCTATTCCTGTGTCAGTCTGGTCTGTGTGTGTGTGTGTGTGTGTGTGTGTGTGTGTTTGGCTTCCAGAGAACAGCTCCGGCCAATTCTCCTGCACAACAGAGACTTATCTACCATCGACCAACTTATCTCCCCTCCAGCCAACACCAAATCTTTCAGTTGTATTCACTGTTTCCTGTGCCTCAGGTTCATCCCCCAGCCTTTACCCAGCTACCTGCCATGTCCCGCTAAGTCCCGTCAACCAGCCTGGTGTGCTCCGCCATCTGCCTGCCCACTGCTCTGCAATCGGCCTGGTTTGGAATTTCTCCAGCTCCAATTGGCTGCTACTGCTTCCCGCACACCAGCCGTCTGCTCTGCCTCTGCCAGCAGTAACCCTGCCTCCAGCCCTGTACCTCTGCATGTATTTAAAATAAAGAACCCAGACATGTGAGTCCGAGATCTGCATTTTGAGTCCAGTCGTTCAAACACCTGAAAACGTACCTCCAGGAAATAGCCATGTCCTCACACCCATGTCCAATTAGATATTTTCCACCTACTCTCCTATCACACCTTAACAAACAAACTCCGAGCCACACAGATGGAAGCAAATACGACCTTTGAATACTTAATGTTCCAAACTACTGTGAGTGAGTAAGCTGAGAGTACTCAACTCCACTCGGCTGCTCCTAATACCAGCTCTTGTAATATTATATTGCTGCACTTACCAAACAGCAGCCCGAGGACTGAAGAAGACCACCAGGGAGCGCCGTGGATCACCAGATTCATTCATACACCACAGTCAAACAGCGCTTGTTATGGTTTGTGGATGTTTCTCCTGATTCCTGCTGCCTGCAGACTTTACTGAGAATTGTTCTTGCAGTGTGGTTAAAGGTTAAAGACCGTTTGGCGCATGTTTGTATTTTGCATTTTCAATTATATACAGTATTTATATACTAAATGCAGACTTTTCTTTATACTGCAGCTTTTTCAACCTACAGCTTAACCTTTTGGGAAGATAATGAAAAATATTGTTTTAAACAAACTTGAATATCAGACATCGCTCTTTACAATAGATTCATAATCTGTGGTGGAATGTGCGGAAGAAAATCTGTCACAGTTCAGCTGGGTTGAGATCTGGTGACTGTGAAGGACACAGAACAATTAAAATCATTTTCACAGTCAGTGATCCATGTGCCCTGTGGGGAAGCATCTGCAGTTGTTAAGTTTCTCAGCACATTTATTCAGATGCGTCCTCCCGCTTGTGACTGAGCCGCACCGAAAAAGAGAACCTGATATAAGAGCGAATAATATTGTCCGGGAAATACATTTTTGAAAATAAAGTTTAATAAAAGGCTGATCACGAGCTTTAAATAACATGATAACGTGCCTGATAACAGACCTTGTGCTCCTACTGGGTCCATGAACTGGATCCATGAAATAAAAAGGAGACAGCCCATGCTAGCCCAGATGTACGGGATCTCAGTCGAATCTGGTAACAAGAGCAACTAACTACAGTTATAAAGCATTGGATTTCTTAGAAACCATATTTGTTATTATATAGTAATATATTATACAGAGTATTGTCAATATTGTGCACTTTTAATCATATGTTTTCCTGCACAAGGTGATCCAAAGCGGATATCAGTTGTTTTGGACACCGTATCCATATTAGTTATGATTACTGCAAACTACACAGCTGCCAAATATATCTGATCTCACACACTCACACACACAAACCTCTCTCTTGTTGATAGAGTGGTACACAACTTAAATAAGAGGGAAAATCACAATTCGAAAGAAGCTGTTGGAGAGGTGATAGCAGTAAGATTGTATCCTTCACACAGAGCTGAGGCTAAATTATTAAGCCATGATGACGCCTTGAGTCGACTCTTGCTATTCTTGGTTTTTATCGATGGTTGTCAATGGCCACTGGTCCAAAGCATCTAGATGATTGCCGCAGATTTTGCAAGATAAATTGAGACCCTCTGGACGTGTGAGAGGATGGAGACGATGGAAATAAGTCCCCAGGAGACAGGAGTCCGTTTCAATCTTCCAGCTGAAAGGTTTATAAAGTAGAAAGTCACAGGATGATTCAGTGTATAACCGCTTTTTACTTATCTAAATCCTTTATCATCCTCCACCTGCATGCCTGTGTGCTGCCGAGTGGTGGGGGTACAGGCAGCCAATCACAAACAGATCAAGTGTGTTGATAGGACATTCGCCGCCTGGATAGGGAACGCTGCGAGTGCAGGCGGAGACGACGGTGACAGTGACAATGATAGGTGACACTAAACGCTCGCCGCACACACCTGTTGCACATGGTGAACCAGGGGGATGACAAGCACTCCATTATGGGCGAGAGGACGGTCGGAGTGACAGGGGAACAAAGAAGAAATGAAGGGAGGAGGGTGAAGGAAAAAAAATAGTGGAGAGATAGAGGTGAAGAGAGGTTGTAAACACTGGGTAAACATTTCTGTGAAATGGGAAGTACAGAGCAGTCGCTTCAGTGACCCCATGAGAGAGAGGCTGTGGACATCAGAAACACACACAGCCCCAAGTCAACACAACTTCACAACACTCCAGCTTCTAGTAGGTCATTTTATATACGTCCTCTTTTCTCCTCTAAAGCTAATGGTACTCTAATTTGCAGTTTGATGGACGTATCATGTTTTTATGCATGTTGGTGCTGTGGGAGGTTTTCTTTTTTACACATACAAATTGACCAAAATAGAATTATGATTTACAACCACCTACAACCGAAAAGAAAAGTCAAGCTGAGACGCAATACACGAAACACAGCCAAATATGTTGGGCGACAAATAAGACGCGAAACAACAGGAGGTGAGGAAGCCGAGCGGAGGGAGAGATGAAGAAGATGAAGAGAAACAAAGAATAACTCGGCGGACTCTCGCAAGAGAGATTATGGAACTACAGAGATATTTTTCAGTGTCTTCTACTCACCATTGTCTCATCCCTTCTTTTAAAGCAGAAATATAATGGTTTAAGTAGCATACAGCCCATTAACTTGCTGTACAGACATTAAGTATGTGTTTCATTATCAGTGTTATGCGATGCTGTGGATTAATGGGTTTTATTCGTAACTGTTCCTCTGTAACAATCTCATTTTAAAGTTTTTGAAGTTTTGCTTGTGCTGTGAGTTAGACAGTTTTATTGTTATTCTCCAGCTAATAACAGCAGCCGGCAGCGGTTAACCTTTCTAATGTACTCTCTCTTCATTTCACAGAAATTGCAAGAACCGCCAAACCACGTAATACGGATGCAGATGGAAATGAAGTGAAATTAGTCAGCAATTACAGTTCAGTTACAGACAGAATTAGTTTCCCTCAGCAACTTCACAGAAATGAATTGTGTGACACTGACTGGCCACTTGCTGTGGGGTTCAGCATTTTATTCAAGAACACAAAATATTGGATACTTGGATCAAACCGCCAGACTTCTGTTGAGTGGACGACCCGTTGTACCTTCTGAGCCATGGCCACCCTTGTACCCCCATCCACGATTTAAAGGTTCAGTGTGTAGAGTTTAGGGACATTGGGTGGTAAAGTTGCAGGTTGCAGCTGAATGCCCAGCTCGTGATGTTAATATAAAGTATTTAAATATAAAGGGTAAAGAAAACAACAATTCGTACAATTTAGGTAATGAATACACACTAATGAAAACATCACCAGGATTATTTTATATAAAAATTTCTGCCAATAGATCCATTTTACCTAAATCTAACACACTGGACATTGAAGATTAAATTAACAAGATCAGTAAATAGAGTGGAGCACTGTTAGTAAAACATCAAGTCCATCAAAAGCGCAGATCTTGACAGTGTCAGAGAGAGCACACACTGAAGCTGCAGAGAAGTGAGAGGGAACGATGAGAGTCTGTGATAATAACGTTACTTATCTCTTAGCCACTGACATTAGAGAGTTCTCCTTCATGGCAAAGATAAAGGATCCTCAGGAGAGGAGCAGATAGAGGATTCTGCCGGTTTAAGAGTTGAAGAGTTTAACTTGAAAGTTTTTGTCCGTTTTGTTTTTGTCTTGCTGTGAAGAGAAGAGAAGTTACTCATAGTTCAATTTACAGTTGACATCAAAACGTCCCCTTGAACCCCAGTGACATTTTCAGCTGCTCATGAATCAACACTGTGTCTATTCCGGTGACAAGCAGGTTGAGAGGACGGCATCAGAGCGTGTCTCTGCCAAAAGTCACTGAATTCTGTTTGTGTTTGTGAGAGAGCGGGGGAACAAAGACGGCGCTCTGGCTTTTCGTCAATTCAGCTAACGATGATAAACCCAAAAGACAAAATGACAGCCTGTCTTCCATCACTGTGGCACAATCAGACGGCCATCTGTGAGGAGTGATGCAGTCCGCCCGCTCTCTGCTCCCAGAGAGTTACTCTTCTGCTGACTCTCTTTTAAAAGTCAGGAGGAAAAAGTGCACAGTCATCCGAAATCTGCTCTTTTGCAGGAATTAGTTTGTGTGAATCATAATTTCTTAAAACACTAATCTCATTTTCTGTATAAACATAAATCTTAGCATTCTTAGCACCGGGTGATGGCAGGTAGTTTGAGGCATAATGTCAGTGAGAAGCCAACTTCAGCAAAAACACTTTTTTTTGTGGCTTAGCTGTTTTACTATACTACATTAAACCTAAGCTTTTAAGAAACTTAATTCAAATAAAGTCTATAGAGCCAAGAACAGTAAGTACAAAAGGCTAATATCAACACGCTTAAAAATATGTATTTGTATAGCACTTATCTAAACATAATTGCCAAAGTCCAAGCGGTTTAACCTCTGGAGCCCTGAATAACTTTACCAATTTCCATAGCAGTTCATCCAAGAGTTTGAGATACTTCTTCCTCTGGGAAGCATGAATGTCTGAGCAGTAAGTTGTGTTTGCCTATAGAAGATACGATTTTAGACAGTGACTGAAAACTTTAACCTGCTGGTGGTGCTAGAGGGAATGACAGGGAATTACCAAAGTCCACTGAGTTCATCTTCTGGGGCCTCTGAATACCTTTAACAATTGTCAAAGCATTTCATCTGGTGTGTGTGTGTGTGTGTGACTTCCACAGATACATATGACAACATTGTTCTCAGCATCTTTGTGTTGTTTTTCTAAGGTATTGATTTAACCTTTCCCAAAAAGTAATGAAAGTGCAGTTAAAGACACAACGGTGGAGAAATGATTCATCGCTGTCTGTCCCAAATACGTTTGTTGTGACCTGACAAGTCAATTGTTCATCTTCATTTATTCTTCTTAGAATTGCTGCACCTGTGTTCACCCGGTGTGCGAGAATTATTATCTTTTATCATTATTTGTTCATTTAATGTTCCGTACTCCATAACCAGCAGCATTTAACAATCACCACGCTGTGAGAATATACTGTATTATTTCACATCAAATAATATTTTGTAATAACTCAGAAAGTGCTTAGTGGCTCTTTCAAGCAACACTGAAATTAAATTGTAATGTTGAGCAAAGCCAAAGTACACTGGAGGCTATATCTTAGCACCATCTGCACTGGTGAACTCTAAATGCTCCCTGACTCGCACACAGCTTCACTGTACTCCAGATAGTAAATGAAAGAAGACGCACTCAGTGAGCATCCAGCACATGGACGGACAAACTCAACTTTAAATTTGTTTATATCCTCTTCCCCTCATTTCTTTTTGCTCCATGAATCCCATTCTCACATACGTCCAGTTTCACAGCCTTTCCTGCATCAAGCAAACGACACAAGTATTGATGGAGAGGTGTCCGACATGTTTGCGGGTGCGAGAGCGGAGAGGAAGACACAGTTCACACTCTGTGATTAAACTCACCTGGTGTGGATTGGATCTCTAATGTCCAAAAAAAAAAAGGCAACAGGACAATGTGGGCTAATGATGGGGAGCAAAACTGAACCATGGGGAGAAACACAAGGCAGGTGAAACACATCAGGACAGATGTAGACGAGCACAAGGACAAAGACAAAGACAGGAAGTAAATTAAGAGAGAAACACAAGTAAAGCATTTTCAAAATAAAACAGGAAACTAAGTTCTTAACTGGGGCAGAATCAGCACCAAACAGAGAGCCAGACTTTTAAAAGCCTGTTTAAGTGACTTTCAGTTTCTCAGATATGTGAGTGAATCTGAGGACACCTTGTTTTATCTTTGCCTGCAGTGTGATGAAGAATCTATAGGATATTATACACAGTCATTGATTATCAATACCCGGAGAAGACGTCTTGATCAGAAACTACTTGCTTGGATGTAATCTCCAACCTTCACAGTTCTATGAAGCTTTTAAGTACTACAGTACGTATACTGAAAAGCAGTACATTAAATCTAAATCACACGGCTCTCTGCAAAAACATTTTACACATATTTTACCTCCCGACGGAAAAAGAAACTTTTCCCTTTTTTACTTTTTCAGGGTGGAGAAATCATTTACTGTCGTCTGAAAATTGTGTTGTTCTGCTTCAATAGAAGCCCCAGTGGAACCAGTATAACTGTGCAGTTAAGTTGGGTAATAAAACTTTTAAAGAGATATAAGGCACTTAAAAAGACCAGTGGGGATGATGCACTTCCCCTGCACAACTATCCTTAAGTAACTCAGTGGAGTTGTGGCTAAATGTGGAAGCAGAACATGTACTCAGGAGTTTTATTAGAAATGTTTCAGTTTTTATACTTCAGTATGGTCAATCAAACACCACAACTGCAGTTTCATTGTCATTTGTCAGGGGCCATATCAGAGTCCAATCATTTGATCGTGATGCGTGGACTGTTTGTAAAGATGGACGACGTGTTTCCACTTCCTCCCATTTTCCAGAAAGTTCATTTGTTATGAACGCTGCCCTCTTGCACCCATCACGTCATATGGAGCCAGACTCTTTGGCGATTAGAGGATGGAGCCACAGCTGATACACACGCTCAGTCAATCATGACATTTAATGAACAACACAGATACTGGCAGAACAAACACTTCTGGCCCATGTCCCATCCACTTACATGGAGGAGGAAGGGGTTATCAAAATGGTTTGGCTTCACTATTGGTGGGCCGCCACGTTGTCCATTACATTCAGTAATGATAACGCTTCATCTCATTGACTCTGGAAGATTCCCTGGATACAGCAGGTGGAAACGTGTTTATCTAATCTCGTTAAATCATTACAGTTGCATAAGTTTGCATTAATAAGACGTCACAAATCCCTGCACTTACTCTGCAGTGGGATTCTTCTGTTGTGTGCACAGTGTTTATGTGTTTTATGCACAATCCTCCGCTGACTGTGGTTTCATAATAAACGTGAACACCAAAGCGTGGTGTCTATTCATAGCTCATTAAAGCCAATACAATAGTTACATTAAACAGCTCAGGCCAGACAACAACATTGTGAGTGTTCATTAGAGGAATGTAATCAAAGCAGTCGGCTAATTGGCTTGACGACTGTATTAGCGGCAGTTTGCTATTGAGGATCAGTTCTTACTTTGGTCACTCACTGAAGAAAATACTATAAAATACAGCAAGGAGGATGTGTGTGGCTGCTCGCTGTGTGTGTCTATGTGTGTGTGCACTGATCCCTGTAATACACGGCTGCAACAGTGTGCCTTCCTACCAGCTTATTTAAATGAGTCTTTGTTGGATCCAGATATATTATTGAAAACCTGAGCCTGCCTGGAAGTCTGATATTTAAGCTTCACCTTCAGGCACCTGCTCATTATACAATGTGCAGAAACCCAGCAAATAACATTACATAATAAATCAGAGCGGCAAAGTAAAGCCCAGCTCCCGCTGCAGACTAAAGTTAATATGGTGGAATTATACTTGATTAGAAGGTGGTCACCAGCCAGGGAATTTGCATTCCAAGACGTGCAAGACGCTTTATTAATTCTATTTTGGTCTTCAGTCGGTAAACAGCTCCGGGCTATTAAACAAGATGTTAACGGCAGTTTGTTTTATGTTGCTTCTTCTAATGACTTTTAATAAACCTGTCTATCATCAGAGGACAAGACGCTGTTGTCTTTTGATCAAAGAATGGCTCCTTCAGACTTTGTCATACTTCCTTTTTGGAAAATAATTAAACGCCAGGTGACATAATTAGTATTTAGGTGAAGGCAGGGAAGGAAGTGATGGGTGTAACCAGGTGTTTTAAGCACATCCCAGGATTAGTGTGATAGATGATTACCAGCCCTTCTCCTGGTGGATCTCATGTGACTGTTGCTTCTGCTGCGCTTGTCATCCCAGTGTGAGAGTGAAGTAACAGGTAATGAAAACGGGTGCAGACGCCCATGTCGCTCTCAGGTGAGCTGCGATCCCCTAATAACTGTTGGCCACAAATATGAGCCCCATTAGTGTGAGTGTCTGTCTTTCACGTAAACGCTTACAATTGCAAACTGTTGCAAAGAAAGCAGTACAGTGTTCATTTCTATGACTCTGACATCACTATCAGCACTATCAGAACTAATATCAGCTTTGTGCATTAAAAACAAGAAGGGAAGCTGACAGAGAGAAACTCATGAGAAGCAATTGTTCTTCTGTACACCTACACACACAGGAGCAGCTTTCATTATCAGGACTTTGCATTCACTTCCATTCATGCAGACAGCCTAACCAAAACCACTTCACCTTAACCACAATTCACACTTAACCACTAAACCTAACCAGAAGCTCAGAAATGAAGTTTTGCCTCATCAGGACCAGGCTTTGGTCACCAGGAGGTTTACTGGTCTCACCAAGTGTTTATGCAGACGAGGGTCCTAAAGAGTAAACAACACACACTCACACACATGTTCCTCGATGGAGTCGACCAGGAAGATTGATTTTTCTAACGATTATTGAATCTGTTCTTATAGGTGTTGCTGGGCAGGCTGCAGACCCACAGGGTGACTGCTTGGTCCACCAGGAAAGCCTCGGACAATTCAGATGGTCAGTCCACCGCCCAATAAAAAGAAAACTGGCACAGTGGATTGCAGGATTGTAAAAGTGAGAGATTTTAGTTTCCACAGCAACATGGTTCCCAGTTAAAATCCTGGGGTCTTGGTTGTTTGTATGTTGACCCCATGAAATAGACGGGTGACCTGTACAGGGTGTAAATGTCCGCAACCCTCTAAAGGATAAGGGGTGTATATAATGAATATTTAAAGAAGAAAAAAAAAAGTCCCATCTACTGTATTACAACAGGTAGAATGTTTTCCAGAAGAAATCATGAATCAGAACATCTTTATTTGTGATGGATATTTACTGCTCCTCCAGAACATAACGTTACTTACTGTATGTGTTGTTCTATATTACATTGACAGATTGATTGTTTGAATTCACCACCATGAAATAAAAAGGTTTTCAGTCCCCTGAATCAAATGCTGCTTTAAGCCCCCATCCAGCCCTGTTGTCCTGATCATTTATCAGAGGAGAGTGAGGTGAAGGGTTCTCAGCTCCTCACAGATTCCTAAGCATCAACACTGCCACCAACAGGTCACAAGCTTTTCTCTTTGGGGCTGTTCTCCTTATTTACAATCCTCCACCTGCAAGTGATCTGTTGGACTCTGGCTCATATTCACATACTCTCTCTCTACTGATAAAATGAATAGAAAATGAGAGCGTGTTCGTCCTGGTGTTGAAAACCGCTACGAGCAAAATGAGCAAAGGATGAGCGACAGCAGGGATGAAAATAAAAAGCAATCACGGAGAGGGATGATTATATTTGCAGAAAATAGATATGACGGCATAAACCTAATATTATCAGCCTGACACCTGAGGGGGGGAGAAGAGAAGACGGTGGGTATAGAGACATAGAAGCAAGTCAAGGGGTATAAATCTAATGTGACTTTCCTTTTTATTTATTTGCTGTTTCTCCTGCTGCCACAAACATTATCTCTGCAGCCTTAAGGCATCGCGTGAGATCCTCATATGGACTCTTCTCCGTGGGCATCCTGTGAGCTGCAGAATTATAACGGACATAAAGAAGTTAGGCTGCTGGAGTAAAGTTAAGGATTGGAGGTGAGGACTTGAATCATAGGAATCAGGAAATTGCCTCTAAGTATGTGCGACGCTGCAAAGAAATACGAGAAGAATCAGTGGAGAATGTTTGAAAAAAGGACCTTGCTTTGATATAGAAAAGATGACAAGCCAATTGAAAAGCAAGAAGTTCAGGTTAATTTTTTTTTCATGGTGTTTTTCAGAAACTGAAAATATACAAGAATCATCTATTTCGAAGAGATGGGATCAGCTCTGTCTAACGGAGGTTCTCCACAGTACTTCAGCAAACAGACTATTTCACTTTTCATTTACTCCCTGTGCTAATTCTGAATAGACCCAAATGAAAAATTCACACTGGGACTTGTTGACTGGAACAATTCACTGTGAACATATGTCATTTCCCAGAGAAAGCCTAAAAAAAACCGTTTGAATTGTAAGCAATTTCCCGTCTAATGAAATGTATCCACATGAGTGCAGAGGGGGGAAAAAAAGAGAAAATCAATTCTCTTGTTCTTGTTCTTCAGGCACCACCGTCCCTTCCATCCTGAAGTGCCATTACACTTTCCCATTATCAGACGTCTCAGAGTTTACAATGAGGGTATATTAAAAAGTTACGCTGCTCTCAAAGTGTTTTTAAATTTGCAGGTTGCAGCGAACAGCTCGCGCTGTAGCTCCCATTATTCTTCTGGATAATTGTGCTGGTGGCTCAGAGGAGCGCGGAGACTGCTGAACGTGGATTCCATTCATTCGCTGGCTGGGGCCATAAAGCTTGTGATTACTGTGACATCGTCTCATTATGTCAACAGGTTGAAAGCAAATCACAGGTGACTGCATCAGTGAAACCAGAGCAGCCTCATGGACCTGTTCGCTCAGGCTGGGTCCCTGGTTCACTGTGTGTCGAACACTGGGAATGTTTTTTTTGGGACTTTAATAAACTAACTGACGATGTATCTGTATTTTACTTAGTTGATTTATTTTCGTGTACTTTTCACTTTTACCCGATTACATTTATCAGCAAATATCTGTACTTTCTACTCCAATTCCAGTTTTACAAAGCTTTACACGTTCACATTGTTTTTTTTATATATACCTTTAATATCAAGAGGAGTGCTGGTCCAATGATCCAATCAGAGCGGACAGCTAACATTTGACCCGCCTCCTCCAACGTGAGCTAAGTGCACCTGAAGAAACACCTGAAGTACGCTACACTCCGCAAGTACTTTTAATCCTTGAAATATGTTGAATACTTACTTTACTTTTACTCTGGTAGAAAAGTTTTTCTTTTACTTGTCTGAGTTCTTCTTTCACTGTGTACATGAGCTTTAGATGATGATTTTAAAGTAAAACCACGAGCTGCAGCAAAGACTCCTTCCTTCTTTATGGAGTGGCTGCTCGTGTACTTTAAATATCAGTGGATCTCCTGTTTTATGTGAATGTGCGGAGGAGTATTGCATCTACTTTCACACATGCCAACATTAGACTCTCCTCAGGTAAACTTAATGGTTTCTGACGTGCAGCCTGTTGCATGGGGATGTGGAGCAGAGAGATGTTAGAGCTGGGCACTTGTAAAATAATCTTAGTCTTAAAGGCACTTGTAGGGACGAGCAGTGGAAACATTGAATCTGTCCTGTTGCTATCAAGTAAACATTAAATAAAGTTAAACTTTTAAATTTAAAAACTGAATCTGTGTTGTTGCTACACACACACACACACACACACACAAACACACACACACACACACACACACACACACACACACACACACACACATATAATTAACTATAGTTTAATATTCCAGGCAGAGACGTGGAAATCAAATGAGGCTCAGGACAATTTAAACCCGATAAGAATCCAGAGGGAGGTAAAAGCCTCGCCTCAATCAGTTACACCAAACAACAGCAATCACAGTGATTGTTGCTAAATAAATTGCAGCCCCTGCACAAAGCATGAAGCCTGGAGAAAAGAATACTGTGTCAAACTGCCATCTAGTGTTGAAATATTACAGCCGGCACAGTCTCAGCCTGTCCTCCTCATGTCATGGATCACTGACGGCTTCTTGAGTCCTCAAAGTAATTGTCCGTTGTGGACGTACCTGTGTTCTGTTTCTCGGTGGGTCAGTGCACGCATCAGCTCTGACACCTCCTGACATATCCTCCAAACCTCCCATCCCTGTGTCAGAGTCACTGCCGCCCCTCTGCCGCCGTCACAGCTGAGATCAGTGATGCTTCCAGGAGTCGATGAGGTTCATCTGCTCCAGCTTTGCCTTGTCAGCGTCAGTTACCTGACCGAGCCTCGCTCCTGAATACTGGAGGAGCCTTGAGCCGCAGCAGCACAAGGGCTCCATGGTTTGCTTCACCCTGGAAAATAGATCTGCTCTGATAAAGGATGAATCCTGCTGTGAAGACAGCCTTAAACCGTGATTGCATTATCTTTGTCTCCTCTTTTTTATTCAGGCTAAAAATGTTATCTTCTTGAGATTTGCAGGTCAGAAGAACCTGAGAGTTTTTATTTCTCCTCCTTTCACATCTTACATTTTATCTCTTTTATCACATTTCAGTCTCCAGACACTTTCTCAAGGTGAAACCTTTTCATTTATATTGTCAAGTGAAAGTAAATGAAGCGTGTTACATAAAAATCATATCAAATCAATTTTGTGCACTTATGACCCCGCTGGGGAAGTGCTAATAAAATCCTATATTGATCCTGTCTCGTTATTCTTATCACTAAACAATAAAAGCTGAGAAGTGATCATTGCCCTGTAGTCATTAGGAAAAACATCAGTCCTCAGTTTATTAGGAACACTCACATTAAAAACCAGCCTGTGTCAATATAACATTAATATTCCAAATTTATGACGTTTTTATTTTGGAGAATTTAGTCTGTTGTGCTGTTGACATGCATTGTCAGGTGTCCCTATTATTTTGTCCACCCCATTTAAATCAAAAGGTGCAGGCGGCACAGAGACATCTATAGGTTTGTATAAAAACAGTGCAGTTCAACACCAAATTCAAAATGATAATTCAACATCTCTCTAATAGTTTCGACACTGACAGAACACTACATTAGGTTGTTGTTGTTTCTGACTCACATTTTTGCAAATGTTTTGAGTAAAGAATAAATTCCATGACATGCAAATTGTAATTATTCTTCTGGTTCATGAAAAAAAAGATTTCAAATATCAACAAGTTGATGAGATCTGCTGACGATGAGCTGGACCTCACTTCAGAATGACAAACAGTAACGCACTCACCACATCCTCGGCATAATGAAGCGATAACTTTAACTCTTGGCTTCACGAACGTCCGTCTCTCACTAACTGAAAGGCCAAGCAGAGAGACGGAGACAGACATTAGACAGAAAGCTCAGAGTCAACAGAGGGCTTCATTTTAATTGCTGTCTCGATAGGCCAGTGTCTGACAGGCAGGTAAACACTCAAACTAATAAATTGTCCTATAAGCTGCAGGCCAGCGTTACATTTTTCTGAGGAGTTTGTGTTTGTGCAGAATCTCAGGGGACGGTTGACCACAAAGACACAATTTAACTTATTTGGACATTGGAGAAGTCAGCGTGCTATTGAGTGACAGATGTCTCCACCTTCAACCAACTGAAAACTAATTTACAGACAAATCTGTGCAAACAATCCCACAATAGGTTTTAAATGAATCCTATTCTTCGCGACTTTTCAGGAGGAACCCTTGTATTTGTCAGTGTTTGTGGAAGCAGGTGATATTTCACGGTTTCATTTCACAGAGTATTTGGCTTCTTTTTGACGCCTCTGACTTGAAATTGATCTCGGCAGGGTCGAGGAGCCGGCGCCAGGCGTTTTATATTCAATAATGTTATCTCCAGTTGCTCGGAAAAAGAACCTGAGGTGAGGAGACAGCGGGAACTTGGAGACACTTCACGCTCGTGTTTGAGAGGTGCAAAGAATGGTTAGGAATTTCAGAGGAGCTGCCGGCGCTGCCATCCATCGTTCAAAAAAAAAAACCTAGAGGAAAAGTGAAAACGTCTCCACAAAGCTTTTACCGCCAAGGATTTAATACTCGATCCCTGTGCGACAGGAGACATTCTCTGCTTCCTACACCACAATCACAAGTCACAAAACGTGTAGTTAACCAGAGCGACAGGTGAGTTAACAAACTGTGTTGTGTTCAGGTGAAGGATTTTAATGAGTCCCATCAAATCGTAATGCGGTTTGTGAAATGAAGCATGTTTAACGATTATTGGTGCAAAGTGTCGGAAGTGAGAATTTGATTTATTGCACCTTATTCAACTGAGATTATTAACTTGATTCAGAAAACAGGGCACTTTCTTGAACATTGACATTTTCACGAATTTCCCAGAGAGAAATAAAATGAGCACATTTAGGGGGTTGATGAGTGTTTGCAAAGCTTGATTGAATTTTAAGGGGACTGCAGCTCCTCCCAGAGTAACTTGCAGCTCGGTTCTAATGAGAAATGTTTTCCTGTCAGTCAAAGACTCATAAGTGCCCGTGAGCAAGACAGATACCATGTGCGCTGATGGTGCAGTCACCGTGCACAGATTAATAAGGGTCATTAGCAGTGGAGTAAAGGTCCCATTAGAAAGCTCAGGTTTGAGTCCGAGCAGAGTTTGTCTCCTCAGCTGAGACATTATGAAGATGAGCAAGACCTCAATCTGTACCTGTGCCTCGATGCTGCTTTAAATATCCACTGGTTAATGAGGTGTTCTGTGAGTGGGAGCTTACATTTACTTTCCAATAAACTCCGGCCAGAGACAACATCACTCCCTATTCCTTATAATGGCATTTTAATAGATACTCATTTAAAAATGCCACTGCAGCATCGATGCAAACAGGAGGGGGGGCGGCGGTGGGGGTGTTGAGAGTGAAAAGCAGATGAGCATGTGTGTTTCTGTGTGTGTGTGTTTCTGTATGTGTGTGTTTCTGTGTGTGTGTGATTCTGTGTGTGTGTGATTCTGTGTGTGTGTGTGTGTGTGTGTGTGTGTGTGTGTGTGTGTGTGTGTGTGTGTGTGTGTGTGTGTGTGTGTGTGTGTGTGTGTGTGTTTACGAGGGAATTGGAGCTAATGGTCGGATGGAGAAAAAAGAAAAATGACAAAAAATAAAGAGGGACATAGGAGGCAGAGATAAATACAGAGGACAGAAACTGCCAAAATTAAAATAAATAAACAATTAACTTGATTATATGACTAATCAAACAAATCCCAAAACACAGCAATTAAAAAAATAAAGACTGATTATTTAATAGGCTATTTATGGATTTCTAAAATCAAAAATAAATTATTTTTTTACATTTAATTATTTATGGAAATCAGTTCTGTAGTTTATGAATATTTCTTCCGACAGACAAACAAACAAATGGTGATGGTGGAGAATCGGACGAATGACTTTATCAACAATATGGAAGTCCTGATGCTGCAGCTCATCACGTCCACTCACACTGTGCAGATTTGTAAAGACCAAGGTGCACACACTCTGGTTTGGTCTTGATAGACACAGAGCCTCTGGTGTGATTACTTTCACAAGGGAAACAAAAGCTGGAGAATCTAATGAGGATTAAAGCAGATTTCATTCCTACAAGGTTAAAGTCATTCCCTTGAAGTCTTCCCCTAATTTTCCTGCTGTAAAGGACTCGACTGAGGACTATAATGGATACTGGATTTATGTTATCTAATAAAAAAATGTCAATGCCCTCTTTAAAGACAAGGTGAGATTTTAATTATTCTAATAACAAATCATCACCAAAAAATGACCATATATATATAATTATATTATATTTAGATTCTTCACTCAAACCTTTTTCTTCTAAAAGACTTTTCAGAAACAGGGTGATTGCTTATTTAAACACACACACACACACACACACACACAATAATTCAAGGTTGTCCAGATGTAAACCTACAGTCTAAGCATCAGCCTGCAGTGACTCTAAAATCGATTCCGTTTTCTCTTATCTGTAATAAAAATGAAGTGAAATGTTTGAATCCCTCAACATGTCATTTTTCTCACTGTGTTATATACAAATATAAAAGTGATAAGATCATCTCAGTGCTAACCTTTTTTTTTATTTTCCATTAATTCCATTTACGTGCAGCAGTTTCTGGGCTCTGCTATTGTAACAACGTGATTGTTGTCAGTATAGAGAAGCTCCTATAAGCAGCTTCCTCTGCAGCTAAATGTCAGGCCACAGAACATTATGCATAATGTATAAAATGTTAACTGATACATGTATTTGCAGTTTTTACTGAACCCTGAAGCTGCTCCGATATAAATATGTTCCAGTGTCAGCTGTGGAGACTGGAATATGGAGCATGAGGCTTTAAAACACCCACAGATATGAGCATGGACTTCAAACATCCCCAGCCCTGAGCACAAACAGTACAAGAGTGAGTAAAGAAAACAGAATTGCAAACATGTGGGTTTTATAAGCAAAGGTTATATATGAAGGTATTTCGGAGTTTTATTTTGGAGTTTTAACAAACTGTAGTTGTAGAAGTGTCTCTGCTGTGTTAAAAAAGAACTGGTCAAATTCATGCACACTCAAGTGCAGAAGAAGCTCACAAGCACAAGAATAGAAGCCTGTCTCTTTGAACAGGAGGCATGATGGGAAGAAAAGAGTCGACTCCAGTCGAGCAGACACCAACAGTTCATCCCGTCAGCAGTGAATTTCAGATGTTTCTCTTTGTTTGATTTTATCAAGCTGTGAAAAGTCTTTTTTCTCTGTGCAGAGCTCAGAGGGATTTCGACCTCAACGTTCTCACTTTCTCTTGCTATTTACTCAGTTTTTTATTTTCTGCATCATGTTACTGTTTAACTTTGTCACCACTGGCTTCATCTCTCAATCCAAACACATGCAGACTGGAGTTAAGTTAATTTGAGACCTTAAACTGACTGTGACGTTATTGTTTAGTTAGATTGTAGAAACTTTCATTTTAAATGTATCTGTAAATATTTGTATACTCGTACATTGTATATAAAGTTATACACACATGTATATAATAATAATAAATCTCTGTGATATCTTAGTTTTGAAGCCATTTTATAATAGATGTGATTAAGTCTTCACTCTCTCTCTGTTTCTTCTTCCATCTCTTATCTCTCCGCTGGTCAAGTTCTCTTGGTCTGAGCTCTGCCTGTGGTCCAGGTTCAGCCCGGATCAACACCGTTGCACAGGAACACACAGCAGCTCCACCGCTGTCAAACTGTCAAACTGTATGACAAAGTGCAACAACCTCAGATACCGACACCTGAGGAGCTGAGCCATGGAACCTGGAGCTGGGAGTGCATCAACTGAGACACAGTACCTCGGCTCACAGGCAGAGAGCAGCATTGAACTTAACTGCAGCCGACAGTGTTCCCACTAGAATCAAACACATTTATTATTTTGACTCATCTGATTTTATCATAATTAATTGTTTATATTTATATTTGTCACTTAGCATTTATTTTCTTCTATTTTCCATCAGCGCTGAGGTTATTTACATCCAGGATCTTTTCATAATGTCGTCATTATGTGACAGGAAGTTCATTTCTGCTGTGCCTGTACTGTAACATCATTTTTTAAAATCCCTACAACCATCAGTGTAACATTTGTTTATCTCGGTGTGTTCGCTGTAGAGTCTGATGTAATATGAGCGGGAAAATGTTGCAGGAGCAGGTTCATGACGTGACAGTAAATATTTGACGACAACGGGAATCATCGTTCATGAGGATAATTGGGTGTTTGATATTTTAGAAGGCTTGCACGCTGCTGCTGCTCTGCTCCACTGTAGATGTTTTAATATGCAGGAAATTACACTGACGATTAATTTTAATGCTGAACCAATAAACATGATAAACAACTTAACTGTCAACAACAAAGTGAAATACTTTTACTGGAGAAGGTATATTTCTAAATCCTGTCCTGGTGGCCGAAATGAATCTGTATAGTTTTCTGCTCAACGGAGACAAATGTGGCCATAAGTGGAAGTTACAGGATAATGATAATGATAATTGTAATGATAATGTCAAGTGGCTCTCCAGTTTTTATAAGATTGACCACGTTGTTTAAGAAAATATTTAGAAGGATAATTAAGTTGGTTTGCTCACATTAGCCACCATAAGGTTGTGGTTATAGCCGGCTAACTGATTTATATCTTTTATTTCCAACTCAATTACATCAGTTACATTTGTATACACAGAAATTGCAACAGAATATCTAAAAGCAACCTGATTCCATTCTCTAGTGATGTAATAAGGAAATGTTAATTTGTGTGTTTTGCAAGTCATCAGAAAAATAACCACAGATAATGCATTTGTTTTTGTGCCAGAATATCAACTTCCCTGTTGTTCTGCAAATGTTTCTGTGTTTACTTCCCGGCTGTTCACGAATGCACCAATTCATTTATATTGATAAAGATACCAGTGAAGAATCAGCAAGTCTTAGCATAACTTTGGTGCAACATAGAAAAAACAACACAAACCCCACTGATGTATCTGATCTACTGTACATGGTGGACATTGAGTGCTGCCTCTGACAGAGAGACGCAGGTATCTGGTGAGAGGAAAATGGAAAAACTCACCGTGACCTTTGAGCTGCAGCGTTCTCCCTCCCAGTGACTGTGTCGACCCTGAGCTCACATTCCTGGCGTTGAATCTGAGAACCACTGAGGGGGGTAACCTTTACTTAGAGTGTACTGACGGTGAAAATGGATATGTACCAAAACCACTCAGAACCTGTATGTGGTCCAGTTGGACCGCGTTAACAATCACTGTGCGTCTCCGTGCACGCTCTCCCATGCATATGCACCATGACGTGTGAGTGTGTGCGCTCGTCTCTTGTGAGTAATCGTGTGCGTGTGTGTCGTGACTCTCAGCTGGAGCTCCCTGAGTGACCGTCCTCCGCTCAATAACACTCTTTAAAACTCTGTTCCCATGAATGGGATCCATTGACCTGTGCTGTAACTGAGAGACGCCCTGTGGTGCAGCACCAGCACCAGAAGAGTTCATTTGTTTATAAGCTGACAATCACAGACAGGCCGACCCTGACAGGCACAGACACACATAAACAACTCCCACTGAAACTAAATATTGATGTAGTGTACAGGGACGTTTGACAATCCTTTTACTTTTACTTCTTTGGTACTTTTTTAACTCTAAGAAAAGAACAGAAATAAAAAGAAAGAAATGAAAAGAAGAATACCTAGAAAATAACCAAACCCCAAAAAGTTGCCTCAGGGTTTGAGGTTTGTCTTCGCTGTAGCTAGTTCTACCAACACTGCATCTTCATTTATAGACTAAACATAAACTATCCATCCATCCATTGGGACCAACATATGGAGGCAAACAACCCTTCACTGTTATATTCACACCTATAACTTCAATTTAAAGTCTCCAATGAACCTGATCAATCTGCATGTCTCCGGACTGTGGGAGAAAGTCAGAGTACAGAGAAAAAACCTACACAGAGAGAAAGAGAGGATTCAAACCGGGAACCATCTAGCTGTGATGCAGCACCACTGTTCCACCGTGTCCCCGAAAACAAAGACAGCACAACACAACAACAGTTTTGTGTATATGAATATTTGCTTCATGATGTAAGTTTGAATTTTGCAGGGCTCAATTTTCTACAACCATCAAGTATAAAACACGATGATGATGATGATAATTATAATAATAATGACTCAATATTGCAAATTTATAATAAAAGATTTATGAACACAACATTAGAACCACTCTTCTCTGTGGCAACAAGAATTGAACACAGTTAAAAAGCACAGATGTTACTAATAATATCAACAATGACTCTTTTGTATAATGGTGCAAAGCAAGAACAAATGATGAACAATAATTTAGGCATCATCCACTTTATTATTTACGCCTGTGCTTTAACTACAATATTTCAAAATGTTTGCTCTGAAAAAGGATGAAGTCATTAGGCGAGAAATTAAATTATAATAAGAGAAATCAAAGTATTACAGAACAGGACGGACTTGTTTTCCTTTTATAGGAGTGTTTACTGCTTCTTACACAAATCCAAATCGGAGAAACTGGTTATTTCCTCACTAAATGTTATTGTAGTCCTGAATTCTGCCACTGAAAATATTTGGCAGAAAGGCCAGCAAATGGTTTTCCTGTGTGTTTATGAATCAAATAGACACACACACGGACGGCCATGTTTTATTTGATGTTCAGATCGTTTTCTGAATAAAGTAGAAATCAATTCTCGTGATCTTCGTTGACTTAGAGCCTGCTGCACAGACGTGATTGTGGGTCAAGGTTCCATCAATACTCATGATTGATCTTTGTCCCGTCTGCTAACACGGAGGAAGCTGGGTTTATGACCTAAACTGCAGCCAGCCACTAGGGGGCGATCAAGATGATTTGGCTTCACTTTTGGGGAGCTGAGAGATCGTCATTATCATTGTCCAAATTTATTTTCCATTATTATTTTAAATACAGTTGATATAGAGAAATTATATAAATCGGTAGCTGGAGATGTTGGAGATGGGCGGCTCAGGGGGGCAGAGCATGTCATCCTCTAAACCAGAAGGTCAGCGGTTCGATCCCAGTCTTCCCAATTCCATGTGACAAAGTGTCCTTGGGCAAGATACTGAACAGCAAATGGCCCCTGACGGCTGAACTGATCTCAAAGCAGTGAAAAGAGCGTCATCTAATATAGACAAATCCTGTTGTTAATACTATGACCACTAGTCAAAGCCCTGACAAGCACTAATAACACATTATATCTAACCCTTAGGAGATTTCCTATCTAAATATACTGAGGCCTCGGCGTGTTAGCGTAGCTCTCAGTTAACACAGTGTCAAGCCTCAGATTGATGCAGGGATAATAACCACAGTGAGACCTGCTCGACGTACGTGTGCTTATTTTTGCAGGGACATGAGATCAACTATGACTCGCTGGGCTTGTTTTAACGATGGGAAAGTGATTCGACCTTGTGACCAAAACGGTGACGGACAACTGACGGGATGAAAGAATACGAATCCTGCGGAGGATCTCCTGCTGTATTCTCACATCGGCTGCCTGTGACATTCTGCTGAGTCTTTAACTTGGGAGCTGAGGCCGAGGAACGTCCAGAGAAAGTCTGACAGAAATGTCTGGAGGTTCTCCGGAGTTCAGTGCACGTCTGAGAGCAGCTGTAGAGTCAACTGTAGGTCAGGACAACTACATATATAATTAAAATTAGAACTGCGTGCTAAAGGCATATTTGAATTTCCAGGGAGAAGCACTTCAGCCAAAACGCAGGGGTGAAGTTTCACTTTAAGGTCATGTAGCAAGAAGTTCACAGATTTTGTTTTCCTCATCTTATAAATACTCAGATATATGCTTTGAGGCAAACAAGTGTGTTTTATGGGATTTTGCTTTTGAAAGTGTAGAAACTCAATAAGTCAGAAAACCAGTCCACCAGTTCTCAGATCTTTTCTTAAAAAGCATTTAGTCTCTGTAAGGTGTGATTTTCCAAACTTTCCCCAATATAGGATCTGATATCTTTTTAATGAGAACTACAGCTACACAGGAAAGTAGAAATAAACAGCACCATAATTTCTCTCCTTCGAAGAGAATACACTCCACTGACATATACCTTACAATGCCTCGTCTTTTCTTTGTTTAACTAGTTTTGTACTCCACAGGAAACAGACGTCTGCATGCACATCTGCTTTCAATTCCTACAGGTTTACTTTGTCCAATCTGGCAACCCCACCTCCTGTCTGGTGTGGCATGTATTCATGTTTTTACAAGAACCGTTTTCTTATTTAATTGTGTATTAAGGGATGGATGATTGTCGAAGGCATTTTTCCAGATTGCAAAGAAAAGTGTTTGTAATAACGGCCAAAAAAAGAACCAAAGGCTTGTTTAGATGTTGTGTGTAGATGTTGAGATGATACTTCTGTGCGTGTTTGGTGTTTTTAATGCAACATGCATATAGATTAAACTAATACCTGTATAAGCTGGTGATTTAAGTGACTACTACATGTTTCATTTGCAGCTATAAACACGACTCCCCTGTTTTCAAACTTCATAATTTACAACTTGCAAAACGCGATTTTGGACAAAAAGCTTAAAGCGCATTGTAAAAAAAGTGACCAATGAAATTGTGATTTGTGTCGTGATCCTCACTCCTGATCTCAGTTTCATGTCTTGAAACCATTTTTACGTTTACTTCTTTTACCCCTCGGTTTGACTTGAGGAATTCCCAGCACTCTGCGTCCAGTGTGTCTGATGTAAATGACCTGGAACATCTGTCAGCAGCAGCACTCAGCGGGAGGCGGTTCGAGGTGTGACCTGTGCCTCTGTTTGTTTATTCTCTGATGGAATGACTGAGCGACTTACATGCTCCATTGTTTGGAAAGTGCCGAGTTACACGGAGCAGAAGACAGATACGTTTTTTTGAGTCACGTTCTGTTTTCAACGTGGTGCGAGTTTGATGTTTGTGTGCAGTTGGCATGGCAACAGCCAGGAATTAAGAAATTCTGTCTATTTTTTGTGCACATTTTGTTTATTGCATAAAATAAAGTAGTAAAAATTGTAGAACTCGCAGCTTATGACAAAGAGTGCTGAGGCTTCATTTTACTAGACTCTTTTAAATCCCTTCTTGAAAGTAATATTTGAAACAGTTTTATTATATTACATTATATTATATTATTATATTGCACAGATTTCCATGGAACTTGGTGGAAGGATGGAACACTGGCCTTGAAAGAACCCATAACATTTTGAAGCAGAGCCGGACAAAGGAGAGAATCCAGGAACTTTTTAAAAAAGTTTTTTCAACATTTGTACCAAAATCCAAAGGAATAACTGATGGATCTCGATGGAAAAAAAAACTCATGTAATTTGCTGCAGCTTGACTGGACTGTTGTGTGGAGGCATGCGCTCGACTCATGTTCCTTTGTCTTTTTCTTGATTCTTAATCGCCTTGTATCTGCCTTTATCTAGCACTTTGAATATGAAATGTGAAAAGTAACCTACACATGCCTGGTAGCTCACCTGGAAGCATGTGCCTCACGTCGTCTTGCAGCACAGTTCAGTTAGGATCCAGGCCTTTGCTGTGTGTCCTCCCTCCATTTTCTTCACACTATCCTGTCAATAAAAACAAATTATTATGTTATCGTATGTTCAGCTGGAAATTCACACATCATATCAGCAATAGGTCAATTTAATTTGTTTAATGGGACACATTATATAGATTAGAAGATGCTAGAATTAAACGTGATCAGTCTGTGATGGTCGCTCCACTCCGACATTTACTCAAACTCACTTATTGATATTACTACAGTTCCCAGACTTCCTTTCACCGAGGACATTACCTGGACTCTGCACACGCCCGTCAGCCTCACATTGCATCTCTTCCTTCTGTAAATGAAACAAGAAAAAAACATCAGTAAACGTAACCAGGACTTCACGTTGCTCCGTGTGTTGAATCACTCACCTCTCGTGCCTCACACCTCATTTATGCCTATAAATCTTAGGTTTCCTGTTTCGTGCACGTTAGCCGTGGGCAGCCCGCAGTGACCTCTTCCAGCTCCACGGCCACTCCTGAATCCAAGCACAAACTAACAAGTCAATTAGCTTTCTTTTCCTGTTGACATAGCAAATCAATTAACCCTCATTTCCTGTGCGTCTAAGGAATCCGTTAGCACTGGTTTCCTGTTTGTTTCCTGCAGGGACGGCGTCCATTGGTGGGGGCGGCTGCCTTGTTTGTGGAGGGACCACATGCACACATCAAACAGTGTCTAATAGCGGCCTTATCACAGCACATTAACCTCACGTAAACATGCCATGAGCCCTAGGTCAGGGCAGGAGGGCAGCATGTGTGTGTGTGTAGCCACCCACTTTACAGCCAGAACACACAATCAGTGTAATGCTTTGGTGATACCAAACTTCTAACTTGTGTCAACAACTACTAATCTTCAAGTGTCGTGTGATGTGAGGATTAATCTTCTATGACATAAACAAATACTGACCGGGGCAACTCGAGATACTCCTGAGAACACTTGAGCTCGAATGAATTTCCTGGTCCGACTTTCATAAACTTCTAACACTCTATATTAGATGTGCTATATTCAATTCTTTGTATTTCTACATGTGTGATCAGCCACACCTCTGCAGCGTCAAGATGAAAAAAATATGTCTACAGCTCCAAAATGTGGTGAACTGAACTAAATTCCAAGATTAAATACTGTATGTAATGATGTAGGATGATAATTTTATTTTCTATTGATTTAATGAGGTAAAGTTGTAAATTTATATATTCAGTGATAAAAGTCAGAAATGCACTGATACTGAACGCATTGGTAAAATTTTCACAGAAAGTATTGCTGCGAATGCAAATCCTTCTTCCCTTTACAGCCAAACACAAGCATTTAAAATCCAACGTTAATCTAGATAAATATTTTATTGTCGTCATGGTAATACTATTACAGTTATGTCATGCCATACGTGAAACGTGGAAGGTCTAAAGCACCAAGCTGCACATGTTCTGTGCATTTCAAACTGAAGTATTATCGCCTCTGAAATAACACATTTGGACAAAAACATTAAAAAAAAAACATAGGGAATATTTCATTGACCTACAGGAAAACTATAGAAGTAACTATTAAATAAATTAAACAGATGGTCTCTGTGTAAAACACATTGACATGAATCCTCTCAGCAGACATACAGCAAAGCGAGTGATAACACTGATACATACAGTACAATACAATCGCCTGTCCCTTTTAACAAATCCATTTCAGTGAGACACAGGACGTCGGCTATGGTGGTTAGTTCCTGATTTCTTTTTCCCAAAAAAATATACTGCATATCTATTTATACATTTATATAAACAACAACAAACACTTTTGATAATTTTCCTTTTTTTTTTATAACTCTAAAATACATCTATAATATTTAGAAACAATATTTACAATTTACCCCCTTTTTTATGTGACATTTCTGAAGAGGAACACTTGGTTTAAGAGCTAATAGACTTTCTCACACACACACACACACACACACACACAGGATATTTGATATTTACAATAGTTTTAATCGTGTCCTTGTGTCCATTCATTGAGCCGTCACTCGTGTGAGATCTCGGAGGCACTGATGAGCATCTACTGTAACACTGTAACCTATGAGGGAGCCGACATGTTGTGTAACGTCTGCCAGACGTCCCATAATACTTCCTGTTTGTGAGTTTTTGCTCGTGTTTACTCCGCCGCGCTGTGAGTAATAACTGAAACCTTATGAACGCTTCATGTTCCAAGACAACCTCTCGGTTACATGACTTTATACGCTCATCCAGGCCTCAATTTGTAAGAGACAAGCTGTATCGGTGTGATTTACCATTCGGACCCGACAACGCAGACATCATCCAGCCTAACATCCATGGAGTGTTCTGTTACCTGACAGCTAGAGTTGATTTCACGCGTTTGCTCCATGTTTTTTCTCTTTAAGAGTCACTGCAGCCTCCTCTCCGTCTTACACGATCAGGCCTCACTTTCTATGAGCCGATAAATGAAAACCCAATAAATGAGAGTTTATTCCAGAAACAATGTCTGCTAAAGGAACACACTCCCCATCTTTGTGATGAGCGGGAGCAGCGTGCAGAGGAAAACGAGAGAGTACGACGAAGATGAGGAGGTGGGTGATGCTGAAGCTGTGTGGTGGTGGTTGTGGGGGCTGTGGACTCTGTCGGGCGGCTGCACGGTGATGTATCCATTGATGATGCGAACCAGCGGAGGAGGCGGGGACTGGACTATCGAGCTGTGAAGAGAAGACGAGAAAAAGAAGAAAAACCTGATTTAAAATTTGGACGATTCACATTTATCTTCTAAAGGTCTTTTACACATCAGCTTGTAAAGAATGGAGTGTGACGTGAACACACAATGTTTCTTGGGCTTTAACCATCGCTGTTGGTGTTTGTTGTTGCTTGAAACTAAAATATTTGGTACAATAGTCGACAAAAATTTGTTTAGGTACGTTTTTATTCCCAAACTGATTTCCATCTCTTTCTGCAGCACCATCTCTGCACCGCTGTTCCCCTCTTTGAGTTTTAAGGGGAAACTCTGCTACAGAAGAAAACGCCTCTGCTTTTCCACATCGTCCACAACCGCCTGAGAAAATATGCCCACTGCAGAAGGTAAACAACGGAAATATTGATGATGATGAAAGCTAAAAATGAAAATTTCCCGACAGAGGAATCCACTGCAGCAGAACTGACCTATCAGGGGAGATTTTAGCAAAACCTCTGGGCGTGCAACTCATTGATCAGCTCATGGCTACAAACCAACAGCCTGCCTGTTTTTACTTTCTTTATTTTTCCTTTTCTCTTCATGTTACATATTCTTACTGCTTGTTCTATTTTTTTCTTTTTTCAGCTGTCTCAGTTCCTTTCTTTATCTGTCCTTTCATGTCTGGCAATTAAATCTTTTCTGCTCTTCTGTTTGATGCCGAGCCCGCGGTGTTTGTGTGGTTGAGACTGGGACAGGGCCAGGCCAAACAAACAGGACCTGAAGTCAGGATCTCCAGATACCAGAGGGCTGCAGCAGCAATCTGACACAGCATCACCACATTCAATATAAAGGAAAAGTAACTGCGAGACAGGGTTTCCTCCTCTTACTGGATCATATTACATTGATTAAGACTTATTTTGACAATGCTGCCCACACCCTAAATCATGTCTCTGTCATTACTCCTCATCCTGACTGCAGACTGATGAGAGCATGCTTCAGCTGCTTTCAGACATGCACTGAACTCTGGACATTCTCCAGAGCAGCCCCCTAGTACAAAGTCGACAGAATGTCCAAAGGAGCTGATGTGAGAACACAGGAGATCCTCTGCTGAGCGAGTGGGTGGTTTAATGTTTCTGACACACGACAGACGCAACAAAAAGAATAGAAATATCTGCACTGAGGAAAATATCAAACAGGGTTTTTGGTGATAAGAGCCGGTGTCCAGAACCCGAAAACCCAAACTATCCAGAGATTTCTGTGTTGTTGGTGATGTGTCTGAGATCTCCCGCTGTGCAAACTCTGGAGAGAGTCCGGACCCAATTCTGCGGACATCCTCCTGAGTTCACGTCTGAAAACGGCTTTAGAGGGATCATTGAGAACAAACGAGCTGGACTTTGGATATTTCCCAAGCTGAAGAAGTTGGAAAGGTTTGGAGAGGTATGTGAAATCATGTGCAAAAATGAAGTAGGGGGAAAAAGTTTAAATATTCAAGAGAAAGCCTGAGGTTGATTTTTGAGTTTATTTAGCTTCGAGGGTCTGGAGAGGCTGAGGGAAACCAGGTGCACCCCTTAACTCCGTGGCCATGCATCAAACACAACAGAGAGCTGTGGCACTGTGGCCGCTTCTGTTCTCTGGACTCCCTCTCCCGTTTTCTCACTCGGCCACCTTTTCAGACATTCAAATATACAAAGACGTGCACCGCGTACACTTTGCAAAGTGTACACAAACAGTCTGTTTCCTCCCCGCTCAAACGCAGCCTCTCTCGGAGCAGGGGGAAATCATTTCTACAGACATAATGTACACAAATGCTCACAAACCTCCTCTGTTCCTGCGGAGAACAGGCGATACATGACTGGATTTCTTTTTCTTCACCAATTTGGAGTCGTCCATACTGTACGTAGAAATATGCACGTTCATACAGCGGTAAGAAATCACTGTGTGCTTGACGGCAAAATCCTTCACTGGTGCCATTAAACAAAACTACAAAACTGTACCTGCTGATTAGCTGCAATTAATAATACTTAGAATGATTTCCAACCTGTTACTGTAACACTGGAATATTAATCACCACATTAATCGTAGACTAAACGATAATAATACAAAATAAAAGGACTTCATGTTCATTTCTTTTTCATTCTGATTTCTAATTGGTCTGTGTCACAGACTGTAAATAAAGATGGATGACATGACAGCTCGCCAAAAGTGAAGCCAAACCTTAGAATCGCTCCCTGGTGGCAGGCTCAAGCCTCCTCCATGTTAACAGATGGGACAGAATTAAAGAGATTTAGACTGATGTGTTTTCAAATGTTTTAATAAGTTATCTGATATGATAAAAATGATCACGATTGACAGGTGAGACTGACGCGTGATTGGCCGAGCACATTTATTGGCGGGACCACGGCTCCGTCCATCGATCACTACTACACAAGCTCTGGCTGAACGCCCCTGAATTGTTGGTTGTGTCAAAATGATCATGTCTCTACAAGTCCACCAATCAAACTTCTCGTCTGCTAAAAGAGGAAACGTTAATGTAAGTGACCCTGACAGACTCTGTTATAATGTTTCTCTACCACCTGACCTGCAGGTCTTTAGACTGTGGGAGGAAACCACAGGAACCAGAGGAATCCCCTCGCAAACATGACGACTCTTCCAAGAATGAAGTGCAGAGCGTCAAACCCTGGAGCTCGTTACTACAGGATGACAGAGCTAACCACTGAGCGATCGTGCTGCCAAAGTCAATCTGCTGTAAGAAGAAATCTCAGGCTATTTAAAGTATGTGTGTGAAGAAAGAAAGATAAGAGACAGAAAAATGGAAATCAAACAAAGCCTCATGGGAAACTACGGCATGTTCAGACAAACCTCAAATTTCAAATATTGAGCTGGAATTACACGAGTCCATCAACCATAGTAAACAAGCTGTGTTCAACACCAATTAAACACAAGACGAGGATTAACTGGCTCAAGCTCTTTCAGGAGAAAGACGGAAGAAAAAGAAAACACTCAGTCTTACAGATTTAATTTGAATTCATCCTTAATTAAGAAAAAAAATCTCATTTTCCGTCACTTTGCAGTTTGGGGAATACACAGCTACAGAACATTTTTCAATGAAAAGGGCAAATGTGTAATACAAGTTGTTGATGCTGTCCAGATAGATCTTTTGAGTTAAGACAGCCACTTTGACTTCAGGCTGATGAATGTGCCCTTAATCCAGTTTCCCTCGAAAGTCAATAAAGCTGCTTTCAGACATGCACTGAAGTCCAGACCTCAAGTTTTCCAGAGGGGCTGAATGTGGAAATGCAAAAAATCAGAGTCAGTTGCTCTGGACATTTTCCTGTTGTTGCCTCTGACTCATACGATCTCCTGCTGCGTTGTTCAAATGTGAAACACAAACGCCAGAAAATGCCTCAACCTCGTTTTTGGTACATTTGACAGAGTTCATGTGAAACATTTTTTGTTCTGTCTCCTTGTTTGGACCTTTTTGCAAGTTCTTCTCTTTTTGCATGAGTTTCCTTCAGGCTTTCTGTCCCACAGCTGAAAGATGTGAGAGTTGGGAGAATTGCAAACTTGCCACTGGGTGTAGGAAATGGATCAATTTAACCTTTTCGCTTCCTGTCCAAGTGTAAAATCATATCAATGGAAACACTAAATTTCATCCCCACGACAAGCTGGGAGAAGTTTCAACATGGCCGACCACACCTTGCGGAGAGGTCTTCTTTTTGTCTGAAAGGTGAGCTTGTTTTGTTGTCTGGTTAGTCCCTGCCTGGAGCTACTGTGAGACCCAAACCGGATACTTAGTAGAAATTCCCAGGCTGCTATTTTCACATCAGGACGCTTATACCAGCTATAGTTTGGAGTCCACACGACAGGGTGTGTGTGTGTGTGTGTTGGCGTGTGTGCAGACTCCATGAAGAGTGTGGTGATGTGATACGTTGGCTGTTTAAGCCTGCGGCACCATATTCTAAGGACAAGGCTGCGTAACATATTCCAATTTCCTCCCTCTCCTCTCACATCCTCTCTGTCCTTCTCGTCTGAGCGTTTACCCTTAAACTCTTTTCTTTCCTTTTGTCTCCATCTCTGGCCTTTTGTCTCACCTCTTCTACATTCCTCCTAATCCCTTTATCACGGCAAAAGCCACAAGGAAGTCATTGGTGACAGATGCACGGGGAAACGAGACCCCAGCCCCCGTTGGGTGCTCTTACCTCTCCTCGATGCGAACCCAGAGGTCGTTGAAGTGCCGGTGCCGCTGCTTCTTCTGCTTGTTCCTCCTCTTTTTCTTCAGCATTTTTCTCTCTGCTTTCTCCAGCAGCTCCAGGCTGTCCACCGGCAGGAGCATGTGGGGCAACAGGTCGTCGTCCTCCTCTTTATGGGGGAGCTCGTGGAGGAAAGGCTCCAGGAGAGGGGGCTCGTCGTAGTGGTCCTCGGACTCTGGTCTGGATGATGATCGCCTGGAAAACAAACAAATCCCAGGAAGTTGAGATACGTTTTTTAAAAAGAAAGATGTGGGAGATGCTTGTTGTCACAACATGTGGTGCTTAAACTTCAATATTTATATCAGCATGTCTGTAATTAGGGGATTAGAGGGTTTTTAAAAATGTGTTTTCTTGAATTTAAGCAGCAGACAACCGATTTAAGATTTAAAAGCATTTCCATATTGTGTCTTAACCTTAGTTGCCCCGGCAAAATGACAAGACCACAAAGCAATGTCCCCTGTTCTGTAGGATGACTAGAGAGCAACAGGTTTCATGTTGACTCCGGGGGCCCTGAGCGGTCCAACACAAAGGAGCAATCGACAAACTTTGAAAGTCTGCAGTCTGAAAACTATTCATTTCCTTTTGGGTGTTTCGGAAATTTGACCTGCTGAGGGTGGAGGTGCTACTGACAAAGGAGGCACAGATGCAAGCAATTCTAAAAGAGAGGAGAGGAAAAGGAAAGTGAAGGAAAGGAAAGGAGGCCAGAGGAAAGGTGAGGGGAGGAGAGGAAAGGAGGCCAGAGGAGAGGTGAGGGGAGGAGAGGATGGGAGACCAGAGGAGAGGTGAGGGGAGGAGAGGAGAGAACATGATTCTGAGAATGTTCCAAGAACAAATATTCAGTTTAATTGAGAACATGTCTGAGATTTTCTGGAAAACAAATGAAAAACTCATCTCTCTGATTAGAAACACTTGAGCTTCTGATGAGCTGCTGGTCGTCACTGATGAGGTCAGTAACTATTTTTAACAAACAACATGCGCACACACACAAACACCCTTTTACAATACAAAAAGAATTTCAAATTAAAACTAAGTCTAGACTCTTTACCTCTAACCCTGTCACACTCTGTCCTGTCAGTGGAATGTGTCAGAGAACTAAATAAATCCTTGACGTCAGCTCAACCAAGAGAATAAATTGTCTTATTCTGAAGTTTTTGTTTGATTAAGTTATAAATGTTCCATCAACTCATTAAAGAGGCCAAAATACTAATTCTGGTTAATTTCATTATATATTGTTTTTGCTTATTATAAGAACAACTTTTTAACCAATAATTTTAACGCTCATTAAGATTTTTCAGTGGCAACAATAAAAATGTATGTATTAATCCTACAGTCTATTTAAGTGAACCTACAGTGGTGTTGTTGGACTCATCATCCCGCATCAATCACTGGGTTTGTGTATGAAAGTAGATTCACTCAGTCGTTCATCGACTCACACACAGAACGAGAAAACACAGATCTGCAGTGAGATAACCACCCGCGCTGTGCGCCATGGTAGACTGCACTATATGCTTCACAGCAGGAGGTATGAGTCCTGCTCGGTTTGGTCTTTTCAACACCTCCTCATCGGTGACATATCTGTGATGCCATCTATTCAGTGGAAACAGCTGAAGACGTGAACGTGATAGGTCGATGAATGTGTTGAAGCAGAAAAATCCAAAACAAGAGATTCTCTATCTGGAGAAACTGAACCTGGTACAGTGTGATGACTCGGTCATGTAGTGTTGTGCTTCTTTTACAAGAGGGAAAAAATATTTGATTGTTTCTCGGTGTGGACGGATGGATTGATCACGCAGAAACGTACATGTCAGGTAAGTGTGAGAGGCTTGATCTCAGCTTAAACACGATGTGTAGACAAGAGTACAATCAGTGGTGGCCCTGAAGTGCAAATCACAAAAGTAAAAAAACAAATCACAAAACCAAATGGCGAGAAAAAAATAGAATAAGAAAACAAATGACAAAACATAACGGAAAACTAGAAACAAACGAAAGAGCAAATCAAAAAACCCAACAGCAATTACAAAAACGAATCTGCAAATAAAACTAAAACAAGCTCAGATAAGAAAACAACTTATTGGCCGTTGTTCTTTTTGATTTGCTGTTGTGTTTTGTGGTGTGTTTTCTTATGTGAAGTGTTTGTGATTTACACTTCAGGGCCAATGTGCTTTATTTTCTTGCCTGTGTGGTCACCAGCCTCCCCAGTAAAATGAGTTTCTTACATGATTAGCAGATTAGTGGCTCTGCCAGTGAAGACACAAGATAATAAACTCACTCTCCGCAGTGTCAACAAAGCGGGTAAATTACTAAAACTGTAATTTTTGTCAAACTTCAAAAAGACGAATGTTTAGGGACGTTCAGGGAGAGTGAGCGCTCTCGAAAGGGGAGAATCACTCAGCGGATAACGACCGAGTGCAGATTTTTTGATTTATTGGAGGGAACACATTTCTCACAAAGGCTGACGCAGGACGTGAACATCTGTTTTGGGTCTGAGAACAAACACAGGCCGGCAAAGGAGTCGCTCTTACTCGGAAAACGATTTCCCATTTGAAATCCAGTCCGTGAAAAAGTACAGAGAAATATATATTCCTGTCAGGGCCGAGAGGCAGGCGGTCGCTCTGTAAAATGTGGCCAGGACGTGGAACCTTACACCCATTTAAGTGATAAAATATGGGCTTTCGAGATTTTCAGAGGAAATCAGAACGTGCAACGGCTCTTTCCGTGCAACATAATGTTTTTTTTGCCTTGTTCTCTATCTGTCATCTCTTTATTTCTCAGTTTTTCATCTCCTCATGTCTCTAATGTTCCCTCAGCTTTTTTTTTTTTTTTTAATGTAGAGTTTCGTTTCCTGAAAATCAAATAATCTCAAACCACTTCTTAAAACTTTCTGGAAGAGAAAAACATCCTGAACAAAATGCTCACTTTTCTCCCCCGTCTCTTTGAATCTCTGAATTTGACCAAGCTCGGCTTGTCTGTACCATTTTCAGACTCTGACTGGTCAGTTGGTGTCACATCTGGGTTTGCACTTATAAGCTATTTATCATTTCCTGTCATTAGTGTCTCCTTTACCTTGGCAGATTTTAGCGAACATATAATAAGAAGCATTTAGAAGGGATTTGGCAGTTTAACTCAGTTTGGAAAGAGTTCAATGAAATTATGACAAAACTTACCTTTGATTTTAGAAGAATAAATTGGAGCAATTTTGTAAAATTAGACGCTCGTATACATTAAGGGATTAGTTCAATTTGCACCATGTACGTCCAAAATCAATCAGAAAATCCAGTGCGTTGTGTGTGTGTGTGTGTGTGTGTGTGTGTGTGTGTTGGAGCAGTAAATGTACCTGTTTATGGGCTGCCCAGCAGGGGTGTGTTCCACCTCGTATCCCTGGCGACGCAGCACATCAATGACTGTATTGTTGCCGAGAAAGTGACCTGCAACCAAAAAAAAGGGAGATGTGGTGACCTCCACTTCTGAATGCTAATGATTAGTTTTACAGCGTGACAATGGAAACAAGACATCAACCTCACTGGGTCAAAAGAACCTACAAAGAATAAATATATATAGTGGAGTTCTTTAAGATGCAGAAGTTCTGGAAGATGAAGCAGGATTTTAAAATAAAGTCCACAGAACAGAGAGGAGGAGGTTGGACTGTTACACAACCTCACAATGACACACACACTCTGACAAACACACTATGAACTCAGGCAGGAGGCACAACATTCATGATTTTCCCTTATTTTAAATGTTATGGTAAAAAAAGAGATGATTGATTTATCATTTGTTTGACAATATCAGACGGTAACGGTATCTTAGCATTTATGGAACTTTTCATTACAAAATAAGCAATGAATGTGCTTTTATGTCCTTTTACACAAAGACATAATTTCTTATTTTGAGTTCTATATTTTACTATTATAATAAAGTAATAGTAAAATATCGATCAGAGTTTTTAAGACACATCTGTATAACAAAGCTTTTATTGTATATAACTATCTGTACCATGTTTGTGAATTTTCTATTGTTTGTTGTAAAATGATCAAACTAATCCATCACAGTTTCATCATTTGTGTTTTTCTAAAATCTTCTCTCTTCATCTCCCTTCTTGTATTCCTGATAAGTCTCCATTCACCCCCTCTTTCATATCATACCTCCTTTCTTCCCCTTCCATTTTCTCCTTCTGTTCCTTATCTCCGACTTCCCCTGTTCTCCCTCTTCCTCTCCTCCCTGCTCTGACCCCGTCAGCTAGGTGAAGTGGGGGCATTGAGGCTTCAGGTTGCCATGTCAAGAGGTCTCCATTCTTCCCTCAGCCTGACAAAGGGGAGCAGGGGCCCATTGTTTGGACCTGCTCAGCCGTGGCACCGCCGAGCAGTGTAAACAATGAGCCCCGGCACTTTAATCTGGCCCAGAGCCACCGATAGAGACAGGCTGGCCGAGATGAGCATGATGCTTTACCCATCTCTGGAACTAAAACCACGTAACTACCACAGGAAAGTGCAGAGCGGGAAATTCAATATTAAATTAATCTGCATTGTAAGTGTTGAATTTCAACAGTCAACTTCACACAAATACAAAAATCCTCAACATTTTTAAAATAGGACTGACCACCTTTAAATATGATTTAAAACTTGTTTATAGTTACTTCCAATTTAGGTGTTTTAACAAAAATTTGACTTCCCTGAATCATCTACGTGTTCCCGTGAGAGAACGACCAACTGTGCACAAAAAAGCGATGTGCCTTTATTTTCATTTTAAGCCGTAATCATTATCAATACGGGTCGTCAGTTAAGTGAATAGCCAGCGGCCCTCCAACTCTCCGTGGGGGTTGTAAACGACAGCGAGACGGAGACGGAGTTTTTCAGCCTGCTCACGTTTAGAAACAACTCAGCGTGATTTATGTGAGTTTACGTCAGGGGATTAAGGTGGGACAAATGGAGCTGTTCGGCACAATGCAGGGCCACAGAGGGGTGGGCGGACATCGGGACTTCAAAGGGATGTGCACACATGGACGGACACACACACACGCGCACACGCACACACACACGCTCAATTCTTACATGTCTCTAAAGGCTTCAACATCTTTTGAGTTGTGTTTGAAAAGTGAAACTAAAGTTGTACTGATATTTGTGTGATCGATAAAGATATTTTAAATCTTGTGGTACAGCAGCGCACAAACCTTGAAAAGATGCAAACACAAGCATAAGTGATAAATATAAACACTTAGTTATGACTCCATTCAAAGTGACGCAGCGTTTGGCAACCGACGTGAGCAGCGACGCTTCAATATCAAGTGATTGATGAGGGAAGTGTTTACTTATTTAGAATAATCTATGTGCTATTTGTGTCTCCATGTCCCTCTGGTTGCATCACAGTCACCTCGGAGGTCATTTCCAGAGCTGTGGGACACACAAACTTCTTCCACAATTACTTTAAAACTTAAATACTTCCATGTTTCCGTTCAAAACAAGGCACATGTGATAACTATAAAAAATGCTGATGCGGTGGAGCTAACACATGAACGTTATACACCGTCCTCCTGCACTGCAACAAGTTAGCTCCGCAGATGTTTCCACTGTTGACTCACACAATCACAATCAGTTTTTGTGGTTATTGGTTGGCTCACGGAAAATAAAGATTAAAACGTTTCCTTGTTAACAGCTGTAGATATTTATTCAAAAGCCATTTTTACCTCATTATTTGAAACCCTGGGAATAACTTCAACCATCTCTGCTTTTTCGCTTCAGTAAGTAATTGTTTGGATCGCTGACTTTCATAGTTTTCCGCCCGTCAGGTCCAAAATGTGTCACTTTCATTGTGGCATATAAAAAGCAGCAGTATTCATTCATGTAGCCCACGTTCAGTTTCAGAACCACACGTCTGCAGTGACACCTGTGACATCTGACATATATTTCCTCAGATTATTTATTCAGGCCAATTTCATACATTTTAAATCTATCAAATGGGCCAAAACCTGAAAACCGATGCACAATATGTTCAGTGTATGTGTTCCCAGCAGCACCGAGAGAGGAGAGATGGTGCAGATAAAGAGCCGGGGACAGAAGAGAAAGCTCTCATTCACAGCCCAGTGCTCGCATGCAGCAGCGTTCAGAGACGGGACCGCGGCAGTGGAGGGTCACAGATTGGCTCATGCCATGGTTATACAAATGTACAAAGTCTCTGTATTTCTGTGATGTGTCAGCTTTGGTCCATAACAATGACTTATGATGAATAAAATACAGAAACACAACAAAACACAGATTTTTAAGCCTTTCAAAGTCTACTGAAAAATAGCGTTGCCTGCAAAACAAGTGCATTAACAAAATACGTATGGATAAAATATAATTGCTGCCTTGATTCCATTTAAAACTTTTTCCAGGAGAAGTGGAAAGGAGGAGGAGGAGTACGGTGCAGGACGTTTACAGCAGAAATATCCAGTGTTCACATCCCGCAACCCTTGAGTTGTTTGGTTGAAGCTCATCAACCTTGACCGATACTTTTAGGTTAGCAGCATACATGTAAAATCACCATTCATTCACTGGTTGCTAGGAGTGGATATTGTAAACAGTGACATACAATAATGGCAGTCAGTGAAGCACAGACCTCCACCAACAGTCCCCTTATGAAACCACCTTTAAATTCATAAGATCTTTTACTTGGATAAATAAATATCAGTTTTATTTTTATTAAGGTCCGTAAATTATTCTTTGAGAAATTCAGAGAAAATGTTGAAAAACAAATATTCAAGAAAGTGAAAATCCAAATCTGCATCAAATCCCTGACACATTCCGAATCCTTATTCACACCAAGATTCTTGATAATCCGTCCAGTTGCTTTTGCATAATCGTGCTAACAATCAAACAAATCAACAAACGAACGAGCAGTGGTGAAAACATAATCTCCATATCATGAAGATAATGCACATTTCAAACAAATGTTTCCTGACACTGAGAAGAAAACGGCTGCAAACAGAAACGTTGTGTTGTAAATCGATACCTGTGGCTGCCTCGACCTGGAGTCACTATAAAAGCAACATGAAGTTATAAATTCTAAAGAGAATGAATGAAACATGTACGTTTCCAATAACCAACCCTGGAGCTCTATTTGTCAAACACCTGCACTCAGACAGAAGAAAACAAAACAAGAACTGCTGCCATTATTCCTCCTTAAAAAAAAAAGACGTCCAGTCTCGTCAATCAGCGGCTCGAGTTATTAGAACATATGGTAAGCCTTAAATAGCATTCCTTTTCCATGCACATCAATATTTACATTACAACTTGTAACCAGGGCTCGAGCAGCAGTTCTCATAACATTACAGCATGTTGGATAAACAAACGCTACGGGCAGCGCTGAGGCCATTCTGCCCCGATATAGCCCTTTCTAGCTGTTTATGTACACATGTTCCCCGCTATAGTGAGCGTGGCCCGGCAGCTCATAATCACCATCCCTGAGCGCTGAATGAAGCCTTTTATTGACGGAGACCGCGATCAGGTGTCGGGTGCGTTCTTGAATCTTTACTACGCTAGGTCGGTGACGTCACCGATGACGCAAAACCACAGAACTTTTGGCCAAGGTTTCACGCTCTTTATTCGCTTGTCGCCACTTGACACTGCCGTGGTTTTCGGAGCATCAATCTTTGCAGCACACACGGGCGGCAGGGGAGCTTTAACACAAGGAGAGAGTTAAGCTATTTGAACTATTGTCAAAACTAAATAATAGCCTCCATTTTCACTTTTGACGTTCCCAGCACGTCAGACATACTTACCGGCCAAACTTTAAACTCGGAAATTTCTGTTTTGGCTCGTCGAGCTGCGAACCGTCGAGCAAAACCTCATCGTCTTTAACTGTGAGGGAGACGCAGCCGTCCATAAAAGTGACAGTCATCAGACAAATAACAGGAAAATTATTGGTTATCCACTGACATAAAGATCCTCCTGGTGTTTTTCAAACAATGCCAGCTCTACATCAGCTCACACACAAAGCGTCTGGAGACACACTCTGCTTACATAGCACTTCTTCCTATCCCTGGTTGGATCGTGGCGTTTCATGACAGATCGTCAGCTCCTCCACGTAGAAGACTTAAAACCTAAGTCGGACACAATTTGTCTGACGAGAACCGGACACTGTTGGAAATGGTTGCAACGCTGAGACAATATGATTAGATGCTGTCAAGATGGATGACAATAAATTGACTGTATCATTATTCTCTAATCATTTTAGGAAAGATTTAAATTGACACACAGTTATTTGTGGTTTGTTAGATTCAGAAAAACAAGCTTGTCCCAGTAGTTTTTCTTGAATGGAGACATGAGGCCATATTTAGGTTTGATAACATATCAGCTAATTAGCACTGTACAGTATTATTTTCATTTTTCAGATTAAGCATTTTTACTTCTTTTACCTAATTTCACCTCTTGTGTTCTGCTCATTTTTATCAGTTTAATTTAACTTTACGTTGTTTTGACATGTGCTTAATGCCCCCCCAAAGCACCCTGAATCTACCTTTGTGATTAAAATGTGCTTTATAAACAAAACTGCTTTGTGGAATAATGACGGTAGATGGAAGGAGCACCAAAGTTATAAAAGTTCATCCCACAGGGAACATGAATATCTCCGGCTCGGGCTGCATTTTCTGTCTGAACCAGAAATGAGTGAACCCGACCTGAACCCGATGCAGTTAACGTAAGCTTCGCTGGCTTTGTGTTACCTTGTCTCTGACACGTTTTCTCTGATCACAGACACGTGCGGTTTCAAAATGAAGTAGTGGCCGAAATATAATTTCAAAACTTTTGTCCGAACCTGGCCCGGCGCGTGGGGCTGGGCTTGGGTCGGGTACCCAGACTCTAATCTGCACCACATTTTATGGAAATCCGTCCAACAAGCTTTCAAGACACTTCAGTCAAAACCATGAACGTCATAGCGCTGGTGGAAAAATCAGGGGATCACCGGAGTTCGTTAGGATTCAAACTCCGGGCGCCGTGAATACGTGTTCCAAACTCTGTGGTAGATGGACCAAGAGACCCGACATCGCAATCCTGCTAACGCGCCTGAAAAATGTAGGAAGGCGACAAGGATGGGAACGCGTCAGAGAAGCACTGAGTGTTTATATAACGAGATCTCAACCACAATTCAATTACTAGAAAGCAGCAGTGTTTTCTTAAGCAAAACTTTCATACTTGGTGTAATGTTGCCAACTTGTGGTGTTGAGAGCTAAGAGTCTCTTAATGTTAATATAATATTCATCCAGGAAGGCACCAAGGTTCTTTACCACTGGATGGGAAAAAGAAAATACTTTCAAAAATGAAATGTTGTTGCCTGGAATCAATTTAGTATGAAGTTACTTTCAACTGCATGTTGTCATTTTTGATCCCACGTCCCTGCAGGATAAGGATACTCTTAATACACAGTCATAGCATATGGGGGACGTGAGTAGCCAAAACTAAGAAGTATTTTTGTTGAATTAGTCTGCACATATACACAAATAAGTCCCACACCGCCATTGGCTGAAACTCATCTGAAACCTTCAGCGTATTGAGTTTTACCTCCAATCTGCTGCAGCTCTCAATCCCCCCTCGTCTGTACTATTTGCCATAAAGAGAAATGGAAGACTTTAAAAATTACATGTGATTTATCCCACTGATGTGGATACTGCGAGGATGTAAAAACACACACACACATGCAGAGAGAATGACGCAGAAGCAGACAGGTCCAGTTTAAGGATTAAACCACAGGCTGAGCCAAACCAAACCTCCACAGGTTGTTTTAGTGCTTCCACTGCTCAGTCGTTAATGACCGACTGGATGAGGCCCGCTCTCTGAAGGTGAGCTCACAGTTTCCTTGAAAACGTTTCAAAGCTGCATTTTTATGCACATCTTTCACACTAAAACCTGGATGACAGGGAGCGCATGGTTGCCCAAGTGTGTTATAAATACAGGTTTGTGCAAGTTCTTTAAATTTGTTCAGACGTAGCTTTAATATTTTTTTTAAATAAAGGGAATCGCCAAAATAAAAAAAGAAATATGAAAACTATCTTTGAAATCATTGTCAATGGCAGCCTCTTGAAAAGTCGGAAGCTAAGATCTGGAAGCAGCTCTCAGACATTGACACTGAAGTCCCAACTTTTCCCTAAAATTTTCTGGAGACGCTTTATGTGAGATCGTAAATGTCAGGGTCAGATTTTTCCTAAACGTCCCCACTCAGCATTCTAGTAACGTGTCCCTAAAGCATCAGAGTGAGCCCATTTGAGAATTGAGCAGAATTCAGAAGTCTAAAAAAAATGTCTTTCTTTTATCATCCGATTCTGTTTCCTTGGTCAAAATAAATGTTCCTGCACAATATTAAATCAAAATTCCCCTCAGGAAATGATTTTGTGATTGTACGATACCAGTGATGGAAAGCTGCGATATAAGACATCTGCGTGTGCTGTGTGAATCTGAAAGACACAAAAACACAACAAGCCGGAGGCAGGAATACACGTCCTCTCCACGAAACAAGCCAAAGAATGCTAACAGCCCAACCAGCACCAAAACATCTCTCATTCTGTTCCTCTCAGGCACAGTGAGAGGCAACGTTCAAACACGAGGCTCATTGCTTTATGGTAAAAACTGATCCCAATCACCGTGTCATACGGAGACGCAGGCTGCTGAGGACGAGACGTGGGGGAAGAACAAGTGAGAAGCAGAGACGAGCAGATGCAAATTTAACGTGGAAAGAAAAACAGGACTAGAGACGGAGGATAAGGCATCAAAACAACACAGGAATGTTAAGTCATCAGATGCCAGACTGTGATAGCTGCGGATAAGAGCCTCCTGTCAGGCCTTCGGTGTAAAACACTTCTGTATTGAGACTTCGGCTTGACATGGTGCCCATGTAAAGTCTGTTCCACGAAACGGGGAGTGGAGGCGAGGCTGCCTGAAGTGGTATCTCAGTTTGGCATGCAGGTTTTCCAACCATTTCATTTCTGAACGTCTTGTATACGAAGTTAAACCGAGAAGCTGAGTCTGGGAAATTTCTGAACTAGAGCCCATCAGTTATCTGTTGGCTGACGATGAAGGGCCCGACCCGCATCACAAGAAAATGACGTTTTAAATTTCTTTACATGACAAAAGTTATGTTTATTTTCTTAATTCAAGTTCTGAATAAATTCTATATCCTTCATATATTTGGTTGTACTTGCGTTTTTCTTTTTATTTAGTTATATAATAAAGTTTATGGTTGAACTGTAAAGTGAACTCCTTGTTTAATGGTGTATCTGACGATCATACAGTTCTCTGTGTTGCAGAGGAACAGTCTTCACCTTCACCTCATCAGTTACTTTCACACGTACAACAACTTGTTGTTTATCTTGGATAATTTACAGGTCGGAGCATCTCCAGGATCCTCGGACCTTTGAATAAGATTGCAAGTGAACTGTTTAATTTGCTGCAGATGTATTTGCGCCGGTGTGAAAATTAAAAAGATGGATACCTACGTTTTAATAACTGAATCTCGCTTCAGCTCTTTTTTTTTTTTTTTAAGTATAAATCCAGTTTCACGTGTTTATCATTAGTGTGAAAGCTGCTGAAAGTGTCTGCCTGAGGTTTCTGGGGACTTCAGCTTTGAATTTATTGAGAATAAAGGAGACACGGTGCTCGTAAGAGGCCTGTGGTGTGAGGTTGTTTTTTAAACAAACCCTCACTGAAAATTTGTGGTGGCACACAGCACTTTGGAGCCGTGTTCGGGATTACATCTGTCAGGCTTCAGCAGTCTCTCTCCACACTCAGGGTGCTCTCGCTCTCTCTGCCAAGGAGTTATGGTGCTTGAACACACACCGGCTCATTCACTGTGGTCGTATGAAAAAGTGATCAAAGTTGGAGAATTCTGTAAAAGGGAGCAGTTCTAAACCGGAGCGCTGCCAGCTCGGAACGTCCCGGCCGCTGAACGTCTCCTTTTACTTATAAACCCCGGCCTCAGAGGAAATTCTTAATATAAAAGTAAGTGAAATGAGACTTTATAAGTAGTTCCAGCAGAGAAATACCTGTTCACCTGACCTGAGGCTGGCTGTTGTTTCCCCGTGTAAACCACACAAGTGCTGACATGACCAGTAACATCAACACGATCCAGTTCCAATGTGTCGTCTGTGGAAATCCAGCGTTTGAGTTACTTCACTGATTCACTTTGTAGTTAATATTGTATTCATTCATTTTTATGGCTGAATCTGAATAATTTATATGCATGCTATATTTTTTATATGCTTGTGAATTCCTCTATAAATTTGAACCTTTAGGCCGAAATTAAACATCTTTGGTAGAAGTGGCCCCCGCCCGTAGAAACTGCAGGCTGTCGGTATAAAAAGAGATTTCTTTAAAGGGGCCACAAGCAAAAACAAGAAATGAATGAATGTTGGTTCGTACTGTTGGTTCAGTGGGACTAGATTAGCTGCAGTAAAATCATTGCGCTAAAGAAACAGCACTAAAAACATTATCTTAAATCATTTCAAGATAAAAAACTTTACTGAAGCAGGAAATTGAGATTGGTTTCCAGCAGACAACATCAGCGGCCATTTTATACTTAAGATCTGATTACAATCATTCACCTCATTCAGCCACCAGGAGTCAAAGAGCGTTTCTTCTTGTTTTCTGCACATCTGTACTTTTTGCACGTCCATACCTGCCAGACTGTATTTCTGCACTTTCCATATTCCAAGGTCACTTCCTCTGAAAACACATGGACCTGCACCGTCCGCCCTGCATCCTGCTGCTCCGCTCCCCTTTTTAAAAAGCATTCCACATAATGCTTTTTTCTCTTCCTCTGATGTTTTTCTCCTCCATCAACAACATGTGGCTCAGAGTGTAATTTTGTGCCCATTTAGTTTGAGTAATCTGCAGGAGATCTTGTAGATGTCCAGCCAGGCCTGCGTATCATCTGCTACTCAGGTCTAGATCATAACGAAGAGCAGATCCATAGGATGGAAGCCTGGAAGTAATCACAGGCTCTGTTTTTGGCCGTTTTATCTCGTGCTTTCTCTCCCTACGTCACTCTCAAACACCTTGTTTTTTCTTTTTATAGTCCTCTTCCAGTTTTTGGTCCAATGTTCACAATATTTTTCTCTCTCTGTCAATTACACATGTGTTAATCTCATTTCAGCCTGAATCATTCTTTCCTCCCAAGTTAACCGTGGTGTGTTATGGATTAAACCAGGGGCTTAGTTTTCCAGAGTCTCACGTTTCCCTGTAAATCCTTCTGCATCACAACAAAACAAGTGAAAAATTTTAATCTGCACCCACCGAATCCTAAACAGAGAAATCTTGTTTTTCTGATCGCAATCTCTTATTCGCTCCAGACCTTCAGTGACGCAAAACAGAAGTTACAAAACCTAGAACAGTAATTTCAGTGAGTTAAATTGAGTCTGAAACACAAGAGGATGGAATTCACACTTTCTTTTCACACTAAGTTATTTATTTCAAAATTCTTCACACAAAAAAAAAAATGCTACACCCATCCGGATATCATCAGAAAGACCATTTCAAATAATCAAATTTTTCTTTTTGGCCTCACATCCACACAAAAATATATATTTTTTTCCGACTGGGGTGAATTTTTCTATTACCGCATGGACTTTTTTTGTTTTTGGAAATGCTTTTAAGTCCAAGATACACAAGAGATTTGAGAAAATGTTTCTGGGCACCAAGAGATTTTTCTCAACTGACAAAAGAAGTTGTAGAACGAATATCCACATATGTTCAGACATCGACCCAGAAACCTCCGACTCTAAAGAAATAAATCTGACACTGTAACCATCACGCCAAATACATGACAAGGTCCTGATGGATAAATAAAATAAAGCTCATTGGAGTATAAAAACTTAAAACTATGTGGCATCACAGAATCCTGCTCTGCTCACACACGGCCGACAACACAGGCTCTTTCATACAGAGCAGCAGAAAAACGTCTGCCCCGGCTAAACAAAAAAGTATTCAATGTCCCACAGTGAGAGAGAGGAGGAGAGAGTGGAAGCCACAAATCACACAAGTCATGTTTTCCTCTGTCCCTTCATATCTTCATCGCCTGCAGGCAGCGCGTTCGCTCGCCTTCATGTTTCAGCCCCAAAATGAAAAGGGACAGCTCCCTCATAACAATTCCCACTCAGAATCATCAATAGATGCACTTCTGCACGCTGGGTAAAGATATAATTTTCCTCTTCCCTTTCATATAGGGGTGAGGTATTTCTGGTCCAAATGAAAGTTTAGCCCCTGGGCAGGCGCGTAAAAAAGAGCCCGTTCCAGGTGCATGAGGAAATACTGCAGGGTTTGAATGGGATCAGGGGTGAGGAGTTCAACTCTTTCAATAAATCACAACAAGCTGTTGTGACAAGCGTTAGCTGCTTTGACTGCGAGAGAAGTGTGGGCCGCATGAGCTACGTCTTTAGAGAGCAGGGGCCGAGGCCTCTAACCTGATGAGTGCAACTAAATGTATACGTTTAGGTGCGTTTCACTCAGCAGCCAGTTAGTTCCTCAGAGCGGCTGACAGGTTTATCCTCCCATTTAAGAAGAGACAGAGCTGTGGCGATGAAACGTTACAGATGCTCCTGACAGCTTAACATCCGACTGGTTTAATGTGTTTTCATGTTATGTCAGTTTTTTTCTTTTGGCTTTTAGGATTATAAATATGGAGCAAAGATCACAGACGGTTCTGAGGAGGAGGAAGATGAAGCAGATACTGACAGAAACACTGTCCAGTCACTAACACTGGACATCTGCTGGGAAAGATGGATTTTAAAGCAGGATAAATACGTTTTTAAGTCACTGATAAGACGCCAGTACAGACAATTTACTGAGCAGCTATTTTATTGATCTTTTTTCTTTTTTGCCTGAAAATGCCAATTTAAACAAAATTATTTTATTTCTTTTTGTATTTTATGTAGGTTCAAGGTTGTAAAGATTAAGTAAGTAAAGATTTGCATGATGGAGATGCCTCCCATGTCTGTTGTCTTGTCCGCACAGTCTCGTTAAAGCCTGAACTACAACATTTTGTTGACATGATTTGTGGTAGAAATTAATTTAAAAAATAGAACAACGTAATAAAACGTTACATCTTAAAGGTGTCATTCAAACTCAAATCCAGGACTTAATCCGGGTTTGGCAGACGGTTAGCCTGCTAAAAGCCTGACCAAGTGTGTGGTGGGTCTGGTCTGGACTTTAATGGCGCTGTGTGACATGTGTGTACTCATGTCAGCGACTGCCCCAAACAGTTGTAAACTGGCTGTTTATGAAGGTGAGGTGCTGTTAAAAAGTCCCACGTTCCTGACTTTCACACCATCGGGGGGGGGGGGGGGAAGCCGAGCAGCGACCGCAGTGATGTAGTGCTGCTCGATGTGAAAACACACTGCGGAGGGATTCGGGCCAGGTATGTGTAAGGTTTGGCCTCTGGATTTAGGACAGAGTTTGAGTGGGAATAACCAGTAAACCCGCTATAACTCTACAGCTAAGATATTACGCACACAGGGGTAGTTAAAACCTAATTTATACTGCGTTCACAAGGGTTTAGAAAGACGTCTATGTTGTGTTTTTCACACTCCTGGAATTTTCTTGAGGAATAGAGTTAAATGATCTTATTCCACAGTGTGACAGCATCACAGAGGGTTTGTATTCTGGAGGAGCTTGTTCCAGCTCTAAATTGAAGCTGTGATGTTTACACCGGGGCAGATGCTGGCTGCAAGATTCAATCCAGTAGAAATATTACACATGACGTGTGCATCGTTTTCTGAACCAGCCCATTTGGAATCTGTTGAAAAGTTTAGATCGGCACTGGAATTCAAAATAAAGTTCTGTGGGTTTGAACAAGGTTTGGCAGCACAGCTTGAATTCCATCATAAACAATATTTTGTGACGATTAACGTAATCAGCTCTGCAGTTCTTACCTCTGCCAAGTTTTCATTGCCGTTTGTCTGTTAGCAGGATTACGCAAAAAAACTACTGAGACGATTTTCTTGAAACTTGGTGGAAGGATGGGACATGGGCCAAGAAAGAGCGCATTCAGTTTTGGATCTGGTCAATGGAGCGGGTCCAGGAATTTTTATCACTTTCTTTAACATTGTGCTTCTTTATGTTTACAGATATCCCAGGGTATGAATTCATGGATATAATGAAAATGTAGTTGAATGAAGTTTGGAAACCCATATTCTCTTCCTGATTGGCTCTCTATTGAAATTAACACGTTAACACATACTGTCACACACAGCTCCACCCTGTCGTTAGTCCAAGAAAAGAAATCCTTCCTCTTACTTTTGTTGTGTCTCATTTGTAGTATTTTCTGTAAGAAGAAACCAACTGTAGAGTAGATAACGTGCTTCCTACACGTGTCCAGTGTACATGACTGGTCACGTGAAATGTTTGTGGTTTCACATAAAACCACCTTTAACATACATTAAGTCTAATTTACTGTTATAAATATGGCTCCATCACCACACACTGACTACTAAACTGCAGTGGACTCATTAAAAACTGCGTATTAAGTGACTATTTCCCCGCTCCAGTACTGAGATCTACCCACACACTGACATGTCCAGGTGCTCTGAGTTATGAGCTCACGTCAACCTCTGTCACGAGCCGTAGCTCACGAGGCAGAGCCGTCCATTTATTACAGCCGACCCGCCGCACATCACAGCTCACTAAACGAGGGGTATTCTCTTCAGCGCCGGCCACACCAAGCTAAACAGCAACAGATCCAACAGCAAACCTTAATTGTCTGTGAAAAGAGTCAAACATTTTAAAGTACAGTAACCGTTAGAGCCCGTCAACCACACTGGCAATTACACCACCACAAATATTTAAATTTGTGGCTTTGGAGCAGAGTTTGAGGGGAATCGTGATGTGCTAAGCAGCTCGGGGGCCGAGTCTGAAACATGGAGGCATTCAAGCTGAGCCTGGGAGGAGGAAAAAAGTAAGAGAAAAGAATTTGTAAGAGCCGGCAGAAACGGAGCCCTCAACCTTCAGCGATATGTAAACACATCATTTTATTAAAGTCAAAAGTGCCAGGGTATGACAGAGATTATAAAGGGAACACGGGTCGGGATTGTATACTTGGGTTTGGTTACTGTACCTATGGAGCAGAGCAATAACAGCTTCCATATGCCTGTCTGAGCGTATGGCTCTTTTTCAACATCATCATTTAGTTTGAGTGATGGCCGTGGTATTTCGGACAAACAGATGGGGGGAAAGACAAATTTCTAGGAGGTATTTACTTACAGTGCAGTAAAGTACAGCGAGGCATGACAATACGGTAATACTCCGAGCAGGGTACGGCAGGGAAGGGACGGAAGCTGAAATCAAACGTGCACTGAACTGTGGACATGATTCTGGAGGGGCTGTACGTGAGAATGCAAATGTACGAGTCAGTTGCTCCAGACATTTTCCAGAACTTTTCCTGCCAGTCCCCCAGTAAAACGTTCGAGTGAGTCCAGAAGACAATACAGAGGGAAAGTTGTCCAGAAAACACACAGAGAATGATGCTGCTTCTGACGGGAAATGAACAAAACTAAAAGAATACAAATATCCATGAGGTGTTGGTGGTGGCATGCACGAAGAAGATGACAACGAAAAACAACGACATTTGAGAGCTTTTGATAAGACGGGCCAACACCAGTGTCGATGTGCTGGAAACAAAAACTGAATTTCTGGAAAAACCTGCATATTTCTACCCTGATGGATAGACGTTTGACGTTCACTGCAGACCTGCTGAGTTTCAGGATAATCCTTGAAGGAACGAAATTTCTCCGGCCAAATGTGTAAAAGCTTGGAGCGATGAGAGAAAGGATCAATGAAAGATCAATAAAACATAACGGAGGCTCGAAGGCTTTTGATTCTCAAACCTTTTAGATGTGAGATTAAGCAACGTTTCTGTTCCATAATGAGCTGTTTTCTGTTTAATTTAGTGCAGGGAGGCTGGAGGCTATCCAGCATTTGGTAATAATAAGAACATGTTTTGTAGGAATTTGCAAATCATCAAACAATAAACCCGTAATATCAACACTAGACTGGGTGGTCACTGTGAGTGTGTGCTACAAAAACATGACACTGTTGTAAGCAACTCTTATCTCCCTCTCTCTCTCTCTCTCTCTCTATCTCTTATTCATGTCTGACTCTGTTCGGTGTGTGTCATCTGGGCTGAATGTGGAGTTTGAAGTTGCAAACCACTACACTTTGTTTGACTGTTGCCTTCCTGACCACCGCTCTTATCAGACTTCATTTTAAAAAAGGAGCAGTGAGAGGAGCTGGAATGCAGAACTGGTCACGGACCCCGTTCTAATGAGTTTAGACACAACCAAAGAATCAATACGTCAGGATTTGGTAAGAAAGTCTTTTTCTGTAGGAGGTCACCGACTCTTATTATGACATTAAATTCATAATAAGGTTTTGTTGAATAATGTGTTTACTGCTCTGGCATCAGCTCAAATATCTTGGGAACCTGACCTGGACAGATGTCTTGAGATTCAACCCGATAACGGGAAATCAAACTAATATATATTTTAGAGATACATCTCTTGATGTAATGACAGCCCCAGGCTCAAACAAGACAAGACACAGAGGGAATACGTGCATGGCTGTGTGTATCTAAGGGGATGTTTGCTCAGATATTGTCAGACATGAGAATGTCGGGTTGTGGGGCCTGCACGACGAGGCAGGGGTCGCGGTTATCAGTCCTTCATAACGTGTGCTCAACGGCTAACCTGCTTTGGAGAAGGTTTAGTTGGAGATAAGTATGAATCTGTAAAAAAGCTCAATACACTGACCCATCGATTCCTTTGAAACATGACATCAGAGCTTAGAGGATCCTGAGGAGCTCGATGTAGATTGTTAAGAGTCTCTGAGGAGGAATAAACAACTTTCTTCAAAACCTCAAGGAAATATTTCTAACCCACAGACAGATAATGAAGAACAGCACAAATACTTTTCTTAAATAATGATCGTTCGAGTTCAGTCTGTTCTGCTGCAGTAGCAACAGGTAAAAAAAAATTTGAATTAATATCACAGATGTTTTTACAAATATGTTTAAAGCATTTACTTCATCAGATTAAAAGTTGTTGCCATATACTACTACTACTTACAAATACTTTCAATACTCCTGTCAAAAACCATGAAAGTGGCTTCTGATAACATTAAACCACCCGCACATCCAAACACTTCCATGATTTAAACTCTGGACTATCTGGAGTTTCCTTTGGCAAAGTGCAATCAGCATCCAACCAGGCACTTTGACAGAGAATAAATTATAATGTACAAACTGTTTTGTTAACTTGTTGTGGCAATAAAGCTTAGAGAAGGCAAAATGAAAAACCTCAACAATTTTCCACTGGGGTCAGTGTGGAATCTGCAGGCCAACCCCTGCAGGCTAATGGGACCATTACTCAGGAAGAGAAATATGTTAAATATGTGGTTGCTTTTTTGAAAACACACACAACAATAATTCCTCTCAATTCAAATTATATATTATAGTCCTGTCTGGATGAATTTCAAGAAACCAAAATGTATCTTGCAGCTTTTCTGGTGTTATTGACAGTACAATAAATTATCAACTAGAAAACACACAACACTAAATGCAGAATGGATGAAAACTGCATCTTAAATGTATCAAGACGTCCGTATAACAAAATATGATGGTAGCTGACAGGACTGGTCTGATGGTGAATTGTAACAGGGAAGTTGAGTACGCCAACATAATGGATACTATTGTAGTATCTGTGTGTGTGTGTGTGTGTGTGTGTGTCCTTTGACCCCTGCAGGGATAATTAAGGACACATTTTACCCAGGTCTGTCTACGGCATGGCTTGGGGGCTGCGGTGTGTGTGTGTGTGTGTGTGTGTGTGTGTGTGTGTTTCTGCACATGCACCCTGATGTGCCCCGTCCCTTTCCTTGTACACACCGACCCAACCTGCCCTCCGTATGTCTAAGACTAGTGCTCCTGGGATGATTGGCCATATCACTTTCACACACACACACACACACACACACACACACACACACACACACACACAGAGAGAGAGAGAGAAAGAGACACACACACTGAGGCACACACCTTTTCAGACCTAGCCCTTGTAAAGGTACCTCCTTGGGGACACACAGTGAAATGAACTCCTTGTTAGGGCATGTGTGTGTGTGTGTGTGTGTGTGTGTGTGTGTGTGTGTGTGTGTGAGTGTGTGTGTGTGTGTGTGTGTGTGTGTGTGTGTGTGTGTGTGTGTGTGTGTGTGTGTGTGTGTCTGCTTTTCCTCAGCTGTTTCCTGCCAGCTCAGAGAGCAGCAGACTGTGACGGCCTCTCGCTCCGCTCACAGCTCGCTGCTTTGCTCCTTCCAACTGACCAAAGGAGTCGAGAAGGTTTCTGACGACGTCGCCATGAGGAAACTCTGACTGTGAAATCGATGCCACTACAATTTGATCCTCTCTCCCGCCTGCACATCCCATGATGAAGATGAAGAAAATCAAATGTTGGTGGAACAGATTCTTTTCAAAGTGTTATCTGCTCATCACTATGAACATGGCCTGACCTTTATGCTTTCACTGTCCATTTTAATCATTTCAATAGGTGTAAAGTGTTTGGACTGAACAACCAGAGGCCAAACAAACCAACAAGCAGGACAAAGACGTGTCTGCCTTCACCATACAACCCCGACCAAGCAGCAGGAATACACATGCTCACTCACACAGACTCATCTGTGCTTAAATAAGACATGTTTAATCTTCCTCTGCTGTTATCAGCTGTATCCTCCCTGTTCTAAGTCTCTTATCAGACGGCTGCTACTTATGAGGTCGGTTACAGAGGAATTCAAAGTTTTAAAATGGCATTTTCAAAGCTCCAACAGGCCACACGTCTGTTTCTGTTCTGTCCTGAACTGATAACGGATGTTTTATTGAGCCTCCAACACAACTCTGGTTTATTTGGACACAAAGCTGATTAAAACCATCAGCTGTGGATCAAACGATTTATCAGCTGAGCCACTACAGGGCTGGTTATCAACAACCAGCCTCCACTGTGTTTCCTGACAAAGAAAAAAGGGATTGCGGAGGATATGCAGTATATTTTGGGCATTACATGGGTATATATTTTCTAGTCGTTTCTCTTCTGTATCTGAAAGGAGCTGCACAGTCTTCCAGATCAGAAAAAGACGTCTTATCTGTGAGCACCACTTCTCCAATCAGCTTTGATTTCAGGCCCCGGCTCCTTTGGTCGTCTTTTCCTTTTCTCTTTCTCTCCATGAGTTTCTTAAGCTGCTCAGACTAAGACGCTTTCCATCTTTTTTGCAGAAGTGCTCTCCCAACAAAAAGAGGAATTTAAGTCATTTTGTAGTGGGGATAAAAGTAAGCTTATTAGGTGATGAACGGACGCATGGGTAAGGACTAATAAAGATGAAATGTTGACTTCTTTTCTGACATTTTAGGCACAGAAATATCTTTATTTACCATGTTTACAAAACTTTACTTTTTAACACCAACCTGCTCCGAAGGCGAAGAAGAAGCTCTTATCGGGGTGTTCCTCCAGCAGGGCCTTGACCCTCTTGCCCATCCTCTCATTCCTTTTGTAGATGAGCTCCTGTCGGAAGTAGCTGTCTATTTCCTGGGCGGTCACCTGCTCGCTGGGTGGCAGCGTCACGTTATTGAAGTTGGGGACCTACAGGGTTGAAGAGGTGACGGTTTGGGTGAGTTGCAAAAAATGAGAAATTGTTTTGTCTACATGAAAGAAGTCAAAAGAAGGAATGTGAAGGCAAGTTATGAGACAAAGGACAACACAGGAGGAGGGACAACAAAGATGTGGCGAGGGCGATGGAGAGACGAAGGAAAAGCAGGAAGAGTAAATCAGGAACGGTGTGGAGAAGCTGCAGGGGTGGAGGAGGTGGTGTGGGGGGTGGAGGGTCAGTCATAGGGTGAGGATCGAAGGTAAAAGGTCAAGGGTTGTGTCACTGAGACACTCCAACAGGTCAAGGGGTCAAAATGATACGTAGCTTATTAACTAGAGGGAAAGAAGGAAGATAGGATAAGATAAGGGGACTGACCTGTGAGGTGTCATGGTTAAAGATGATGGAGTTGAGATCTCCACAGTTATAGTGCCTGATGAGATCTTCAGTGGTGTAGGGAACCTGGAGGCTTCCCGCCCTCAAAGACTCCTGCTGTAGCAACGTCTGGTTCAGGGCAAAGATCACCTGGAACAACACAGTGAGGATCAGTTATTGATCGGTTCATATTTCCCCCGATGAAAGACTTAATGTCTGTGACAACAAACAAGAAGTTGGGCAGTTGGAAGTTTGTGATTCAAGAGGCAGAGGAGGTGGAACAAGAGTTTTAGGTAAATTCTCATTTTCGTCATCCACCCACATCGGCTAAGGTACGTACTGACCCCTATGCGGAAAGTTTGTGACATGCAGCCCAAACTTTGCGACTGTAGGTGTCGACTGCTCACGCTCCAGGTATGATCCATCCACCTCCTGGGATGGAATGTGGGATCAGGTAAGAATGTGAGGAACACCAGACCCACAATGACCATCAACAAGTACACAAATCCTAGCAGTAGCATCTCTGTGAGGTTGTAGTTACTCGCAAGTGCTTTGAGCTAAAAGCTAACATGCCAATGAGAACATGTTGATTTTTGTAATGTTTGCCTGCTGTTGAAAATTAGAACATTTTGACCAGATCTTTGTGACATTTGACTAAAATACAACACACTAAAGCTGCTAGCAAGAGAAACAACCTCAATGGACGGCAGGTACCACAGTGGAAACAGGATAAGAAAAGAAAACACTTGAAACTTCTTGGGTGACAAAACAGATCTGAGTTAATTATTTCAAACTGAAATATTTATTACAGCAAAGGAATCAGTTTCCAGTTGAGGCTGTCGAAGTCGCTGATCTGCTCTGCTGCAGAGATTCAGCTTAAGAGCGTGACCGTGAAATCAGCCTGTGTTTGGTGAAAGGGCCCCGGTGAGCCCTGCCGCCTGTGATCAGCACCGCACAGACACATGCATGCACATGCACATACATGTGTGCACACATACACATAAACACGCTCCACTCAGCGAGGCCGAGACGGCTGCATGGAAACCGCCACCGCTCATCAGCCAATGGCTTCCCTGTGATCTCTTCGCCACACACAAACACACGCACACCTTTCACCCTGAGTTTGATTACTGCAGAAGAGGCGAGATTTTATGGTTCGGTTGTTTCTCAAAGGGAACAATTTGTCAAAGTGAAGACGTGTTTTGTCAGCTGTGGTAACATGTAAATGTGTCTGCACGTTTTTACAATCCAGGAGGCATCTGTGCATGTATTCACTAGTGTGCGTGTGTGTGTGTGTTGTGTCAAATGAATTCTGTATTGATATGCATACCCGTACGCCAACCAGGCCCAAGCGGCTGTTTTTTTTTCATGTTCTGTTTTCTAAGGTGCCCTGATGACACTTTTGTGGGAGCCTCGGTGCAGCAGAGGAGAGGAGGAGAGGAGGGCAGCGTGGAGCAGATGCCTTCTTGTCAGAGGACAAAAGACCCCTCCGTCACCCTCTCTTCTCCTCTCCTCGCCGCTCCCTCCAGCTTTCATCGGCCGCGCATCAAAGTGGCGCTCTGCATATGAAAAGGACCCCGTCTTTATGCCACGCAAATTAGCCTATCGCCGCCCCTCCCCGACTCGTTTCACAAAAAACACCCTCACATCTGTGCCACGTCCGTGAAGGAAGGCCCTCATCTGCAGGGTCTCCCCTTTTTCTCAGCACCCTCTTCTCTTTCTCCGCTCGCCGTGCCTTTCAGCCCCTTAAATTATGGCTGTGAAGGGAGGAGGGGAGAGAGAGAGAGGGGGGGGTGCAGTCTTGGCCTGATAATAAGAAAGAGAGTTAAAGGTTTTTTAGAGAGGAAAGAGATAGACAAGAAAAAACAAACAAGAAAGTAAGGATGCAAGGAAACCGGAGCAGAGAGGGAAACTTAAACGAAGGATTTCATTCTCTCTGTTCTGATCCTCCACTTGTGTTTGTGCGCTCTGGGTCAGTGGGTGCACTTTCCCACTCGGCCCCTTTCATCAGGTTCCCCCTGTTTCTTCTTCTCCTCCACTGCTGCCCCCGCCCCGCCCCTCGAGCACGCACACACAGCCACACAGACACACCCCTTGCTGATATCAAAGCAAGCGCAGCCAATGAAAGTCAATAATTGTCCTTTGTCATGGAAATGTCCCCTCTTGTTGAGATGGAGTGGGGTGGCTGTGTGCATCCAGAGCAAACATCATCACAGACAGATTCCCACATGTGGAGATCTGGAGTGTTCAGCGGCTCGGCTAAAAAAAAAATAATTCTGGAGTGAGTTGGCTTAAAGCTTAGTGAGTATCAACCGGACGAGGATCTTTGAGGACAGGTTTTACCTTCATGAAATCGTGGATCACTTTCCAAGAGCCATAAAAATCATGAGTCTGTTTGGAAAATGTCCTCGCAAAGACAGATGGCAGCAAATTGTGTTTTGGTTTCTGTGGGAAAATTTCTAAAGTGGCATCTTAAGAAAACGTGCAACCACATTCATTAAAGCAGAGATGCAGCTAGTGAGTCATAAGCTGCTCCTCAGACATGCACTGAACTCCAGAGATCCTTCGCAGTTTCTCCAGAGGACGTGTATGTGTGAGCGCAAACGTCCGAGTGACCGCCTCCGGAGATCCTGCTGAGTTTCTCTGACTGGCCTGGAAACTCAAACTAGTCCAGTTGACCTGTTTTTACCACTTGGATAGAAACAGAAATATGATATTTCGTTCACGTTTGCCATGTTCTGTTCCACTGTTTTACCGGAGCATTTTTACAGGGATTAAGTCATCTCCTTCTCGAATGTTTTAATTGCACAGGGAGATTCAGCTCGACCAGTTGATTATATTGATGCTCTCATCTTCTAATAACTAATTGGACAAAAAGTGTGCATCTGCTGAGCCGCCTGTTTTCTTCTTGTACAAGTGAATTAGCAGCGAGCAGAATCCAGAAAGAAGTTCTACACATGGCGACTTCATCCGCACCATGTTTCAACTTTATCACACGTCGTGAACATAACAAGTGACGATAAGAAGACGTGAGGTATTTTATCTGAGCGACAACGTGTCAGCGGCACATGTTGTCTGTGCCGTGTGTGTAAACTGTGTGTGAGGTCCTGTCACAGTACGAATGTGGTGTAAAGTGAACAGCTTGTAAACATAAGGATAAACTCCTTGTACGGTTAAAGTCTGTGGCTAATTGAAGTTGTTCTGAATGTATGAGCTGGCTCTGGATGTTGGGAATGTTACAGTAACTTAATTTCCAATTCAGTTTTAGTGAAACGCTAAAGAGGAGCATGTGTGTGCCTGCATGCAACATGTGTGTGTTTATTCTTGTTTTTGTGACTCATTGTGTGCATGTGTGAGCAGAAAACGATGTGTCCGGGTTTAAACAGGTGTTTCAAAAGTAGTGTGTCCACACTGTCGACAAACCGTGTGTTCAGACAGACACACACACACACGCACACAAACTGGAGATGACACCTGGCCATCTCCCAAGTACAAATGAAGACTTCCAACGCAGCTCCTCTGTTTCCTCCTGAGTCTGCGATGTTATCAGAGTAATACAACTCCCTCTCTTTCTCCTCCTCACTCTGTTTCTCTCTCTCTGTCTCACACGCACACACACACAAGAAACTGGAGAGTCAGAGAGAGGGATGAAGAGAAAGAGTGTGAGAGACAGTGACTCTCTGTGCTGATGTTATCAGAGGAGGAGAGATGAAGGCCGACAGAATCAGTCAGAGATTTGGGCTCCGAGTAACTTATGAGTGATGTTATCAGTGAAATGTTAGTCGGAGTAGTCAGACCGAAAACAAGAGCCATCAGGATCACACAGTGGAATTGCCAGTGACTCGGAAACTCTGAAGTCCTGAGGCAGCACAACTTCAAGCTTCAGTTATACTCTCTTTGTGGTAGTGCACACAGACACCACAGGCACGCTGTTGTTGTTATACTGCTTGATAATCTGTTTGGAGGACACATGCGTAGTTGGTGCAGTTGTAGCATATAATCAACAAATGGAGGACCGCAAAAAGAAATGTACATCCATCCGTACCGAGCATACACTTTATATATAAATATATATGTGTGTGTGTGTGTTTTAACTGCAGGAGGTAAAGCTTCTGATATTTCATAGTCCAAACAAGGTGAGGTAAAGTTTTCATAGAAGTAGTAGATACACAAGTGAACAAGACTTATATCCTGTAGCCTACATAAAGATGGACGACAGAACAGGTCCCCTAAAGTGAAGTCAAAGTGTCTTTATCGCCCCCTGATGTCTGGCTGCAGTATAGGTCATAAACCTCACATCCTCCATGTTAACAGTTCGGACATGAGCCAAATTAAAAAGTCAAAATACACGTCAAATCGTTTTTTCTCAAAGATAGTTTCTTGCATTTTAGGTAGTCACACTGATGTTTGTTCAAGTGTTTCATTTATCAAGTAGGATTGTTTTTGATTTGTTTTCTTATGCTAGATTGGTTGAGTGTGTTAATGGGTGAGACGTTGATACCAGGGCTCCGCACCCTGATTCATCTGGGCAGAATCTGGCTCCAAATGGCGTTTTAAGCAAAAGATGGCCTCGTTCAAATCTGCCATATATTGGCTTCATTTCTGGATCGTGGGAAGAGACACCTCATCTATCTTTACATCCAGGTTATGGAGATTCAGTATACGATGTCATTAATAGTTTGTTCGTCTTCTCCCTGCTTGGGTCAGAAAATTGCAAAAATAGAAAATAGCATTTCCATTGAGAAAGAAACATACATGCCAAATCTGTCAAGGCTAAGGCTAATTCCTGGTTTGCTGTTTCCGTGTTGGTCGCTTTGCCAATAAATCTCTAAATGTGGTATTAGCAAAGAGGTTTTAAAGCTATGAGGTGGTGACACAGAGCTGGTGTATAATAAAAGTGTTTTAATAATGGTGGTCATGTACGAAACACAAGTGGTTTGAGAAGCTTCTCTGGACGTTTCTGAAGAAAATGGTTTTGCTGCAGCTTGTTGAGAAGAATACGACGAAAATTAAGAAGAAAAACATGAATATTTGAAAATGTTTTCACATCAGTAAAGAAGTGGCTGTGTGAACAGTAGCTAATGGATATTGCGGCTGCAGAAAATGGTCAAAGTTTGATTCAGTGGGTATTCATTGACACCCCCCAACACACACACACATATGCACATACATAAATCTTTCACCACCGCACAAGTGAGCTTTCACTTTCTGGCTGAAACCCCACCATTTAAACACAAACACACGCACACACACACCTGTCACTTTGAGTTATCTGTATTGTTTCTACCTTTCTCTCGTCTGCCTCTTTTTTTCCCCTCTGTCTCTCCTCTGTTCCCTCCTTCCAGCTCCCCCGAGCACATTTTCTCTTTCCTCCAACTTGCACTCCTCCATTCACCCTCCCATCATTTCATTCCTCCCTTCCTCTCCCCTTTGATCATGTACATTCCCTCCCTCATTCTCCTCCTATCCCTCCTTCCATCCATCTCTCCCTTTTCTCCACCTCTGCTTTGATCCTACATATCCCCTCTATCAGCCAGGTCTTTTAAGATTTGACCCCTGCATTCCACAGGTCACTAATTACCTCCTCACTGCGTGTGTGTGTGTGTGATTTCGTGCGTGTAAGTGTGTATACACCTGTACAAGATTAGAGTTGTTTCTCTGTGTGTTTGTATGTACAATGTATGTGTCTGTCCTTGTACGTGTGTGTGTTTAAATGCCTCATCATCATGGATTACTGAGCCTCTGCGGAGCGCAGAGCCGATCTTTGAAGACAGCTTTATTAATTTTCCAATACGAGTCAAAAGAAAGGAATCGTAAGGCTTAGATTTCCTGAGAGGAAGGAAAATGAGAAAAAAGATTTCCTCGCCCAGCCGCACATTGAAATGTCCTCGGCTCTGCATCTTTGAAAATAATGATGACCCAAAAGGTTTTCTCCTGTTTCCATCCTTCAAATAACTGACAGATTTTATTCCTTTCTTATCTTGAAGATTTCTATCCATGAATGTTGTTCTGAACAACTCTCTCCCACAGCCACACAATTGAGATCTGTGTGCAAACAAAAAGTTTTCCTCTTTTCAAAGTGTGTATGGGAAACTTTTCAAAGTCCGAATGAAAAAACTGGACGTTTTCGAGCAGTTCACCCTTTTCCACTCAAATCATCTTGAAATCTATAAAATGTCAAAAAACAGACAGACCCAAGACCCATGATGCTTCTTCCAGCTGATCAATGATACAGACCCACATCTTAAACCGGTTGCAATATTAAAAAGAGAGAGAAAAATAACATCTCTTGTCATTTTAGAAGCTTGAACGACAATTGAATGACATTTCTGACTTAAAAAATGTTTTAAGGTTTGATCTTATGAGAAACTCCATTCAATCAGACTGTTAAATATCTCCCGATATATACTTTCAACTGTCGCAGGACAAACTTTCCTTTGGCAACTCTAAATATAACATTAACAACAAGTTGAAAGATAAAAGAAGAATTGATTATCAGACTGATCCATTTAAAATCTACAGGCACGGTTTTTCATTTATACTATGAGAAATGATAACATCTGCTCATACAATGAAAATGAACATGGACCCTGATGGTCGACACATAAGCTACATTTGAATCTGTGAATACACTTCTCCTTTTGTTTCTCTCTGTGTGATCTGAGTTTCTCTCTCTTTATCTCTCTTCAAACCTCTCTCTCTCTTTCTCTCTCCCTTCCTCAAACTCTCTCTCGCCCTTTAAAAACATTCTTGCGGGGTGCATTTACCTTGGTGCCCGGACGCAGCCAAATATTTAGGCTGTCACAAAGAATCAGCCTCAAACCAAATGTCTGAAGGTGTGTGTGTGTGTGTGTGTGTGTCTCAGGGATTGCGGTGATTGAAATGTCAACTCTTCAAAACCACCGTCCTGCTTCTCACTGAACAAGTTGTTTGTGAGTCTCAACCAACACAGAGAGAAACATTCTCACTCATCTCTCACTGTTGAACAAATTCAATTTAAAAAATAGTGAAATTCGATTGAAGTCAAAGTCACTTGACTGAGAGAAAAATAACAATTTGCAGAAGATTCTGATGATTCAATTAATCTTCAAGCAAAAAGACTGAATATTTGGTGTTTCCAGATTTTCTACTGTGATGATTGTATTATTTTATCATCTTATCATAAAGTGTCATCAGTGTAAGTTTAGTGTCTTGGACAGTTTGAATATCTAATTTGGCTCTGCAGAGATGTTTTCTTACACTTGTAGACTAAATCATTAATCAAAGAAAAGTACCAAAAAGATTTACTAGTAATAAAAAATAAGTATTGGTTGCAGCCCAAACAATGATATGGGCTCTTGATAGGAGAATTAATTGAGTACGGGTGTAATTTATACAGTTAAACTGTGATTATTTACCCATCCCCACTATTTGTGTCTGACATTCCGTACTCTCAATTGAAGAAAAACAGGATAAAAGTACATTTCTGACTCTAAATCCTAATAACACAAAAATGTAATTAATGCAAATGACTGTAAACGCAGATTAAATCTCACACACACACACACGTATGGTGTCCCATACTCACTGACAGTGACCAAACAAGAGGAGGAGTTTGTGAAAGCAGGAAAACACAGACATCCACTGTTCACAGATCTGTCCGTCACACTCTCTCTCTCTCTTTTACACACTCACATGCACACACACAACCCCCACAGAGCAGCCGTCCAGCCACTCAGTGCGTCGGTCCCTCTACGACACGACACGTGGGTCTTGAAAACACAGCGAGCCACAAGGAAAACAGCCATCAATCTCTACAACTGTCCGTCGACCGAGGGAACACTGTTAATCTTCAGGACAGCGCGAGTCAAGAACAACACTGCGGAGCGGTTTCATGCCGAGAGTCTGAGCGATGCAGCTGTGAGCACTTAGCGTGGACACACACTGATCATCAAGGTAGAGTCACGTTCTCGGTGTGTGTCCAAGGAAAGAAGAGCAAATTAGTGTCCATGAGCAAAACAAATAGGGACCATGCAACTAGTGATGGAGCCGACGATTCAACATCAACCCCGTACATCACACACATGTCCAACCAAGGATGTGTATTTTTTATTTGTTGCTGCCACGTAAATCAAGTGAACATCACTCGCTCTTAAAGTACGCTTCGTATTTCAGGGCAGACACACACATATACACACATGCTCTGCTCTGAGGTCGGACAGTTTGACCTTTCCACCTCTCCGAGACTTCAGGTCACTAATAGACTTCCTGTAAGAAACTGAGATCACATAAATGCCAGTGTTGAAACTTTGTTTTTGCTCTTTAAAATTACAAAAAGCACCACAGCTACCATCAGGAAAAAAAAGAGTCAAGAGTAAAGTAACAAAACATTTCCTGTGACTCGTACATCGTACCTGTTTTATTTCCATTTTCTAAAATAAATTAAATAAGTGTTTAAATGCTCTTAGCTGCTTAAAACAGAGGTTCCAATCTGATGCACACATTTGTTTTATGCTTTTTTTAATAAATGTATTCTGATAATATTGCAATAATTTTAATTAATTTTAATTACTTACTTATCATTTTAATTCCATTTTAATTCCACGCAGCTCCAATAGAACACCAAAAATTGATACCAACCCCCACTGCAAGGGATGATGGGTACAATTTTGTACAAAGACAGTATGTTCTCGGCGCTGGACAACAAAAAAAAGAAAAACAGCAGAGAGCAGAGCCAGAAATAAATCTCAAAAACTTTGACTCTGCAGAAGTCAGATAGAACGAGACGGCAGGAATCAAAAACCCACACAGCACTATTTATGAGTATCTGCGATTGCCTTAAACCACCGGCCCAGACTCACAACCAGAGCACCTCCGGCAAACTGTAGAGGCCACACACGCACAGACAGACACACACCATCCCACAACATCTGTGAGATATATCTGTGAAAGATTGATCAATAACGGAGACAGGCATCGAGAAAGAGAGACAACAAGAAAAGATATTTACAGATGGACAGTGGGAGGAAAGAGAGAATCATCCCTGCAGAGAAAGAAAACAACAGATAAAGCGACAGACATATGTGGAAAGACTGAGGGGAAAATAAAGAGAGCGAGACAGAGGGAAGGGAGCGATGGTTGTTGTTGTGTAGACGTCTGCCTCGACCCACAGCCTCACAACCACAGACATCTAAACAGCCGGTGAACTATGTTAAACATTCAAACATCCTAAATGTGTCGGGAGTTGAGTTTTCTTGCATTCAGAGGACTGGACCCACACACACACACGCTCCTGTTATGTGAGGTCACGACCAAAATAACAACTGTCAAAGCTGCAAAACTTATACAAGATACGCTGAAAACATAACTCCCTCCGATTTTAGACGAGTGCTGTGGAAAGATGGACAGCGAGTAAGATCACAAGTTAGGAATTCACTAACTTAATATTCTTAGAAATGAACACATTTGACTGTGGAGGCTTTCGAGTAACATATCATCGGACTCATAAGTGTCCAAACATCTAAAGTAACACCAAGGTTGTGAAAACCTACGGAACAAAGCGAGGGCAAACACAGATTGAGTGAAACAGGGCGGTGAAAGGAGCTGAATGACTCCAAACATAAAACCTCTCCCAGGTTTTATGATGTGCAGCTACTGCCGGCGGACAAACCCCCCAAAACACAAACAGTCTTTAGGTAGAGACCTTGAAGTGTGTGGGACTCGGTAGTGCAAGAGGAACCTGATACACATGTGTTGGTCCATCATGTGTGTATAGCAGCTAACATTCACTTCTGTACACTCTTCACTGTGTCCTGCACATAGAAGGTTTATAAAGACGCAGCTCCGCTTTCGCCCGTTGAAGCCAAAATATCCACGGATGACGCCATCTTGCACCAAACTTATCAGAAAAATGAACACATACATCAGTGTGATACGAGCTTCCCAGAAACCATCTTTGAGAACATTTTACTTGATGAGTACTTGGTAGCTTGGTCCATGTCCCATCCACTAACATGAAGGATATACTGCAGCCAGCCGACAAGGAGCGATCAAGATAGTTTGGCTTTGTGAAACCGTTTTGTCATCCAAAGGCAATATTACCACTTTCATTGTTGCTGAGACAATACAAGCGAGTGGATGATGCTAATGCGACATATTTTCAACTTAGCTCTGAAAGTTTTTTTTTTTTCATCCCTTGTTTTGGTTTCTTATATAAAATTGCCAGGAAACCATCAAGTGTTAAATGATACTTGACGGAAAAAAAATTGTGTTGGTTTGTTCTCGACCACCACACGGTACAGGGGAGAGGATAGAGGAAAAGTTAAATGTAAAAAGATTATTTCGCTAAATAGACACAGTGTGTGCCACACACACACACAAGAACACAGCCACACACCACAGGTTTATACAACATCTCTCCCTCCTTTATGGATTCAAAACAAGTCAGAGCAGCAGACCATCACATTTCCAGTTGTGTTCAGACCAATATCTGTCAGTCATCCAAGAGGCAACAACTATTAATCAAAATGAAACGTGTTCCCCTAAAAAGATCTTATCTAGAACACAGGCAGGCTGTTAGAGCCGGATTCAATGTCTTCACCCATTTATTTTCCTGTGTTTTCTACAAGCTGCAGGGAAAACGTGCGGACCACAAGACACAGAATCCAACGTTACGCCGAAAAACAACTGCTGTTTTGTTTAAGTGGCAAATACTGGTGAACTCTGAAGAGGAAACGACTCTGTTCGAGAAACGTTCAAACAACTTTACACTACTTTAGTGAAACTAAATAAGGAAACAGCTCATTCATTCTGAACAAATAAAAGATTATTTCATTGGGATCAACTCAGGTTAGTTAGAAAACTAAAAGGCTAACCACCTAAAGTCCCAGGAACTATGTTTGGGGAAAAAATCAACGTGTTCTTTCGCCCTTTTAGAAATGGAGGTGGTCATATACTGCAGCCAGCCAACAGGGGGTGATCAAGATGTTTTGGCTTCATTTTTGGGGGGAGCTGTCATGGCATCCATCTTTACATATGGCACTTTCTTGTAGGAGTCTGTTTTTATTCCACCAAAGGTTAGATATGTGAAGTTACATGGCTAATAAACTAAACCAGCTCTCCTGCTCCCCATCTCCTTAAAGATCCACACTGACAATAGCCGAGCAACGACTCGAATGTCAGGGAGCAACTCTGCAGTGTCGGCTGAAAAACTTCACCCAGCTGGAAGAAATTCCTGCTGATGTTTGAGGCAACGTTTCATTTCACTCCTGGTGCATGTCTCTGTCAAGCCGTAGAGATGTCGGAGTCTTCATCGGGTCAAACATCTGTGGAAAACCGCCACGTCTCACAAAACCTTTCCTGTGTGGCACTCACCTGTGAAATTCTACTGCTGACACCAAAAATGTGGAGACAGGAAGATGTTTTATTTTATCAGCATCTGCTGAACTGAACCATGTGAAATCATCCACATCATTGATTTTGCACAATTTTGTGATATTTCTATAATAATTGGATTTAAGTTTCTTTGTGGATTATAACAGGATTCTTGGGTTAACTCTTCTAATTGTGCTTTAAAAAAAGTCTTGAGCACTTTATAACAATTTTCTGTGCGTAGCGACGTTTCCTGACAGCAGAGAGAAAAAGGAGTTTCTCTCATTTTTGCAGTCACAAATAATTGCAGAGTGGCTTCTTCTCAAAACCGCTGCACAAGTTCCAGGTGACACTAATCGTCCTGTGTGTTTGAGTTTGCGGACAGCTTTGGCCTCGTGCTGCTCGGCTGAGGTCCAGTCAGGTTTGGCTGAGGTCTCCAGGCGGTGATGATGCTGGATTTAATCCAGACCATTCACAAACCTGGCTAGTACAGAGACAGCATGAGCTACCAAGAGCAACTTATGAGACTCGGTGTCAAAAATGTGAGGTTGATGCTCATTGTGAAGAAGAACATTCTATTTTTAAAAAATCTTTTGTCTTGAATTTTGGATTCTTTAATGTGCGAAACTCTCACATATATTTTCACTACTGTGCGGATCATAGATTTCTTTGACAACTGGGTCAACTTCAGGGTTGTTATTTTCTATTTTTGGCTTAAAAGTAAATTATATAAAAAGGTAAAAATTGATTTAAAGGTGGTTTCACCCTCGACAGCCCGAAAACAAATGATCTATTTGTTTCAGCGGCAGTGACAGTCGTCTGTTTCATTAGACTGTGAACAAAGACATTAGGCCTTTCAGCACCGACATGTATCCACATGTTATTCCTTCTTATCTGATAGCTGTCACGTCCATTAGCAGACTATTCTCTGTTAGCAAGTTTCTTTTCACATACAATGAAGTAAGTTGTTTTTGTTAATGCAATGTAACGCAAATATAAAAGTCACAAATATTACAGCTAAATTCCCTGTTTGAGAAAAATATAATTGTGAGTTTACACTGCTCCAGTTTACACAATTCAATGTGGCACTATGCAAATGTGGCATTAATGCTGCTAAGTGTTATTTACTGCATCAGGTCACATTTTCTTGATGGTAAAAGTAAGTGACAAATAACTTAAATTAACAAGTGGCGACGACAACCCTCAGGAAGCAATTCGTTAATAAATCATACATTTACAGGAAAGAAATAATGAAATGAAAGGAATAGTTATTGATTTCTGAATTACACATAATTTGGCGGTTTATGGGGATGTACCAGAAGACAACCTGCAAAACAAACTGCTGTTGTTTTTAACAGCAACTGCATATTTACAATATTATATCATTCCTCCAAACTCAGGCTTGGTTTTCTTCAATACACAAGAATAAATGTTATAACTATCTTCTCCCAGAGCTGTGTTTGTGGCATTAATTCATTTTTATCACTCACATGCTAATTCAATGCTGATTGGTCGTAGCTTAGTAACAGCAACAACCTCGTCTGCAAAAATCTTAACTTACACAACAATAGTGAGAATGATGGGAGCTAAACAAATTGAAATGGGTATTATAATTACTGTAATTGCTTTAATGTCTCACTTACATTAGCTTTAAAGACGGGAAGGCCGCTGTTAAGTGAGTGTTAAGTACATTTGTAGAAGCTGAGCTTTTCTTACTTAAATGAAGGTGGAGGCAAACTGCAAGACAGCAGCAACACAAATGTGTTTCTCTCTGAGCCGTTTGCCCAGAGCCAAGTTTCACAATCAGATGTTGGAGCAGTGAATGGAAAAGTACTCACTAAAATAAGCAGTGTTTAAGATATTTGTTATTTAATATGTAATTACAGCTATTTTCACTTGAGTTGTTTTACATTAATCATAAGAAAATGGGTTTGTTGATTAAATAATTGAAATGACCTGTGTTTAACTTGTGCGTTACCATGGACAGATGATTACTGAGAGTTGTGTTCTGTGTAATATTGGTATCAGTGTTTATATTTATGCCGACATGAAAATTCAATTATTTTTACATGATATTATCATTTATTTTTTAATTATTATTTTCTATAATATTTTCAATATATTCTAGATTATAGAATATAGGTTATCTTTTCCATAATCTACTGTTTATATCAACCAATATATTATATATACAAATAATTTTGGTACGGCTATTGCATTCCCCCCCAATGATATAAAAAGATTAAATCACATAATATTGCATAGATATAGATTAAAAAAGTACAAAAAAATATTGATTACAATGTCATTTCTGAAGTGTATTTGAAGAAAACCTGCACTGATTTTAGAACAGACGTAGAAAGAGACCTGTATTTTCTGTGGTCTATTAAAAAATAACAATAAAATATTGAGTTAAACAGGATTATGTAGAAATCACAGCGATCCCTTGAGGGCATCTTCCAGAACTGTGAATATGTCAAAGCCAGCAACGTATTTTATTAAGTAACAAGCCGTGTAGATTATTTTTAAGTATCAAGCATGAGTCTGGATACAGAGCGATGATCGTGGTGCAAAGCTCCTCGGCCTGCATAAGTTTTCATGACCTGGTGTTAAGTCAGGGAGACAAGCTATTAAATCCCTGTTTGAGCTGCAGAAGCCTGCGTTACACAATCAGGAAAAGCCTGCGGCAGTCTCCGCAGGTCGGACCCTCCTGCACTGGAGTGTGTTACTGTATATGCTTTCAAGGATCTGAGCTCTTTTTCTTGGCATGCAGCTGGCACCAGCTACATCTCATCCGCTTTCAATCAAATACACCCGGAAAAACAAAAGGATTGAAATGGGTGGATGAAGACGCAAATGGAAAAATTCAGCTAAGGGGGTGAGGGTTCGCTCATAATCAGAGGAAAAGGGATTAAAGATGGTCACAGAAACTTTGTAGTATTTTTTTTTTTAAAAAGGAAAATGTAGAAGGAAAAAATAAACTTTTAAAAAATCGAAGCAATGAAGAGGTTAAAAGTGTCGCTTCTCAAACCCTGGAGGTCATGGGAGTGAATCTTGGAGCTGTGGACTAATGTGAACAACGGACTAATGGCTTTCCCAGTCTCATCACCCACTCAAAGTGCTTTACAGTACAAATCACAATAACCCACTGACATTTTCTATTACACACATTGATACACTGCGCATTAGGGGTAATTTGGCCCGGAGGCACACTGGAGGTGCCAGGGATCAAACCACCAAACTTTTGGTTAGAGAACAACCCTCTCAACCTCCTGAGCCAATATCAAACCTTCAGATTCACACCTCATTTTTTGTCACTAAAAACCAAAGCATGGCTCGTTCAAATCATCAGATATCAGGTTGATGAGATCCAGAGCTCTCTTTGTTCAGTAGCTTTTTCTTTGTATTAACTTGCTGACAGAGTTCACACTTGATTTTCTGTCTATGAAGCTCTCGGGAAAAGGTTTTGAAAGCAGGAGGAACTCCGCATCTTCTTCTGTGGTGTCACGTAACCAGACAGATGTACAGATAATGTCTGAGGAAATGCCAGACATCTAATATGGGACTGTTTGGTCAACAGTGGGGAGGAAATCAAGCACCTCGGAGCGACATGACACCGGGGGGACGCTGTAAGGCTGTGAGGACGGGTTGGAAATACAATTCACAGAAGTGTATACACACACATACGCACACATTCATACGCGGATGTGAACTCTTGCAAACAAGCACAGGGATGCACATGTAAGCTGAAACTTCCGTGCAACACAGACGCAGACAAAAATAAACGGATATGAACAAAACAATCTGGACAAATACACATTTAGTCCCTTTAATCAAAGAATGAAGTCAAATTATAAATTCAAATCAACTTAAATCAACCACTTGTGACTTAAACGATATAAATCACTTCCTACATTGTGAGTGAAGATAAATTTGGTGCCGCACTAAAAAACTTCTGCTGCCTAACAGGTGCATTTATATGGTATTAAAGTGAAGGAAGCTTATGTCAAGATATTTCACTTTCATCCATCTTCCTGCACATTTTCTTGTTTTAAGAAATTAGATTGTTTCCTGTTAATATCTCACATGGTGACATTTACTTGGCCTAAGTGCTTCATCAATTATTTAGAATAACATCATCATTCATCATTTGTCTCAATAACTGATGAATACTCATGTAACAGAGACAATCATCTGGCAGAGCATTAAAGCCGTAATGAGTTTAATAAATCTGAGTACAGGTTATGATTTATTGTTCTTCTCGTCTTTTTCTTCTTTTTTTTTTCTCTTGGCCTGCGTCGACCCATGTGAGCACACGTATACGTTTCATCACTGCAGGCCATTCTGCTCTGATGATCGCTGAATCAATGGACCGGATAGTTATGGTTCTCTCCACTGGGACAAATGAGATTTAATCAGATTTAGCTGCCTGTGTGTTTCTGTGTATTACTGTCATCATGCCAGCATATGTTCCCTCACACACACACACACACACACACACACACACACACACACACACACACACACACACACACACACACAGACATACACACACTCAGGAGTCAACGCTTTCTCACTTTCTCGCTTCGGTGTCATAGATGAAGAGTTCGATACCACGATTCATCCATAAAAAAGTTGTATGTTACGTTCCCATGAAGTCCACAGGATGGGGGTAGTACTATATTAAAAGTAAATGCAATGAGGGACACAAGAATGTCAATATCTCGTAACTCTACATTTTGCCAGTTATAAAGTTTTTGACTTTTTCACTTTACAGATTGTCAAATGTATTGATTTGAGATAACTAAACAAATATGTAGTGATATGCTTCAAAGATGCTATTTCAGAATCAGGTAGCACTCTTCACCTTTTTCCAATTTTTATGCTAAGATAAATAGCTGCTAGTAAAGCAGTGCCGTAGCATCGAGACATTTTCAGCTGGTTTCTTTAAGTGGTTTTGGTTTCACTGTCTTTTTGCACATCAGCTCATTCCAGCCAATGTCTGAAACCTGAATTCTGTCGAATGACCAGCAGAAGGCGACTCTTAGTAGCCATACTTGAAATGAAATGACCCCACTTCTCTTCACAGAGATCTCAATTGATTCAGGCCTTCTATGCTACAGCACGATGACAGTTTAGTAGATTATGGACCAACAACTTGTTCCATTCAATGAGTGCATTGCATCTGAATGTGATGGTGTTGGTCAAAATGTCAAACTCAAGACATCAGCTCACAAACCAAAGGGTGACATCACCACGTTGTTTAATCTGACACGAATGGACTTTGTGAAGTTGTCTGGTTCCACTCTCGTTTCCAAAATGCTGAATTATTCCTTGAAGAACCGACCTACAACAAAGGGCTAATTTTTTCTCATCAGACACACACGTCGTCGTCATCATTCTCATTTTGTCATCTAATCTCATTACTGAGGAGGCTGAGACAGATTTTCCTCTGCGGGTAAACTCTGGAAATCACTTCACCCAAAGCGCTGCCCTGCATGCCGGGCTGGAAAATAAGGACAGCCATCGCACTGTCTGAAACACGCAGCTTCACTTTTTTAAAATAGAGTTTTCACAACCAACACACTTAGCAGCCATTACCATCATTACAACACTGGGTGTGGGACTTTTGAGACGCTCACACTTTGTGACAGCGTCTGTCCCGACCAATGAGATTTAGCACAGGGTGAGCCGTTAGTTCACATGTGACCTCTCAGATCTGAATCGTGGAAGCAGACATGTTCCCACAGATCTTCTGATTCAAAAACAAACGTTTTTAGCTGTAATTGAGAACAGATCTCACTCCATGTGTGCAAAGAATATTTCTTGACCCAGGGGTCAAGATGATCTGTAACTAAACCCTCCGATGCCAAATCCTACAGATGTTACGTAAGGAGGAGTAAGCAGGACACAAACATTTGGATGTGTTTGTTGTAGCCACAGAAGAGCATTTTTCTGAAATTGGGTATGGAAATGTCTAAATTACAGAGAGACAGGAAGATATGATAATTAGGTTAAAATCACCAGCACTCTTGAGCCTGATTCACGCTCAGTTTCACGTCGGGCGGAAGTTATGTTTGGTTTTGATTAACGAAAGAACTTCCTCATATTTTATGCTTCTCCTGTGGAGATGAAAAGAGAGAAGAGAGGTGAGAATTTAAAATGTAAGAAGAACTGAAGTGCCTACATCAAACTATGTTTTCAGGCTGATCACTTTGCATTTCTTTAAGGTTATAAAACAAGTTGTTTGGTTTAGATTTCACTGGACTCTGCCTCGTGAAACCTTTGCAGATCCAGAGCCGAGCGGCCCGTCGGCTCAAGTAAAAAGAAAACACCACAACTGAAGTTACAAGGTTGTCAAACACAGGTAACGTCACGGCTCCATTGAACAGAGGCCGAGTCATGCCTTCCTTCCTTAATGGCCCTTCTACTGATCTCAGTCTGCATCTCAACTCTCCTCGTTCCAGTGCGTCCTGGTCATGAATGAACCAAAATGGGCTTCGAAAATTCCTCCCCTGTTCTCATAGACGTACACTGAGACCCGCATTCATCTCCTCTCCATGCACCATTAGTCCCAGTGATGAGAGGAAAGAAACAACACTTTCATTAGCAGGTCTGCTCCACTGAGGTGTGGAATGTCCCATGGGTTTCCAACAACAGTGACAGAGAAAGACGGCCTTCATGCGGCCATTGTTGTCCTCAACAAGCTCACTTAGTGTAATGGGCAAGGCTGAGCCTGCTCTTCAAAAGCCGAGGGGCACCGTGCAAGAATAAGAGCAGTCATGCTTAGCCAGATTAGAGATCGAAGTAGAGAAAGTATAATTCATTGTGGTTTGAAAATAATGAGCTCAAAGGGCTCCATTTATAGTGGGACGCAAACTAAAAACTTTACACATCGCTTGTATAAAAAACACATCTTTAAAATTTTACAGAAACAAGAACAAAGTAAAAACATTTTAGTACATTTTCCGTTTTTTTTACAAACTTGTCAGGACACTATGACAAAGACTGACTCTTTCACTTCCAACAAGACCTCGTACATGACTGGACCATGTGTGATCAATGTCGGAAACTGAGGACCAGTTGACAACAGTGGAACCACGATACGTAAATTCACATATTCACGTGTTGTATTTGCATTCTGCCAAGTGTCAGACAGTTTCTGTTAGCACGTTAGCTCAATCCAACATTATACAAAATTTGTACTCAGAAGCTGGACGATTACATTTTAGCTCAAACCTGCAGCTCCTCTGTCATTGTCTTAAAAAGTTCAGGTTTGCATGTCTGAATAACAGACGACATAAAGATGGACAGCTCCTGAAAAGTGAGGCCAAGCATGTTCATCGCCTCCTAGTGGCTGGCTGCAGTATATATAGACACAGGTGTGGAGGTGACAAAGCAGCTGAGAGTGAACCATCATCTTCATATGTAAACCACTAACTCGTATCTCTCATGTCAGTTACAGACAGCTTTTCCTCAATGAACTATAAACTCTTTGTTTCCAGTCTTCAGATCCCGTCAGGAGCCCAGTTCTACCATAACAACAACTGAGTCAAGAAACAAGCCAATATAAATCGATTGAGCCCAGCAGCTGGAAGGGGAGCCATTCAATTGAATATGTGGAGAGGTTTAGACAATAACAACTACTATCCCGTCCAGGAGAGCAGAGGTTAGTGTGATGCACGCCCATCTTGAAAACCCCCGGACTTCACAGAAAGCAAGCTAAACTGTGAGCTGGAGAACGAAGTATGATATCAGGACCGAAACAGTAAAGATGCTTTTCAGGCACAGCAAGAAGGAATGACGACCACAGACACGCTAATGGTGCAACTCTGGCTGGAAAAAAACGGTTTGTATTAAAACAACTTGACTGTTGAAGGGAAGCGATCAGGTACAATGTTATGGTGTATCGGCCCTAAAGAAGTCTTCCAACTGAGACCTACTTTAATGGTGCTTTTCAAATCTTCTACCGCTGCTGCACAAGCGAAATCATCCCTGGGCTGTCTGACCTCAAAACAACGAAACAGCAGAGCAAGCATTTGGATTCTTACTGTTTCGTCTGTTTGTTGGTTGGTCGCCAGTGTCTGGGAGCCATTTCTGCATCTGTATATGTTGTTGTATTTTCTTTCCACTATTTATGTTGGGTTTAATTTAATGGTGGACTCACGGACAATCGTAATAGAGATTGATGCCTTTTAACTCTTGGCACTTTTTATTTTATGTTGGGAAAATATTATTTGTAAAATAAGTATTTTTATGATCCAATGCTTGAATGAAATTATTGAAAGATTAACGGTAGAAGTTATGGTCATCATTTACAGGTAAGTGAACCAAAGAATGAATCGACTGAATTGAAATTTAAAATAAATTATGATTAGATGAATCAACTAATCTCAACTAAGAAATAATCATTGGTTTCAGCCTTAAATATGTGTTTCTCCTGAACAAAGCAATGAGGAAGGTTTCTCACTGCTTCAAAAGAAGATTTTTTTTATTTTCCATTTTCCTCCCGCTTTCCTTTACGCTCCGTTTCATGCCAAATACAAATTGCCAGTGAAAACATTACAGAGACTATTACAGACCACAGATACTGTTCTCTGGCTGCAGCCTGATTTAACAGCACTTTCAGTCAAGAATGGCGGCTGAGGCGGCAGCGTCGTTTCACCAAGCGGGTATCTCACTCATCACACTCTATCTAGACATCACACACATGAGTTGAGCTAAAAGGTTATAAATGGAGCTGCCTTTTTCAACTACAGGGAAAAAACGTGAAAAAAAGGTGTTTACGGAGGTATTAAAGAGGCGGCTTCCAGCCAGCAGGGTCAGGGCGTCCATCAAGCTGCTGTTGATTAGATTGAAACTGAGTGTGGAAGTTATGAAGTGCCAAGCCGTGTGCTTGTTGGTGCAGTGTCAGGGTAGAGGTTGTTTCGAGGACACTAGGATTCATTATTGAGCCTTAGTGGACCCAGTTCAATGAAAGCTGAGCTGACGAGAGGTTTTCTCCTGTTGAAAATCCCAGTTTCAGCCGCTCAAGCATCCATCACAGCCAGTTGAATATCTATACGAAATTAGCTGTTTGTCAGTGTCTGTCAATGGGCCACGAAAGAATCTGAACTAAAGGGACAGATCCAGGATTTTTTGTTTCCACTTTCATAAACATGGAAAAATGGTTCATGATTTGATATTTTCAACAATTTCCCAAAGAAATATTTTTACCAATTGAGTGGTAAACATTTGTGAAGTCAGTGTAACAAAACTGATTGAAAATAACTGAGGGAATCTGAAAAATGAGATCATTTTTACATTTGAAGTTTTTGATCGCACGCTGAGTTGATTATACATTAACACTGTAAATTGATTTCCATTTAACTCCCTCTGCAAAAAGTAACAAATGTATGTTATTTTTATATTGGACTATTTATATATGATCCTGAATGATTGCATGCATCCCCCATTATTCCTCTACAAGTCCAGATAAAGGTAATAAATGTGCTGCTGGGTGGTTTAGGCACAGACTCTCAGTCTGGCAGGCCAACAAGGCCTTCTTTAAAATAACAGTATTTTAAGCTTCTGGGTGTTAGAGTAAATGGTCATATGTAATCCCCTTAGCCCCCCAACCAACATTAGCAGAAATTCCTCAATAATACGCGACATGATTTCACAGTGACGGCTGCCTGTGAGAGATGTTTGTAATGCTGAAGAGGTCACGCAGGCCACAGACGGACAGACACACCGGCAGACAAGGCGACTTAAGTGTGTTGAGGAACAAGGTTCCCTTTTTTTTCTGGGGATTTCAGACTCGAGTCATTAGGATCCATTTTTCCTTAATAACAAAGGACGTGGTGGAGCACGGCTGAGTGTTTGTACAGCTGATTAACACCAAACCTCTGAGTTATGAGAAAACTACACACCACCACTAAGAGAAAAATCACAAATCGGAATTACACGTCTGGTATTCGCCGTTCGTAATCTTAGTCTCCTCAGCTGGAATAATTCAGGAGATGCGAGGCCTCTTCAGCAGAGCAGTCGTGGGTTTACAGAAACAGACCGAACCCGCCCGTTGTGCCACGTGGTAACGCATCAGTTCAAACCCATGGCACACACTGGATGTATCACTCACACAGAATATGTCAACATGGGACAGTAACAGGATGTGTTGATCTGTGGAATCACTTAGGGATGCACCAGTCCAACATTTTCTCCCCTGTTCCGACTCTGTTTAACAAACTCAGCCAATACCAAAGTACCAATCCAATAACAGTATGTTTTCCCCCAAATGAAAACTATGTTAACGTGTCCATGTGGAGGTGATTAAGACACAAATACAAGTTCCTCAATATGGATACATATCATACACCAATGTCCTTTTAGGGTTTACATTTTAATTACAGCCTAAAGTTTAGAAAAACAACATCTTCAACCTCAAATACACCAACTCGTCTAAAAGTTTGTGTTACATTACAAACTTTTATTGATGGATAAGTGGTTTAGCGTACAGCAAATTTCCCCATTACATAAAGACGCGAGGGACGGCTCAGTGATGCAAATGTCTTTATCAGAGGGTGCAGGGTTCCTTGCAGGTGTTGAAATGTCACTACATTAGCTAATTGTGCAGAAAGGAGCTGGTAGATTCCATAGTTGCAGGACACATCATTAGTTCACATCTGGCAGAAGCCTGATAAGCTTGATAAAGTCAGTATCAACCCTCAAATGAAGACGAGCAGCTTTCTCAATCACGAGAAATAAAACAGAAGCATATCCTGCATGTTAACCTACTTTTTTAATCTGAACCAAACCTTAACCCTCAGCAGTCGACTGGGCCAAAAGTAATCATGACCTCAGCTAAATCCAACCTGCAACCACAGCGGGGAGCAATATGGGATGCATCATTTCAACATGAGGGAACAGAAGAAATCTCCACACAAGAAAAGAAAAACTCCAAGTCATATGATGTGCACCACCAACCAAATGTTCTAACTTTTTCATCATACCAGATGACATGTAAGTGAAGTTTTGCTAAAAATGGGGCCACATTAAACTTCAATAGCTAATTCCAAGAAAAACGTCCATACAATTCTGAGCATTAGACAGAATTATGAATTCTCAACCAACCATTTCTTTCTTTGTCATTACAACAGAGATATCTTCATGTGAGGTGCCACAGAAACATGCATGTGGTTGCAAACTTTTCTTAAAGTATGATTCCTAGAACCAGGTAAACCACAGGTCTGAATCAACCAGCGCAGTTTCAAACTCACCTGGGAGAAGTTGAGCCCGTTGAGTGGGTGACACTGTTCCTCCACCTTCTCCACAGCCCCCGTCCTCTTCCTCATCCTCTCTGCCTCCTGGGCCAGGTAAAGGTCCAGCACCGGCACCCCCCGCGTCTTAATGTCCGCCTCGGTTAATGAGTTCACCATCAGCATCACCCAAACTGGTCGCTTCCTCTCCCAGTTCCCAGCGATGGCGTTGAACAGGTAGTCAGCGTACAGTCCCTTCCCCCTCTGATCCGGCGTCATCCACGACGGCATCATGAGCTTCACGTACTCGAGGTGTCTCTTGAGTCTCCGATAAATGTCTCTGGGCAGGACGTCCTGCAGGTTCTCGCCCTGAGGGAGCAGCTGGCAGCTGGTCAGGGCTGAGATGGTGTAAGGGTCCGTCAGGTCCAGCTCGAAGTAGACGATGTTGCTCTCCTGGAAGGCCTGCTTGGAGTTTTCAGGGATGTAGTCCCAGACGCGCGTGTAGGGAACGTGGATGGTACCATAGAAATATGAAGGAGGATCCCGTTTGATCGTCCACAGGAAGGAGTTCAGGTCAGTTTGCTGGAGGAGAAGATGAAAACAATGATTGATGATTATTAATCGTTTCATGGCTTCCTAGACATTCAAAAATAAGTACATTTACTTTGCCCAGGGTGTAGATTCACATTCAGACACACTGACACTGAAATAAAACACAAAAAAGCATTTTAAGGATCTGAAATAAATGTTCGAGTTGGAAACATTTGGAAGTAGAGAAATGAAGAAACAACACGGAGAAAGGTGAAAAACTCCTTCATCACTTATTAGCTTCTTCTGGTCATTTACTTATAATGTGAAGTGTCACTGGGCCTGTCTGACACCAACCAGTAAAACAACACTTTGGGTCTGTGAGGGAGTTTAGTGGACACATTACTAACAGCCACATAATGACTTATTAACAGGCCACTTAGGACCCAAGTGCCAAACAAACAATACACATGTCAGAGACTATCAGACTTTGAGCTGTTACCGAGAATGTTCTAATTATTAAATATAATAATATAAATATAACGCACATGTGGGGAACTTGATAAAGACTGAGCGGTGATCAATACAACTGAGGTTAAGAAATCACATTCTTATTTAATACCAAGAAGAACTCTATAGAGTGGATTTGATGTCCCTGTAGTAAACTCAGATGAACGGACAGCAGGTGTATGTTGCACAAAAGCAAATACACAAAACTAATGCGGTCCAAAAAGTGAACACTGACATTCATACCCAGCTTTTTAGTTCATTGTTTCATTTAAAAAGAGGATTGGATGTATTTGAATAACTTTGTTGGGTCTTTGGACTGAATCTGAAGATGACACCTGTGGGATCTTGTGATTGGCATTTTGGACTATTTGTGCCACATACAAGCAGATGAATAAACAAACAGTTACAGAACATGATTAAGCAAAACCAAGACTTTCCTCCAGACGGATTTAACTGATTTCACCATTCACTTGCACTGGATGCATTCTGGTTGCATTGTGGGAAACAGGTTAAATGATAAAAAATTAAAAAAATAGTAACACAGGAGGAGATGCAGGGGGAGGTAAAGAGGGTAAATGGGACCTCGGGGCTCCTGTACTGACAAACCTTCATTGAACTACAGGAGAATAAAAGATGATGTGGCTTCTCTGGGGTAAAACTCACAGTGAGAAACCATCACAGCTACAAGGAACGTGATTTCACGGTGACTTACTTTCTTGTTCAGCTCGCAGTTGGCGGAGTCCTTCAGCCTCCACTGGTCTGCTCGGACCAGCAGCAGCAGCAGACAGGACTGAATGAATGCGCCCAAAGTTGCCCGCATCGTAGCTCTCCGCTCCCTCTCCGTCTCCAAACTTTCGCTTCACAACGTGCTGCTGCTGCTACTTCTTCCACAGCCGCGGCTCCATGCGGTCGCGTAAAACGAGCTGACAAGTATCCGACAAACCGCCGGACAGAGTCATGCTGCTGCCTTCAGCCATGGACGCACCAGCGCTGCAGCTTCACGTGTGTCTGGGAGAGGGAGAGGTGGTCATCTGGGGGTTTACGCACGGTCACACTGCTTCTCTCTCCACACACACACTCACTCACTCACCTCTCTCTGTGAGAGTGCATTGTCTTCCTCAGGAGTGTATCCAAAAGTTTGAGTGAGCCAAAATGGATCAACAGGTCCACGACGCGTCAACGCACCTGAAGCCACATTAGAGGAAGTTTGTCTCCTTCCTGTTTGTTAGTTTTTGGCACCGGTTGTTCTGTTACTGAGGATGCGTTTGCGCAAACTTTACAGGCGAGGGGTAAAAAAAACAACCTGCAAACCAAACTTCTCCGTACTCTGCTCGGTCTGCCTGCCAAGTCCTCACTGTTTGTATCTGCCTCTCTCTGTCTCTCTCACTCTCTCTCTCTCACTCCGAAGTGTGTGTGTGCGAGCGTGCGTAATTGTGCGTGCGTCAGGCAACTCCTCTACCCCTTGGGTTGCCCCCTCTCTCTCTCCCTCCCTCCCTCTCTATCTTGCTCTCTCTCTCACACACACACGCAGCAGTAACATGATTAAACAACACCCCACCCCGATGCGTAAAGTCCCATTTGCACCATTATAACTGAAGGTGTTAGACCATCAGGATTATGGGAGAATAACACCTCCGATTAATGCCAATATTTGACCAATATCCTCCTGATTGATAAGCTTGTAGTCCTGATACCAACTCATACTATCTCACCCGTTTCTTACTTCTAGTTTCAGACGTGTCCTCTTGTTGTCACCCTATGGGAGGCCCACAGACAACCCCGGGTGCCAGTGGAGATCCCGTGGATAGATTATCATACCCCTGGTAGTTAATGCCTTACAAACTGGAGGCATTAACATGAGAAAACCAGCAATAACAGCGCCTGTTACTCTGCCACACATCCGAGCACAGACATGGGAACCACAGAACAACTCCAGCGTGTTTAACGAGGAGCAGCAGCAGCTGGGCCCGGGCAGGTCGTTCACCATGTGTTGACCAAATGTAGTTTATTCCTTCTGCAGATTTTCTTTGTAAAATCTCCTTATATTCTTTCATGGACTTTAATGATTTGGCGCTTAAAGTTGAACTGAACTGAATATCCTTTATTTCAGTTCATTCATTTTTTGCCATGGATTCATTAAGGGCCTTTGTAACCTTGTTTAGATAAGTGCTAAACAAATATAAAGTTATTGTTTGTAGCCTATAAATGCTGTGGTCTCAGTTGTAATACAATACATATTCTTACTTTTATCTTAATTATTTATTTTATTCCGATGCAGGATCTTTGTAAGCCTATTTTCCTTGCATCAATGGATGTGTTAAAGATGCATCACTATTTATACTGACATATATAAACTAAATATATGCTATCACGACTTTTTCCAGTATGAAGACAACCACCAGCTGCAGAAATTAAAGTAAAAATATTTAATTTTCTACTAATGAAAACCGCATTGATGCAGCATTAGACTGCACTCTGATGAATGCATGGATATAAAAAAGTCCTCGGGTCATTTTAAAGATCACACACGGGGTGTATCTGCTCCAGGAGGCCGGTCTATGCGCTCTGGTTCTACGCTGCGCACCGTCCCACGTCCTGGCGCGCAGGAGGGGGAGGACGGGGGGGGGCAGCGAGCACATGTCTGTGTCGTCAAACGTCTGAGTAAATACAAACCTGTTTGTTTACGCAGAGAAAGAATCTCCGCTGTTTGCAGACACACAACAACAAGAGCTGGTGGAGCGACGACGAGGCTGCGGCACGAGGAGGAGAAACCGACTCATTCATTTACTGTTAACGAACTCTAATAGAAACGTGCACTGTGACACGTTTATGAATGGAAATTGTTTAGTGTTAAAATGCATATGCACAATCTAAAGAGCAGGTTTAAAATGTTAATGAGCAAATTAATGTGAAATATGGACACTTCGTTATCAGGCAATCCAACTTTACAGAGATCTCATACAGCTCCCCCTGGTGGAAAAGGTTATGTTCTCCAGCTCTGCTCACTCTTCTTCTATTTAGTTAAAACTGAAGCTGCTCTGAGTTTATAACAGGCTCAGTGATTCATTGTGATTTCTGTAAGACTAAGAACGAATAAGAGGAGGCAGGAGGAGAGGATGGAGGCTGCAAAGCGTCTCTCCGACATCCACAGACTGCAGAGGTGGCTCCTCTGTCTTCACTGTCTGAACCTGCACAGGCCACATTGGTGTCAAAAACATTTGTTCCTAAAAATGTGTCCTTCAGATCCGACCTTTTGACCCTCGTCACTCCTCATACACAGAAAATCAATATCTTCACACACAAATTTATATTCATCAAGTGGAGAAAATGTCAGTTGTCTTTAAACAGCTTACTCTAAATGTCTTCTGCTCAGAGTCCATGAATCTGTGCTGCTGAGACGTACGATGAAATTACAAAAACATCATGATGGTTGTGAACTGGTTGTCTAAGAGCGAGTGTGAGTGTGTGAGTGTGTGTGTGTCCAATTTCCGTTTCTCAACCTTATCAAACATTAAAGAGGAAGCGGCTGCAGGTGTTCGTTTTACCTTCATACAAAGGCACAAACACAGATGAGCATTACAACACACACACACACACACAGGGAAACAGCGAGACACTCACACCTGTTTTTTATTTCCATTATCCCACCATTCAGCCCACAGAGGCTGTTTCATATAAATACTTATCCCACATCCTCTCCGGCTCTGTGTGTATATGTCACATATGTCTGAGGTAAAAACCTGTTACCTGCTGCTTTATACGTCATCATTTGCTCTTCACAGCAAATTGAAACCACACATTTCACTCAAACTATAGACGCAGGGTCAGGAGGAAGTCGTGGGGTCAAGTTTCAGGGTCAGGAATTCACTAACCGGCAACATCACCCTGTCGCATATTAGATCAAATATGTCCCAGAAGTCTGAACCCATATGACACACACACAGATGGTGCTGATGAGTAAAAGAAAAGTATGTTCTGGTCATACCCTTTTTTAAATGAAGGTTACCTTAAGGTGGACGACTATCACAGATCACAAAATAACACTTGAACATGCATCAGTGTGATCATCTGAAATGACATAAAACATCTTTGAAAAAAAGCATCTATTTACTTTTTAGTTTGGCTGATGCTACATCCACTAACATGGAGGAGGCAGGGTATATGAATACTGCAGCCAGCCATTGGACGGGATGATGTGGCTTCACTTTTGGGGAGCTGTCGTCCTTCTTTATACAAACCATTACCTGCTTTATAACTCATTATATAAGTACCTTGGTTTCCCACGTTTTATAATTTCTTTCCGTTTTGTCTTTGATTTATTTTGACTGAAGTCTGTGTTTGCACGACCCTCAACATGTTACATTATGTCCAAATATATAAACTGACACTAGCAGCTGTTTTCCTTCAGCAGTTTGTGTTTGAAGCATGTTTCAGTGACCTCGCAGTGATACGAGCGTGCATCTGTACATTTCCACTTTAAAGTGTCTGTGAGGATCAAACAGAACCAGGGTCCTCTGAGGTGTCTCGTTCTGTCTCTTTAGAAAAATCTTCAAAAGGATTTCACACTGTGAAATCACCACTTATTGTTTCACTGCTCTTACATCCTTAGAAATTATTCCTGACAGATTTTAATGTGGACGTTCTGCATCGTATCAGACACATGGTTGGCTGAGAGGTAAATATTGTACATTTGTTCTTCATGGTTGTGTTTAACAGGTTTGTGTTTTCAGTGCATTTTCACCTTCCTTTACTTCTCAGAGCCAAACTGAACTGTGATGAAAGGTTTCAGACGTATAACCACCCTCATAATTTTAATCGTTAATGTTATTTCTGAACATTTTGTTATTTGCATCCTAATTAGTCTTTTTAGAAACTATCTGTGAAGCTGGTGTTGAGTCTCGTCCTCACTGCTTCAAGCAGAATACACATCCACCTGGAATACACGTATCTTTGTGGATCAGACATCACTGCTGCAGAAGAAAACTGCTTTAACTCCAATCAACCAGACAAAACACTCACAAGAATATACATTTAGAAATGTCACGGCTGACAGAGAGAGCGTGATCTCTCAGTAAGAAAAGTAAAAGAATAGATCATCTTGCCAGAAAGTATCGTATGGTCACTTGGAGACTCAGTCCATCTAATCATCCAGAGACTCAGTCCAGTTTGGCATCACCGGTCCAGTGAGAGTTTCTGTCAAAACCTGTCAGCCTGCAAAGTGTAACACGGCAGCGTTGTCAGAGGCAGACGTCAAATTGGTTCTGTTGATACATGAAAGCCGACACTGATTGTTGACAGGTGTCTGGCCAAACTTTCACCAACAAGGCATGTCCAGACATGAACTCCGGAAGAATGTCCACACAATGGGATCTGGACTTTCTCCGGACTTTGCCTTTCGCACCTGAAAAACTCAGCAGGAAGCAGGACGTCACGTGTAAATTCTGCTGCAGAGCAAATCTCCTGCCGTATTCTCACATGGGCTCATTCGGACATTATTCAGAGTTTTTACAAGGGGGCTGGCAGGAGAAAGTCCAGAGAATGTCCACAGCAAGTGACTTGGACATTTGCATTCTACATGTGCAGCTGCAGAGAGAGCGGGCTGCACAGGAGACACAGAGGAGGAGTGACTTTCTGTGAACTACCAGGTGAATGATAACATGAGGATTGAACGCTGCCACTACACTGACTATTACCTGCCATCAAATAAAAGATCAAAACACCAGTGTGTGATACCTCATCGTGAAAATCCTGATTTGGGATCAGCTTCCTGCTCGAGGAAGTTTTGTTAATCTCCCACAACCACAACACTGAGACGTCTTACTGTTTGTGTAAACCGCACCGGGTTACCCTGGGTTGAATGTGTTATACAGGACAAATGTTGATCTTTGTAATCTGAGTAAATAGAGACTTCCTGAAATTTCCTGTCTCTGAAGTGAGTCAGAGACAAAACTGGATTTTGATAATTATCTTAACAGTATTCATTCTGGAGCTTTTTTCAAAATCAGACGCAATAAAACAATCGCAGGAGATTTGACGTCTGTAATGACGTCGTCTTTTTTTCGAGATGATGATGATGAATTCTCTAAATGATGTTTTTGTGCTGCTTACAGTAATCCCATCTATTCTAATCTGTGCCTTCCCGACAAAGGAGAACAAACCTTGGAGATAACTTGGCTCCAGTGTGTTTCCTGCAGGGATGCAAACCACATGATTGGTGTTTTTGATATTCACGACACGTTCAGTTTTCTGCTTCTTGTAAACATCTGCAGCGTCATGTTTCAAACACAAACTTGACATTAATGGCAAACGACACGCCGCCTGGAGAAGGCGTGACTGCTGGGTTAGCTGTGATGGAAGTGGTCGTGTGACTGGGCCGTTACTCACAGCATCAAAGCAGAAATGGTATGAAGCACTTACTGGAATCCAGGGTGTCCTGACGGCTGTGGGCAGACACACACACGTACCAGATACACACACATCTGATGGTCTCAATGACCTTTTCTATAAGTAATCCAGAATGAGCATGAGGATATTTGAGGTTTTGATGTCTGTATCTGCCGACCATGACAGTTTGTTGCATTCTGGTTTTAATTTCTTGGTTTATCGTAAGAAACATGACACATTTCCACTTTTTCTATTTCCACTTAGAGAAGCCTCATAAAAAAATCAGGACAAAATATGAAATCCAGCCCATCGTCTCCTCGTCTCCAGCTGAGGTCAAAAGTTGATTACGAGTTGTTTATTGCTCCAAGTCAGACGTAGGTAAAGAAAATAAAAATTATCCTTCCTACTATTATCATTCCAACTCCACCCTGGACTTCCAGCCCGCTCCAATGAGACCGTCTCTCTCTGCCTCTGATGTGCACGTGTGTTCAGACCATTAGTTTTCATGATGACATGCTTCAGCTCACGTCTCAGTTGGCTGTCGCTGCCAGAGGCTTCAAAGTCAGAGCTGACAGTTCCTGGTGTTGATCTTGACGCTGACCTGCACTGCAGCAGTTTCCAGGCTTGTCGTGCTTTTAGCTTTCATTTATAAAATCTCCAGGCACAAATATTTACAATCACAAATGTCCCTGTATTCTGTATTTTTCTTGATTATTTCTACCTGAGCTGCTAGTTGAAGGACATCTGTTGTGTATTATTGCTGCAGCGACACAACAGTAGATTCTTTCAAATGATCAGATCCAGAGCACAGTTAAATATTCCAACAATTTATCCTCGGATTATAGATTCATATATAGAACATATTCCCTGAGGATCCACTCAGAAAGGTAAGATGTTAATTACAAATATATCTGCGGACATTTTCTTGGCTCGTTTTTCCTGTGTTGCAATTCCAGCCGTCATTAAAAGCCATGGAAACATCTTCATTCATTTAGAGCTTCTTTGGAAAGGAAACAGGTCTCATCGGTTTCCCTCCGTCAGTCTGCTGAAGGTCACAGTTACAGGAGTAATTGGTGTCACAATAAAATATGAGTCAAAAGATGACTTTTTAATGGAGACACTCTCATGCTTCATTTCTTTCCGGGATCTAACCGGAGGAGCGTGCCAAAAGAAACAGAAACAGTTTTTTGAATTTAATGCGCAGTCTGAGGTTCTGGCTGTATTGTCATCATTAACTTAGAGCAGGGGTGGGGGAGCCGCCGATCTCCGGGGCACATGGAGCCCGCAAGACAATTTGATCCGGCCTGTGAGACAATTCGAAAAGAAAAAAACCTCTTTAGAAATACAATCAAATCTCAAGACAGCAATTCATTCCTGTCTGTGATAAAAAAGAAAATAACGCAACACAGTAGACCATGATTTCCTTCAGGGTGGTCCCCTCAGACTGTGTGGCTGCCAGGTCACAGACAGGGTGAGCGAAACACACATGTAGCCGTCATGGGTCGTCTCTGACAAGCATCATGCCGACTGTCAAGGAAAGACAAATAGGTGCCTGGGTGACGATGTTTCCCAAAGAAATGGATAAATGATCATTTTTCATTAGAGTACAAAACAAACCAGTGTGCATATCAGTGAGAGATGAATGCAAATATGCTCCGGACGATCTCTGGATTTTTTCCTGCCTGCCCCTGGGGACAACTCTAATAGTGTGATGGACGCAAAACGGAAAAAACTAAAAGAATAAAGCTATCTCAAGATGAAAAAGAGGATTCATACCCAAAGAATATGCAAACGAAGATCTCAACCGGAAAGATAACCGAAGTCATGTCCTGACTCCTGCTGCTCCACCCAGCACCACTCTTACCTGAAGGCTCCGGAGCTTCTCCTGCTGTTGTGAACGTGACTGATTCTTCAGCTTAATCACAAATATCAACGTTATCTTGAGTCAGGTCTTCAGGCTGGATGTGTGAAAAGAGATGAAAGCTACACAATGACTCGGCTCCGTGAAGCAGCTGCTTTTCTCAGTCTCACCTTTGTGCTGGACTTCTATCAGACAACTGTCCGCGGTCGAAACGATGACTTTACTCACTTACGCACTATTTTTTCCATTAAGCTTGATCGCCATCACACCAGGACGAGAGCTGCGAGGCCGGGGCTGGGGACGGGGATGGTGGAGGGGTGGGGGGATGGAATAGCCTTGGATCAGTGGCAAAACCCGAGCTGGTGTTACTGCACAGCACGAGAGAGAGAGGATGAAGGAGTGTGAAGGAATGCAGCTGTTCAAACAGCTCTTTGATTCAGTGGTCACCCAGTGTGACTCACTCCGGCTCAAATACCGTGGAGATCACTCAGTCGTTCATCCCTCTGGTGCTTTTCTGCTGTCGGCCTTTGTGTGTTGGTACGTGTGGGTTTTTCTGAAAAAGACAAGAGACTCAACTCTGTACAGTATCGGCCGCACCTGAATTTGATGACTTGTACATGTAGTGCAGTTAAAAGATAAATGCCCACATGCACTATTTTTATGAAGCTTTGATGAAGCAGCTGGATGAGAGGGTCATTTCACATCGAGCTGCTTGCTCAAGGAGATGGCGACCGGAGGATACAGCAGTTTTCTTAATTCTGTTTTTACTGTAGCTCTCAGCTGTTGACGTCCTTCACATGCAGAATTAATCCACAACATTGGGACCAAGACAAACCAACTGGAATGTGTTGTCGAAAGAAGAAAATGTGATCGGCCTCAGTGGTGAAAACCATTTCATATCAGCCACATTGTTTTTCCAGGCAATGATAAAACATTTGCAATCTAACCCTCAAACCTGGAGAATGATTCACCACCAGAAATATAATCAAAGTTTCTCTTTACATCACTCTCCATCATGTAGTGGTTTTGGTATGTGGGTTGTACCCGACAAAGCATTTTGTAAATCAAATCATATTTGCTGCACAAAGGAACAAGGAACTCTTCAGTGAGCTGGAAGATGTTTGAACAGGGTTCAATGGGATGTTCTGGGTGACAGTTACATCCCTTTGATATATTAAACAAAAGAAGTTCTCCCTCTGAGCTAATGTGCGCTAAATACGGATCAGAAATGTGTAACAACTTTTTGGTGACAATAGCAGGGCGATGGTTAGCAGCGTTAAGGCAAGTAGCTCTGACTCTGCAGCTACAGTCTGACAACTCGAATGTTCCCAGCCTTCTCAAAATCATTGCTCACTAGCACCTCCAGTGGTCAAAAACTCCACTGGTCCCTTTAAACAAGTTTTTCTTATGAGATAAAGTTGAGTCTCACTGTTTCCAAAGTCGGGCCTGTTACTATGAGTTATTGTTTGGGCTTCAAGTTGATAATGTTGAGTACCTGCTGAGGAATTTACCACGGCCAGTATAGCAATACTTATACATCATATATACATAAATATTTTTGCTATGTACTGTATCATCGTTGAGTTTTACCAATGATCGTGAGAGTGCTGTTTTACACTGTAGCCACAGAGCTGCACATTGTTCTACATGTGGAATCTTTACAAAGAATAGTTTCTTGAAGGCTCCATTGTTGTTTGACAAATATCAGAAGTGCATATTTTCATCACTTTGTCTAAAACAGAGCATGTTTCTATTGTTTCATAGATTTTTAGTCCTGAATGTTTCAACACAACTTTAATCAGCACAATATGAATCTTTGGGAAACCCGTGCACCGCTGTTTCAAGTCATGTATAAACTTTCACAGTGGCCCAAATTAGAAAACAAATCTTAAATATCTCCATGTTTCTACTTTGGCCATAAAGTTGGTTTTCCAATTTCTGTGATATCCTTGTTTGACCTGCGTGTTGAGGCTGCTGCACACCACAGGATAATCAGGCCGATTTTAGACCTGATGTTTCCGACAATCGTTGGGGAGTTCCTGAATCGATTCATAGTTAAAAAGTCCTCAGTGTGCAGCAGCCTTTAGTGTTTCATAAAACCCACGGTCTCTTCTACTCAGTGACTGTCAGTCACGCTGTTCGATCCCTCTATCTCTGCTCTACTCTTCGTCCACGGGGGGTCAAGCCAATCTTAAGAGCCACTCTGCTTTCCTCTTACTCTCCGACTGCGTCAACAGGCCGAGCATAAGGTTTCAGTTTCCCTCCCGTGCACCGCTCACCTGTGTCTCACTGAAGTATTGCCAGAAATGATAATGCAAAAGTGGAGAGGTTGCCTTAAAGTGTCCTGTGTGTGTCTGTGTGTGATGGAGGTTGTGTGTCCACGGGTGCGTGTTAAAATCGCAGGTCATGTATCCGCCAGGCTTCAGTCCAAAGGCGCTGAAACACCACCTGATCTGTGTTGTCTGATTGTGTGTGTGCGCCGGAGTGTGTGCATCAATGAGAGCCTTGTGTTATCAGACCTCCACTGCCCCCCCCCACCCCACCAGTGTGATTGAAATGTAAATTGAAAGTGTCATAAAGCCCATTTTGTCAGCCAAGCACTAAGTTATGAAGAAATAATAACAGGCTCTTTCATTAGGGAAATGACAGCGTGCGTTTGCTCTGATTTTCCTCCCGGTGGAATGTTTCTGTAATTACTTCAATACTGAGAAACAAAAAAAAAAGAAAAACATCTGGGATCAATGACAACATTTTCTTTGGATATTGAAAACAATGTTCTTACGCTGACATTTACTGGTAAGAGAAAAAATGTTCTGTAAAACTGCTGCTCTGTACAATTTTTTCCATTTTTTTCCCAAGTAGCTGACATTGCACTACACGTGTCAAACTTCTCTTATTTTCTTAAAAAGTGGACTCTGAACAGAAGGACCATTCACTCTCCATCCAAACCACACAACATGAAATACTCTGATGCTGCGCAAGTCTCATAACGCATCTACAGTATGGATTTTATAACTTCATTCACATTATTAATCCATCTCCATGTTATTCGACCAAATGTCTGAGTAATAATGAATCAGACACCGTGTGGTGGTGTTTGAAATAACAGCACAAGAAGCAGGAGCTTGTGTCTGGACCACAGGAGTGGAATCATGTCCGTGCTGCCGCTTGTCCACCCTGTTCATGAAGTTCATGACTCACCGTCTGCCTGGGCTGTTATTTCATTATCTCACTGACTTTTCCTCACAGATGATTTTTCCCCCTCTCGTCTGATACTTTCATTCTTGAAAGCTGGATGACAAAGTGGAACAAAGTGGAGCTGGAACGGGAGCAAAGGGGATTTGTGATTTTAGGGTCATACAGACACGATTTTCTGCAGATGTTGGTTAAAAGAAAGAAGTTTATGAACTGACTCAATACATGTGAGTGATGTTTGTCCCGTTTTTTTTTTTTTTGTGGTGATGTTTCAAAGTTTTTTTAACTTAAAAAATAACGATCAGATACAACATCGGTTTGTTGGTTGATTACACAAAAAGTACTCAATGGTTTACCACGAAACTCGGTGGAAGGATGTTGTTTCAGAGAAAAACTCATGAAATCTGATGAGAATCTGGATTTCTCAAAGAATAATTCATGGATCTTGATGAAAAACAAACTAAAACTAAAATAAATTGCGGCTCTAGTGAATTCAAATGTGGTTTCCATAACAGAGTCCTGCACTATACAGAGTGCTATTCTTGTTGTCTGTTTTAATGTCGGCGTCTATACTTTCCATCTTCTCTACATCTGTCCTTAAGACATATCATAACAGGATGTGGTAAACCATGAATAATTATATTCATCTACACAGAGAACGGTCCAGTTTTAAATGTATAAATAAAGTATTTCCAGAAATTGACCAAATGTCCAAAGTCGTAAGTAACATCACAGATAATCAAAATAAAGGTGACTTCCTTTCATTGCCTAAACTTTCAGGAGTGAAACTTTTTGGGGTAAAATAAACTTTGGAAGATGACACCAACACAATGGACTGTAACAATCCTCTTCATCATCTCCTTTCACCCAGACCCATCATGCCAGAAGTGAGTGAGTAACCAGAGAAGTGTATTTTTATTGACTGTGGCCCTGTGCCACGACACGTCAGGAGGACACACCCAGAGGCTGAGGTTAGAGAGAAGAGACGCTCTGAGGAATGAAGGAAGGGACACTGATACAGGGAAGTTCCTGCGTCCGCAGCCTCGAGGGCCGAGCAGGCTTCGTTTCCCAGGCCGGGCTCGTCTGGGTTTGTGTGTGCACGGAGTCAGCAGAGAAACAGATACTGACAATCAGAACCCACGTGACGCACTGGTGATGCACAATGATGACAGAATATATCATCATCATCGGAATGTTTGTGAGAGTTGTTACAACACATTAAAGACGGTGCTGCTGGATCAGGAACGTTTTTATCCTCAAGTTTCCGTGTCAAACACAATTTAGAACAAAGGCCACACCCAACGTGCATTAAGGGATGAAACAAATATAAATGTGTAAATGTCAACTCAACAGCTAAATCACTTTTATTGCGTCCAAATAGTTAGAAGATCTGTGGATTCTGATATTTGTCCCAACATCACCAGCTACATGTCGTTTAGAGAAACTGAAACATGGAGGAATGTGAACATTTGACTCTGAACACTGGCACTACTGTGGAAAGCTCCGATTATTGAGTGTTATTTGTTCTTATTGTCATCACAGTATCAGTTAGAGCTGCTGTAACTCAATTTGTTTTGGTGAACCAATAATGGATTTACCCCCCGAGGCAGTGGGTTGAGGTCATGGCTTGATTCAATCATAGTTTGTGTGTGTATCTTTGAAACCAGACACAAGAACCAACTCAGGGTGGAAACTGATATCATGAGAAAACTCTTTTATAGATTGGTCTTCGTGTTGAATGAAAAACAGACACGCGGCCTGTTTTATACAAGCTTTATTTACAATGTCATTTCCAAGTTTCGCAGCGTAGGGAAGCACATCGATTGGTCCTCGTCGGACAGATGCTGAATGAAATCCACCAACCAAGTTCTTTTCAGCCTGACACTTCCTCTACCACTGTCACATAAAGTATGTACACGTGTGTTTGTATAAGAGCAATATAAAACTTGGCAAATGGAAGGTGTTTTGCTACGTCGGTATGTAAAGAAAACATTTCCAATGAGAAAAATTAAAAAAAAAAAAGAAAAAAAAGCAAACACTGCAAACGTTTGGATGAGATTCTGACCTTGTGACTTTTTGACTGGCCCACAGTTCACTGAGCAGTCAAATAACACTGGAAAATACTGCTTACTCATTTTATGACTTGACATTATAGGTTTTGGAAACTGCAATCCTCGTTCTGCTCTCAGATACGTCTCATGAAGATGGATTTTTAAGTGTCACTCTGTGCTTCTCTACGGAGAAGAAATTGGCATTGATAAGGAAAATTAGTTTCTCTGGTTATATGACAAGTAATAGTAACTTTCTTGTCTACCCACTATCTCATTATTTGCATCAGGGTAATATTATTAATAATGTACACAGACACAAAAGCAAAAGGTAAATAACAGGGGATAACACAATCTGTTTGAGATATTAAATAACAAAATAAAATGTTTCCCCACCATCCCTGATACGACCGAACAGTACACGTGTTCCGTTATATACAGATTCCATAAGAAACCAATGACTCGTGGGGATGGACGGTCAGGAGTCGCATGTCATATAACACATTACAGCTCAAACTGCAGATGTTAATGGCGAGTGGTTTACAAAACACAGACACAATCAGAGACAAGAAAACATTTCAAGAAACACTTTTCATTTGCATATCAATTCAGACTGAAAATGTTGCATCATCACTCACTTCTGGGAAAGTCATTTATTAGATATGAAATCCGATGTGTTTAATCAAGATACTTAGATCTAACGCAGTAACACAGGTATCCCAAACACGACCTTTACAGGGTCACAGTAAGTTCACTCAGTGGATGAAAAATGTTGAATGTGCTTGTTGATGAGGAAACATTCATTTTCAAACACGTTTCTTAGAGAGCACAGTGTTATCTAGGAAACTCTTCCAGAAACAACTGGAGGTGAAAATAACCGTGCACTGTTTTTTTTTTTCTCTCCAGTTGATCAGAGATGACGCCTTTGTCATTTTTTTGTTAGATGGAGACAAACACTAAACTAGGACGAGTCTTCTCCTCCTTCTGTTGCATAAGACAAGTATTTAATAGTATTTTGATGTCGCATGGAAATCCATTGTAACAGTATAAGTGGTGAGATAATACTACTGACAGAAAACAAATTGGACAACATAGCTGTACACGCAGCAAAAAGAATAAATAAGTAATTGAGATAAAAATGCACAGAATGAATTAATCAGGTTACATAATATGACAATTGGGAGTAAAATACGTTAAAAACAGAGAAAGCCCTCATTAAACCTACTTATTCTAGACAATACAAGACTTTTATCATGCGGGTGAGATTTAAGCCCATCTCAAGACATGTTTTCCTCTTTTCAAACAACACAATAACACTGGTCTTTAAAGGCAACACGCCTATTGTCCTAAGAAGACCACAAAGTCTTTTTTCATTTCATATTTTACAAAAAAGGCACTAAATGGGAGCGTTCGATATACGCACTTATACCTGTAATATGCATATATCCTCAGGTCCATGTGTTCGAGTCTTTCCAACACTTTTATTAAAACGCTCTGAATAAAAAATTTAAATAAGACCATTATTTAAAAAAAAAAAAGCTAGACAGAATGTACAGTATGATTTACAGCTACACCGAATGAAGTTTTGTTATAAGTGATATTATAATTTGTGCCCAATGAAAGTCGTGTATTTTGCTTTGTGGTCACCGCTTGCATGTTTAAGCAGTGATTATCTTCATTAGGAATTAATGCCGAAACTGTCCCAATCGTTTTTCCCTTTGGGACGTCTTGTAACCGCTTTGCCCTTTCAATCCAACTGAGTGAACTTCCTCCACATTAGCCTGCGTGAGCTAATGTACAGTTGCATGTCCTTTACTTTTTGAAAAGTCTTTTATTCCTATCATGTTAGAATTTAGTTTGCAGTTAAAGTGAATTAAAAGTGAGACAAAATGCACTTATATCCTACTAGACAAGTAACGAACGACTCAGTAGTCAGCAGTGTTATATCTGTGTGTATTAAACCTGCATTTTATGGAGTAACAGACGCTACGCTGACATTAAAGAAGTTAGATAAAATCCAAGTGGGCTTAATGGGGGCTTTTCCATGTATACAAGCAGATCTGTAACAATGTTATTCATTTAAAACTCATTTTTCCATCCTATGCTCCTACTGCAAACTGTCCAAAGGCCTCGAGGGCAAACCACTAATGCCCTGTAAGCTCTTCTTTAGTCCACAACTTGGTGTACTCACATAATACTTGTGGTAAAAGCACTTCTTAGATCTGGCAACATGATGAGGAGACCCAGGCAGAACCACTGCAGAAGTTCCAAACTTAAAAAGGGACGCTGGTTTCTTTTTTTGTTTTGCAGACTCATCTGCAGGCTACACCTCTCAACTGTGTCTCACTGAAGCCAACAGTCCTCCAACCATGTAAATAAAAACAGATATGTGGAAAAATGTCACTGAGGTATCCTGAAGCAGCTCGTCAACGTCAAGTCACACAAAAGCACCGAAGAAAAAGCCTATCGAATCAAATGGGTCATTCACAGACTGTATTCCGCACCTTGTACTAGGTGTAATATACTGTTGGTTGAATAGTAACAGACTTGATGTGTGGAAGCACAAGCAGACACGTTCATGAAGATTAAGTAGAGAGGGGAAAGATGGAGAGGATAACAAAGAGCAGGGGAACAAGAGGAGTGAAGGAGCCGGAAGGGTGGAAAACGTTGAACTGGGGAAGGAGGGTGAGGGTTTTCTTTTTCCGACCACATCCCTCCTGAGGCTTGTGTTGAAGGTTACAATGCATGACACTGCAGAAGGGTTTGTTAGTGCTCATGCTGCTGTGCTGGTTATTTGCAGGCTGGAGTCAATGCAAAGTCATGCAAACGGCAGGCAGGCGGGCAGTTCATGCATCAAGAGCCTCTGCCTACAGCTCGGCCACAATGTGCTCGCTTGGCCAGGTCACTGGTGTAGCAGTCATGCAGTGACATTGCTGTTAAAGGAGGAAAGAGAGAGACATGACAGTCAGATGACAGCAGCCAAAATCAATGCCTCAACTTGTCCATCACGTTAATAACAAGAGACGGCAACAAGTTACAGAAAAGATGGGAACGGTCACGACACGTGCTCAGACTGGACACTGGACATTTTCCTGGAATTTTCCAGAGGGACGGTACGTGAGTCTGAGTCAGTTACTCTGGACATTCAGCTGAACTTACCGGCCCCCTGATAAAATGTCAGGAGAGTGTCTGAGTGAACACATGAGACAATACAGCAGGAAATCACAACTAGTGAATTAGTGTTTATGTCTTTTTGAATACGCTAAGGAAACAGAACGCATTAAAATAATTTGTGATGACAAATTGGTGCAAAACACGTAGAAAACACAGATGAAGCTGGAACAACCAGGAATCTCCAGAGCTTTTGACGATAAGGTCAAAAACGTGATTTCTGCAGCGCCACACCGTGAAACTGCTTTTCAGCTTTGATAACAATGATTCTGAAATGATATTGAAAGTAGGTCTGCTGTGCAATATGGATTAAACACCTTCTCTTTGGTGACTTGTTGGCATCAAGTGAGATTTATAATCTAAATCCTGTTTCAACCGGACAGTACGAGGATCTGAAATTCATAAACTATTTAACCTCAAGAAGAGATTTTCCTTTTAACACATTCTTCCTATGTACGAGGGGAAGCCAACCATGTGTCAAGGATAATAACTATGGCACACAAGGTGTTGTCTGAGACAACCTGGTAAATGCTGGTAATGCTAAAAACATGGACGAATGCATTTCTCGCTTTGCTCGACATTCTCTCCTCACACAATGAAACACACAGTTCACACACTGATCTCTGATGAACTTTCTGAAACCAGTTTGTCCTTCTTTTCCCCCTGGGAGAAAAATAATCCTTTCACGATTATGGCTGTTACAAGACAACCTGTGTTTTTTTTTTTCAAACCACATACTCTCTTTAAAAATTAAAAAATCTAATTAAGCATTTGCATGTGATAACTACACATCTTGGTATGCCTCCATGCATTTGTTGCTCTATAACACAATGATAAAACAAAAGAGCATCCCTCTGAAAGAAAACAAATGAAACAGGGACACGTGTAACTTTCTTAAAGCTACATCATAAAGGTTAAAAACAGATAACACGGAACAGAAAATCTGCCAACTCAGGTCAAAAAACAAGATGAACCTCAAACGTTATCACAGGTAGAGATGTGCATAAATACTGCATGAACAGGTAGAGCGGTTCCTCCAAACAAAAATGACAGGAACTTGTCAAGGAGATGCAAGTCCTCCCACCCCTGGGGGTCGAGACTACCTGCCCAGCAAAGGTTTGCCACAGAGTACAGGTTGAAGAAGGTCAGTGGTTGAAAGGGAGAAAGAGAGGGAGTTTTGGGGTGATTAGTCAAACCCTATTGAATATGCCGGGGGTTGAAAAAACGTAGAAGCCTGGCATCAGTGGAGTCAGAGTAAAATATGCTTAGTCAGGGAAAAAAGTGGCGCAAGTTTTGGGTAGTTCCGGGCATCTCTACCTCATGGATCTGATCAAGAAGGGAAAGAAGACAATCAATAGACAGAAAAGGAGGAAAACAAGAACTTCCGTTAGAATTGAACGGAGATAGTGTGCCTCAAAGAAGTTCAGCAGATCTGTAAGGTAGTTTGTCGCAGTATTTTGTCTGCCCCTGTTGCCCTCTACCTTGTGGTAGCTGGCTGGACGTGGCCGGGATACGAGCGGCGAGAGCTGGTGGCTTGTCTCTGCCTGGCCAGGAAGGACTGACCGGAGCCGGTGTTGGCAAGTCGGTCTTCAGCCGCCTTCTTCTGAATAGTCATGCCCTGAGGAAAGAAGCAGAGGAAGGTTCATTAATGGTCACTATCAGTGTAAAAACAGTACGTATACATAGACTCAACACAGTACGAGTTGTTCCAACACCACAGAAGAAGCTGTAATCAGTCCACTGATTGTGATGCATGAGAAAGAGAACCGGCTTAAACACAACATTAGGGACAATTTAAAAACTCATGAACATTCACACCAGCTATTCATCAAACATGGGACAGAGCAAACAGTCACCACTGGACTTATAGAACAGTCTATGCTGCCCTCTAGTGGTGAAAATGACAAATTAGTTCTTATTTTGAGTATATTTTTACAAGTCTGTGTTAGAGACATCTAGAGTCTAAGAATGTGTGATAAAGAACATACAATTCCATAAAATGTTCTTCCTTTCAATGTAAGAGCTGACTGTTACTTTAAAAAGTTCTATGATAACGTATTCACTGCTTTAAATCATCAATTTATAGATTTTTGTATATTGTGACTGTATAAATACTGTTCTAGTCCTTAAATCCCAGCTCTCTGTCAGTGTGTGTCACAAATAAATGGACACGTGACTGTGTATTAGTGACTCCTTCTTACCATGTTGTACCAGGCTGAAACAATCAGTTTCTCCTCGTAGTCTCTCTGGCTCTTTGTCTTGTCCATCTCCTTCTGTTTGGAGGAAAAATAAAGACAACAAACTTAAGAAAAGACAGATTTTCTGTTTCTTCTTAACATTGATGTAAAAGCTGCTGAATCCTTTGTGTACGCGATCATCCAAGCCTAAGCTAACCAACTACCTCCAGTGAGTGTAACATCCTCTCCTTCTCCTGAAGCTGGTTCTTCAGGGCCTGGACCTCTGGACCTGAACCCTGGTTTTGTTTGGGGTCCAGGGTCCGGATCACCTGCAGGGGAAACATTCAATCACATCACAATCACCCACAGCAACTATCACTACTTGCAGTGCAGAACACAAAAGATATTACGGTTGATTCTAAAGCAATACAAATATATACTCACACTCTTGGCTTTCTCCAGGTATTTCTTATATCTCTCCTCCATCTGTTTCATGTCTTCATCTTTCTTTTTCAAGGCCTCCTCCAGCTCCTCCACCCGCTGGCCTGAGAGGGAACAACACATTTGTTTGAATCAAACCATCCTGAGCTCTTTTATATATATTTTCTTTTGAATTGAAAAATACTTTTAATGGCTTCACTGTCGTATCTGTGTTGCAACATCTGGTATTGAGTAATTTGCGATTTAAAAACAGGAAGACCAAAAATAACAGGGGTACAAACTCACTGCTGGCATTGTATTTAGGCTCCATTTCATCGATGAAGGTGTTTTTCTTCAATAACTCATTGTTCAACTCTCGTACTTTCTCCCTGATGGAAAGAATACAGCACATATGTCAATAATGCTTTTTCTGTCCAATATCTCAAGTACAAAGACAGATCAAGACAGCTCTGGGTGCGTGAATTCACTTACATGTGCTCCTCATATTTCTTCTTCAGAATGGAAGACTAAAAAAGACAAAATGAAAATTACGTTAATCATATATTACACCTTCAACAAACCAGAATCATTTTAAGAGCCGCTCTGTTGGATCAATGCAGGACTTGCTGCAAACTGGCTGTTGCTTTAAATTTTCTACCTGCAGCCACTTTGGTTTGTGATACTAGTCCCTGAGATTGTTCAGTTCCACCTCAGGATGGAACACAAGTCCCAAAATTAATGGAACTGGGCCCCTGGGCCAATGTTCACAGCATCATAGAGACATATCTATATACTAAATGCCCAAAAAATAAGTCTGATAAGTTAAGCACAGCGTCTGTTTGATGTCTAGGATGAAGAGTTGATCAAATCTTTCACGTGGCGTCCAACAGAGAAAAATGCAGAGTCAATTATACTTGGAAATGTATTATTAAAGATTCTGGACATCTTATCTTTATACAAAGATCTGAAATTTAAGTAGAAATTTATTTGAGTAGAAATAAAATCAGTCATATGTGGGTCATAACATGATTTTCTCTGATAATCACAAAGAATATTCAGGATTAGTTGAGTTTTACAATTTTGTTTTGCTTTTTGATCCTGTGTCAACTGTTCATGTGGTAAAATGTACAACGAATTCATGTGAAAGTTGAAATCTAAAGAGAACTTGCTCTAAACGAGAAGACAACAGCATCAAGGAACAAAGAGGAGGAGGAACAATCTACTAATGTTGTGTTACTAAGGACTAATCAGGAAAAGATACTGTACCTGCAGACTACTGATAGTTAGCTATGAGAAAATGACCTTTACCTGTGTGCAGCAACTCAGTGCAACAAAAAAAAGTCAGTGAAATGCTCAATATAAAAATCTAATGATTCTTGGTGAATCAAATTTGAATTTTTATTTGCAGAGAATATCCTCTGAAATATGATGCATTAATTAACCATCACTGACGTTATGCAGATTTACACTCTGAGTTGTGACACATTTGGTTCAATAAAATCTAAGGTCATGAAAGAGCAAAGTTTAACAGAAGGAACTTGTCTGAAATCAAACACATACTTACTATTGTCTGACAGAGGGAGCATTATTGGGAAAAAACAAAAGTATTTAACTGAATGGCAAAAGTTCCAGCCCTGCGAATGTGGACGGTTTTATTCCATAGTGTGAGTTGCTTTAGGTCCTTTTGCCTCGTTTTGTTTCTTCTGTTTTCCAGCTCAATAAACTTAAGAACATTCTCCTGAAAAAGCTTGTAACGATCTAACGCAAGTGCATAAATGCAGGGTCCGAAAATGATTTTTGATGTTTAAAAAAGGCTGCATCACCACGTCTTCCTTGCAATAACACATCAACACATTTTTGCACTCTCTGCTTACTGTGTTCTAATTTCTTTAAACTTGATTCCATCTGTTAAATACTGAAAGTATTAGTGTTCTGTTCATCTTCAGCGAAAAGAAAGGAAGTTAAGAAAAACTCATCTGATTCCAAATCTTCACAAACGGACAGAAAAGGAACCGGAAACCCCAACAAACACAACTAAAGGTTTTTGATTATGTAGTAAAGACGCATAATGATTGTGATTGACACACATGCAAACTCTCTCTCACACATAAGCCTCGTTGGGAAATCGTCCAAACCTCCTCGTCCTAAATACCAGTTGTTTCCTACTAGAAACTGGTTCAGGGGAGACAAGGAACAGAGAAGAGGCCATTTTCCCTTTTGTGTTTAGGATCACAGATTAGACATAAGTTAATATGAACAAAAATAAATGACTGTAATTGTTATGTGGGGATTTTAGTTTGTCTAAAATTCAAGACAGTCAAATGACACAAGGCTTCTGTTTATCCCAAGAGAAAGAATACTTTTCTAACACTTAGATAAAAGCAAACACACAAACAGATAAAAACACCATGGATACAACAGGCGTTAGAAATGGTTAATGTTAATAAGTTAGTAATAACAATGGAAATCAAAGGGTTTTTTTTCTATGCATTAGCCACATAAATAATGGAAGTGTGGAAAATGTGTTTTTTGTAAGGAACCTAAGATAAAGTAAGTATTGACCCTTCAGGAGGAGCAGGGTACTGCAGTCTTGGTGACAATCTATATTTAACAGTTGCGGTATGAAGGAATTGAATTTTCTTCATAGTATCATTAATGTGCACACACACACACAATAAAGAACACATTTTTTAGAACTCACATCATCTGCTTGGGAGCCCTGCTCTTGGACAGTCTTTTGCAGCTCCTCCACCTGACTCTGTTCCTCCATCAAGCGCTGATTGATTAACCTTGATGAAGCAAGAGACCAGTCAGACAACATAGTTTAAAGAAAGGATGCAGTAAACCTGTGCAGTGGTAGATAAACAAAAATCATAGAGGCAGGCTTCTGACTCAACGGACAAATTTAGATTCCGGTATAAAGAAAGGAAATATTTGTGGAGGAATAAATTAAGAGATGGATCTAGGTTCTAAAACAAGGAAATAATCTCACCAGAGTCGAATCTACAAGAAAATGCAACAGATATTTTTCCTTGACTGTGAATAATTAGGTCTCTTTTCTTTGGCTGTTAATCTGCATGTTCCTCTGCTCGTCTTTGCTGACCTGTTCTCCGTCTCCAGTTCATTTTTTCTTCTGTTTGCATCCTCCAGTAGACTCTGCAACAGAGTGATCTTCTCATTGTCTGATCCCTCCTGGGCCAACTTCAGCATCTTGTTCTCATGCTGAAGACGAATCAAATGTTCTCTGTAATAAAAAAACACAGAATGAATTCCTGATCCCATTTGATTGAAATAATAATGGTTATCACACGCCTTTACTCAGCAGTCCTACAGAATATTTACCCAAATCTCTGAAAAAATAATTCTGGTATCATATTATAATGACTAAAGACAAATGGTGACCATGTTATTGTTTCTTCAGTGTGTTATCCCTAGAACTGCTTTCAATCTACAATAAATATTAGCAAGAGAACTACATTTTAAAACTTTAAAAGCAAAAATCTTGTAAAACCTTCACATATTATGATATAAACACATTTGAATGAGCATCAGTCAATATTTGGTGAGATGGTAAATCATGTCTGTACTTGTCAAACTTAATTGATTGATTGGGCAGCAACTTCACTTGAACATTTATAAATCTAGTCTGCAACATGAAACTAGAATACACGTTTAGATTGCACTGAATGAGCACAGCCTGTTACACGAGTCTTTCGTTTAGGGTGTGGCTGCTGACTCCTTTCACAAACTGAGGAACCAGCTAAATATTTATACACTCACAGGCGCTGGCTACTCAGGAAGAAGGGAGGCGGAGTAAAGATTCCAGTGGAGCTTATTCGATAAAATATATTACATAAAGTTGACTGGAGTTCCCTGGTGGAGTTCTGAGTCCTGCACTGCAGTAGACAGAGAATAACTGTGTTTCCAGCTGTTCATCTGGCTGTGTTCAGTTTAGAGCAGACCGGCAATAATCAATTCCAGATGTTGCTTTTAAAAGGCTGCTTCAGCTTTTCATATACAATCACTCGAACTGAAGACCAACAAATGAGCAAGTTATGTAGTTAGCAGTTTAGTTTTTCACACAGTTTGTATCTTTGATATCTCACAAGAAACTTTTCTAAAGCTAAAGACATCTTTCTTTGTTTTTTGAATCCCTGCAGGAGACAACATCTCAAGAAACTGCAGTTTTTCACCTGTCTGCCACTAAAGGCTAACAAATAGCATGGATTGATTTGCCATAAGCAGCTTTGGTAAGATTAGGGTTTCAATGGAAATCCAAATTTTTCTAGGTTTGCAAATGCTGAACTAAAATCCAGGCACTTTATGGGACTAGAGGAAAACCCAGCCCTCTTGGAGAGCAGCAGTGAGGCTGATGTAACTCACACACAACTATTACATAACTCACTACAGAGACGGCTCTTTTGAGGCCCGACTCTCATCCACCTTAAATTGGCAGGAAAAGCAGCAGGGGGAAGAGGCTTGAAATAATCTGGCTATAGCACAGCAGACAGACTGTACACACATACACAAAGGATCAGCAACACAGACGGGGGTCCAACTGCAGACCTGTCATTTTAAAGCACCTTTCAAATTGCAGCCTTAATATCAACTGATGTGATTTTTACAGGCAACTTGCAATATTGACTTTAAAATCTTGAAAACAACTGTTCTGAAGTAAATAAAGTCTTTTTTATGACAAATACACAGAATTTCTAAAATATACAATAAAGATGCACATGTTCAAAATGATTTTACTAATTATAACTTTTATATACTGTGCTGATATTTATTCCTATATAAAATATAATATTTACATTCTTTTCCCTAACTCTAAAAGTCATACCGTATCTCTGGGGTGGTGATCTCAGCAGCCAGCGAATCTGAGCCATCGTTGCTGACCAATGGGAAGAGACCTGGGTAAGCAGACAGTGTTGTTGTTATTACAGGGAAAACCCAACTCAACTCAAGCTCAACTACTCAGGTTTAGCCACATTTCCTTACTAGATGTAAGCTGTCCCTCCTGAGCCTGGACACAGTGCAGCTCCTCAATCGTCTCCTTCAGCGAGTCTCTCTCTGTCCGCATTCGCTGCAGAGGGAGACAGAGAAATCTGTATGATTGCATGTTACAGAGACTGAAAGATAAATAATGCAGGGTGTAGAATTGACGTTACAAATGGAATAAATGCCAAGGAAACATTAACCTGCTTGTAATATATCTGAACATGTTTTGTCTTTAAAATTGGTCTGAGAACATGAGAACATGCAAACGCCACAGAGAAAAGAAATAATCGAATCCAGAACCTTCTGAGGTGACAGTGGTAACCACTGGAACACCGTGTGGAATATTATGGGCTTTATCGTTTTGCAGAGGGAGACTACTTGATTATTCTTGTATAATTTTCAGTTTCACTCATTTGTTTATTAAGAAAGTGAATTAAACATACATCTTTTTCTTTTTGCAGTGAGTCCACTTTCTCTTTGACACGTTTGTACTCGAACTCCATCTTGTCGGCCTTTTTAGACTCTTCTGACAGTCTGTTCTGAAGTTCAACCACCTGCGCAGAGTGAAAACATCCTCCTGTCAGGGGAAATGTAAAGTAAGATTTTTGAGATTTAACAACATGCTGTTTGGGTACCTGTCTCTTGTACGTCTCGAGCTGGCCCTTTGTGGCATTTGCCTTTCGTAGCTCTTCTTCCAAACCCACATTGGTCTGCATTAACACTGTGTTCTTCTCCTCCATAAGCTTGTTCTGAAAAACAGCCACGGAAATATAAGCATCAATTGTGTGCTGTAAGTTCTTCCGGTTGTCTGTCTGTGTGTGACTGTGTACCTGTCTCCTCAGAAGTCCCATGTCCTCCAGTTTCTTCTTGTAGTGTTCCACTGTCCCCTCCAGTTTGGACACTTTGTCTGATGAATGCCTAGAGGTGAAAACAATGAGCGGTTTCATTTTGTGAGGTTACATAAAGGGAAAAGCTTAACTAAAGCTCTGTTTGTGTAGCAACATGCCTGAAACAACAGATATTTGATAGTGGTTCGAAATGCAATATTTGGCATTTGTCCTGTTTTTTTGAACTATAACACAATGAATGCTTACATTACATTTTCCATCCCAACTTACCGAAGAACATCCATCTCATCCTTAAGGGACTGGGCTTCATCAGCCAGTGACACAAGCTCCTCATTCTGTGACTTTGCATCTATCAGTTCTTTTTCAAGCTCCTCACACCGGATCCGGTAGTCGTCTTTTGCTGCCTCCAACCTAAAATGAATTAATAACAATAATCATCTTTCAAATTTGCGTCAGAACATCCTCACATTTTATGTAACAAAATCTCCTTCCAACTCCACACCTGAACGTTTCTTCCTGCAGTTGCTCGAGTTGTGTCTGCAGCTGGAGGTGTCTGCGTCCAGCTGGGCTGTTAATATCCTCTATGGAGTCAGACTGGTTGAGTCTCTCCATCAGGACCTGGTTTTCTGCGAGTAAACTGCTCTTCTCCTCTTGCAGCGCTGCCACCTGGGGAAGGGAGGGTGGTGAAGAGAAGGAAAGAATGGAAGTACGTAGGAAAAAGAATAATAAAAGGAGCAGAGAGTACAGGAGACGGTCCAGTAGTGAGATACACAATTAGATGAATAGGGAGAAGAAGTGAATTGGATAAGAGGAAAGTGGAAATAGTGGAAAAATGCAAAAAGGAGGATGGAATGATAAATGAAAAAGGAGAGAAGAGGCAGAAAGGGGGTAAAGTTAGGAGGGAGTGACACTAAAGCTTTCAAATTGCATCTTTGAAGCATTCAGTCCAACAGGTTAATCACAATCACTGCAGCATCAACCTCAGTGAGAACGCAAAGACACACCAGACACACCAACATAGCAAATAGGGCTACATATGGTTTGATGTTGTCTCGTCATTGTGATAGACAGGGAATCAAACTCCACACAAAGCAAAGCAGAAGCTGATTATTTTCACTGCTATTCCCACCATTTTTAATCCCTGGTTGTTGTTGGACTCATTAAAACCTAATCAATAAACCCTTCATTATAATGGGACATTAAAACAAATACCACTGAGCTTTACTTACTCTATGAGGAAACCACTGCCAACTGTGTAAGTGAGTGAGTGAGGATCTTATTTAACGTCTTGTGACACCAGTGTAGCATACTTTGGGTTTTCTTGTTTTGTTCAAAGTTCAATGTGGTTTTTTTTTGTATAACTACAGGTCGACTCAAGAAACAGAGTTTTTAAATGTATTTGACTGATGATTGATTTTTGTTTGACACTCCTATGTGGAGAATGTAAGCCATATGATTTGGTCAGTAACACGGTTATGTGGAAGCGTTCTGGGAGAACTTGCACCACTGTGAAAAAAAAAAAATCAGTGGAACAAACTTATGTCACACAAAAGCTGAGATCAGTTCTGTTGAGTATTGACTTTGCTGATTGCTTGATGGTCTCATTTATTTTAATAAAAGGGTTCTCGGTGTGCACTTCTAATCAGCAATGTAACTTATTAATAACATTATTGCCATGAAATGACTCCTTTCTATTGGTTCAAAAACCTCTTGCTGCCTACTGTTGCTGTGGGAAAGTGCATGAAACACGACAGGGTAAAGAGGCAGGACGTTATCATTGAAGGGGCGACCTCTGACACACCCACACAAGACTGGAGTTGTGGCTGGTGTGCACCGAGAGGACCGTGTGTATACGTGTGCACAAACACTTGTGCATAAACGTGTACACACACATGCACACATAATTAGGACAAGGGGAGATCTTGGTTCCAAAAGGGATACTGGTGCAAGCAGACTGAGAAAAAAAATCCAGGACTATTAGACACACCACACACCATGGATGGACGGAAGAGACGGAAAGAAGAAAGTTTGCATTTACCCTCTCTTCTAGCTCATTAAACTCTAACCTCAGTCTATCACGCTCCTCTTGGACATGGAGGGCCTTTAAAGCAAGGCACACAGTATTGAAATAGTCAGGAAATAAGAGGAAAAGTGATTGAACACAACAAGAGAGCAGGTAATTTACAGCTCCATTTTTCTTAAGTAGCAGAAAATCCATTATGATAAATAAATATGAGATAAATTATCTGTCCATTTGCCACAATTAGTCATTGTTAACGTCGAGGACATTTAATTAAATCCATTCAGAAAAATGGAGCTGCTTTTAAAGAAATACAAAGTATAACAAAATCAGAGTGAAAGACTCTTAAATATTACAAAGTAACTGCGTTCTACTGTGTGAACACTATGTATTTATAAAATGATGTATTTTTCTATGTTTTAAATATATTTAACCTAAATAAACGTTAAAGTACGTGACCACAAAAGAATGTTCATTACCACATGCAATGAGGTTATGTTTTCACCCATGTCCTTTGATTTTGATCTCAAAGTAAAAAAATACAGAAAAATCAAACATATTCATCATGTTGAGATCAATTCATTTAAATGATGATTATCAGACTACTTCTTTATTCCCTCTTGTCTATTATAAGAGCTTCACAGGCCTGTATAGCCTTGGTGGTGTGTTCTTCTTTATCTCCCACCAATTTAATCTATGTAGATAAAGATCAACTGTGTCAAATATCATTGTAATGAGAAGATGATCATTGATCACCAATGATATTTAATGCCTTATGCTCAGAAGTCCAAATTGTGCCTTTGGCTGCAGCAGCAGACGATATACATTTTTCTAACAATGCTGTTATTTGATTAATATTTATGATTTAATTAGGATATTAGTTTCAGCACGGCATTTTAACCAGCCACAAATAATGTTATCCATCTTAATGTCCACTTATTCACACACAATCCCCTTTTATTAGTGTCATTCAGACACGGGACAGTCGGTTATTATGAACCAGCGTTCAAAGGGCTTATAACATGGAGGATAACAACTGTGTAAAACTGACCTGCATGTCAAGCTCACGACACCTCTGGGCGATCTCTTCCTTCGTTGACAAAGCATCGTTCAGCTCCTCAGCCGTTTTTTTCAGCTGAGAACAGAAAGAAATCACAAGTCAAAACCAATTTCCTTTCCATTGACTTAAAGCTCACATACTAGATCATTCAAATAAAATAAACAAAAACAGTCCCAGCTTATACACAGAAATAAATGCACAGTAGCAGAGCAGATCCAGCTGTTTTACAGGTTTGTGGTCAAATAATGAGGAGAAACACACATAATGGAGGATGTCTATGCAGGATTTCAAAGATTCGGGCATGTGAATGTTCAGCACTCGGACTTTTCACTGAGCAAAGAGAAGTGAATTGTAAAGAAACCCTGCTGGGTTCAAAGAGGCTCCATACCTGTCTGTCTAGATCCACATATGAGTCATTTCCTCCAATCACTGGAGTCTCTTTACTCATCAGCTACAGGGAACACACAAAAAAAAGAGTGTCAATTCAATTACACCCACAACCCTGCTTAGAGTAAAAGGAAATCTGACCAGCCCCACTGTGTTCTCATTTAACAACTATAATTTGCAAATACTATTTAATCCAGGTCTAACGAGCTTGATAGTCTAACCTCTTGGATGGCTGTCATGACAACGTGCTGCACTGACTCCTCCATCATCATTATGGTCTGGATGTATTCTAGAGAAAAAGAGACACAGTTATGAGCTACATTCAAATGTCTGAGCCTGTCACGAACTACAGACAAACAGAATATGGAATATGCACCTTGTTTCTGCTCACAGTTGACAGCACAGCCCAGTATAAGTTGCAGCATCCTCCCAAGTTCTGCTGCGTCAGAGTGTTCTCCGATGAGGTTAACATCTGGTAGTGTGAAGTCATTAATGTGCTGGCCTAGGATCTTGAACGGGAGGAAAACACGTTATTGTGTTTTTTCAAATGTAAATATTCCAACAATGAATGTTGGGTAATCATGGTCTGTACTGTGCTAAAGGGAGGAAGTGTGGAGAAGGCACTCATAACCTCACGGTATACAAACGGTTATTGAGTCTGAATATTAGGTGCTGAAAAGGTTTTTTTATTTCAAAATGAAAACAGTAGATGGTTCTTACCTCCTGGTTATAGTCCAGGATTCCTTTCAGAACTTTCTTTAGATTGCTGACCTGAAAAAACAGAATACGTATGTAGACATTTATCCAAAATATTAGAAATACCAATACTAGGGACACCAACTGAGACTGACAAATATTATAAATATATCAATATTTATCTATTCTAAAGAAATATCTACAACTATGCAACGTTTTACATCAGACCAAACGATGTCTGATCCTTACCTTTAACCTCCAGTTGTCCCCGACATCTGGCTTGATTCTACCAATCCAAACGTCACTGAAATACACTATATCTCTAAAGAATGAAGACAAACGAAAAAATAAACATTAGTTTTTCTTTGTTTTGTTGTAAATCGAAATATAAAAACTAGTCTAATAAGAGGGGCATCTTCCCAAAGCTGCAGGTTTAAGGAACTTCAATGAGAAAAGGGCTGGGCCTAAAGTATGTTTGCTCATTAGTATTAATAAACATTCATTTATTTTTAGTTTCAGTTTGCACAGACATGTCGAAACACAGCCAAAAGGGGCTTTTATAAAAATACAACTGACCAGATATATTACATATGTAAACTTACATTTTCTGCAGCGCCTGTGCCATGACGATGCCACTCGTCAAGTCTTCAACTGTCTTACATGGAGCCTCCACTCCGAAAGTCTGGATCTATACAAAGAAACACACACACACACATTTTTAATCAGTTTATTATGTTGACCTTCAATGTAATCCGCTAAAAACATTCAGCAAAGACTTTTCTGAAAAGCCACAACGCCTTCTTTTCACAAACACCCTACCACTCACACAAATGAGGACTAAATTATACTCTTGTGGACACACGCAAAAATCTGTGGACACCAGGAACATATAATTGTTCTTATTATAAATCTAGTCCGCTTGGAGTCTGTGGACTAGTACACATGCACAGTTGGTGCCTTTGTGCTGTAGTGGCCACGTTGGAGTGGAGCTGGGAGTCTGCACAGAGCCTCGCATACACCCTCTGATAATGAAGTGTATGTCTTGCGTACTTGGAGATGAACAAAGTATGACACTATCTCTACATACATTCACTCCAACAAGCTGACCTGTATAACCCCAGTCTTCCCTGTTGGCCACTAGGCAGCACCAGAGGGATTGGGGGTTACTTCCTCAAGGGTACTTCAGTGATGGTACTGAGAGAGGGGAAGGCGCTGCTTTAAATATATTATATAATGTATAGACCAAACAAGACTGAAGCACTCCACTTTGTATTTCTTTCCAGTTATTACACTTGGGCTGTCTTTGTTCCCTTCCTGTCACTCTCCTCTACTCTTCCTCTGGGCTAAAAGTCTGTTGCCCAGACAGAAGTCAATATTCCTCAGTCCGCATGCCAGAAGAGGAGGGGACACTGAAACAGGAATGTTGGATAAGAGACAAGAAGAAAATGACAAGACAAGATTGAAATTCTGCCTGCATTTCGTAGTCATGAGCGCCTCAAGTTTCATTACATGGCTCAAATATGACACGAAGCTCAATGAGGAGCAGCTAAAAGTGTTGGGTTAGCAAGGATGTGCCACTTTACCCATTGGAATCTAAATCCCCGGCTAAGGAAATACTGGCTGTGTTTACACAATTTTCTTAAAATAAACATGATGCAAGAACAAATCCCTCTCCAGCTATTGACCGGGCTGGTGTATTTTTTCAAATAAGTTTAAACGAGTATAAAAAGTGCTTCATTAAGTCAACTCAACTTTACAAGTCTGGAATATTGAGCAGCATTTTGTTAGCTCATGAAAAGCAACTAACAAAGAGGGACAAAGAGGGATACGATAGTAGAAGAACATTGACACGACACAAACAATATCATAGGTTGTCCGAACATTGTGTGTGATGTCTCGTCCTTTAAGCTAGAAAACATTGTGACAAATAAATGACCTCCAGGGGGCTAATAATAGGGTCAGTCTCTTGGGGTATAACCAGCAGAGCATGAATAAGCAGTCTGAAGATTTCCTAAATTGTTGCTGCATGATTATATGTATAACAGCTCTCAAATAAACGTCTCAACAACCAAGACAACCTTCCTTCATCTGATGACTTTCAAAAAATATCTATAATTATTCCTATTTCTACACTTCCTGGTGTTTCGGGCAGCCAAGCACCAGAGAGGAAGCAGCTTCTCTTGAGTATCAGTCCAGCAGCTCGTGGCTGAAGCCAGTCAGTGGCCCAGAGCCGACACACAAAAGAACCAAAGCAATTTCCATGATTGCATAACATTCATTACCAGTGGTAGACTGAGAAAAACCTTACTCACTTCATTACCACACAGTGCTCACTCCATCACTTCAGTGATGTTATCCTTTAGAATTGGCCACATTCTGATTTCCTGTGTCTGGATACCGACAGAACACGATGCAGGTGACTGCAGTTCGTACTATCGCTGACAGACGTGTGGCATCAATTTGTTGCAACGCAGATGAAAAACAACAGCATAATAAACTTGAAAGCTGCAGGTGCAGTTTGTATCGTGGTAGAAATTGGCTTCATCCACACCTATTGTTCTAAACTTGATGATGGCTCTCCACTGCAGCAACCTTCTGCATCACTTCCTTTAGCAGGAAAGACATGGAAGGAAAGAAAATAAAGGAGGAGCCAGCCCATCACAAAAAGGCAACACACAGCCACCAGAGGCCTTGACAGAAACATGACAGCCAGTCAACAGCTGGTATCTACAGACTGTTACAAAGCATTTGTGAATGTGATTGTAATGCTGGAGGTCAGGTCGGACTCTTCATCAAGACCTATTTTTGCTGATGAGTTATGGTGCCACCTTAAATCGCCTGGCGACTTTAGTTCCAACATATCTGTTGCATTTTATAGAGTAGACATTCTGTCTTCACGGGGCTCTGTAGCTTGATTTACATGCTAAACCACTGTTCCACTTCCCAGGCATCAATACATTCTCGTGGCCACATAAGCTCCATACGCTTGACTGCGTTGATACGTCAACAAAACTGCAGCGCACACACCACTGAACTACAAAGCCTTTAACTGAGACATATGCCCCCCATGTGATGTCTCTGGAAAAGCACAGGGGAGCTCTGCAGGTGAGTGGCTTTGTGTTGATCAGGACATTGTGTAGGGTTGTCAGTGTCAGTGAATCAAGTGTGTTTGTGCTTCATTCACTGACACTGACTGGTGGCACATGAGTTGTACATTGAGAATTATTATTTATAAGTTTTAATTTATGTCGTGGAACACTGATCTGATGTTTGTCATTTGAACTTTTTTGGTAGTTGGCCAAAAGACGTAAACTGCTACTAAAGCTGCCACTCACCGCTGATTGTACTAAACATCTAGATTTGTAAAGTTTATAGAATATCTCAGATATCTCAGGGCCAAACCATGTCCTGCGTCACTGGGATCACCTCCTAATCCTAAACCTGATCATATTAATCGCTGAGCACAGATCAGAGTGAAACAAGGTCAAACACCACTACTGCATCCATCGAAACACAAAAATATCACAATCTTTTGGGGTTTGCTTCAAAAGTAGATAATTAACGTCTTCAAGATCGATCACAATATACAACCATCCACCTCCAGATGCCTTCACTACACAACCGAACTGTAACGGTTTAATGCACACAGACCAGCACTTTTATCAGCAGACTTGTTTTCATATCATTTTTAGCTGGAGGCATACTTAACTTTTGACACAATGTGTGTGAGCTGCAACACGATAATGAAAAACCAATTAATCTGGAAACAAAGCATCACATGACCTGAGGCATTTTGAGGTTCTAGTTTAGTTTAAGATTTGCTTGGGTCTGGTGGTCTGGCCTGATTACTATCAGTCTTCTTTGATCACATCATCTATAGCAATGAGCTTAAAAGCTAAGATAGGAGCACTTCATCAAAAGGTTCCATTACCATGATAACCATTGCTCTTAACGGCTAAATAAATGGTGCAAATGACTAAATGACCTGTGGCAACACACAAAGGGCCACACAATTAGAAAACAATCACTAATATCTGTGATGCAATTTGAATTTCTAGAAATTCATGAGGTCCATTTTGAAAAGAAAAACAACAGGTTTGTGGATACAGTTAGGAAAAGAGAGTTGAGCTGTGGAAAAACGTGTTGTGTATATATGTTTAGGTGTTGTGTGAATAGAAAAAATTGGGCAGCAGAAGGTTCTGCTTTATTACAAAAGAGAAGTGATCAGTGTGAAGATAACATGTGGGAAATTATTGCTGTCATGGGTTTCCAATTATCCACATCGGGGAGCATGAAACACATCTTTTACAGTTAAAGTGAATCTGAATCCAGATAAAGTGAGACTTTTGTGACTTCCCAGTTAACAGGTATGTGTGGAATGTTTGCCTGTCACCATTACTAGGAACTTGTCGTGAGGCCATTCTGAGTTGTCCTACATGAACCAAGCAACAACAAGAGGGGGCAACTAGATGTCACATTGGATGTGACTGTGCATCAACTAAATTTACCAAGTTTTATGAACTCAGTTTGTACCAAATCCATTATTTTGAGGGTTGGTGGCGGTTATATTTTTGTCTGCCAATCTGTCTGTGAACAGAAATACACAGAAACTACTGGAAAGATTACCACAGTATTTGGTGCAGGGATGTGGAGTGGTTCTGGAGAGAGCCCATTCAATTTTGGTGCTGATTGGGATCAGAGGGTTAGATGCAGGGTTTAGTTTTCCGCTAGATAGTTTGTTTTTCTACATTTTCATTCATTTCTCAAAGAATAATTCATGGATCTTGATGGAACATATAAAGCCTGTTCAGGGGGCTGAAATATATGTATCAGATCCAAATAAAAATCTGGATATAGAATATTTAAATGTTAATCAAGGGACTATCAGGACTTGGTGGCGGTATGCCCTTCTCTGTGTGTCCTTCGAATTTTAAATATGTATGCCTTTCTTTTAAAGCTTTCTATTCCAACAAAGAGTCACAACTCGGAAACTTCATTTCCATGATGTACATTAAATACTTTAATGTTTAAGCTCTGCACACAAGCTCTAAAGCTCCTGTTTCAGTTTCACAGAGGAACTTGGACACATGAGGTAACATATGACACAGGGAGCATGTTAAGTTTACCTTAACAAAGCTCCACCATGATGTGTGTTATCACTATACACTACTGACATTCATGCTGGCTGTGTGTAGTAAACACCAATGCAGTTTCCATCACATGTAATTTCAGCTCAACTAGTCCCAGATGTTTTTAGACAGGCTCAGTGAATGGGCGTCTATCTACGTGGCTCATATGCACAGTACCTTTTTCCATTATGCCGTGGGTTGCATGTTGCACTGAAGCAATGACAGTCATAACCAAAACACCTCAGTGACATCATTGATGGAAATCTACTCTGCACACACATACACATGAGTAACATTGTTCCAGCCTTTATCACAGAGCTGCATCTCAACAATGTAAACAAGCCCCACACAGCAGCACATGATGCTTTAATCTGATGCCTTCGATCCACATGATAGACGTGTTCAAGCTCCGGAGATATTAGAGCTGAGGTTACAGATAATAAAAAAAACCCTGAGAGCTACTTGGGTTTGCTGAATCGGATCAGAAGGAGGGATGGGGAAGGTGCAGCGATCAGTAGTGATACACGAGACAACAATGACAGGAATCCAGACTCAAAGCAGACACCGTGCTGTGGCGTTATATCTCCGATCCAGATGAAAAAGCGTTGAACCCCAACACATGAGCTGAAACACGGCCGGCGTCTGTGTCGCTTCACGCCGGGGACTCAAAACGACCGAGCAGTGGGAGAGCTGAGCTAGCGAAGGAGCTACAGAGCTAGCTAGCCTTGTAAAAAGCCATGACAGACGAGGGCGGTGTGCTGGCGGACAACACATCAGCAGCTAAAGCAGCCAAACAGCTGGCCTGCATACGTAACCAGCGCCCGCCCGTCGTCTCCCGGTCTGCCCCGTTAGCTCGCCCAGCTAGCATTAGCCATGAGCGCTTAGCTAGCGTCGCCGGCGCCGGAGAGCCGCCAGCCTGTCAGGGGGGGGGGGGGATAAAACCCAGCATTTCACCACCACGTACCCACGTCAGGAGGCTTCCACACAGCTCCATCCGATCCAGCGACTCCGATGTACTCATCGTTAGCTACCGTGACTGTGTTTGGGCGAAGTGAGCCTGAAGTTAGCAGCCCGCTTCATACGCTCCCGACGTCCGCGGCTCAACTGTCTGGTTCGCTGGTTTCGTTACTCCGGCGTCTGCCAGAGGAGGGCCGGGAGGGCGGAGACTGTGGTGGAGCTTAAAGGGATAGTTCCCCCCCACCCCCCCAAAAAAAGCTGATTCCATCATCATGCACTCACCACTGTGCAGGTGGAGGGTGGGTGAAGTGTTCGAGTCCATGAAACACTTCTGGAGTTTCAGTGGGTAAAGAGTGTTGCAGCAGAATCAAATGCAATTGAAGTCAATGGTGACCAAGTCTTCAAATGTGAAAAAACAACAGGAAGAAATGTCCAATGTCCTCCATGCTGCTCCTGAGGTGTCGTCCAAGTGTCCCCAAGCCCCAACATTCATATTTCATAATGTCAGGGCTCACAGACACTTGGATGACACCACAGGAGCAGTATGGAGACATGTTGTGTGTTTTTTCCTGTTGTTCTTGACGTTTGAAGACGTGCTCGCCATTGACTTCAATTCACATTCACCAGTCACTTTTGTCTGGAGCATCAATGGAGAAGGATACACCCCATCAGACTCAATACATGAATAACACTAATAGTAAATACTGAATCCAATCAAAGAACACGCAGCTGATTGTTTTATTGCATCAGTCACTCAAGGGAAGTTAGGTGGAGGGAGAGAAAGTAGAATATACAATAAAATGATGTCAGTTTAAATCCTGTAACATCACAGATATGCATTTGGATGTGTACTTGGAGTATGGGAAGTGCAGTGTTTGTATGTGTTAAAAAACATTTTCTGACATACATTGCACCTAAGCACTGTCTCTTCCTGCAGCTTCAGTATTTTTCCCACAAGATTCAGACTCTCATCTAACCGGTTCTCGGCTGCAGAAGCATTTACGACACATGTTGCTCTCATTGCCTTCAGTTTACTTATCACACACAGGAGGGTGGCGGTTGTGCCGACACCCTGGAGACAAATCGGCAGAAGCGCTGAGGAGAGAGGACAGAGGTACGAATGTTTGTATGTGTGACTTGTGCCACACCTTAACGTGGTATTCCAGCTGGGATCTGACAAGGTTTCCCAGGAATCTGTTGCTGTCAAACAAACTAAATGAATTCTATAGTTGACTCTTGATCTGCCATGTGATTCTGAACCCCCTCCTTCATCTATTCATGAACATGAAGGTTTGCTGGCTCAGCAAATATAGCCCAAAGAAAGCAAATGGCCTGGATACAGTTTCAGCTCCCACTCTGAAGCAGCCATTTTCAGCCTGAGGGTCAAGACCCCTCGTGGGCTCCACTTAAGAGTGGGAAAAAAAACTATATCTAGAATTTAAGATCTAACTTTTCCAATTCAACACATCAAATAATTGTAAAATTAAAAGCTTTGTGACATGGATGGAGGCATTCAATCACAAACTTCTGTATTAAGTGTAAAAGGAGCGATGTGTACTCTGAGATAATAAATCTATTTTCAGAAGTTAAGTGATTTAAGTTAATTGATCACTGATACATTTGGTTTGGCTTCTTTTTATTATCAAGGATGACTTCACTTGTGGATTGCTATGTTTCAGACAGGTTGGTATGTGCAGATCTCATCTCAGATGTAACTGCAGCAAATAAAATGATTCAGTGATTTTTACACAAGCAGTAAAGGCTGTATTTTTTATGTCATTATGAATATGCATAGTCACTGGTTTATTCCATAAGAGCATCTTCAGTGTAACTGACCAAACAAGCTGTATAAGATAATTTAGTTCTTGTAACACTCGGTTGTCTGGCAGGTGACAACATGGACACAGCAGGAAGTCAACTTTAAATGCATAAAATTAAGACAGAACATTCAAAATCACATTACAATATTGTCCCCATTATGATGATATGCACATTTAAAATGACTGCTTTTGGCAATGCTTTCAAAGAATTGGCTGGATTTCACATCAGTTATTCAGTTACTGCAGCGATTCAGAGCAGCACATCCTTCCACAACCCTCATTACGTTCTATTAGCGGTGGCTTTGACCACATTCAACCTATGAACCATTAACAGGGAACTCTACAAACAGAGTCAACATTCACAGCTGATCCAGCTCCTTTCCAGTGATGAAGTTACACACTTCAGAGAGAGGCGGCATTATTAAAGAACTGTCCTCATTACATTTATTCAGTCTTTTAGCGTCCACACCTAGCCGTTCAGTCTCTGTGTAACCACCTCTCTGTACATGATAGAGATATACACAAAGAGAAGCAGGATAACAAAGAAATCATCCATGAATCCCAGGAGACCGAAAAGCGCTTCTGGAAGGATGTCGAGTGGCGAGGCCAGATAGGTGAGTGCACCAACGAGGCAGAGGAGAATTCGAATCCTGAACATCCAGAAGAGGCCGCCCACGGAAAACATCTCCCTGAAGGCATGACGGAGCAGAGTGGGAACATCTCTCAGCCTGTCCATAAACTGAGGAAACAGTGGAGAGGAAATATTATGAAAATGTTGTTGGAAATTAACTCCCCTAAACCTCTTGTAGCATCTTCAGCGTATTATTTTATAACAAGAATTGCTATTTGCTCATCAAGGATATGTACAAGTAATTGAAAATGAATATTGTGTTATATAGGCCAAGCTAACCTGTAACTGCTAAATATGAAACTGGATGTACTACTCACAGATCTCGGCTGGCCTGAGAACCTGCGGTTGTAATCTTTGATGTCTCGTAATATGAGCTGAGGTTCTGCCTCTCCATCCTGGACCCTCTGAGGAGAAGCATGCTCATGAAATAGTGGGAAAAGCAATGTTACCTGGGAAATGGGAGAAAAACAACACTTAGCACATTGATGCTGAAGGAAAAACTCTATTACTGGACACATATACAGTACATGAGTGAAGAAAGAGTAACATTTTGATGAAAAGAGACCTCAAGCTTGGACTAAGCAGGTGGGAGAGGCTAGTGGGCTTTCTGCTAACAGCTACCCATGCGTCTGGCATGCAAAACAAATAAATAATGCAATAACTGTTGTACAGCCATGATTTATTACATGCCTCACCATTTGTCTGCAGATGGGGCAGTTGATAGCACCCAGCCAGGTGCCATACCTCCAGTACGCTATAATGCAGGAGCCTATGCAGGAAAAAGACAACACAAAGTACACTAGTAACACCTTACATGCATTTTTACAAATTAATTCTATCTTCATTCTGATATCTGCTTATTTTTGTGAAGCTAACCCAAATTAACGAATACATCCAACTGTTTATCATAATACAAAGGTCTATTTTTGCATTTTGAGTATTTTCAGGATTTGTCCAATCATCTTACCACAGAAGAGATGTCCACAGTTGGTTTCCACAGGCAGAACAGCCTGCTGTAAACACACGGGACAAGACATGTCTGTGTAATACTGCTGCCGGGCCTCCGCCTGAGGACTTTCATCCTGGAAATGTAAAACAAATGTTAAATATCATAATCATAGAACAAGTTATTTTGAAATTGGTCCTCTCACTGAAAAGATAAAGATAAAATGTGACTACCTTATTAGCCTAATAACCTTATTATATATATATATTTTTTTTTTTCTGAAATGAGTGGAATTTGTTCGTGGTTAATTTAAAAAACCATAACCCTTTTCAAATTTCCTGTCCTCATTTGGCAGCATACACCTTTCCGCTTAGTTCTCAGAGCTTTCAACTTCTTTCGAACCTACATATTAAAGAGACATTCTGTTGCATTTGCCAGCGTACCTGCTCTGTTTGGAGTTGTTGTCGGACAGCTCGGACGTGCTCCTGATTCTCAGGGTGAATGTTCTGCTCCTCTTGTCTACAACAGCACGAAGAACATACATTTGGCATCAATATTCATCAGGAAACTGTAAACATGGAACAGCACCGATGTGTTTTGGACAGTGCAACCTATCAGGATGTTTCACCATCAAAGATGTTTGTTCAGTAATTCCCCCAAAATTTAAAGTAACTTTGTCTTCATCATACAAAGTTTTTTACCTGCAGAGCAGAGTGAGGAGTCCTGCAAGGAAGGTGATACTGAGCACCACCACAAACAAGACCTGGTTGCTGACTCCTTCGATGAGGGTGTCCTCATCTTGGATCAGGTAGTCCACGTCCCCACATTGATTGTCCTCCATCACCCACACTCATAGTCTACAACACTAGAAAACAAAGACGAAAAAAGAGGATATCACTTAAACACAGCGGCTGTTTGTGATCTTTAAAGAAAGTAGAATTATTATTGCAGTTTTTACAATTAGCTTAATATTGGTGGATGATCTTCAGGGTACCAGGGACCAGCATCGTAAAATGGCTTTAAACAACGAATCTACGCAACCACACACTGACTGAGTCATCTTAAATTCTACTGTGACCAACACACACAAATTACTTGAATATGCAAAATCCTGAAGTTGAGTTCTTACTTTAATTCCGATGGTTCAGCACATTAGAATAAACATGCAAATTTGGAAGCAGCCCAGATTTGTTTTACATCAGGTGACTGCAAAATTGATCAGTATCTTAGTTTTATCGTCAGTGCATTTGACTGACTGGCTGAATTACTGACTGACTGACAACATGGTTATAAAGCTGTAAATGTTTACTATCCTGTCACTGCATACACTGCTAGCCAAGTTTAGCGTTAGCCTCGACTGGCTGATGTTGTTATTTCTTTCTGAACACCTCGGGCGCTGACGTGTCGCTGAGTCGTGAGGAGCGTGTCCTCTCCGGTGGACAGTCTCCAAACAGCGAGACGATTCAACGAGACGTGTCCGGCGCCAGGCTCGTTTCTGCTCGTGGATCTCAGAGCTTCATCTTTAGCCAGGAACGACTTGAGCTGCTGCGTTCAACAGCCACAACAAGATGCAAGATCCTAACCGAGCAGATCCGGTGTGTGTGTGACACACGTTCACATTACAGCAAAGATGGAGCCTCACCTCACAACGACGCCTCACAATGACACCCCACCTTCCTCTGCTGACTTGACGGACAGCCTGTGAGTGATCAGCAGCTCTGGTGTCTGTCACATTATGTTTCACTTTACTGTGGACGCTTCTTCTTCTTTTTCCTTGGTGGGGTCTAATGGCAGCTTGCATCTTGATTGTGGATCGTTACTGCCACCTCCTGGTGTGAGTTAACTCCTACAGTTAATAATAATAATGATAATAATAATAATCCTCTTCTTCGGCTTTTTCTTGCAGGGTTATCAATTCAAACGCTGATTGGTGCATCACTGCACTCCAAGAATAGTTGGTGGGTCTCAAAATAACATAAAATAAAATATAATATTTAGATCTGATAGCCCCCCCCCCCCCTTACTATGAACGATGCACTAATCAACCTTTCCCCCTTTATTCTGTCTTTATGTTTCTTCCATATTATTACGAAATGTTGAACCTCTATTTAAAACACATATACAGTATGTTGATAATATCCCCTTTGTATTGTTTCAGCTTGAAATCTTTTTCATTGTACGTGTACTGCACATTTTACAGTATGTTTTACAATAAGTTGTGCAGTATATTTTACAGTAAGTTTTACAGTATTTTGTGCAGTATAATGTACAGTATATTTTACAGTAAGTTTTACAGTATGTTATGCAGTATGTTATACAGTTAGTGTCATGGTTTCATGGTATATTTTACAGTATGTTGTGCAGTAAGTTGTGCAGTATATTTTACAGTATTTTCTGCAGTATAATGTGCAGTATATTTTGCAGTAATATGTACAGTATGAGTTCTGGTTTGTTTGTTCAAATCTGGCTCCTTTTCAGTCCATGGTGTTTCCCACTCTGGTCAGTAGGTGGCAGCAGTACAGATCAAGACGGATGTCATTGTGCGTTGAAACAAGGAGAAGAAGAGCTGTAAGCCTCCTCGTTCATTCCACCAGCAGCAACAAGAAGATTTAAAAGATTTGAATTTCTCCTCGACGCTTCTCACTGAGGCGGAATGCCTCGTTTCGCTCAGCTGGTGATGGGCCCGGCGGGCAGCGGTAAGGTGCGTCATCAGTCGGTCCCGCGAACTTCCTGAAATCATTGTTGTGCTAGTGGGCTAAAGCTATGCGATGCTAAAGCATGAGGCTGATCTGTGTTCCTCACAGACCAAGTTCGACTTCAAGTTGTATTTGTCACATGCAAGTTAACACACTAGGAATAAAGACAAGGAGGAGAAGCTCAGCTCAGCAGTGGAATAGCTTAATTTAAATAAAAGGTAGAAGGAGCTTATTATTTTAAAACAAGTCAAATACAACACACAACTTAAACAATATACATTCTAAGGTGCAGTGTGACATTCGTTGCAAATGAAGTAACAACTTGAACTATATGGAATATGTGTACATTTGTGGTTATTGTACGTGTATGTGTGTAGTTATTAAACATGTGTGTATCGTTGTTTCAGGTGTGCAGAGGCCCGTCCAACTGATACTGAATTATAAATGGATCATTCATGTGTTTATGTTTCACCTCAGAGTACCTACTGCTCCACCATGATCCAGCATTCAGAGTCCATAAACCGCTCAGTTCAGGTGGTCAACCTGGACCCAGCAGCTGAGCACTTTGACTACCCTGTCATGGCAGGTGAATACTGAACTTCTTTACCTCGCATACTGTTCATTAGAGTAGATTAAGACTAGTTAGCTGTGTATAAAGACACGTGCAGACCGTAATAAAAAGAGGAGATTGCAATAGGTCGTGTTGTTACATCCTTGTAATGGCTTTAAATGGTGTTTTAGGTTTGTTATTACACTGGTTAGTTCACATAGAGTAGAAAAGTATAAAATGCAGCTACACACAAAATAAAAAATTGGTTGTGTCCTCAGACATCCGTGAGCTCATCCAGGTGGATGACGTGATGGAGGACGATTCTCTCAGATTCGGCCCAAACGGCGGCCTCGTCTTCTGCATGGAGTACTTAGCCAACAACTTCGACTGGCTGGAGGAGAGCTTGGGTCACGTGGAAGATGACTACATATTGTTTGACTGCCCAGGTAAAAGCCCTGATAGAGGCACGGTAAGGCTGGTGCAAGGCCGGCTTGGGGTTTACATGCTTCTCTTTGTGCTGATGTGAGGAGGTGGAGAAATGTGAGGGCATCGTACTATGGTGGAGTTTTGACGAGTGGATTTGTGTCTGCAGGTCAGATTGAACTGTACACACACCTCCCTGTAATGAAGCAGCTGGTGGAGCGGCTTCAGCAGTGGGAGTTTCGGGTGTGCGGGGTCTTTCTGGTTGACTCCCAGTTCATGGTGGAGTCTTTTAAAGTAAGGCAACCCTCCAATATCCTCATGTGTTTATTTGAGTCGTTGTTGTTTTTTTAACCCGAAGCTGCAAATCTTACCCAACTGCAGTTTATCTCTGGAGTCATGGCCGCCCTGAGTGCCATGGTGTTATTGGAGATTCCTCAAGTAAATATAATGACTAAAATGGACCTGCTCAGTCCAAAGGCAAAGAAGGAAATAGAAAAGTAAGTAACAATGTCATGTGTGATCCATTTATATAAAATAAGCATTAATGTGAATTGTTGTTCAAATGAAATCCTCTTTTTTTTTATCTGGAAGAAATATTCATCACGTTTTGCATCTTGTTCAGATACCTGGACCCAGATATGTACGCGATGATGGAAGACGCCTCCGACACCATCAGATGCACAAAGTTCAAGAAGCTGACTCAAGCCATCTGTGGCCTTGTGAGTGAGAACCTTCATTTCATACTGGATTTAGTTTTGAATCAGAAAATGTCTTTCTTAATGAGACAGTGTGCCTGTCCGTCCAGATTGATGACTACAGCATGGTGAGGTTCCTGCCTTTTGACCGCACAGACGAGGAAGGTGTTAACATAGTGCTGCAAAACATCGACTTCTCTATACAGTACGGAGAGGACCTGGAGCTCAAGGAGCCAAAGGTGAAGAAAACAAACAGAACCACAACATGTAAAACCACGTAACCATCTGAACTATTCATTTAAGTGATAACATGTTCTCTCCATGTCTACAGGAGACTGAGGAGGAGCCCGCTAACCTAAACTTTGATGAGATTTTTCAAGGCAAAGCGGACAGCTGAGGAGAAACGCCACTCCAGAGCTGCTGGAGTATTAGTGCCATGTTGAAGAAAAAAATAATTCTGAGATTTTGCGAATTATGTTCTAAAAGGGTAAAGTCAAAATATCACAAGAATAAAGTCATAATTTGTGCAAGTGGATCATGAAATTATTTTTTTTCTGGTAATATTATGACTTTCTTTTCTAAATCTCAGATTTATAATACTTAAGTAAAACATCATAAAAGAGCAAGATTCACTGCATCAAGCCCAGGTGGAGAATGGCACGCCCACAGAGACAATGGACAAAAACTGAATATAAAGAGAAAACTAATATCTTATGTCATATATATTTAAAAGGGTTTTGTCTTCGTGAGCCACTTTGACGACTCTAGAAATGTGTGATTTGAATTCACTGATGCTGAAGAGTTGTTGTTAAATGTGTTTCTATTTTGGAATAAAATAATCCATCAAATATACAATTAGTGTGTGTGTTTGTGAGTGAGACAGAGTGAGTGAGACAGAGTGTGTGTGTGTGTGTGTGTGTGTGTGTGTGTGTGTGTGTGTGTGTGAGTGTGAGTGAGTGTGAGAGAGAGAGAGACAGAGTGAGTGAGAGTGTGTGTGTGTGTGCGTGTGCGTGAGTGTGAGTGTGTGTGTGAGTGAGTGTGAGAGAGAGACACAGAGTGTGTGTGTGTGAGAGACAGAGTGAGTGTGTTTGTGTGTGTGTGAGAGAGAGACAGAGTGAGTGTGTGTGTGTTTGTGAGAGAGAGAGACACAGAGTGTGTGTGTGTGAGAGACAGAGTGAGTGTTTGTGTGTGTGTGTGTGAGAGAGACATAGTGTGTGTGTGTGTGAGAGCGAGAGAGACAAAGTGAGTGTGTGTGAGCGAGAGAGAGAGACTGTGTGTGTGTGTGTGTGTTGCGAGGGCGCCCCCATGCGGTCGCCCCCCTTCATTACACGTGTCCACTTCCTGTAGGGTGGGACAGGCGGAAGCATTTCTCTCGCTGAGCAGTTGGATTGATCGACTATCACTCAACATGCCGGTGAGTAAACACAAACACGACAAATGACGAGCAGAAGCTGTTATTGTTCAGTTTAAAGCGAAAATAAACCGAGCGATAACCTCAGCGGGGGAAACGAGGCCCTCCGAGTTAAGCTAGCTGTGGTGTCGGCTCTCGTTAGCATAGCTGCTTAGCCACCTCAGCGTGTATTCGCAGTTTAACGATGCGTGTAACTTCAGAAATGAAACATGATCTGATGTAACTTAGCTGCTCACGCTTCTCAGAGGCGTAATCTTTAAATCGCATCAGCTGCTGTGTGTTAGCATGCTGTGGTACGGGGAGCGGCAGAGATAGCATCGATGCTAACTGGCAGAAATGGTCATTATTATTGTTATTGTGATTATTAAATCAGAAGTGACAGCAACTTCATTCCTCCTCTTCTCTTTCAGGCGTATCACTCCAACCTGATGGTCCCTGAAACCAGGCTGGTGGGGAACATGGCTCTGCTGCCCCTCAAGACCCAGTTCAAGGGACCAGCCCGAGGAGACGGTGAGGATGTGGTGGTTTTTATTACCAAGCTCAGAGTAAAGACAGACACACTCACTCAGCCTTCATCGTGTTTGAATGGGTTTTTGTTTTTGCAGGTTTAAGTCTTTGTCATGACGCGTTGCTCAGTTCCTGAAACATGCATCTGCTTCACGTCCATAAATGGCCTGAATGTTACATCCTCACTGTTGACTTCTTCACACATTTCCTGTGACATACCAGTTTAAAGCTCTTCAGTGCACGTCGGCTTTCAGCGATGTTTGCAAGAACGTACACGCCATCTACAAAGCAGAAACATTTGTGGAACCATGATTTCGTGGGGTTATGATGTGATAAAACACAGTAGGGTGTAAGATACGACACTAAGCAAGGAAAGGATCTGGTTCTATACGATACTGTAAGAAACAATATTAATAATAAATAACAAGAACAAGAATCTGCGGCTTTGTGGTTGTATGTGTGAAAAATAAATCCTGGATCTGCCCCTGATCTAGATCCTCATAAAAATGTGCACCTCCTCATGCAAAACAACACTTTGTATTCACAACACACAGAAACACTTGGTCAATTCTTGAGTTAATCTTATGCATGAATTTCTGTGCTTCATTTCAGGCATAGATTCAGACATCATCGATGAGGCCATCTACTACTTCAAAGCCAATGTTTTCTTTAAGAACTATGAAATCAAGGTAAGACATGTATTATCCCTCATCTAATATGACTGAAGTATTACACATGTGTGTACATTTAAGGATATGAATGCGTGGAGCGCTGCCTCGCTCGTGTTCTTGTTCCTGTGTGTATTTCCTCTCCTTCCCATCATGAGGCAGCTGTTCTCTTCGTTCCTCCACATGCCCCAGCTTGTTTCTTCTCCTTCCCCTCAGCGCTGCATAGCTGCTCAGGATTTAAACTATGCAGCCTTTCACTGTCACGACCTGACTGAAAATGTGTCTGGTTTCATTTCTTTCAGAACGAGGCGGACAGGACTCTGATATACGTCACGCTCTACATCTCTGAATGCCTGAAAAGGCTACAGAAGGTAAGATGTGTAAAGTTTGTAGCGTTTGATGTTTGCACTTCGTATTAGCTCCATTAATCGTAATCCGTGCAATAACAAAGCAACCAAAGGCTGTGGACCCTCTAAGGGCTCAACAGATGGTTTTTAAGGAGCCATTAAATGAGTAGAATCCAAATTGTTTTTCCTTCCACACAAGTAAGGAATAAGCAGCTATTTGAATGGGTTTAAATAAAACAGATGAGCCATTTATTTATTCATTGATTTGTCTCTTTACAGTGCAGCTCCAGGGGTCAGGGAGAGAAGGAGATGTACACTCTGGGCATCACTAACTTTCCCATCCCTGGAGAACCTGGATTCCCTCTTAATGCAATGTATTTAAAACCTACAAACAAGCAGGAGGAAGGTAAGAACAAGCACAACAAAAATAGTTCTTCATGTGGTCCATTTGTGCTGTTTCACTTCTCTATTCTCTGCATCAGAGCCAGTTCCCTTGTCCCCTTCTTATATTTCAGTACATTTTAGCCGAGGAGTATCAAGCTGAAAATAGAAACGCTGACCAAAGCCTTGTGTGTTGTTTCAAGCTTGTGTGGTGTCCCCTCCTGTTTTTACTGTCATCTTTTTTCTGTGAAGAACATATGGGTAGAAAACAATGTAAGCAGTACCCAAGGTCTCCTTTCCCAGCTGTGACATAGCAGTAATGAATGTTATGCAACTCCTTCAGAGACTATGAGGGCGTACCTGCAGCAGATCCGCCAGGAGACCGGCTTGCGGCTGTGTGATCGAGTGTTTGACCCCCAGACAGACAAACCCAGCAAGGTGAGTCCAGCATCTCCAAGTCAACACCACTACAGATTAATATTCACATAGCACCAGCACCAGAGAACACCCGTCACATCGGCTCTGACACACTTTTCCTGCATTAAAATTGTCAGTGCAAATGTAACCTTTGTCCAGAATGTACCAAGTTAACAGCGTTAAGTCTGGCAAAAGGAAATTCGAGATAAATTAATCTACAGCTTCTCCAGAAGGATCTCAGTTAAATGTGGGTTGCTCTTTTTAATCCCAGTCTATTTAGGCTCTTTTTCAATCCTTCTGTTTTTGCCTTTCTACACCACATTCAATTTGTTTTCCCAGCACAACAGAGCCTACATGACCAGACAATTAATGATTTACTGGTACTATAGCAAAATGTTGAACCCAATGACACACTAGACAAGTGATTTGATCACCAGAGGTACTGGAGTACATCTGATCTACAACACGTTCAGTTGTCTTGTGACTGAGGAGCTGTGTGTATTTTTTATTCTTCTTTCAGTGAAACAGCTCCACAGACTTTTTCTAACCAGAGTTTTGTTTCTTTCAGTGGTGGGTGTGTTTCGTCAAGAAGCAGTTCATGAACAAAAGTCTCTCAGCTCCTGGACAGTGAACGACTCAGGTTCTGCAGTTTCTGCAACATGGATGGATTTTTTCTGGGGCGGGGGGGTTTATGTTGCTAAAAAAAAAAGATTTTATACTCATTGAGTTCAAGGATGTGTCTTTGTCTGGATGTTGATCATATTGAGCTGGTGCTTAATTCATTAAATCACAGATTGGAAAGTGGGACTGTGGTTTTGTTCTTCTTGCACTTCACATCATTGAGTCTCTTTTTATCGAAGGGACATGCACAAGCCTGGAAACAGCCCTTTAGAGGAAGTGTGTGTGTCTAATTTTCTCTCAGATTCTCACAAAATAAGGGCAAGTTATATATTGGAAGTGATTAAAAACATCCAACAAATCGGTCAACAATGTCCACATTGAGCTTTATTACTTGTTTTCACAATCTTAACATTGATTGACCTGCACGCCTCCACATACCCATCAAATGATGTTCCTTATTAGCCATAAAAAAATGTTATTACTACTGTTCAGCCCTGATGAGCGACTCGATCGGGAGATCATTTCATGGGTGCTGTTTGAAGTGCCACAGAACTACGACATCACGACCTCTGCATCTTCTCTATCTTCATGTGCAACGTCAAGGACAAATAGTTTATATTTACAAAGGTAAAAATGTAGCATGTTCATTACAAAAGGTATTTATTGGTGTGTTGTCTTTGGTTTGTCAATAATAGAGTTTAACTGCCTTTAAAACAAGCCGTCAGATGCAGTTTTTATTGAAAACAGGTTTCCTTCCTTTCTTGGCAATCAAAGTTAAGGCAGCGATGGATGATTATTTCCCCCCTCAGGGAAAAAAACTCTTAAAAATGTGCAGGAAAGAAAAGCCAGTGTCTGTAACTCCATCTTGACTGCAAATGCTCCAGAACGACATACATCGATTGTTAAACAATAGACTGGATGGCTCAGTGTGGCAGGTTGAAAATAAAAATAAAAAAAGACTCAAAACAGATGATACTCATCTTGAAATAGTCTCAGTCTAAATAAATAGGTTCATATAAAGTAAATAAGTGTGGAAATGGTGCATTAATCAGACAGGATTTTACTTCTCCCCCAAAAAGTATGCACATAAAGAGGTGATAGCCTGTTTAATTTATCTTCCTGTGAGCGAAACACTGATTCTTGAACAGAAAGCCGGGCTCGTCCCTCTGGGGGAAGGAACATTCAAAAGTAAAATGGGAACTTTCTCGGCAGCATGAATACCACTGTCATTCAACAACATTTATAAATAACTCTCAAACTGCAAGACAAAAATTAATAAAGAAATAGGTGACGGCTCAAAAAAAACAAAACAAAGAAAAAAGCTGATGGTACTCAACTATACATGGGTTTGTAATTTTTTTTCTTCTTCCAGCGAGTCTCTCTCTTCTTCGGGTTGACTGATGATGATAGAATTGTGTTACACCATCAGTGGCTGACTTAAGTGTAACCAGTTGTCAAATACCCTGTAGAGTTCTAACCTAAAACAAAACATACATCTCAGGTTAGGTTGGAGAGACAATTACAATGTTGTACAAGCAGAGACTTCACATGAGTGAGCAGCAACAGTAAATTCTCATAAGGTCCAAAATAAATGTGATAGACTTCACACTGACTGATCGTTTCTCTGCACCAGGACACATTTACAGGAGGAATTCTGATGATCATTGATGTTGTTTTCCTTCTCTACATATAAAAACAAGTTAACTATAATTGAAAGATTATGCATGAAGTGCATTACCTCAGCAGCCCTATAAACTCCAGACATTTAATGAACACTTGGTGCTATTCGATCTTAAGAAAACTGTGCCGGTATATTTCATCATGGAAAAACTGTCTGGATTTCAGGTGAGTCACAAATGCTGTTGAGGGTAAAAACTCATAATGGATTCAATCATCATCTGTCCTGATGCAGAAAAAAGGTCAGTGTGGATGTACTTACTGTGTTGATGTCTGGAGTGAAGCTTTAATCAAAAGCCATCTCTTGACTCCTCCGCACACATCGAGCCACTTTCTTCTTAAAAACTCCTGCAGGATCGTCCCTCCACTCTTTCTGCAGGACAAACAACAGCTCAATCATTTCATTTAGCTTCTTCCTACTTCTCGTTCAAAGCCTTTTGTACAAAATGCTGAGAAGCACAGTTGACTTCAAACACACGTTTGAACCATCACCTTCCTTTGGCTCCAGGCAGCCCCTCTAAATAAGAAGATAAGCCCCCTTTTAACCCAACGAAAACTCAGCTTGGCCTTGACAGGTGGTGATTTGCCCCGGCATCGACCCACATCACTCAGCCTACGTGTTTGGATTTCCATTAGAATAGATATACTAAACTGAATGATAACTTAAGAGTCATTTGATGTTTTGTAAGCTACAGCACACAATCAATCAACACACAGATTAGAATTATTTGTCCTGTGTTTCCTACAGATTCTTTTTAAACAAATACACAAGACACACACACACAGAGGAAAACAATCAACCCCAATTAGAGTTGGCACTTACAGCTGCATCTACATTGGCAGGAGAGTCTCCATTGGGGTCTGCCAACATGGATATAACACTGATCATTATGGTCTCCACCGTATGGATGGGCAGCCAGCGCTCCTCAGGCTTCTCATAGCCATACTTGTCCTCACCAGGTTCATGCAGGATAGAGATGCATACATCACCATTTTTCGCCACTGGGAGAAAAACAAGTTTACATTAAGATTAGCAACATGTTTGCACTTCAGCACAAGATCAAATATTATATAATGTGGCTCCAAATTTGAAAGCTGAACCCCATGCATTTGCATTTACTCATTTGTTTATACAACTGAGACACAGAACTAAAGCTAAAATATTTGATATATAATATTGTTTACGCCATTTAAAAGTGTATGATACTGAACAGAACCTGGGATTTTTAATAATGTAATGGAAATTCAACATATTTGTGATTGTTACAGTGACTTTCATATTCTATTTTTAAATAAAATATGTGCATGCTCATCTACACTGCACCCTGAGGCAGTTTTTTCAAATTAAGTAACTGTTTTTTTTATGATCGCAGAGGAAAGCACTTAATTCACATCACTTAGGTTTCACATGAAGTAAATGCGTGTGGAAATTGTGCCGATTCTATTTTGGGGGGTTAGAGTGCTTATTCACTGTCGCAGCATTTACACACTTATCGACTGGACTAAATGAATTAGAGACACAGGGTCTGGAAGGTTTGCACTCACCATTTGGATGCCAGATCTCTGTGACAAACTTCATCTTGGGAGGCCTGAGAGGATAGTCCCGCGGAAAGGTTAACGTAGCCTTGAAGAAACCTCCCTCGCTGCAAAGGAGAAAGATGCTGGTGTTGAGTATTGCACTGGGGGAACAAAGGCGAGTTACTTTATGGGTGAGGCCTCTCACAATAATGTGTCCTGAGGTCCAATGACGACCACCTCCCACTGATAGATGTCGTCATCATCGACCAGACCCGCAGAGAAGCCTTCCACTGGGTTCTTGTTGAGCTCTGAAATACAAGTTATCTCATTTAAAAGGGATAGTTCACCACCATGCAGATGGAGGGTGGGTGAAGTGTTGGAGTCCACGAAACAAAAAAGCGTTGCAGCCGAATCAAATAAAATTGAAGTAATTCTTCAAACAACAGAAAAGTGCCTCCATGCTGCTCCTGTGGTGTCATCAAAGTGTGACAAGCCCTGAAATTCAAGTGCTGCTCCAAACAGCATCGTTTACACCATGTGTTTAACCTGAAGTCTGGATCACAGAGGATATTCAGGCTGGCGGACACTTGGGTGACGCCGCAGCAGCAGCATGGAGGCATGTTGTGGGGTTTTCTGTTGTTTTTATACGTTTCGAAGAATCGGTTCCCATTTACTTCACTAGTATTGGATTTGGCTGGAACACTGTGAACCTCTGAAAGTGTTTTATGGACTCAAACACTTCACCCACCCTCCATCTGCATGGGGACTGAGTGAATTCTCATTTTAGGGCGAACTATTCCTCTAACAAACCAATTAAAAACGCGATCATCAACACCACACGAGGTGTGAATTCAAAACGAGTCTTTTTTTTTTTTTTTGCTGTGTGGAAAATTGTTGACGACACAAATCCCCGTCACACAGTCTGTCTGGAACACCGAGGGAAACACATTCACGTTTTGTGGGTGATTGCGCAACACCTCGGCTAACAGCTGTGTGACACGCTAACGGAACACGTGTAGTTCAACTTTGCTCTCTCCGTATCTGCGCGTGAGAAACACGCAACACAACGCAACACAACCACAGACGAATAACGTGGGTTTGACAGCGACAACGAAAAAAAAAGAAGCGCCACAGCGGCGCGGGGCAGCTTTTAGCTTCACGTTATCAACAGTTAGCTTGCTAACTCACCTCCGAGTTGTTTACGCAGTAACAACGTGGACTGGTCCGTCATGCTGTCGCTGGATGCTCGCGGGTGAATTCTACTTTGAGCGTTTCTCTGTGAACTGACTCGATCTGTCAACGCGGTGAAAGTAAAACATGTGAAGCTGAAGGTAAAACGTCACGTTTCCTCCCGAGTCTCGGTCTCAGCCACAACATGAGTCAAGACTCCCCACGGTGGAGGAGGCGGAGGGCACCCTCGGTGTGAGCTGCCAGGCAGACCTGGCTCACAGGATGTGTACCTATCCTCGACATAATCGAAGTGTTAAATAAAACAGTGAGAACGATACAGTCCAACGAGCAGCACGTGTGAAGTACAGGGGTTTTAATCGTACGGACAGAGCTGTACTTTGTGGCTCACACAGTCAGGGTAGTGGTGCCTGTGAGACATATCTTAGGGTAGTAATATTCCTAAGGACAGTGATAACTTTTCTTGTTCGTGTAGTTTTGCAGTAGTGTCTCCCACCATCGGTGCAGTACTGCCTCAAGCGGTACAAACAAGTACTACGAGGTAGATAATCCAATCATGTGTCCCCTTACTCTTTTAATTTCCATGTTGGTTTACTAAACCTTTATTGTTGATCATTATTACTTATTTTACTATCTTTAACTTTGTTGACCTTTTAGTATCTTTGCATAATTTAACTTTCTTAACTCTGTATCTTAACTATCTTTCTTTCTTTTCTTGTCGTCTCTTCTCGTATTGACTGCTTTGACATGCATTACCTGTATATTCAAGTTTAAACTGAACTTACTTTTTTTTCTCACCACAGTAAAATCCATTGAAGTATTAAGAAGCATTTAAATCACCACATAGGGAAATCAAATTCGCAGAAATATATTGAAGAGGAAATTGTAACAAATCAAATGCAATCAAAATTGGAGTAGTTGAAAAAGTGCTTGCCATCCTGCACAGAGCTCTGACCTCAGCACCATCCAGCTCCTCTGGGATGAATGAACACTGATTACCTCTTATCATTCAACATCACGGCTCGACCTCCCTGACGCTCCTGTGGCTGCATGTGGAAGCATTTCCCCCAGCCAGGCTCCAGAATCTTAGGGAACGTCTTCCTGGAAAAGTGGATGAAGTTATATAGTAGATTTAATATTAGATTTTCAGCAATCAGAGTAATGAGTGTGTGAAGTGTTTGAATACTATGGAGGTCTCTCTTCCTCTCTAACCTATATTCTAAGCATGATTAAGTCATTCGTGCCTCTCAAGCTGAGCTAAACTCAATATGGCCTAAAAACAAATTACCCCAGTCCTGATTCTCTTTATCATCCCAAGCTGTTCCCTTCTGAGTACACACATCCCCTGTACTGCATCCTCCACATCCTCTGCCACCTCTGTGTTGCTTTATGTGAGCAGCTTTTAAATCCACCTCATCTCACTTTGCTCCTTTGCAACAGTTTTATAGCATTCCACATCTAAAAGCCTCTAAAAATACCAAAGTATGCACAATTGCCTTTCAATGTAAAAAGCCCTATAACATTTGCAAGCTTCATTAAAGGTTACTGTCATTGGATCACCTGAAGAAGAGACCTGAGCTGTGGTGTAACTTGTCTTACTCTGGCAGCAGTCCGTCCTAAAAAGCTTCCATATATATCAATTTGTAAAAATCAAATCTATCTATTGAATCATATTGAATCTATCATATTTATCTTATCTAGCTATCATATCTTTCATATCTATAGTATCAATCGTATCGTATCTATCTTGTCTGTCTGTCTATCTGCATCATAACACCCTTCTTTAACCAAGCATGAATTTATTCCTGCACCATTTGCATTATCACAACTGTCATTGTTCCATATTTTGGCGTTAAACTCCAGTTTATCCTCAAAAATATCAACACATTGTTTGATTCCCTGCTTTTTTGGTGGGAAAATTCACAAAGTATACATCATACCCACATGAAATATCTTTGCCTTGAACTAATTTGAACCTGACTGACAGTCTCTTCTGTACGTCTCCCCTGACAAAGCCCTCTGTATTTCCCATCATATATTTGCACAGCTCCCCTGCAACAACCTCTGACTCATCTGGGAACGTCTCTGCTCCTTCAACCAGCGCTCCAGTCACCTCAGGTCTTTTACCGACTTGTCTGTTTTTTTGCCCACAGGCGCCCATCATAAATGCAGAGCAAAGACCATCTTTTAATGAAAAATGTATCAGGAGGAGTTTCTACTTGAGCTGGTCTTGAAGGTGGTATTTACCTGCACACACACACACACACACATCCACACACACACTGCTGTCACACTCACTCAGGAAAAGCTCTTTGCGACGGCTCCTTCCCACACAGCTTCTGCAGACAATGGGAAGAAACCTCAGACATTTGAAAGAGGACGAGAGCGGATGTTTAGATTCTTCTGTTTGATGAATGATGAGGTTTAAACTTGCATTAGCTGGTGTCAGAAAAACAGCCACATAACCGGAGCTGTCTCACGATTCTTCTTCTGATACATTCATTCTTTTTGTTGCCACTGCTCCTCTTGGAACTCCAGCTGCCTCCTTATCAGCACTGTCGATTTAAGTTAACTTTAATGTCCCTGTGTGTCTGTAAATGGAGGAGGAGTGTAGAGAGCTCACAGGAAGAGCTGTAGGTTTCCTCCGGCTGAATAACCATTTACAGCAATCTGTCAATCCCTTGATCAAAGTGCAACTGACCGAAACTGATTTGTTGGCATGGAATTTTCTCTTTTGCACCCATCTCCTGGTCGTAAACTGGTGCGCTCATTCATCCATCCATCCTTTATCTTTCTTTTCGAGGTGGAGGAGACTTTCCACAATAAGTTTGGTACAAAACAATAAAGAAAAAAATAAATAGAGCCAAACAGGTTAAAAAGTATATTGTTGCTTTTATGCTGCCTGAAATGAAGCCATTAGCTGACCTTTTATTTAACACTAGTAAAGCACTGAAGCACCTTTGTCCTTTATCAGCTTTCATCATTTATTTATCTCAATCTGTGACGTGAAGATTAAAAAAGTCTCTTCAGTTACGTTTCTCTCCTGCAATGGAGAAATACAAACACACAGCAGCAGGAGCACTGTGGCAACGTCTATTTTACAACAGAACGTAATGAGCCTTCTGGGAAATGTGGTCTTAACTCCGAGCGCTAACAACACCACTTGTATAAGACGGAAGCTGTACATACTGCATATATGACACTCTTATTTGTATGAAGTAATGTGGCCATTAAACACTGTATCATTAGGCAATGACAGAGTGCATCGATGCTGGTGCATTTACCTCAGTGCATATTATCAGAGCTGCACTGAACCCAGAGGCAGGAGAGATACAGAACCCTGGCCAGTGGCTAATAGCAGGTAATTTGTTGCATTGATTACAGCTGTCTCATTGCTGTTCTGAGGTCGAAACCACATTGGAGTCTGCTATTGATGCTCTTTTAACCGAGAAAGTGAGTGAGTTGCTGACTTAGACCTCTTCACTTGAGAGTTTACGATGAAATAGGAGATTAGACGGCTTCAGAAGTGGCCCAAAGTGTGATTGAAGCCTAGAAATATAATAACTGTATTTTCACTTAAATGTCAGAGAGTTCAAATGAGAAAAAAAGGTTTCAGTCTGTTTGAAGAGAGATCTTGTCATAGCTAAGGGCCACTTCACAATAAAGTCTATTTTTTCACTGTGGCTTAGAAACTAGAGCGCAACCGATATGGATTTTTGTGAGGCCAATATCTGTACAGGTTTCAGATATATATACCAGTCATAACCTGAATAACGTGGAGCTAAGTTCACACACTTTGTCTCTTCCGTTCTTTGGGGACATATCACAGAGTCAACCTAATGTTGCCATGGTACCACACCTTTACTGTCTACTTAAAGGAGTCAAAGTAGGCAGTCAAAGAAATCTCTAAACACAATGGAGTTATAGTCTGGAGCTCCTGGAGTTTGTAGCTCTCTGAACTTGGTCGGTAGAACCGCATCTTTGAACGTTAAAAGGGATTTGAAGTAAACTCAAGTTTGAGCCTGGGGCACAGCTGTTGATAAAAAGAGTCCAGGTGGACCAGCAGCTCTGAGTCAAGTGCTACTCAACATCGATAGCTCCATCATCTATGAAAATGTGATCAAAGCTAGTCCACATTTCCACGATGTTGCATGCTCCTGTCTGGGAATTTGACCCTGTGATTTATAACGTGTTTTAATCGTAACCGCAGAAATCTCAGTTGACCAAACCATGTCCGCACGTGCCCCATGGAAGGTTTCTATAAATGAGTTAGCATGAAGCAGAGGAGGACACAGAACAAAAAAGAAGAAAAAAGTGCCTTAAAAATAATATATGTTTTGATTTGCCATGAAACATAAAATTGAGCCAAAAAGATTAAAAAGAAATCTACAAATACTGTGTTCTAATGATTGTTGACATAATCTGTCAATGTTTTAATTAAACAAACTCCATCTCTTGCATCATAATTATAAGTTAATACATTAATAAATTGCAATTCATACTGGTGGATAAGGGCTGGAGAGACGTTTACTCCCACACATGAAAACTACAATAGTGTGGTGACATAAAGTCACTGTCAAGACGCTGAAGCAATTAGCAGAAAAGGTTGTTACTAATTGAGCCGGCAGGATTTCTCGCTCTCGTGAGATTGTGAAAAGTGTCACACTGATTTGCTGCCTGGAACCAAGTGAGTATTTCTGTCTGGACAACAGAGGACGTTAAACATGTTATTGTTTCGGAACGCGGGTGAAGTAATTAAAACATTTTGATGTGGGCTGTGAGGTGTAGAGAGATGCTCGTCCCCACATTAGCTGTTTTAGTCTGTGACACACAAACAGGATGTGGTAACTCGCACTGTACCATCTGCTGCACACGTTCAAGCACCAGCAACAGGAAACAACACTATTGATTTCAGTGACCCTTTGACTTTTCTTCCAGCTGTGTTTGTTAACCACATCTACCACCTCCATTTCCTTTTGCCCATGAAAGCTGATCAATATGCACTTATTTGGTGAATTTATCATAATTTATTGAACCGATGGGCTGTGTTGAGAATGTGGAATGAGTTTCATTTGAACTTTAACTACTGGTAATGATATTTATTTGAGCTGTTACGGTTCAGGTGATTAGAGCAGCTGAAAAGTCAAAGTGAAAATGTTTGTGTTCTCCCTGACTGGCTTGAGCAGGTTTGACAAACGACACTTCACCTGACCCACACATCCATGAACAGATCACAGTAAAATACTTTACAGTGTTGTGCGGCTTTTGCATTTGTGTTGTGGCTCGTGAAGCTGTGTTGTGGTTCTTGTAGTTGCGTTGTCACTTTTGCAGTTGTTTTGTAGTTTTTGCATCTGTGAGAGACGTCTCAGCCTCCAGATTCATTTCTTATTCATTTTCTTTAACATCTGAGCTGTTATTCATTTGTGTGTGTGTGTGTGGCTAAAGTGTATTGATAGATACCTTGACACAACACTGAATATATTTATGTTGTGTACCTATATTACATATTGTATTATTTATATACAGCTGCAGCAGGATGTGATGTATGAGGTGCTCCCTCTGGTGGGCGTGGCCAATGCAGGAACCAACCTATGGTTGACGTAAACGCCCTCCGAGTGCTATTTAAGTTGGTGGCGTTCAAACAGCATCATTCTGATGAGTCTCGAATATAAATACATTTGATTTCAATGTGTTTGACTCACATTGATTGTTCATTTACAAAACTGCATCTTGGTTTGTTGTCAAAAGATTGAAAATCCTGAAATGCAGTACAAGTATATTAGTCGGGAATAATTTATGGCAGACAATGATTGGTTGTGAAGACCGTTTGATTTTTAACTTCAGCGGATCATTAAAGGGAAGACATCAGGGAAGGGGCATTATATAGGTGATTGATTATTTCAGCCCTGTGGAGGGAGACTGTAGCTTTAACTCAGCTGCTCCCTCGTTCTCTGTTCTCCATAAAACACAATCACGTACTCTTATAAGAATCATCATCATTCTGCTCCTTAACTCAGAGGCGTAGTGTCGCATTACAGTCATTTCACATTCATCTGAGACAAAGCTTATCAGTGGGACTTTTAGAAGAACTAGTGCACATGCTCATCAATTAAAAAATCAGTGTGTCTACACTCTTCCCACCGTCGTCCTTGCACTCCCAGGAGTGCTGCACAAGACATTTGGGCTAATAATCTTCTTTCAAATAAGACTGATTATAATGTAACCTCTATATTGACTCGGCCCTTTATCACAGCTAAGAACGCAAACACCCAACCGTCATCAGTCAGTCTGAGCCACGTTGCACCGGCTCATGTAAAAGCCATTATCTTTAATAAAATACCCACATCTCTCCAGCAGCATCAGATTGGCTCATTTGTTGTTTTTAGCTTTGGAGGTGGTTTATTTAAGGAATCTAATTTCCTCTGGGAAATTATACATAGGCTACTGTAAAGGTGGAATTAATTTATTGGGCTTATGTGCCCCGCCTCACTAGTCACTGTCCAGCAAAGGAAATAGACATGTCTGAGAATACCCAGAATAAATACATAAATACATAGACTAAAGTACAGTCACAGTTCTAGAACCACGGGTGTCCATGGAAAAGGGGAATATTTATATAAATAAAACCTAAAATGACAGAATGTGGCACTTACACCATGTATAGATTAATTAAAGGAACAATACACAAAACATCATCATGTATAATAAGGTTGAATGCATTATATTAATTGTTAGTTGATGCTGCCTTTCAATAGATGGCAGTGTGACCCACATTTTCCAGGGGATGCTTGTATATCTTCTGCTTTGGAGAAGTTTAAAATGACAAGCTGCAACTTTTGGAGTTTGAATTGTTTTGACAGTTTACCTACTGTATTTATCTCTTTCCTTTTATACCTATCTATGCAGAGAAGATTGCTGAGTGTGCAACTTTGTGTGTAATCTGTGCAGACAAACACACCAGAGAGCAGCACGTCTGCAACCACCAGTGATTCCTGTGAACGAGTGAGATAAGCACATCACTGTCTTTGTCCGAGAATTATTCAGGACATCTGGGGGAATCTCAAAAAACAACTTTCAAAGACACAAACTGTGCTTTTATTCTGAAAATGTAGACTCCACATTTAACTGATTTACCCCGGGTCAGGGCTTGCAGGCTCATTATCTTCCAATTAACAGTAATTATTCATTATTAGGCCAATAGCATACAGCTCTAATGTTATCGGCACAGTTTTATTGGACTCAGTCAGCAGAGTTGTAGACTGGATTTATAGGAGCAAGGCTGATGTGATAATGTGTGAATGGTTTTCTGTATAAAATTCGTCTTTAGAGAAACAGTGAGTCGGTACATTTATAGAAAGAAGATAAAGGAAAGTTATAAAAAACAATAATTTGTATTGTAAAGTCTGTGAAGAGTGACAAGCTAATTAAAAGAGAACTTATCTGATGGATCGTGAAACCACAAATTGGCCGATTTCTTTTTTCTATATAGTTTGATGTTTGGCGGATGAGTGTAACTCATGCCACACTGTATGTTTTATTTTCACACTGATGTGCCCTGCTTTAAATAATGGAGCATTAAATCCCTCCGGGACAGCTCGACACCCTGCATGGCTGATTACATCCTGCTTTGATTTAAATGCACTCATCCCTCACAGACATCCTCGGAGTCCCCCCCCACCCGTTGCGGCCCGGAAATTAGTGGGCCAGCTGAAATGATTAATAAATGCCTGGTAAATAAATCCAATTTTGTCACCATGCAGCGGGACGCCTCACGGTCTGGGTTTCTAACGTCACCACGGCCTTTTCCATGTTGCTCTGGAATTACATAAAGGTACAATGGTGTTCATGGTTATCTTCAAAGAAAGCATCTTTCAAAGATCATTGATTTCTCCTTTGTAATGATCAAGACCGAATTATAAAGAGATGAGACAGAAAAAGTTGTTTTTCTCTCAATTTCTTGCATTTTCTTGCCGCAGGTTTCTAAAACTGCTTCCACCAATCCATTCATCTATACCGCTTCCTTTTGAGGGTCCCAGGGGGTGCTGGAGACAATCCCAGCTGACATTGGTCACCACAGAGACACCATACAGAGACAAAAATCACATGTAGGCTGCATGTCTTCGGACTGTGCAGAGGCCGGAGTACCTGGGGGAAACCCACGCAGACATGAGGACAACATGCCAACTCCCCACAGAACGATCCTGACCAAAACGGGATTCAAACCGGGAACCACCACACCACTGTGCCACCCCCCTAAACCATATATACCAATTTAAATAAGAAAACAAAACTGCTCATATCTCAGATAAAGACATAACCTGTAGTGAATCACTTCATTGTAGTGAGTTATAAGCCGATAAGTTTGGGAACCCTTTTTTGTGCACAGTCACAAATGACGATTTAGTCGGATGCTTGACCTTTTAATTTCAGATAAATTGCAGATTATAGCTGAAAAATAAAAGATAAGTGAATATTTGTATGCAAAATAGACCTCTGATGTGTTTTTTTATTGCTTGTTGACATTTCACAGCAGGACTAGTGTAAATACCGGCTGTGGAAAACCAGGACAACACTTGCTGATTTGTGCTTATGAAAAACCAATCGCCCCATCTCTGAGCTGAAAGGTAATAGGCAGAGGGCCGCCTCCGGCTCATGACCAGGAATAGCTGCTGTCCTGATTGTCCTCTCAGTTGGTGGCCGCGAACGAGCGGCACCATGCGCTCTGTGTTCATCAATGTTCCCGTCTATTCACCTACGCGGGCACACAACAAGCTGCGGCACAGGAAAACAGAATTGATTAATGGGATTACGGGATGAAAACAAGATTGGCCCGGATAATACCACATCTAACAGAGATCACTCACGCACGCAAACGGGTTAAATGAGATCCTGGCTGTGCAGAATTAGTTTAAAATCCCCTTGAAAGAGCGTTTGACTCCGATGTATTAATCTACTTTTGGGGAAGAAGTAAGATTATGTCGTATCATCATCTGGTTTGGAGGAGAAAAAAATGGTTTTATGGTGCCATTGACTCTGAAAAGGAAGGCTCCTCTTTTTCTCTCTTTTCCTGAATCAAGAGTTTTAGATGAAATCCCGATGATCTAGGATTTTCTTACAACTGCTGCAGACATTTGTTCCGATGATTAAACCATATTCCATTTATATCCATATCATCCAGTGAAAAGCCATTCTCTGGGTGTCCTGAAGACTATTCCCTCCAAAACAGCTCAATGACCAGTCCCTTAAAACTACACTCACACACACACACACACACACACACACACGCACGGTACTCAAGTACGATGAGACTCAGGCAGAAACAAGATCATCTGATAATCTCTGTCTGCGACGCCGATGTTTGATTTATTACTCTGCGACATGATTGCGATGAACACAGGTGCCGCAGTCAGAACACAGACTGCTGTAATTCTATTTTGCCTCTTGCATAATAAAAGTTTCTGTCTCCAACTTATTCTTAAGGTTTGTGCAAATCTGATGAAAGCCACACAGTTTTGTATGAAACAGATAAAAGAGGCCTACATTAAGTTGTATTGTTATTCTACACCTCTCATCTCTCTACATCCATTCATTCATCCTTCAACTCTGAAATGTTTGGTTTTCTGATGAATTGAATTGCTCCCAAATTATGCGCAGCAACGATTCCTCACCACTTGAACTTGCATCGAGTTGTGTCAAGAAAAAAGGTGGAACCCGAAGCAAGGCACGCGTGAGGGAGGCGTGTTGTAAAAAAGGCAGGGAAACACACCTGTGCACATGCATGGTTTAACGTGTGGTGCGCTTAAAGATCAAAGTTAACCAGAAACAAATGTTGAATGGTTGAAATGTCTGCTACTTCAAGCACAAACACACGCAACTCAGTCAGATGAAACATAACAACATGCATTTAATAAATCAAGTGTGAAATAATATGCAATTTAACATAAACTACAACTTTGGGACCATGATGGGAGGCACTGATGAAGACTACAGGTGATGAAACATCTGGAATCACTGAAGTTTAACAACATTTCACTTTTCTTCTCTCTGTTCCCAGTGTCACACTAAAACCAACCACAATGCACAAACTGGAAAGTCTCCAGTTTCCCTGATTTCAGCAAACGCAGTCAACCCTTTCAAAACACATCCTTGTTTTCAACATGAACCCACATCAGGTGCATGTTCTGCTTCTCCCGTCGAAACTTTGTCAGCCAGCGTCTGTGTGTCGTGTGCCCAGAGATATGACTCACTCAGTGTAATGTGGTGTAGGTGGAGCTGTAACCGACAGAGGAATCTCAGAAGGTGAGAAAAGAAACTTTAGGGCAGTGATAATTACGTGGGCCTCTTATGAGAGACACTCATTCTTTCCCTTGCATGACATCAACGTGTCCTACCAGAATTCCTTGTCCTCAATTCTGCCAGTTAAAGCATATGTAGTCCTAATTACTACCCAGACGTTCTGGGACTGAACCAATAAGAAGATGGTGCTCCCATAGGCTTTTGGCAATATTGGGTGCTTGACTTCTTGAGATTGAAAAAAGATACATATGCAGCCTGCAGACTGCACATTTCTCCAGAGAGCTCGGCCTGTGTGCTGCGTGCTTTTCCTGCAATTGGTAGTTCAGGAGCTTGATCTGGGTAATTCAGCAGTAATGGCTGTGCGCCCGCTGTCCTGCAGCACCGAACACTTAGAATGGACCAGGCGTCAAATCTGCAGATTTCTCTCTGACAGACTTTGATGCGTCTCCCCATTTGTCATTAACAGTTATCCAGCCTCAGTCTAAAGGGAGAACTGACAGACGGCAGGATAGTTGATATTCACTGTGAGCATAGTGAGTCCTCATTTTTATTTCATTTCCCCAACACAAAATCTGTTGCTGTCTTAAAGAAACAGGATGTGCGCAGATGATCAGATAATTAAAAAAAACAAAATTCCACCAAACAAATTTCCACTGTGCCTACTTTGCATCACGCTCTTTCCTCCCTCCTGTCTTTTTTTGCTGTGGATTGAGGAGAGGACAAAATAAAGGCGACTGCTGCAATTTCATCCCTATTGGCCCCGAGGCAAATTGGCCCTTTATCAAAGAGGGGTTCCCATCTATCAAGCCCAAGACGGGTATTGAAATTGCCCCACCGCCACAAATCAGACCAATGGATCGGCCTTTATCTCAGACAAGGCCGTCATCACTCTGTAGTGGCTGGAAGGGGAAGAACTGGGCCATTTAAGAGTCTATCCTGCGTTTCTCCGCTGATGGATGCGGCCTGCTTGACCTCCCTGTGACCAGGAGCAGCTGGAGGAAGGCCCAACCTGTGCTTAACCCGGATCATTATCTGGCTGCATGTGTTTGATTCTCCTTCACTGTTTTCCTAATCCTGTCAGGCCTCTGCTGTCTGTTTTTCCACCTCTGTTACCGCTCCAGCTCTAGTTTTTACAACCTGGGAGTCTCGTCCGTCCGTCATCGTCTCGTTCCCCCGTCCCCCCCCTTTGCTCCATCTCGCACAGTATCTCTCAGAAATCCTTTCCTCTCGCTGCCCACATTCATTTTCCGCAGCCAATCAATGCAAATAGAGAAAGACCATAATGAAGGACAAGACGAATGGATGCAGTGTTGTCAGCTGTGTCTCTCCAGTTTTAAAAACATTACCCTGCCTGATTTGATGGATGGAAAGCTGTATTCAATAATACCTCACTCTTGCCACATTCCATACAAGCAGCTATCCATAATGGGAAGATATCTCGCCTGCCGATGCGGCCGCTGTTATGGATAACACACATTTTATTGTGAATACTAAAGTAAAACCAATATAAAATGATGAAATCTCTCCCGTCTTCCTTTACTGATTCATTTTTTGACACCAGCAAACATTCACCAACAGGTCAAAAGTTATGACCCATTTCCCAGTTGACAAGTTTTGATCAGAGAAGTGCATTCGACAGAGTTACAGCGCGAACAGCCTGACCCACGATCCATCATTCGCTGGCACACTTCCTCTGCAGCTCCACGTCTTCGTTCATCCTCTCTGATCAATTTCATGACTTATGGGTTTAACTAAGAGCCCATCCACAATCTAATCCCGTCCTTAATTGTGTTTTAACTGCTCTGCTTTTATTTGATTAGATTCAATCACAGCGCAATTAACCTACTCTGATTTTATTATTCATACTCAATCAAAGACAGGGAATTTATCCTTTACGTGCCGAGGCATTAACATAAACCTACTTGGTGACACTTGCCTGATTGGGAGGCGTTAGAAATTATGCAAGACAGAGGGGAGATGTATGCAGGATATTTAAAAGGAGAATTTCAGCTTTGTAAAACAGAGTTTTGTAGTTTTGGGCCTGGATCTTGTCTTGCACGCAGGTCTGTCTCATCCCCGTCATCACCAGACAGCATGGCATGGGCAGTCTGGGGTTGGATTTTGCCATTAACCATTGCTCCATCTCCAAATAACATGATGATTGAACCTTCTGAAAACTGCATGATCCTGTTCAAATCGAAATAAAATAAAAAAACATAGCTAGAGCCTTTATTCTTTTTGTATTGAAAAGCAAAGAACTCTGACTAATCACATAGAGGAGCCAGCAAGTGGCAGGAGAGGAGCAGAGAGACGTGGACATATCTAACAACTTATGGAGCAATATATTTAGTTCATGATACAATATTTTGAAATCTTTTGGATCAATACGTCTTAATGTATTTTATTTTGCGAAATTTAATGAAAAAAAAAATCACTCTTTGTTGCGTAAACTACTGGAAATTCAAGATACTTGAAAAGTACTTTTTGCAAATACACATATGAAGTACGCCGCATAATCCCAAGGCTTGCCCTTGGTGCAGGGGCAAGAAAATGGAGCACCATGCAATGCTAATCAAATTTAGGCAAAACCAATTCTGAATTCTCAAAGCCTTATCCCACCCCATCCCCTCAACTCAGTATGAGTGAGGTGTTATCAGTCCCTGGAGGGGAGCAGGGGAACCTCAGCCTGCACCGTGTTAGGGAAGGGGAAAAACGTGAGTCTTCAGGGGGGAAGAACACCCACACACACAATGGACGCCTGCAGAAAGTAAAACAGGTCAGGACTCCAGTGGTCTGATAAGGCAGAGGACTCATGAATTAAAGAGTGGTGCAGGAAATATGACATTTTTCTTTTCCATTCAGTCTATCGGGACTATACTGGCTTGCCAGTGAAATTACCTGGAGAGAAGCTGGCACGATAATGGAAAGCCAGCGACGAGATTCACTCGAGTAATTTCTCTCTGCAGATTGGCATTGGAAATTCAAAACAGCGTTAGTGCCTGTTGGGAAATTCAAGAGACCGGGGAGTTACATTATCATAATAGATCATTTGTATCTGTTTAAATACCAATTTTTCTATTGTGAAATAGAAACCATTCTTCCGCAAATCATTCCGTGTGAATATTGGATTTACAAGGCTCATTGCGCTTAATTAAAGGAGCCAGCAGAGTCCGGGGTCATCATTCAACAAAAGTTACATATGTTTACGTATATTACTGTTTCACTGTAATGTATTAAATCAGTTCCTGCCCTAAGCAACAGCATCCCAACCCTACAGCTCCAAGCAACTTAGCCGAGCAGATCAACAGCTCCCATCAAGACCCTGTGGTGTTGTTGATTTTGGGGGTAAATGCAGACCTTTGTTCTGTCTCTGCTTCTTCTGCAGAGGAAAGGATGATTGATTCAGAAGTGGTAATGGCAGAGGAGGAGGGCCGGGATGCAATGGGCCTTCTCTCTATAATGATTGGTTTAAATGAGTGCCGTAATGGGCTGGGGTGCCAGAGCTGGTGATTTACTTTGTCTTGTCGTCAAGCTATCGCAGCAGCCTGAAGGAGCTAAGCAGAGACTCCATCCTGTGTGTATATATATATATATTTTGCTGGGGAGGCAGGGTACGCCCTGGACAGGTCACCAGCAAATCATAGGGCCAACATAGTGATACAACCCAAGTGTAAAATAATATGCACTTTAAAATTGACTGATGAAGACTACAGGGTATATATTACATTACTCATTTTCATTCCTACAAAGCTAGAACAAAGTTAAGAGTCAAACTTTGCAGGCCAATGTTCTGCACACAGAGTAAAGAGGCGTGGCCCTGTTCCATGCTAACCTTTAAAATAACAGGGGGGTGGGGGGGCACTGAGGTGTGCGCTGGCTAAATAAGGACTTCTTACTGAGAATAAAGCCCAATGCCCTTTTTACCGTGAGACCTTATTTTGCAACTTGAAGACAATCCTAAGAGAACCCCAGAGTCCAGTTTTAAAGCCGTTATTCTTCACTTTGAAAAAGGTTATAATATCCTCGATGGGGCCCTTTGGTGGGCAAACAAAGTGAAGGCGAGCTGGAGGGGAGCAAAGGTGGGTAAATTGCTTCTCTAATGGAGTCCTAATCTGTGGAGGCAATCTGCAGAGAGCTGCCCCTGGCTGTGCCAGTTGCTATGATGAGACAGAGGTGACAGCGTGGCAGTTATTATTAGTGGTATCATTGATCAGGCAGCCGCAGCGGCAGAGTTGGAGAGGGATGATGGATTCAGTGGCTCCGGCCCAGCTCAGACACAGAGGCTGTCAGGAGCGAGTCAGGGAGGGACTCCACGGGTCCATGTGGAAATAAGAGACAGTCTGAAGAGTACGAGCGTCGTTGTTCTGATCCGTTCCCCTGCACTCTCATGTAAATGAGATGGGGTGCTGCGGTGCACAGTTCAGATGGGGGTTGGCGGTATTTGCCAGAATTCATCCATCTCAGGGAACGACACGTTGAAGATGAATGAGTTTCTGCTTTTAACTTGGAACGCAGACAACTGTATTCAGAGGAAAACACGACTGATCAGCATCTTTCCAAACATTTGGCCATTTTAATCCATATAACACGAGTTTCACAGTTTACAGATGAATCAGATTGAACTCTGAACAAAGTGAAGGAGGTTTATTTGTTGCTGGAACCGAATGTGTCCTCTCACCTTCCACATCAACACGAATGGGAAGCAAACTTTGATCGGACAGCAACACCTGACAGATTAAAATTTTGACCTCAGTGAAAACTCAGGGACTCAACAGAGTCACAACTCATCCTGAGCGGGACGTGAATTCCATCCCAATTCATGAATGAAGCGTCAATACAGCAAATGAGAAACTCTTTGTGCCAAAGTGAGTTCACTGATCAAGTCGACCTGCTGTTCAAACATTCAGGGGATCCTCACTGTCGTCCTCTGGTGGAACGACACTGAGTGTGGAACATCTTCCTAACTTCTCTACAGTATAAAGCTAAAGTGTTTCATGTCATAATTCATCAGTTCCTGTGTTTACCTCAGCCATTTGTGTTTAATTTGATCATTTATGTGTTTGTCTATGATGCACTTGCCTTGTTTACGTTCCTTTTTAAAAATTATCTTTGAGAATTTTGGCCTTTAATTCAGTCAGGTAATTTATTTGCTTAGCACTTCCCCATTATGTTGTCAGTCTAGACAAAGACGCAGCTAATAAACACGTTATCATGATTTCCCTCGTGACTTTCTGATATTTACCAGCATTATTCATGATGTTTTATTTGTTTTTTTCCCTCAAAGACGTAAAATGCCCTCTGGTAGGGCAGCAGGTGGTTCCCTTTGAAAGACTTGAACACAAGTTTTCCTCCCTGAGACCAAAGACAGGCAGAACTATGTATTGGAAGATAAGTATTTATTCTTAAATGCCACGGTTGACTTCAGTACTGAATAATTCATTTTGAAAAACGACTTGATCTTGAGGTTTAAAGCTGAATAAATGTTACCAAAGCCTGTTAATCTGAAAGCTACGCTCCTTTGAATACGCACAGTTTCATTTCCGTGCTAAATGGACTGCACTTATATGGAGCTTTTGTTTTATTAGCAACCACTCAACGAGCTTCACACAATGAGTCTCATTCACCTGCTCACACATACATTCACAGCGCTCCTATATATGGCGCTTCCTTATCACACATCATTCTTACCCAAGGACACTTTGACATGGAAACTAGAGGAGCTGGGGATCGAACTGCTGACCTTCTGCTTAGCGAACGACCCGCTCTACCTCAACCTTCAATGGCGGTTATAAACATGATTGTCACGTGGAGCTCACATGGATGATTTCTGTTCAAAAGATGTTGGATTCGTTTGAATATTTCACAAGAGCCGTAGAACACTGATGGAGAACAGTGAGCAGTAAATTGTACTGTCAACAAAATAGCCAATGTTAAATGAAAATTTGAGACTTTGTGAAACAAGTAATATGAAATAACAAGTTAATCGTGATAAAATTGAACTCACTGCTAAAACCCAACCTATCATGATATTTTTCTGGTTTTCATACAAAAAGGATTTTATAGTGAATCCTTTTTATGTCACTAAACAATTGTCCAATCAATAAAATCTATTTCCAAAGGGAAACCTGCTGCTGGTCGAACTGGCCCAGAGCTTCACCAGCTAGAGGGCTGAGTTGCTCTGGAGCCTGAAACTGGGCACGAAACCCATCCGCTCTGCTGGCTCAGAACCAAAACACATCTGGGCCCACTTTGATGCGATCGCAGTGAAATGTATTTTGCTGGGCGTAAAAGACAAATCAGGACCAACGGATCTCCTCCGCTCTCTGCTGACCATCACAATCATTTTAACTGCAGCCATCAATCAGAGCGGGGCTAAGTCCGACCTTGTTTACACACTGGACTTCACTCGGGGCAGTTCTTTAAATAGTCTCTGCTTCATCTTCAGTATTACTGCGGATTCTTTGAGGTTACTGTAGATACACGGTGGTTTGCCAAAACAGACACACGGGAGATTGAACTGTTCACTTCCTCCTCTATGAACAGTTTTTCCAGGATATTTCCCTCCTGCTTATTGATGGTAATCACCACAACTTGTCTAGTCCACTTTTGTTGGACTTGCACCTTGCAACGTTGCCGCATCCCTGTATCAACATGTCGCGTCACTGTAAAGGTGCGATTCAGACGATGACAGATGGAAAAAAAACGAAAGAAAAGGAAAAAGCAAAGTTAAAAATAATCCTTCAACCTGCCAGGTGGCTTTTACACATCCATGCCCTCAATTATCCATTTGAACCTCAGACTGTCTCCTGCCTGATCTCCCGAAGTCGCTCCCTGTCATTTAAAATTCACACTGCCGTTTCGAAGACGGTCGGAATTGTTTTTCCTCCTCCACGTAGCCTGGAGCTTTTTATTATTTTTTTACTTGACAGCCTCCTGTTAACATGAGCCGGTGAAATAAAGATTCTCTTAATTTTACTTGACTTAGGTTTTTTCGGCTAAAGGCTTAGGCTGTGATCCAATTTCTGGGCCCAATTTACATGCTGTGTTTATCGAATTTGCCCAGTAACCTTTTCGTGGGGTGCAGTGTATGGTAGGACTTAATCATACAGGCACCCTGCCGAGTGGAGAGCGCGAACCTCGCTGCAGCTTCATCCCCGCTTCAAAACCACAATGACGCCCTAATGATGGCTGGAGGGGAGATTCGCTCCGACACGACGCCCATCTGTAGATGCTGCCCTTTTGCACTGAAATCTGCCACCATTATGCACATTTCAATATTTTTTTAAAAACTATCTGCCTTTGCTTATTTTAACAAAAAGGCCAAACCTCCCTCAAGAGCTGATGTGAGCTGTAAGATCTCCTTTCCTCTGCTTTGGCTCTCAGCCACGTTTTTGTGCTTCATGTGTCAATATAAAATCCTGGAAAAAAACCCAATTTGATTTTTTTTTACACTGTTCAATGAACCAAATTCTGCACTGGAGCTTTTCTGAACCACAGCACGTCATCTCATATTATCATCAAGAAGCCAAAGTGCCCCCTGCTCCTCACAATAAACCAAACTAAACTGAATAAACCTGTGCTAACCTCACAGGCATCTATAAAACTCTAAATGTATACTCTGCTTTGCATAAGCAGCACATTCCACAATTCTGCAGGGGGTTGGTGATGGACCTAAACACATTTTCCATCTTTTTTTCCCCTACATGAATTTGTTGACCTGACATTGGTAAGATTTCCGAAGGAGAGGCGACCTTTCGTGCAGAAAATGTGTTGAGTTTTGGTGCAATTCAATGAAGGGTAATTTAGATTTTTTAAGTTAAATAAAGCATAGGTTCGCAAATGTAGAGAGTCACCCCTCCAATCAGTCACAGTGTGGATTTGATGCTGTAGTAGTCCTCACATTTTTTCCAGTTGCACTTTTTCTACTTAGCTGTTTTTAGTTGTAACACAAAATAATACAGGAGCAGCTCTGGATGTGGCTGCTAATCATTTCTGTATCTCCTGTTTGGGTGGATATCCCTGAGCCAAACTTTGGACAAGAATATGCATAATGCCGTTTTGCCTCGGACCACATCACACACAAATCACTGCAATTCAAAAACATGTTGTGGGTGCCCGAGTGTCTCCGAGCTGGAGTATGCAAACAGAAAGATTTCCACATTGCATTACAAAGCAATAATGACACTTGTTTTTATTCCAAAGCCCATTTCAAGTCAGCCACCTAAGGGCAATGTACAAGTCACAAATTAAAGGTCAGCAAATATGTGCATGCTGCAGATAGCTATGCAAAAATCAAATGGAAAAACACAGAAAACAAGACAAGGGCGTCTGTCAAAGACAGCAACATGCATTTTATAAATACAGATTAAGAAACTCAAGAGAAAGGCATATTTGAAAAGATTAGTTTGTTATTGCTTTAAACAAAAACAAAAAAAGATGTGCAGTCACGCAAGAATCAGAGATGAAATGCTCAGGACACTGAAAGCCTGGATGGGACACTCTGCGTGGGGAGGGAGAGTGAACGGACATCACATGAGCGATGACAAAGTAAAACCAGACAAAGTTTGAGAGTTCAAGAGTTCAATGGAGTTTTTTGTTAATTCATGCAGGCTCTGGGGAAAAGGAAATAGGATGGTCAGTTAAGAGTTCTGTGTATTTGCCTCCAGTTATTCAACATAAAGAGGGGAAATGCAAACCATCCTTGGTGACGACCTCAGTGATTGTTCCCACTGCATGTCTCATAACAGAAACACTGGATAAGAAGAGATGAGCTAAAACTACAGGTACGAATTTATAATGTAGAGAAAGCCCTTCAGAACAAAGCCTGCTCAGGAGGGTACACAACTTTAAATTAAATCTACAGTTCTACAGAAGAGAATTTAAAATTTGATGAGGTTTAAGATTGTGGCCAACATGTCCTGAGCAAGAGGAAGAGTCCACAGCCATGGTAGCAGCTCTGTGTGGCTGCACTGAGGCACAGCGGTGCTTCAGGTTACTGAAATTTGGCATGCCATCTTAATTCATCATGGAATCATGCTAAGATTTGCTAATTTGTACAAACAAAGAACAGCCGAGGAAGATTTCAAGGTTTTTCATTATAAAACTCAAGTACTGGTCAAACTAAAATTATGATCTGATGGTGAGAAAAGTCAAGGAACACATTTACATAACACCAAATCACAAGGTCAATATTATCCAGGGAACGCATCTGATGACTGGACCAAGAACAAAGACTCAGGCACAACTTAAAGTTAAAATTGACAGTGTCAGTTTTGATGCAGACAGAGGTCAAACACAGGAGGCAGCCAGTGATGCAAAGGTTACAAGTAATCCACAAGCAGAAATCACAAAATCCAAAAACAAGCAAACAAGTCAAAAACCAGGAGAAGGCAGCAAAACTTCTTGGGCAGTCTCGGAAAACAAAAACAGGATACGGTCATACACAGGAGGGCTACACGAGGAGTCAGTGCTGGAAAGCTCAACTTGAAGTACAGAGACGTTGTAACAGGGAGGTGGTGTGTGAGCAGGTGTAAAAAAAAAACTGGATTGAAAAACTAAATCAAACTGGAAGTGAGAGTTCAGTACGGACGGGTCGTCACTAAGTTTCCTAAAACTTTAAAACCTTCATTCTGACCTCAACATGAATGTCTGACCCAAATTTAAGGGCGGTGCATTCACTAACTATTCCACTCATATTTCACTCAAAACCACAAATGGCACTTGTCTCCCTGTGGCACTTGAGGAAAAGTCAGAGGATCACAACAGTCAGCAGAATAAATCAATAAATACGTCTGTACAACATTTTGTGCCAATCCATTAAGGAGATGTTGAGATGTTTCACAAAATAAGAAAGAACTGTGACCTCCACGTGGACTATAGAGAAAACCAGGGAATCACCGGAGTCAATTAGGATTCACCCTCTGGGGACCCTGAAAGTAGTCATGTTCAGTCAAGACCAAAATCGTGAACGGGCAGAGCAACCAACATCGCCGTCCCCAGAGAAACGCTGTCAGCACGGCTGCACATGGAAGACTTTGTAAATTGTAAGGTTGCATGTGAACAAAAATATCAATCTCTATAAGTCTTCTATAAATCTTTATCAGTCAGATTCTAACTTTACTTTGTATAGTTCCTGAACTGTAAGAGAAAAAGTACTCATCATCTATTATTATACAATATAATGACATTTCAGAAACAGAGAAACTCAAACACAGTTATTCTTACTTAATGCGAAAAACAATTAATTAAACATATGTAATTAAATATTCCATCAACAATCTAATATTGTCTTTGAGATTATTAAATTAAAGAAGTCGAAATATCTATAAGTTAGTTTGCAGGCTGCAGTAATTGAAATGAGGCAGTGGAAAGTAAAGTATTACAGTAATTGCACAGGATGCTGAATAAACTGATCTGATTAAATCTCGCCCTTGTGTTTATGTCAGACTAAAGAAGGGAACCTGTTTCGTTCTTCTCCCTCGTGAGCCTCTGTTTATCAGGACGCTCCTCGTAATGAATGAGCCTCTTAATTGCACCGCGTCCTCCAGAGCCAAATGAATCATAAAATGTATCTGCATGTGATTGTGTCACCACAGTGCTGACTAAACAATAGGCCGGGATGGCTGCTTTTACATCACGGTGACATGGTGAGTGGTTGCATGGTAACTTGTTAGCTAATGAGCTGACTGTGCCTCTTCAGTCCTCAGCCACCGGACTGGGTTTTCTCTTTGTTTTTCTGGGTCGAGCTGTCGGGGGTTTATTCTCACGGAGGAGGCAACAGGACGTTTACGCTGAGCATTAGATATTAAAGTTACAAGAGCTTTGATGGATGAGTCCATAACGCTAAACTTAACTTTAAACTAGCATACATACAACATTTGCCTCCATCCCTGGCACCTGGCTGCCATTTTGTGTGTTTGTAGCCAGAGTTCGACATGTCCCATCCATTAACATGGTGGAGTCAGGATTTTTTTTTTTTTACAAGGTTGCGATTAGGGCACTTTGGCTTCACTTTCCCTTTTATCTATAGATATATATAGTCCAGGACAGTATGACTTTATGTTTCCTCTTATTCCGACTGTGACAAAACTTGCATATTTTTTTGCAGAGCAAGCATGACTGTGTCAAAGTAATTTGCATTTGTATCTGGCGAGATGAGAGACACACTTATATTCTATTACTATTCTAACAGATCCCTGTGCGCTCTTTTCTTTCAGCCCAGAAGAAAAGAAGAAGAAGAAGAAGATAGAAATACCATGCACTGTTTATGAAGGTAAACCTCAATGATTGTACATGGTCACTGGTTGAAGGATAGTGCGCCTCTGGTGAATGTGATTAGCCGGCGGCTTTATTACCATCTGTAAAACATTCCAGACTTTAATGTGCAGTAGAGCTCTTCTTTTCTTTATGGTGCTGCAGTGAGCTCTGTGCTCTTCTCATTACAAACGTGCTGGACCTGCAGTTCAACACCTCTCCAGCCTCCCCTTGAATGGCACCGCCGCCTCCTCAGGTTTTACAGGGTACATCATTGCATATAGTTTGTCACTGTGAAATATATATATATATATATATGGAGGGTAAACACCTGGGCATTGCTTCTACCTTTAGACTTTTTATTAGATACTGTGAGTCATCCTGATGTCCTGATTAGTGTGGTGGACAGTGGGCCTTGTATCAGTCTGTCTAGGTCAGAGTCCCACATTCATCTCCTCAAAGCAAGACCAATGGAATGCCAAAAACACTGCAGACAGAGAACTCACTGGGACATGAAAAACTCCACATGTCACTGCTATACTTAGATCACTTCACTGGCTGATTTCAAAATACTGCTCGCTGTCAACAAACCATTTAAGGTCCTAACTCTGTCCCACTTATGACCCGTCTACAGTCTTCTGATCCTGAGACACTAAATCTCCAATTCTGGATGATCAGAGGTAAATATGGAGAAGGTGCATCTAGTCTGTCTCCCTCTTTCTTTGGTAGTATGAGTGGATGTGTTGCACTGACATATGTATGGATATGTCTGGGTGGGTAGTAATGGCAATCATTATTCTATTATGTTCATATATATTTATATTTATAGAGAGATCAATTATTCATTTTGATTCATTTGTGGTGGATCCTAAAAAGAGACGTATTCAGGATCAGCTTTCTTTAAGTGTTTTTCCACCAGTTTCAGAGAGAATAATGTGTGGATCTTGATAAAAGACACATTAAAGGGACGGATATCTATCACTGTGTGCAGTAAGTGGTGTGGATCCAAATAAAAAATATGGATCAAGTCGACTATGACTGTTGAGCCTTGGCTGAAGTATCTGCTCCACTGAGTGCCACTCTAGCATTATCTTCACTTTGGCTCACATGTGCTGTTTGTATAGAAATAGATATTTATTGATTAATAGACACAGATTTACTTATGACTTATATCAATATAATCTCCTTCTGGAAGATTATTTGTTCTTAAGGACACATTTGTATTTCAAGTATGTTGTTGCTGCAGCATTCAGAACCGTGATACATGCTCAGGCCTGTTTGTTTCTGTGTTCCCAAACATCTGTTATGAGACGGGGAATGATCTTTACAGGCCATTAACATGTATCTCAGGAGAGTGTGTGGCAATAAGCATGTGACCACGGAATAAAAAGAGAAAACTGTAAGTGCACCCAAGACACAGATTGTGATCCAACTGCACAACCCACCAGGTGGTCAGGGACCTGCTGTGACGATATTTAATGTGCAGCGTGAGTGTAAATGTGCCTTCACTTCACATGCAGCAAGAAGATAAACACCGAGCTGACCTCCTATGCTGTTCTCTTCGGCATCGCATTAATCTACAACCTTTTGCCCCGATCCAAGAAGTGAGTGGGTGGAATGTCCAAAAGGCTGAATTTCCCAAAGTTGTTTCAGAATCAAGATTTGAATCAAAATCTAAAGGATGTTTGAATTTATTTTTTATGAATATTTAATATTATTTACAAATGCCCAATATCTGAAACCAATTTTTCCAGGGCTTTCATGGCGGCTTAAATGACCTTGCATCTGATGGTTCACCCTGATATCAGTATCGTACCTTATCATACCGGGTATAGTAGCATAACACTCCTTACAAATGCATGTGTTATGAATGGCCCTGAGATAATGTTTATCAATTACTTCTCTATGGTATTGTATTTATTTAGCGCTTTTCTGGACTTGATGACCACTCAAAGCACTTTACAGTGCAGTGCTGAAAAATATTTCAAAAGGTAAATGATTCCTTTTTGAAAATGCATATCTGATTTTTTTACAGGAGGTTTTTTAGGCTTCTAAACGACTCTTTGTGGATCACATAGGGCTTTAGTGCTGGGAGGTAAATGGGCTGCAGGGCAATCTGTCGCTGTCTTTCCCACTTAGCCAGGGACTGTAATGGGGAACCATTGTGTGGCATGACTGCAAAGGGTGGGATTGCAGAGATACTCAATGAGCCTTTAGCAACCTGGGCAAACACTGAGATATATTCACAAATCTTTCAGCAAACACTGGAAGAGGTTTTCTCACTGATCTTTTATTTTCGACGTGCCACTGGTTTTCCGCATCTTCAGAATTCTATCCTGTGCATTGACAGGCACTCTCACTGCTAGGTTGTTTCAAACCCCATATAGCTGCAGTAACATATTGTCCCTGTCTTGCAGTGGATGTAAATCAAACACAGGCCTTATCCTTTCTCCTCCTGTCTGATTTGAAACAATATTAGGTTTCCTTTTGTGACTCTGTGAAGGACGTCAAGACAAAGATTCATTGAGCCTCTCACTTCTTAAACGAAGTCGACTGTTAGTCACTGTCTCAAGGTGTATGGAATCAGTCTGGAGATGTAATTCACTGCCTGGATTATACATTCATTCTAAAGCTGGTTGGGTGCTTTGTGCCCAAAAATAAAACCCTTTGGTTAATTAATGCAGTTTTTCTTTAATTTCCTCAGACAAAGCCAGGTGAACCCGAATATACATCAATTAAAGTCAAATAGGAAGATTTCCATGAAGTATTTCATTGTGCGAGTCACCAGAAGTTCATTATGCTGCTCTTTGTTATCGCTCGACTGTAAATCAGAGTTCAGCATCAATTGATGGGGGAGAAAAACAATGAAAGCAGTGATAATAATCACACTTCTTTCTGATCGTTCTCTTGCTCAACAACAACTGTTCATTTCCAGAGTGATTACAACAACAATATATGAGCCTTCCATCTGAAGGGTGCAACTTAAATAACACTTCAATTCAGATACACAATGCACTTCTTTATATAGTGAGAGAAGCATATACATATCATGTGTAATGATCCGTTCAGGCTCAACCAGCAGTTCACCTACCTTCTATTTCTCTGGTGCTAATCAATATGACAAAGAGAGCTTTGAGTTGACCTTTTTATGCTCGTTGAAACTGAAACTACATTTCTGCACCTTTTTATTTTACAGCTCTGGAAATCAGCCTCGGAGGGGGGGGGGGGGGGGGGGGGGGGGGGGGCTGTTAACTGCTGTTACCATGTTTTGTAGTCGGATGTACTGTCTGCACTATATTTCACGAGTGAGGTGAAACCCAAACCGCTACATGAAAGCTATGCCATGTAGCATGATTGCATCAGGAGACTACATGCAACACAACATATTGGCAAGAGCTAACATAATCGCTCTTGGCAACATGCATGTTCAATCAAAGGATGAAGCCCAGTGTGGAACTCTCTGTTGTTTCTGATATATTAACAAACAGTGGCGTGCGAGTAGACACATCATTACACACATTATCACTGTTACACTCACACTGCTACACATTCATCTAGTGGCAATATTCCAGTAGAGGTTAGAAATGTATGAATTGTGTGAATGTGGGGGAAATGCAAAAAAGAAGCACAAGATTTGGAATTTGGTGGAAAGGGCGACAATAAACAAGACTAGGAGTCTACTGCACAGTAGCACATGTACTTTGGGCTAAATGCTAACATACACAAAAGCATGTTAGCAGGTGCAACATGGTCATCCATACTGTCTAAATACTAATAATTTTGGAATAATCCTCAATATTCAATCATATTCAATCATAACTTTTGTACTGTAGTGTAGTGTTTGCAGTTTAAATTAGAGGCACTACTGTTGTTTCCAATGTGTATATGTGTTTGATAGCTTATGTCTATAATATACTTGTTTATACTGCATTTGTATAGCTAGTCAATAATGTGATTCATGGAGGGTTTATGCGAAAAGCATAAAACAATTATCTCTTTGCAATTATCCATTATGCAATTATGACTGCATTATTTTACGTTATGAATCAGATGAGAAACAGAATCTGGGTTTATTGCCAAGGAATAAAAGGAATTTGCTGTGGTGTGTTTGGATGATATAAAAAATATAGAAACAGTCCTTTTAAATAGTTAAAATATATTGAAGGTGTCAATACAGCTCATAAAAGTCAGTTTCTTACTTTTTTGCGACCTCAAGTTCGTTCCAGCTGTTCCTGTGGTTTATCTTTTCAAAGCAGCACTAATATTTTACTACATCATCCTCAAATGTTTTCCCAGTCAAAACTTTATTGCTGACCACAGTGCACAACCCATTAAGCTTACACTGATGGTAGTGTAAGCATAAATTATTTACTGCTTATTCAGGAATGCTAATGATCAGCCAATTTTTAATTATTACCTTTTAAGACATCGTTACATCATGTCCACCGGCTGCATTGCTGGTCATGAACTATCACTATCGGCCGGTTACTCTCTATTACCTGCTCTGCAGCGTATAATAGCAGCTGATGGACGGGTTGGCCTTGATCTTTCCCTGACTGGCTGTTGTTGGTAATGGCTGAGGGAGTGGTGCAGTGGGAAGGGAAGACCCTGACAGGTTACACATCATTCTCTGCTTGTGTGGGGGGGGGAGGTCGGTCTCTGGTGGAGACTGATAAATGTTAATTATTCTACTGTGACATCAGCTAAGAAAACAGCTCAGGAAACAAGATGAGGGCCCAGTGGTGATGGAGTCGGGGAAATTACACAACGAGCTGTTTGCTGTTGGATAAAAAAGGCTTGACCAGTGGAGAAGAGTATTAGCTTGTATCTTCCTACATCATCATCACTGTTTTTGGGCTTTTCTTTGCAGCAGTGTGTGTGTGTGTGTGTGTGTGTGTGTGTGTGTGTGTGTGTGTGTGTGTGTGTGTGTGTGTGTCAGTTTTTACTCACAAACCTAAAACAAACCCCACAAAACTCCAAAAGTTTTTGAAAAATGAAGAAAATGTGAACAGGGCAACAGAGGAATTTGGCGCAGCGGTATATCCTCAGCACATTTGTTCTCGTTAATCAATAAAGATCAGCTAACAGCCTCAGTCTAAGTCTGCCCAGTGGCATCTCCAAGGATGTAATACAGCTAATCAATACCTCAATGATTTTGCCTGCAAGAGAACACATGCTCTGTGTGAACCACCTGATGTATCCTGAAGAAATACTAATCAGAGATAAGCTAGCATAATGACAAGAGGAATCTTTTCCTCAAATGATGCAACCAACCGTGTGTGTGTGTGTGTGTGTGTGTGTGTGTGTGAGCAAGAAATAGACCATTAGAGTGGTAGAGACAGACAGAGAGACAAAGAGCTTAATTATTCGAGACATACAGAACATATATGGCTGATGATTAAATTTACCATCAGGGATAAATTGATCGTATTGATATTGAGGGTAATTTTGGTCAGATTCAATTAAATTCAGTTGACCACAATTTAATTTTTATGGTGCTTACAGAGAAGACTTTACACAGTGAGCTAGAGACCCGAATATTGTTCATAGATACAATATAAAGATATATATAATTTACTGCAGTTCACGTTGTCATTAGTAACACAAAAGTATTTGTCTCAATTCTTTAACACTGAAGGGGAAATGAATAAATAACAAGTAGGATTAAAACAAAGAAACTAAAATGGTCATAGTAAGAAATACCCAGAAAGTGAATGGAATAGTGTACGATATTTAAAAGTGATGTGCGAGGCAGAATCACAGTAACGACATGCAAATTAGATTAATAGCAATTATCAGTAAATCAAGCGCAATCTGCAAATGCACCCATGAAAGGTGTAATGTGGGTCAACGGTAAATGAATATTTAGTTTAACAGCAGAATACTCATTCACACGTGCAGGAGGGGGAGACGTTGTTTAAGTGGAAGGCCACAGGAAGCATGGACCTCCTGTGGTGTTCAGTGCAGCACTTATTCATTCTGAGTCTGAGGCCGAACGTGCTCCTGTGGGTAACCAGAGCAAAGGGCGGGAAACGTTATCCATGATGTGCAATTAAGAAACAGCTTGATTATTTGCCACCTACACCTTTTTTATCATTCTGTTTGACGCCCATCGTCAGACGCTCTACCAGCGAGTTGCCAGCTCAGTTTTACATCTCCATCCCACAAACAAATTGGGTGTAATGTACTAATAGAAAGCTGCGAGGTGAGACTAAATCAGCGAGCCTGACAGCTTGTTTACTTCATCGACACTTCTCCTCAACTATTCCCGTTTCTCGGTGAGTTTCAGTGACGCTCAGTCTCTGACCTCTTTGGTTCTTTTGTGTGCGTTGAAGAATATCTAAAAAGCCGAATCACATTATGAAGGAAGATGTGTTTCACTGCAGCATCTGATCTTTTATTCATAACATATTGCCGTCATTGTGTGTCTGCCTTTCTCCTCTCGTTCATCAGCACATTATGATACTGTTTTGTTTGTGGTGTAGGATGGGCGTCTTTTTAAATCAGGTCAGCCTCTGGTAATGACCCTTAATTAGCATATGTGTCTATATATATATATATATATATATATATATACATATATATATATATATATATATACGTGCGTCTACTGACTCTTTCTATTCTCTCTGCTCTCTCTATTTAGGTGAGTTCAATAACTACTGCATTATGAATAAAACCATTTAACTGCTAAATCCTTTGTTGTAAAAACTTAACAGTGCAGCTGGGCCTCCAGCGAACCCACTAGATTTGAACATTTACAGAGAAAGAGCGATGTGATTAATACTTTACCGTAGCCTTTTTATTTCAGCCATTAAGATTCATTCCACGACACCACTTGTGCTGCCACACTATGATGTATGGGTCACTGGGTGGCAGGGATGTTTCTGTTCATCGCAGTGCTGCATTAGCGACCAGGCGAGCTCCAACTGACAACACCATTTAGTGAACCTCACCCAAGGTAATTCCATAGCGGCTGTTTATCGATACATCTCTGCACACAGACTGTTTTAGATGTAATGGCAGTATACAGCAAACTGATGGGACATGTTGTGTTTATTCAGCTGCAAGCGAACGCCTGTGTGTTCACCGCGACTGCTCATTTTCATGGTTTTTCGCGCCAGATGGAGCAGCGTGTAAAGTAGCGATGTGAGCATACTGAGGAGTCACACTTACCAGACTTGACTCGAAGGCATCTCAGAAGGAAAACACAAACCAGAAATAATCATCGCAAATGACCCGCACGACGATCCAAACCATTCATCACAGGCACAGCGGCTGCAGGTGTGGGTGTCGTGCAGGGTGCTGAACAAAGCTGCGCACACTCAGACAAGTTTGACGTGGCCAGTCTGTGCACTCTGCCGATTCAAGCACACTTCCCCACAGAAGAAACCTGCAGGAAGAATCCAAAATTAGAATTTATTTTAGTTTCCTGGCTTCAGATAATAATGAGGGAGCAGAAGGACAACGACACAGATTCCAGCAAACAAGTCGAACCCGGCTACTTTATACAGTGAACACCACATTCGTTAAAATAGTTTGGGTGTTTGAATCCATCCATCTGTTGCTCCAACTTGCTCCAATCCAGACTTCCTGGATTATACTTTTGCTCGTCTGTTGAACTGTCAAAGGTCAACAAAGCAAATCAACAAAATCATGATCCAAATTTTCCACAATATCTCAGTCCACATAGAGAAATTGTTTTGGCCCAGACTTTGCCCACATTGTCAACTGCCACGGCAACGCAAACATTTAATAATGTAATATTGTAATTTCATAAAGATGGCATGATGACATTATTCCTACCATACAATCATTCATTCATTGTTGGGTCAATAAAAGCTGGAGTTAGTGTCTATAGTTCTATAAGATGCAGATATACCTAAAAAATGCATTTTCCAACTATACATGATGTCATTTTGTGACTGTTGTGCCATGCTTCCAAAACAATAAAGTTATACAGAAGGTGCAATTTAACCAAAAGCCTTCATGCACACCAGACAAAGAAAGAAAATTAAACATTAATGAAGAACAGACACAGTAGAAAACACACGTACTGTAACTCTTGACTTGACCTTAGCGTCCACACACAACTCACTTCCTGGAACGCCACTTCATGATATTAACACTTTGGCTGAACACGACACCACAATCATAGTTCAGCTCTCTGGTCACGTCTCTCTATCGACACTAAAGCAGAGAAAGGAAAGAATAAAATATATTATTTTCTTATACGAGCGATTTCTACAAAGTCAGCTCCTTCTATAAACTTCTCACCATCTTGCGAGCTGAGCAGCTGCCAAGATGCACGCAGCTGCAGCGTCCTGCCCCAGAAAGAAAGCGGGAGATGCTTTGAGCCAACAAGTGACATCCCGTGGGACTCCACTCACCAGGAGGTAGACGCCTGTTAAAAAATTTCCCCAGCAGGATGTGTGTCTTTGCCGGGTCAAGTAGAGAAACTTCCCCCTGCGCTGCCGCTGCCCTCTCATAATCTGTCTTAAGTCTATTTTTGCCTCTTTCATCAGTCGCTTATTAAACGCTCACTGTGGGAACTATTAGGTGAACGAGGCTACAGAATGATTTCAGCCTGGTGAAATCCACAGCAGCTTCCAGGAAGCCATGTACAGTATGTTGTGTAATTGCAGTTCAGCTGGATTTGATTTTTACCATTCCGGACGGCAGAAATAATACAAAATGAATATGTACAGTGTTTGAGCCTGATTTTTGTATCAAGGAAAGAGTGGGAGAGGAAACATGAAGGAGAAAGAGTAGAACAACGGTGCCCCTCCTCTGTTGCTCAACAATGACACCACAGATTTTGTATGTTCGGCACGCGCCAAATGTTCTCATCAGCGGAACTTATACTGACTGTAATAAAGTTTAATTCTTAAATCACTAACATTACAAGCAGCCAACAAGGACTGTAAAGGTCAGAGCCGAGATGTCCTCCGAATATTTCTGTGGCTGTAAAACCGAGAGGTAAGAGAGAGACAAGCTCTGTGAAAAGAAATAGAGACAGGGGCGGGTACAGGCCCCGGCTGAAATGTGAAAGGCCCCTGAAGCGCCAAACAAAAAACATAGATCCGCCACTGACTAGAAATAAAAGAACAGAGCACTTTAAAGCAAATTAAAGATATGATGCACTAATGAGAGTCTGATGTAAGAAACCATTTCAGCCGGTAACAAGTTTTTTTAATTGTTAGCATTCTAGCATTGACAAGAGTAACTACACTCTTTCACTTATTGCTCCATGAAGCATATTTGAGGCCACACTGTGATTATTCCTGAAATAACATGCAAGAGAGAAACATTTTAGATTTTCCGCTCGAGTGAACATGCGTCAGGTCAAGATCCAGAGAGCAGCTGAAGCCAGACCCAATCATGGAAGTTCGTATACAAATCAGAAACTATAAAAATGCATGATCCATATTTTATCCAAACTCTGCAAACTCCCCGGAGCGCCATCATTTGAGAGGGAAATTCAGGATTTGCTTCTTCCTTGATATCTCATTCTACTTGAATGGCGCTGATGGAGCAGGGAGCAAGTGGAGGAGAGGATGAAGGAGGGAGGGAGCTCCTCTCCTCTAAACCAACAGGGTATCACCTCCCCCCCACCACCACACTTCTATGCTGATGGCCTGTAATTGGTGTTTAGCAGGGTTGCAGAGTGGCCTCAGCTGCAGGGTGGCTCCATGGGTCGCCTTTCAATGCGTCACTGGTTTGTGTGTGTCCCAGCACAGAGGAACACAGAGTGTGTACTGGCAGCCTGTTGATTCTCACACAGCAGGGGGCAGGGAGAGGAGGATACTGTCAACTGGGACTCTAGATAAATATAGATGGATGGACGCATGGACGGAAAGACAGATGGAGGGACGGACAGACAGACAGACAGACAGACAGACAGACAGATAGATAGACAGACAGATAGACAGATATACAGACAGACAGACAGACAGATAGATAGATAGATAGATAGATAGATAGATAGATAGATAGATAGATAGACAGACAGACAGATAGATAGATAGATAGATAGATAGATAGACAGACAGACAGATAGGAAGATAGATAGATAGATAGATAGATATACAGATAGATAGACAGAAAGACAGACAGACAGACAGACAGACAGATAGATAGACAGATAGACAGATATACAGACAGACAGACAGACAGATAGATAGATAGATAGATAGATAGATAGATAGATAGATAGATAGATAGATAGATAGATAGATAGATAGACAGACAGATAGATAGACAGACAGACAGACAGATAGATAGATAGATAGAAAGATAGATAGATAGATAGATAGATAGATAGATAGATAGACAGACAGACAGACAGACAGACAGATAGATAGATAGATAGATAGATATACAGACATACAGATAGATAGACAGATAGATAGATAGATAGATAGATAGACAGACAGACAGTCAGACAGACAGATATACAGACAGACAGACAGACAGATATACAGACAGATAGACAGACAGATAGATAGATAGATAGATAGATAGATGGATAGATAGACAGCCAGATAGACAGACAGACAGACAGACAGACAGACAGACAGACAGATAGATAGATAGATAGATAGATAGATAGACAGACAGACAGACAGACAGACAGACAGACAGATAGATAGATAGATAGATAGATAGATAGATAGATAAACAGCAGATCTGCAAACACTGCACTTCACTGTATCTTTATGGAATTCACACTAGAAGACGCGGGAGCTGCTTCTTCATGTTTATCACCGTGTTCAGGCAACAAGACAGAGATGAATGCAGCGTCTGAGTCATGGCGCTCACCGAGGGCAGGCTGGCTGCAGTCAGAGGTGTCCCATAGGGGGCACTGTTGGTTCTCATCTCGGATCAGCAGTGGAACAACAGGTTGCACCAACACTCTGCCTGGACACTAATGAGACAGCCCAGGTAAATGCAGCAGTGAAATAAGGCTGCATCGTTTTCTGTCACTTTGAATCTCACCAACCAAATGTTCACGTGTCCGTGTGTGTGCACTTCACATGAGGATCTCATCTCATCTCATCCCTCTGCTGCTAAAATCCATGCTGCATCTGATACACATGCAAATACGGTTCCACTTCTTCTGTGCAGGGTCCCAGCATTATGCTCATTTTCACCACCGAACCGAAAATGTAATTAAACATATTCCATCGTGAATCTTTCTAATTTGGCATCAACTTTTCCCCCCACTATTTTCTCTTCCAAAAAAAAACCGCACAACCCCTTCATGTGGAATGATTGAGCTGGGAAAATTGGATGGCACAATGCTTTGCTGACGTGACGCGCGCACAGACCCTCTAATTTGCCAATCTTTGCCCAAGAGTGAGTGCGTCCCCCCCACGCAACACCACCCGACCTCCCCCTTCCTCCCTCCTCCACCTCACCGTTTCTTGCAACAGCACTCTCTCCCACCCACGGGGTCCACAGCCACCGGGGCGCGCAGAGCTGCTCACTTCGCCCCGCGCCTCTGATCCGTGCGCACGCCTCTCTCCATCTCCATATACATTGGAAAGTTGAAGCACCAGTGTGGGGGGATCTGTCTGCGTTTAGAGATATTTGCCACATCCAGGTGAATGAGGACCGCATCGCTCTATGAGAAAGAAGAGGAGGAAGAAAATCAATGAGGATTTGTAAGCTCTGAATTGTTGCAGACTTTTCTTTCTTTTCTCATCGTGGAGGGAAAAAAATTATCGCAGCCTGGTGAGAGGAAGCTTTATTTGGATGCCACATTTTGAATGAGACCGCGGCGCAGTAGGAGAAATGGTAAGAAGCAAAGAACTCAACACTGCATGACTTGTTCTCATTTGAGGATTCTTCTGTATCCTCCTGACTGATTGGCTTTATTTAGAACCCCCACTAAAAACAGAGACGATGAATGAACCCCTGACTCGCACAGGGTGATCAAACAGGCTATTAGCTCCCCAGGGTGCTGCGGGGTGCGATTGGTGGCAGTCGGGTTGTTTTTACGCACCGCGAGGCACCTGTTTTATCCTCAGATATGAACAGTTCAGCCAAGACACCGAGAAGAATCAGCGCAGCCTCAAAAGAAACAGGATGTGAGAAGTTGATTTGTTCTGTATCTGCTTGAAAACGACACATGTGGACTCCACTTTTCTGTCTCATTTGGCTTCTTTAGGACCAGAACACATAACGCAGGTGGTGTTTTCATGTGTGTGCTGGCAGGTGGCGGTTGCGCACGGACTACAACAGTTTTCTTTTAAATGGGGACCCGCTCGGAGAGGATAGATCGCGTCCAAGGTCGTGCGCCCTCCTGCTGAGAGTTTATCCAACGACCCTCCACCATCACCACCACCAGAAACGAACATGTGTCCCCGGCGAGACGCGCGGCTGCTCCGGTACGTGGGACTCACCGCGCTGCTCCTGTGCACAGGTAGGACTCCCCCCCCCCAGGAAATACCCCTCAGCTAATGTCAGTGGGCGCTTGTGTCCTAACACCACATCAAAGAATGATGGACATCAAGGGTAATGGTCAAATAATAAGAGAGGGTGTAGACCATAGACTGTATATATAAGTGTAGATGCATCAAACCTCCAGTGAGTGATTTTATTCACAGTGAAACATAATGGCATGCAAATGATTCCCTTTCAGCACAAGAGGACATATATAATTTATGAGACATATAATTAGCTGTAAGCAGTTGTGGCAGAATACAAAATGACGAGTAATATTAACATGAATGAACTGTGACAGTTGCCTAGTGTGTGTGTGTGTGTGTGTGTGTGTGTGTGTGTGTGTGTGTGTGTGCAGGGGGTTAGGGGTGTTGTATACCAGCACTGAATCACTAAATTGGGATGCAGTGTGTGTGTGCGAGCATGGCACTGCAGAGCACCAGGAATAACAACAGGCTGCAGAAGGAGAAAGTGCATCTTTCTCTTTTTTTTTGTCTTTTCATCAAGTTTGTGGACTTGGAGAAATGTGTTTGTTAGTGTGTGTGTGTGTGTGTTTGTGTGTGAATCTGCCTGTCTGAGTGGGTGTTTGGGTGATTGTCTCTGCAAGTTGTTTGGGCTCATGCTGAAGGGTAACTAAAAAAAAAACATGCATATGTACATATGAAAAACACCCATAACTCATTTGATAATGGAAATATCACCTTTAACCCCAAATGTATGTTTATATGATGGAGAAAGTACCTCTGCATGTACAGGAAATCAGAACTTCTAGACATGGGTTTTATTTTTGTACTTTTTGTCCATCCTACCATTTATATTTTTTTATCACTGAGATCTTGCGATATATGGCAACAATGGCTTGAAAGCCCTTAAACCTGGGTCCATTGATAACAAGAGCAGTTGCATTGAACAAACAGTGTGCTTATTATCTAAAAAACTTATTTGTCATCAAGTAAAAGAGCAGTTGTGGAAAGAGAGGTCAGAATCAAAATTTAATGTCAATACAAACACTCTGCTGTAAACACCTCAAATTCACTTGCATTACTTCCTGGTTCAGACTCTTTTAAACAGTAAATTGGTTTGAACCGACTCGTCTGATCGCTTGATTCTGGTGAATTTTAGCAGTTAAGTTACGGATTAAATGTTCTAACAATTATGTTGAGAGTAGAGTGCATATACCTCCACCAAGGCTCAATAGTCGCTTACATTTAATCAAACTGCACCAGATTGCACTTTAATGGTTTCCTTCTAGCCCCATTCTTCTACCAAGTTTGTTTTTGTGCTGAAAACCATACAAACCTATATGGTAACAAAAAAATGTTTCATGTGTGTAACTGTCTCCACCTGAGAAAGTCTCTCCAGAAATACACAGTTACAGGCCAGACATTGATCCGTGTGTGTCTTGGTTTGGTCAGCCTCTTAATCTTTGCAGGGGACAGTGGACAGGAAGGTAAAATGAGAAAAAAAAACAGTTTCCAACCTCGTCACTCAGCCCCCTGGTGTGCAGAGTCTCGGAGGATATTGTGACTCTCCAGCCATCTGATTGCTTTTCACCGGGAGGTTCTGCGTTGTCACACGTGCACTGTCAGGCACACACTGGAGAGGATATCTACACGTACACGCTGTCAGACTGGCCATCAGGACATTTGGAAGAACTCCACATAACCTGGCATACTATAGGCAGCTTTTTGAGACAGATGGGAGGATTGTCATCTCTTAGTCAGTTAGAAAAAAGTTTCAGGGGTGAAATGTTGCTTGGTTACCACCTCAGAATGAAGCAAACTTATAAAAGTTGCAGAATTTTTCTTAACGACTTCATGACTTTAAAAACAAAAGGGATTTCGGCTCAATTGTGTGCTCAGAATCAGGATTTTAACTTAATTATTTTTACTATGATGGCATAACAGTTTTATTTCAGATTTTTCAAGCATCAACAAATGATTTCAGAAGAAAGGAAAATGACAGTCAGCAGAGTGCATACTACTGCCAAGGCCCAACAGCCCCTTATGAATCCACATTTAAATTCACTTGATCTGGATTAGAATTTTCTCACCAAAATTGCACAAAATTTCAGTCCCCGAAATGTGCCTGATTTTTTTTTTCATCAAGATCCATGAATTATTCTCTGAGAAGAAATAGAAAGAATCCCTTTCACAAAGAGAGAGAAAAAAATATCCTGGATCTGCCCCCTCATCTGGATCCACGCCAAAATTTAATTGATTCTTTCCTTACCCATACTGCAACTTTCCACCAAGTTTCCAGATAATCTGTCAGGTAGTTTTTGTGTAATCCTGTAAAATATTAAAGGAAAGCAGATTGGCGGAGGTAATAATGTTTGATATACCCCAAAACACATATCTCTGTATTTATAGGGTTATTTTAATAAAACGCTGTTATATTCATGCTATATAGTTTCCATCACTTGCCTGAATAAGTGATTGAATGCTTGGTGTGAAGGGCGCTGTGCTACACAAGAGTGGGAGGATTCCCACTCAGAGTTTTCCTGCTCTTTTATACGTGCGAGGGTTTGACCAGAGTGGATTGGGATGGAAAGTTGAAAAGTTACAAAACCAGAAACGCATTTAGCCCTAAATTAATAATAGCTCCCCTGGTCTCCCTCACACACACACACACAATCATACACACACACACACAGACACACACACACACACACTATCAAGATCACAGTTGCCAGAGATGTTCATGGAAGGAGAAATTGAGAACAACTTGGAGCTTCAGGGTGTCTGATCACCATAACCCGTTTAGCCATGTTCAATTTGCTATGATCTAAACATCAGAGTAGAATTATTTAATCATAGTGTTGCAGATATCAGGAAATGCTAATGTGACCCAGTGGTTATTACCAGAGAAGGAAATTGATATGATGCAATTCTGTAAAAACAGCAGATTATGTCAAATGCATTTTACTATAATAGTTTACATTTTCCAGAGATTTATGGAGGGGCTGTATGTGGGGACATGATCGTCCAAGTCAGTTGCTCCGCACATTATAAAACAAAACTTAAATTACAAAGCAAAACTGAAATATCTAAAAAGAAAACAAATATGTCAGAATGGAAAAGATGCCAAAGAAAAAAGACAAGGAGAATCAAGGGCCGATACCGGTGTTGAAGTCCAGGATGTACCCAGATGCCACCTCTCAACTGAACGTGTCTAAACCTGTTCATATCCTTAAGCTCTGTAAAACTTTGAAGCTGTTTCCAAATACCGTCTAACGACTGTTGTGATGTTTGTGTGTTTGGCTGAGTCAAAGTTCGGGATGTTTTTCAGTCCCTGTCACTGACAAACCAAGTCAATTAATTGCTCCCATTAACCTTTGAGTCGCACCGTTTGTCACCCTGATGAATTCCCTGTCACGTGGGGTGAGGTGTTTACAACGATTGAACCGGTTTATAAAAGCATCAAATACGCTTTTTCAGTTTGAATGTTTTTGTTGCAACTTTTTTCATCATTTTCAACATTTCAAATAATGAACTCATGCTGAGGTTGATTCCAACTGGGAACAGGTCGGACCTGTCTTTCAATAGCTCACCAAAAAACATTTTTTAAATTGCTGGAGCTGTTCTAATCAGCGTCTGTACCCCTTTTGGAGGCTGCAGAGGATTTCACACTTCTGAAGTCTGTGGGATGTTGTACAGCAGCTGCCGCGGTGAATGTTTAATAATCGACTGAGAGACGACAGAAGATTTAAAACAGGTAATCCTGTGCCAGCGCTGGGAGAGAGGAGGGGCCCAGAGTGACCCTGCACACACAGTAAGAGAAATATAAACTGGTGTCTACTTTCAGGAGAGCAAAGTCTCATGGGATATTGGCTCTGAGCGTCTCCTGGTTTGATTCTCGGAGGAGGTTGGCAGGGCAGCGATTCTGTTTAAAGGAACTGCAAATGCCAGTCGAATCAGCTGAGTTTGTGGAAATCTTGTTAAAAAAATCTGCCCTTGTTTCGTTTTTCTCTCTTTTTCTGTCTTAGTTATTTCTATGAAATGCTGAAATGTTAATTAAAATAAAACTGGTGCTGGGGTTCTTGTTACTGGAGGCCTCTACCAGGAAGCTAAAAGTCTCCCGAACAGTGTCGGTCTTTACCACAGCGGCACAAAGCAGCCCTCCAGACAAACACACATTTAACAACAATTTTTGTAGAATCCAATCCAACTTTGTACTATCTCTGAATGAAACGCTGCAGTAGGAAGTGATGGATGAAGCCTGGTTTGCCCCATGTGACACAGCATTTTGCACAAGGCTCCAGGGAGCAGCAGAAGGAAACGATGCACCAGGGAGCCATATGTCATACTAAGTGGGTCATAACACAGAGACACAAGTCGTGATGTGAAAGGTAAAGACATGTACCTAAATTTTGTTTTAGAATTTTGTCTTGAATTAGGATCAATTATAGCTCAAACTGCGCCACGATTGGTTCTAATAACCAACATTGTCTGTTTGAAAAAAGTTTATCTTCACTGGTTTGTTGAAAGAGAACATTCTGCACAATAGAAAATTCTAATATCAACTCACTCAAGTGAAATTTTCTCAGATTGCGAGAGGACATTTTTTCCAAGGTTGATTTTTCACTGTGGCCTGATGTCCCTGCACATCTTTTTAAAGTCTCCACTTCCATAACCACAGCTGAACAAATACTGCAAGAAGCAGCAGATGGATCTGATGGCACCAGATGATTAGTCATGAGAGCTCAGCAGCAGGCGTTCGTCCTCGCAGGTTAATTAAAGGGGAAAAAGATCACGCATGGTTTCAGTTAAATGTTCAGGTAAATATCTGCTTTCCTAAAGTCACTTTATCTCAATATTGAAGTGGGAAAACATGACCATGTCAACCTTCAACTTACATCGTCAACAACATTTTGTCATCATGTCGTTATGTTAATGGTTAAAACTGGTCGCATTTGAATGTAATTTCTAGGCAACGAGGTTGTACTGAAATGTCGTCTCTCTGGTCAACACCAGGCTCATGTAAGAAACAATCCTTACCATGGCAACTGTGGGGTTACAGTCTTGCAGGTAATGAGAGAAAAAGAGAGAGTATTTTATAGATTTAATATTTTTCTTAGTTTATTGCAACGTATTTAAATCTTTATACTGGCTGAGAAAAAATTCCAACACAGGCATAAACATATGCCAGGATCATGACCCAGATAAACAGCTCCTCTTATGAACATGAACTCCGAAAAATATCTGGACAATTTTCCAGAGTTTTCCTTTCAAATATGAAAAATGCAGCGCCAGATTTTCTTGTTCACAACAACACCTGGGTTGGGCCTTATTAACAAAAACTCTTGAATCCTGTCGTCTTTCCAAGTTGGCAGCTTCGTCACACATCATTTTCTCCTGCGGCCCCTCTGGAAAATGTCAGAACTTCAGCGCATGTGTGAAAAGAGCTTTATTGTATTTTAAGCAATTAACTTTAAAAAAAAAATTTTTGGCATATTTTTGAGGCAATTCTTGTTCCCTGAAGATACATGTTTTTTATCCACCTGCGTTTCCTTTATGTTGATGAACAAAAGACAAATGTTTTTTCCAACTATTTTGATGCAAACAGGCCTTTGTTGTGAGCGGTAAAGACAGAATACTTTAGAAAAGTTGGCTCTCTCGTCAGAAACTTCATCAGGCTTTTGGTTCTGTAACTGAAATGGCTGTTGAGGGTTTATTTTCTTTACTTAACTAATGGCATTAGCACTGGAGGCTAAGTAATTGACGGAAAGTGCCTTTGATGTTGCACAGTGATTAAGGACACTCCAGCTTTTTATCTGCAGGGAATTCAAACTGCTGTTATAATGGCGTGCCTTGTTTTTCCCAGACCATCAAAGTGTGTCCAGTGTGAATTCTTAATTAGTTTTATTTTCTTAAATTAATTTATAGGAGTTGTTGACAATGATGACCTAAAAAAAGAAAAAAACCCAGGAAGACCTTGGGCTGCTGAGCTCATGTGAAAACTCAGAGGTTATATTGAGTTAAAGACTGAGAATTCAGAAAAGCTCAGGCTTGAGACAGCATGACAAATGAAGGAATTTCACTCCTTAACTATTTCTTCAGCCACAGCACATGGTCATTTGCTTTCCCAGGAATCCATAGGATGTAATCCACCGGGGAGAAGGAAACGTGGAAAGTGTCTTTCTTTTCCCACAGGTTTTGCTTTACTAATAGGATCAAAGCGGGAAAGTGCGAAAAGGAGAATAATCGATGAATGACAGTGTTAAGATGAAACATTGCCCTGCTTTCTTCCTTCACTCGGAGTGTTTGGAGGATGGGGAATACAGCGCGCCTCACCATGGCTGGCGCATGAAGATCCGTGCTGATGCAACCCGACACACATAATCACACACAAGCACAAGTGCGTAGCATCACTAAAGCTTTTGTGACACATTGTGGATGCACACTGTAAATACACACAGACACACATACACACAGCGACACACAGAGACTCATCTCCTTGGGCAAACAACTTCACAGCCGTCCAACTGGGAAAGGATCGCGCTCAGCGGGAGGTCTAGAGACAATTAGCATAACTAACAGAACAATCATTGCACACCCAGCGAATCAGAGGGAGACGAAAGCGAGCCTACGCAATCAGAGCAGAGAAGGAATGTTAACAGGGTTTGTTTTTGTCACTTCCTGTGTGAGAGATTGACAGAGAGAGATCACACATCCATCTCGCTTCACTGGCATCAGTCCCAGAAGCCGGTGGAGGTACAGTACGTGCTCCTCTCGTCTCGAGCTCGGGCTTCAACCCCCCCCCCCCCCCCCCCCGCTGAGAAGGCCTCGCACCGCATCACTTTACAGAAGAGTGGCGCCGAAGTTTTGAAACAAGTTGTCAGAGAAAGCCAGCAACCTTTTTCATCTCTTGTATTTCTGAGGAGAGCTGTGTCAGTTAGGCCGCAGGTGTCAATGCAGAGATGATGACAGTGGTGATGGGAAAGGTTGTTTTTTTTTTTAGATGGTTGTTATCTGCCCAGGTCAGAACAGAAAGCTATTTCCTGTGTGTGTGTGTTTAGTCCAGCAGGAAACCACTGTCTGTGTCTGTCGCTCTCCACGGACACAGTACTCAACTTTTCTCAGTCTGTCGGTCTCGATCTGTCTCGTAATTGCCTGGTTTATCTGAGGTGCTGACTGTGGTTAAGAGCCGCTCCTTGCTGATTGATTTACTACCTGCACCATCAGATGTTTAAGAGACTAGAAAACATCAAAAGTTATTATATCGAAAGTTCACCCGAGCACAACAACAGCAAAAAAAATTAATAAATAAAAATAACTTCCATACACACAGACGGGTGAATTTTAATTTCAAACCAGATAGACGCTTCGGAATCAAAACCTGAGGGCAAACCACTCCGCACCTTCCAGGAATGTGGCTCCCAAACCAAGACTCAATTCCCTTACCAATTTTCAGCAACACTGCCCCAAGAGAGGTAAACATTGCAGAAAGCTCCAGCCAATAAAAAAAATGTATTAGCAATAGGGCTTCCATCTTCCGAACCCTATATCTGTATAGGTGTTAATACCTTTATGCAGTAAGCCATGTGAGGCTCAGAGCACGTCAGCCATGGTGATAAATAGACTGGAGGAGTCTCTGCCCTTTTCAGACTTGAATAATGTGTAGTATTTAATTCAGATGATCAGAAATGTGCAGTTGTGCATGTAAGGTTTAATCTGCGGTGCCAACGTTTGTATTCCATATGTGGTGCAAACCCCCGAACATACGCGATCGCTGTCTGATATTTTAATGGTAACTTTGTGCAGGAGGCTTCAAACGGCATAAAGTTTTTGAGGATTGCATTTCACTGGCTGCATGGATGCGATGTGCAGGTTTACTGGTCAATGCGATACGCTGGCCGAGAGAATGAGACAAAGATATTGATTGATCTTTGGGCTTCAGGCCTGAGAGGAGCACAAAACCGTGAGCGGCCTTAAAAAACTGTTGTTGGTCAATTTCTAGTTAACGTTAAATGTGCTGATGGCCAGTTGGTGGGTCCCATTTGGTCAGAAAATTGCAATCTGTGCAGCAGTGAAACAGATGTCACCACGGAATGAGAAAAAGCTGTTTTTGAGCTTCAGTAGTTGAGTGTGTGTGTGTGTGTGTGTGTGTGTGTGTGTTTCCATGTGGATGCGTGTGTATTATTAGCAATGTTGATAGACAAAGTGTCACCACCTCAATTGCACAGTGGCCCGAAAATGAATCCGTAATCAACTTCTCAATAAACAGAAATGTGGCGGCTCTTCTCCACAGTGACCACACTCCTCCTCACCTCCACATCTTCATCCTCTCGACTCCATCACCCTTTCACTTTTCCCTTTTCATTTACTGTTCGCTTACTCTCACACGTTCCAGTTTCTTCCACCACAGAGCAAAGCTAAATATATCTTTTATTCATTATTATAATTTATTCATTTAACTTTTTTTTACCTAATTCTGTAAGATCTATGGGGATGTAAGTATCGCCTTCCAGATAGAAATGAAAAGGAATTAAAGGAATAGTTTGAAATATTGGTGAATTAGCCTTTTAGGTTTCTTGCCAAGGCTCGTTTGGGAGGAGTAATTCTACTCACAAGTCTGCACAGTATATTTAAAGCTACACTTAGCACCCTATAGCTTAGCAATATGCTTTCAGTTATTATGCTAAGCTAACTGACTGCATAAATATTTAGCAAACATAAGAGTGGCATCAATCTTCTCATCTTCTTCTCGGAAGAAAACACAAACACATTTTTACCTCATCGTCAAATCATTCCTTTAACTCCCATCATCAAACTAATGATATTTATTGATGTACTTGTTATTTAAACATCTGATGATGCTCTGTTTAACACTGTTGAACTTTCCCTTTATTATTCTATTGTGGCAAAGCAAGTCCATTTTTGTTGTAGTGCACATTTCAACTCAAGGCAATTCAAAGTGCTTTAAAGGCGTCATGACAAATTATAAATCAGAATAAGATAATACAAGAATATAATTATAGTGGTAGAATGTTTTTTAAGTAGTCAACAAAATATCACATGTAAAATGTTACATATTTTCACTCTTCAATTTGTCAGTTGAAATTAACGCTTCTCCAACCGCAGCTGTCATCAGTTACTTAGTGTTGACACTCTTCGCCTTGCACTGTAATGATCTGTTTCAGTCATGCTGTAAACACTTTTCATCATTTCATCACCCTTCACTTGGCCTCTGCCGACAGAATCTCCTGTTGGCCGTGTTTTGTTCCTGCGGTCCATGGCGAGATCAACATTTTCCTCTTTGTCCATTACATCCACTCTGCTGCTCCATCTCCATGAACTCATTACTCCCACCCTCACGCAATCCGTGGCCTTTACTTCTCTTTAGAATTGAATTACTATGGATAACCAAACCGACCAACATGAATTCTCACCCGAATCCATGGAAATCGAATACGGATGGACGATTCACTGCATGTTTTGCTCAGCTGCGTTTGCTCGACCTTGTAGCGCATAGTGCCGAGCTCTGCTTTTACAATTTCCCCCCCTACGTGCCTCCAGTGAAGGTTTGCTGCGTTATATGTAAAACCACAAAATCCGGGCCGCCATCTTTGAAGCCTCTGCCCCATGACGTGGTTGCTGTTCAACCACTTGTCAACACACAGGAGATTTGGAGGCTTTGGGAAACTGGTTGATCAGATTACCCTAAATATCTTATCACTTATAGCCCATAATGTGTATTTTCGGTGCTTTAATCTATGCTTAGCACATGCCTGCCCCCTATCCGAGGCAATAACAGTGATTTTACAGTGTCTCTTATTTAGTCGTGTCCTCATTTCCCACATGAGCGCTATACTGTGCAGCTCTGAGCACGCCCAGGGCCGGATGTGGGCCCAGTGCCTGAGTAATGGAGGATAAATCAGTTCTTAAAAGGTCCATATGGGGGGAAACCAAAACGTATCCAAAGCCCGAGGATTTGAACAGCGACACGAAATCCCCTTTGTTTCGCTGTGGGTATGAAGCGGAGCGAGTGAGCCTTGTGTGGGCTCCTGGTGCCCGTCTGGGGCTCATATGGTGCCAGCTTTTTCCAGCAGGTAATTGGACCTTTCTGAGCCAGTGTGTGTGTATTTGTGTGTGTGCGCATGAGTTTGTAATCTCCATAAAAACAGTGTGGATAGAGGCCCCCTCACTTCCCAAAGTAGACGTGAAAGGACACATGCCACTTTTATTTAAGGTAACTGATGAGGTAGACAGCTGTACTGATGTGGTCCACTTACTGTATGTCTGAGTGCTCGTGGCCTGAGGTGTGATTTCTATCAGCGCTTTCATTTTCTCCAGCTTCTCATCTTCCTGGTTCGGTCCCCATGTGGCTTCGCTTGATGGATTCCCAGGAGATTCAAAGACTGATACTGATTTACACTTTAAATAATTTCATATAAAACAGGGGGGATATATATCATTGCCTCCATAAAACTTCTGCGGCGCTCCCCCATGCTTTATAGAAAATAATACAAAATATGCCAAGCTCGGATTCACTTGACGACTCACCAGCTCTTCAATTTCTTGGGTCATGAGATTTTTTTTAGGACCAAAAAATAGTTCCAGGAGCCAGAAATCTTGAGAATTCATGAGATGTTCTGATGTTTGTTGTTGACACGTAAACAAGACCTGACAGAACTATATTTTACATTTTATTTTATTTGCCAATCCGATAAAAAGCTCTATTTCACAGGCAGGTACAGGATCAGATAGAGTTTTTTTTTCCATGCAGTGACTTCTCAACCTACACAATTATGTGCACATACGTGTTGTCGATGTTGTAAAAAGTGATTTGATTGTTAATATCAAATAAGGCTGCAGTGATTGTTTTCATAAAGTCTATGTTGCTGTTCTCAATGAACTGATTAATTAACCTATAGGATGTTCAGAGATGCTCATCAACAGCCCGCAGAGCACAAGGTGAAGATCTGAATTTCTTGTTCTGTCCGACCTTTGGTGCTTCTCTTTGATAAATGACTTGAAATTAGTTTTCAGCCGTGATAGCAGTGCAGCCTTGGGCACAGTAATTTTGGTCTGTCGGACCAACACCGCGGCCCAGACTGAAATATCTCAACAACTGTTGGATGGATGGCTACAGACATGAACTGTCCCCATGGGATGACAAGAGTCTTCAGGAGAGGACATATCTCCCACAAAACTCAAAACATCAGATAATTTGGTGCCGTATCAGAGTTACCTGAGTAATCCTGTGGCTGTAATCCTGTGTCCAGTGCCAGTGATAACAAGTTAATCCTTTCATATCCATACCCAGCACACAGACGGGTGTTTGGTATCTTTCTGTTTCTCACTTTACTTTACTCTCAATGAGGCCAAGTCAAACAAAAACCATTGAATTCAGTAAAAACCTGATAAACAGGTGAAGCGCAGATGGATGGACAGACAAACTGACAGACGGACAGATGGACAGACTTACTGATCACTATATCTCCCCTCATTAAAGGGGTAAAAAGGAAGACTCTGACAGAGACTGACAGAGATCTGCTCTGGAAACTCAATGACTGCAGTTGGATTGACGGACGGACAGACTGACAGATACAAGAATTAAACAGATAAACTCTCTGACTTTTCCTTTGCTGCCACATTAATGTCCACATTTTTATTTATCCATCAACATGTATCAACATCTGCACACATCCCGTGCAGATATTCATGGCTCACAGAGGATGTATGCTGGGTTTTACTACAGCTTCACAAAGCCACTAGAATGAATGTAAACTTATTGTCCAGATTCATTCATTCATCCACTGACTCGTGAACTTGCTGAAAGATGTTCTGCTAATTAACGATTAATTAATTCCAGCACCACAACGATATTTACCAAAACTCTCATATATCTATATGTGTGTTATGAACCTCTGTCTCACTCTGTCCTGGAGTACAATGAAGAAGTAAATGTTCGCAAATCCTTCAAAGCCAAAAACCTAGATGGAGAAAATGAATGGAAGAACTTTCCTGGGAATCTGTTCATGCTACTGAAGTGAATCTCCAAAAATGAAAAGCTTTTCATCATACTGAGGAAATCTGCAGCTCAAAGAAGTGTAACCTGGTTACTTGAAGCTCATGCATCAGACACTTTGCCTCTCTGTGATCTGCTTGTCTTGAAAACGTGTTTGCTGTTTGAGTTGTCTACAGCGACTACACATTCACACTGCAAACAGTTATCATCCCGTTCCAAGGGTGGATTTCATCACGGTATACCTCCGATCTGTAAAGCTAATTACTACCGCTTCCATCCCAATGTCGTACAGGGCAGAAGTGCTTTCATATGTAGATTTGATTAAATTATGCCGGGGTGAGCTCATTAGATGGGATTTACATTTAGAGATGTTTTTGTGCTCCGTCCCCCTGAAACCTCTCGCGAGCGCTGCAACCACAGGATTCTGATGACCTGACAATTCCTGGCCAGCGTTTTCCTCTGCTGCAGCGCTGCGCACTCACACAGTCATGTCTGCTCATCAAAGCCAGGAAATGGCACCACGCTGCTTTCAAATTCATGGTTCACTTTGCTATATTAAACACTCTCATGGTTTTGTAATGGGTCTAGCTGGTTAATTAAGTGGGTCGGAGAGCAGATCAAACGCCTCTGGTAGATACAATCAGTATTTTGGACCATATCGCCCGGGGTACAGTCAGATTTGAGGGGTGGGATGGGAGACTTTACTCACCATCAGGCTTAGATTTTTAAACAAATCATCTTTACCTTGTATCAATGAGTAATTAATTATCCCTGCCACAGGTTAGATTTTCTGCCCTGTCCATATGTTTGTCTGTTTGCTGGTTTATCAGCAGGATGACAAAAAACTATGAAACTGACTTTGATGAAACTTGATGAAAGGATGGGACATGGGCCGAGAAAGGAGCAATTTGGGTCAGGTGCTATCTTCTCTAAAATCTGGAGGGAGTGGATTTAAATGTGGTTTCATGCTGCTGTGTTTGTCCAAACAAACATGACGGATCTTGTGCAGAATTTAAGGAGCCTGTTGGCGGAGGTACGTGTTGTACCGAAATTTCAACCTTAACCAAAAAAATATTCTTCTTTCTCAGCGAGCCGTTGCATCACAGTTTCTATTTGTTCAAGTTGGTTTTGCTTGAGGGTTTGAGCTGGGCCGTCTATGGATAATTCTGCAGGATGACTGACTGTTTTAGGTTAGCTTGTTTAAAGAAAGCGCTGGATCTAATCGCGGGCAAAAAAATTAGAGAGGTAGCCATCAATCATAACCCCCCCCCGTTTCTCTCACTGTCAAATTACCTCTGCAGCATCACGCCACCCCCGACTGCAGCCTCAGAGAAACAGAATACTTTATCTCTCCAGCTGTCAGAGGAGCGATCACTTAGTTGATTATGACGTTGGGGTTGCGGTATGCCGATTAAGTCTCAGGGTTCGAAAAATGTGGGGAAGAACGGGCCGCTGCACACACTGCAGTGAACACGACGTGCAGAGCGTGCAGGAAAAGACATGTATGAATATTAACGTCATAAATTGTATTTTCATTTGCTCGCAGCTTTTCTCTCATAACGATTTTTCCCCCCTTTTTTTTGGCTGATATGATAATACACACAAGGATAATGGTGGTAGAATAAAGGGTAGGATTGAGGGCTTATCTGGCTGTGCAGGTGTGGTATTACAGGCTTCTCAATGGGCATCAGACCTGTGGTGTGAAGTGTAAGCTCCTGCACGGCAAGGAGCATTGTGTGTATAATCCCAGCGCACTTTCCCTATAGCTGGGAGCTGGGACAAAGTGAAGGGCATGCCGTCTGTCGGCTGCATGACACGGACAAGTGGCCACTGAGAGCAGGGGGGGCACGAGTGCTTGACGTGTTCTTTGTGCGGTTGTGATGCTGCTGTGACTCAGGAAGGAAAACTGTCAAATCCACTGTATAGGTGTGGGTTCTTTTTATTCCACTCAGTGTTAAGTAAAAAAAAGAAAAAAAACACTAACAAAAATGTTATAGGAGGAGAAAAAAGCTTTCGAAAACAAATTTCACTGTTCTGAGAAACGGGTTGAAGGTAACCGAAGGTAATATGCGACTAAATATGGTCATCTTCAAACAGGCTCTTTATATATAATTAGTGGCGTGATGCATTTAGATGGATCATCCTTCGAAGCAGTGCAGGGACAGTGAAATGAATCTGTTTGTCTTTATGTATTCAAATCTATTTTTGTGGCACACAGCGTTCGGCTCAGCTAATCAAAAATCAGCCTCGAACTTGTGTGCGTTACATGCATTCATCTATTTTCACTCCACATTGTGGTAAAAATGAGACAGTGGATGTGGACCACTGAATATTCAGCGAGTCTTTGTAGACTAATTAAAATGTGTGTCTTCATAAACTTGGGGACTCCATGCAGTGACTGAATAAGGCAGAGCAGAAAATAAATTGATTTCTTGCTTTGATGCAGCTGTGTTGTGTGCACAAGTGTCTGATGAGGAGGCTGCGTGAAATAAAGAAATCGTATTCTTTATTATTATTCTTTCTTCTTTTTGTATGATAATTTAGGGCAGCTACAGCACAGCGTACTTCCGAATCCCTGCCTCAGCACAAGGATTGCAGGGAAAATCTATTCCGGGCTGTGATTGCATTAATGGAACATTTTATTGGTGCAGGTCATGTTTGTGGTGTTGTGGGATTGTAATGAAGAAGAATGTTGAGGAGTGTTGGGGAGGTGGAACATTAAAATGCCCTCGGCAGGTTTTTGCTCACTGTTGAATGGGAAATAAGTCAATCATGAGGGAAACGCTTGCTTGATACAAGTAATGATTAATGTGAGTTTGCACACATTTGCTGCTCGAGTGTATGTGCATGCAAACACACAAACATCATGCTATATACATACAAATATACTCATATAAATAAATATGCTTCCTCTCCTGTAATTATTCAAGCATTCACACACACACGCTGCCCCATACATTATAGGTGCCCAGAGGGTGTACTTTGTGGGAAATTGCACAAGTTGCTGTTGTATCTGAGATTTGTATGTTAACAACTTCACTCGTTTCACAAGCCAAACTTCTAAACTAACCTTGCTTGTACATTTCTTTCTTTCTGCGCCGGTGGCCTCTATTGGACGGAGAGATGAAGGTAACTGTCCGTGTGTGTCCAGCGACGTCTACGAGCATAGACAGAAACTTTAAACACAGCCGAATACTGTGAAACTGCAGCTTTTAGCAATTTTACATCAGTAAGTCATTGGCACATTGATGTTGGAAAATTTGTGTAATTAATACAAACAAATGAGACCATTAGATCCCAGCTACTATTCGCCTCTGATTTGCATTTTAAAGTGTGAGTGAAACACACTGAAGACGCTGCTTAAAGTCTGTGTAAATCAGTAATGAATATTGAAAAAATAAACAACTAAACAAAAAAAGGGTTTAAATAATGTATAGAATTTAATTGAGTAAAAAATTAGCAGTATTCTTGGCTTGTGCTGACAGCGCTGGAACCTATATTAACCATCGTGACTTGTCTCCAGTGAAAGTTTGTAAATAAACCTGTTGTAAAATGAAGTGGATGCAGGTGATCATTCTTATTTTTTAATCAACGTGGCTCTAAACAAAATCAACAAACGCTCAAACCTCTTCTCCATCTCGTCGTCCTCTCTAGTTAAAGTATAAAGTGGTTCTGCAAATGCTGGCGTCTCGGGTGGATGCATGGATAAAGCTGCAGCTATAGCTGGTAAACTTCAGGCTGTAGTAGGCGCAGTGACTTAAATCAAGTCGGAGAGGCACTGATGCTAATGTGCTCTGGTTTTGATAATTAGGGTTATGCTGAATTTGGCTCCAGTGTGTGATCGAGCCATAATTTCTGGCCTGCCCAATAAATCCTGAACACAAAAATAATAACAATACTACACAGTTCACAGTCTTGCAGTTTTGTCTTCACAAAACTTGCAGCAAAAATGTGCAACAGACGTACCATCATTCAGAGGTGAGCTGTTATTTTAGTGAATTGAGGAATGATGTCAGGTAACGTTCATATTAAAAGTGGCGTCAGTTATAAAAACAAACTCCACTGGAGGGGGATGGGACGGACTTTCCACAGAGGAAAGCAGATTATTCAACGACCTTTTCCTCGCTGCCTCAAACTTCTCCAGGTTCTGATCAGTGATGCTCCCGGTGTCATGGATGAGTTTTCTGATCCTGCTGACACAGACGGCGCTTCCGCAGCCACCCACAGAACAGGAGATGATACCCGCTACCGCACACTCGCCCGAGGTCACACTTGGAGCTCGCTTGCCAGACATAAATACGAGCAGCAAACAAAATAGCATCTCATCCACAATGCAACGTGAAAAAAAACAGTAAAAATTTAAACCATGTACAACAGAGAAGACATCTTTTGTGTTCTCCCAACAAATGATTGATTCTGCTCTCAGACATCCCTGCAGGGCGTCTGGCAGGATGTTGAAGAGCCTCTTTTTTCCGCATGCTTCTCTTCCCAAAGTTATTTTTTAAAGCTACCAGCTAGTGCTGCTAATCGCTTTTATCACAGGTCACCGTCGTCAGCAGCTGGGGATTAAAACGCAGCATTGGGCCGCTCGTTTTGCTCGTTCAGCGGCAGAATTAACACCCTAAACTTTAGTGCAAGACAACAAAACACGAGCTGACCCGCCATGTTCAGACACGAACACAAATGCGTAAATGAGCACCCGCTTGCCGAAGGATCGCGGCAGCGGCGGACCCAGCTGCTGATAATTGAGAGGCTGCGTAAATACCATCTGGGTGTCTGGTGAGAAATCTTCACCTCTACCGGGAAGTGTGTGTTGCAGGGAAATGACCGGCATGCTGCTAACAGACAACAGACTAATGCCCAGAAGCTGCTCAGTGACCCATGAAAAGATATGACAGTATCATAACAGCCATCTGCTCCGCCTCTATTGGTTCTATTAATAAATCCCCTGACTAAGCAAAGCAGGAGACGAGGAGGCCGAGGAGCAGAGATGCATGTCAAAAGATTCTTACTTTTTCCTCCCGTCTGTGTTTTCATCATTCTCTCTCACACTTTCTCATTTCCACACACACATGCACATTAACTTTCTCCTGCACCGGCTGTCATGTGTGCAGAGGCAACGCGAAAGTCCGCGGAGGCACCGACGATGACTCAGGGCCCCGTGCTCAGGGCAGCTCCCCAAAAATATTTGGAAAAAGAAAGCCTTCCTGTGTTCCTCAAATATTGAAGTGTATTTCTGAATAATTCATATTTTTTTGTGTTGCACCGCTTTGATTTTGTAGGGCCTGTTTTAACGGCAAAGAATCAAACTTTCCTTAACTTCGTAAATAAAAGAATGCTGTTGCGCTAACTGACACAAAATCAAACAAGTGGACTGAACTTTGGGAAGGTTCCGCTTGTACAAACAAAGACTGTTGAGACTGCACGTTATTAGCTCTGCCTGTGAATAAAAGTGGAAATCAACGTTGAGGAGGGAGAAGCAGAAAAAGCAGGGAGTCACCTCAGGAGAATCTACTACTTACAGACCCTGTACATGTTCTATTCTTAGTCTAAAACAAAAAAGATCTTAACATCTACACTATTTTTCTCGCAGTAAAAAAATCTTATCTTGATGCATTTTCTTTGGGGCCCGTCAGCGGAGACTGATTTTAGAGAAAAAACAGTCGTGGGGTGAAAAAGGATTGTAACAGGAACCAAAAGAGAACTGTGTTTTTGGCACACCATAATTATATTTCAATCATGCAAATGAGCTTGGTTTTGGTAGTTAGAGGGCTGTTGGAGTGTGTAATTGAAAATGCAAAAGATTGTCTCGCATCAAAATGTCGAGGAACACGCTGACTGGCTACTAATCAGAATGGACCCCGCGTGCCGCGCACACTGAATCGCTACCTCGATCTCTCTAGAATTGAATCGTTTTATCTTAATTAAGTGTGCAGAATCTATCCAGGTTTGTGAGAGTGCCAATTTCTTTTTGGCACATTCCGCTCTGCTTTTCCAGTTTGCTCATACTGGGGGGAAAAGGAAAAAAAGCCCCACTTTAATAAATATTTCTGGAGCCGGCTGTGATATCACTGAGGAGCAGCGATCGGAGGATGGGATGCTGTCAGTTTTCTGTTGCTGCACAGACTGTGGCTTAAACAGATTGTGTGCTCGCTGCTGTCAGCGGAGCTGCAGTGATTTCGCTCGGTAGCTTGTTGTGCCACACCCCCGCTGCCTTCATCTCTCCTTCCTTTCCTTCACTCGTGTGTGTTTGTGAGTGTATTTTATGCTCTGCACATGAAAGTGAGGAAAACTCTAAGGACTTAGTGCAGATTTTAAATCTGAAGAAACTTTCCCCAAATCACAAATCTGGGAAATTTCTTTACAGCATGTGCATCGTTCATCTTTTTGGCTCGTCCACTTCATGACATTTACATTTCTGATTCTCTACTACAGCCTTTGCCATCTGTCAATCATTAGAGCTACAGGAGTGTTTGTGATTTCCGTTTTCATTAGTAAAATCACATGCCTTTGCAAGCACCAGTCTCCTGCTGCGAACAACCAGGCATGCAATTAGAATGAAAAAAAATGAAGTGGGGTTTAAAAGCTAAAAAGGTAGTTTGTTCATCAGAGTTAATATAAAATATAATTCCTTCATACATATCTTTACTGATTGATAACCTTGAGACACTGCTGATAATTTTCTCAATAATGAGCAATTAAATGGAATCATGTTCCCAGTCTGATCCTGCGGCCCGGCACCTTTTCAACATGGAATTTTTGCAGCTTTAATTGCCAGCAGCAATTAAATAGCAATTGTTCCATTGTGAACATATGAATAATGAAGCATTAAATTTGAATTCTGCTTTTGCCTCGCCTAAAAGATAAATTCAGAGGGACCGTTTTGTTAAATCAAAGTGGCCCAAAGGCAAAACTTTCCCCTCAAGCTTATACTGCTAATGTCCACAGGTCTCGCCTCCATTAGAAAAACATGAACTTGAAATGTAAAAGTAAAAAAGATGTGGACTTCGGGGTTAGAGTGTTGGACAAGAAGAGATAAAGGCAAGAAAGGAGATGAAAAAAAGAAAATTGGAGAGAGAGACTGCAGCTTGACAATCTCGCCGTGATTATTGCACCACACATCCCTCCCGTCTGTGCTCGGAGCCAAGGTCACACCAGATGATTTCCACAATAATTCCACACCTGACTTGTCCATCGCAGCATCCTGGGCAGATTATCCCGCAGTGTGAACAGGCTCAGGACTGCAGAGCGCGGCGCTGCGAGCCGACAAGATGTTTTCAAACATGTCTGATTTTATCTGGCTCACGTAGCGTGAAGTGGCACAAGACGCGCCATCAAGCACAGATCATCAGAGTTTAAACACAGGGAGAAGAGATTAACAGCAGCGGTGCTCACTCAGGCAGACGATTTACATTACCGACAATATCTGTCTGTTCTATACGTGATAGGTTGAACATAGCAAAAGTGATGAGGCCAAATCACCTCATACAGTTATTTTGTGGAGCTGTTACAAGGCAAATTACGTGTTTCACACATTTCCTGACGTAAATGTCAATTTATAATACATTTTCATGCAAATATAAGCGGTGAGGCATTAAACAATAACACGTGTTCAAGCCAAGATCAGACATTTTTTCATACACGATCCAATGTTGAGAATCTTACCCAAGCAAAACTTGACACACTGAAAAACACGAGCCGGAGATGGAGCCACCAACCTTACAATCAATTTACGATCCACACCTATCTCCTGAGCTGACACAAACCCGATTCATCCTGCGTTTGGAAATGCATGATGGGACTTTAAAGGGACGAGACCAATGATTTAGAGTGCTTTTGTCTCCTGCAGACAAACTGTGTGTGCTCTGCAGTAGCACCGCAGACTGTTTCCCATAAGTTTGCCGCAGGTTTTTAAATTGATTTCCCGAGGCGTGCGTCGATTTCAGTTTACCTCAGCATCAACCTGAAGAGAATGAATGCCACGTTTATCAATATTTTCATATTAGCAATGAAACAAATGACTGTGCCACATGAAAGAGTCACTGTTTTTGACAAACCCACAGAGAATAACAGCCAATATTGTGAGTATAATATTCTGAATATAGAGCAAGGAACTCTGGAGCTGATGTATATACAGTTTACAACGCTCAGGGAGTTTATGGTTTTGTCCTGTGTTAGCACTGCGATCAACCACATGAGCAGCTGTGTCAAACTGAAAAACCATCATCTGGATTGCCCCCTGGTGGCTGAATGTGGTATCACGTCGTAAACTCTGCCTCCTCCATGTTAATATTTGAGACATGGCCCTAACTTAAAAGTCACACATCAAAATCTCAAAAGAGGTTATTTTAGCTAGTTCTTATCACACTGATGTTTGTTAAAGTTTTAGGCGAGAGAGAGAGATCACTGCATTATTCCTCGAGGAATTCACAATATTGACGCAAAATGCAATGTTAAAGTAAACCTTGAGATAATGATGCAAGAACACAATCCCCCACTTCAAGTGTGGCTAAATGAAAGACAAATGCATCTAATTAGCCAGGCAGCAGGTGCAGTAACGTGGTTGGTTTTGGCAGCTGGGGGAGCATCTCCTTTGGTGGGCTGTAAATATTGACTGCTGCAGATTGGGGCATAGTGAGCAGGTTGCAGCGGGAGGCAGCTGACCGTGACAGCAGCTGTGACAGCCGCTGTACACTTCCTCTCAGCTCGCCATGCACAGTCAACGTCGTCAGTGTCTGGGGACGGAACCACTGTTTTGCAGTGTTTGTGTATGCATGAGTCTGCGTTTGCCGGTCTATCTTTGCGGTTGTATGTACACAGAGTGGCGCCTGTGGTGCTTCATTCTAAGTAAGCCTGCGTGACTCTGACATCGCCCTGTGCACACTGTACATCTGTTTACAGTACTTATACAGTGTATACTTGTGAACAGGCCCAGATCTAGACTCCTCAGATGAGGGGGGCAATTAGAAATTTGGAGTGGGCACCTTCACAAGATGGACCTAGTGACGAGCGTTTTTTCAAGTTTTAAAGAACGCATCACAATATTGTAAGATTGAGCTGTCCTTTTTATGAATCGATATCAGATCATTGAAATAAAAATAGATTTTAATTAGAGAATAGTTTTTCTAAAGCCAGCCCTGTGTTCAACCAGCAATTCAGAAATCAACAAATGAAATAAACATGATTGGCAGTTTCAACTGGCACGGAATAAAGTTGACCACTTGGGGAGACAGAGTAGAAATTTGACTGAGATTTGGCTTCACTTTAAGTGGCTGTCATGTCGTCCATCTTTAGTAATTTGGGCAGAGTAGAGCATTGCCCACTTCTAGATCCAGGCCAGCTTGTATACACGTTAGTCTACATGCACGTTTTTGTGTTTGCCCGTATGCATGTGTGACTGACGGGGGTGTCACTGCAAAGCCTGTGTGATGTGCTGATGGAGACCCGAGGGAGATGAGTTCTCCAGGGTCCAGGCTGAGGGATAGGGAAGGAAGACAAAAAGAGAGGAAGAGGAGGAGAGACAGATGGAGGAGGTGAGGTTGAAAAAGACATAAACTGAATTTGTAAGGAAGGAGGGAAAGAGACAAATAAAATAAGAAAAAGCTGTTTTGATCAAAAGTGCTCGTATTTACACTGCGTGAACTTGCCCAATGAACTTTATATCAAGATGGATAAAAATAATGTGTTTTATGAAATGAATAGAAATAGAATTAATTAAGTGTCAACTGTAAAACCAACAGAGTGTAATGATTTATATTATCTGCTTAAAAGTGCAGTGCAGCTCGAGAGCGTGCCCAGCTGTAAATACCATAGCACGGGGCCGATCTGAATCTATCTGCAAAACTGAATACATTTAATATATTTACAACACCCACATTCAGGTTGTCCATGTATTATTTATACGTCTAAACTCCATTTGAATATGAGCTCTTTCAATGCAATGATGGAGGAAATATGCACGAGATTCACAAGCCGTCGCTTTCAATTAGCGCTGCGCTGCCATAATCGATCACGCTAAAGAGTGGGATGGTCTCAATCTGATCTCCTGTTATATCTTCATTAAGACGATCCTCTTGAAGATGAATAGTGAAAGCTCTCTCCAGTGTCTCCTTGATGTCAGCAAACGTCTGTCATTCAACTGTCGTTCTAAATGTTTGTTTTTAAGAAACAGAATGAAAGCTGTTGCAGTTAGATATAACTACAGTACAATAAAGACTTCACTTATCTCAAGTAGGTTTTATACGATGTCTACTAAACTTGAAAGAGACGACACACAAGTGCTGAAATGAAATGTTGATTATTCGTTTAATCATTTAATTCATCAGCCATTTTGATCAGTTAATGGTTCAAGTCATTTTCTGTCGTTACATTTTGGCAGATTTATTCTTGAAATGTGAGTATTCACAATTCTTCTGTTTTAAAGAAAAAGTCACTCAGTCCGTAGGTTAAGTTAGTTGTTTGGCTGGTTGTGTCTGATGGTCTATTGGTTAGTTGGTTGGTTGGTTGGCTGTTTGGTTGGATGGTTGCTTAGAAAACTATAAAACGATCTACCTTTCAATTGACCATTTATTTTCATTCTGAGGACTTGTTGATTTTGATATTTGCGTCCATGAAATTTTGGCATGCATTATTCATTCATCATCATTTTACAACCTCATAAATTGCAAAATAAATGAAAAAGTAATAAAGACATTAAAATTACAATAAAATTAAAGGATAAAAATATTTGTGTGCCATTCAATCAAACCAGTGGTCCTTCAACGTTTCTCTTTTGTTATTTTCTAGGATAGTTACCAAACACACACCAAAAAAATAATCTGAACAGGAAATGATTCATGAAAGGGAAAGAGAGAGAGAAACTGAAGTAGAACTTGAGAGAGAGAGATACATTAATAGAAGAGGAGAGAGAGGTTTGGCTGTTTTTTCGGTGATCATCCTCTTGTTACTTGGAAATTGTGCTTTTAAGTTTCTGTGAAACGCAGGACATGTCCACGGTTAAATTAATTCCACCGTTAAGATCAAGAGAGACAGTGAAGCGACTGGGAGTGTAGGTATGTGTGTGTGTTTCGTCTATGTGTGTGTGTGTGTTTTGAATTCTAAGACCCCCTCTGAGCTGCCCAATATTCTTTTTCATACCCAAGCCACTGAACAGTGTGTGCTGTCAGCTCAGCAGCAGTGTGTACTGGTAGGAACAGGCACTCCTCTACATGGCCCACTGATCTCTACAGGGAGCAGAGCACAGATCTGGAACACACACACACACACACACCAACACACACACACACACACACACACACACACACACACACACACACACACACACACACAGACACACACACACACACACATAGACGAAACGCACACAAAGACAAATCCTATGAAGGTCTATTTTATGTTCCGAGGTATTCATCTAAGGCCATATTTACCCAAACTGTGACACACACCACATGTTTAAAACATGCACTAACCAGTTTCCTGTGTATTTACCATAGACTGTATATAAACGGTATTTACACACATACGCAGGGCCACACATACGCACAGACATGATCACTATTCCCGAGCGCAGCGCTGCAGACCCCCCCCCCCCCTCGCACAGAAAACACTGTGACCTTTGAAGCCATCTCATCTCAGATGGAACCAGCAACGTGAACATCCTGTGTGGCTCAGAAATGAGTTCACAGTTGAGAATGAGAGCCCTGGAGAGATTGCCCAGCTATGAACAGCAACCGTATGGTGGGGGGTGGGTTCAGGCCTGAGTTCTGTTGCCGCTGACAGAAGACGACACGCTGGGATAGAGGGACGCTTCGCACGGTTTGAAGCCACTTCTGCGTTTGTAAAATATCTGAATCCGAATCTCATTTGTCCTTCTTTCCATCTCTGCCGTTCGTCATCTTGATGACTAATTAATTCTGGATAACAGAAACAGTAAAGAAAATGTTTTGCTTTTAAAAATGTATTGACATTAATAGATGTTCTGACTTATGTACATATTTACAATTCCTGTGAAAGTGACAGCGTTCCTCAATAGTTAAAGTGCTGTTTCCTGAAGGTCAAAATATACATAATTTTATGTACATATATAGATTCCTCATGTTTTACTTATTTTTTTCCACAGTGGTCTTTCATAACGTTTGTACCTTTCATATCATCATTAAGAAACATCACAACAAGCCTAATCGCTCCAGGAGCAGTGTGACTTTGTGCATTTTATTTGCATGAATCTGTGTCACTGGCTCCGAGTTCTGTTCAAGGACCAGTTTGGTTTCCTCTCCTAGATCAGTGTTGCGAGCTGTTAAAATTTCACGACTGTTGTCTCTGTGTGACAAAGACCAACTGTGCTTTTTATCTTTGATGGCTCTTGCCTCTGAGGAGTGAATATAAAAAACAACAACAAGAGCTTTCCGGTGGGCATGGGCGCTATGCTAAGCTGCCAACAGATGAAAGGCATGATGCCCAATGTGATACTTATGAACTGCTCAGCTGGGTTGTTAAAAACACAACTAGCCACTGAATGTGGGGCTTAAAGCAAAGACATTTACAGATGCAGTTACCGATGAAAGAAATAATACCTGCTTTGTGTTTGGTGTATGTTTCGTCCAGTGAGCCATGTTTAGAGTCTGTTTTAAATGGGTCTCTGTCAACACAATGACTCTGTCCTGGGCCACCCTCTGTGTCAAACTACTGCAACGTAACCTCAGAGTAAGTTCCCCAGTGTTGGGATTTAGGGAAAGGTCATTAACCTTGAATAGTGAATAATTTGGGGTTCCCGGTTTGGTTGGTGATGATAATCGACGGATTAGATATCGATCTGCTCTCATCAACAGAGTGCTTTTCTCTGAGCCGGCTCTGCTTTCTGGACACCGGGACGTGTGTTATGAATACCAATGCATTTAAGCACAAATGCACTCATCCACATGCTAAAAGGGAAAATCAAGAGGGGAAGTATAAGGGCACTCATTAGAGTTTCTTCAGTGAACCACAGCACATTATAGCTGTGTGATGCTCTTCTCACTGCAGTCGTTTCTGCTCCTTTTCATGCCAGCTGTTTCCTTATCTCAATGAACAAAAGAGCCAACCTCTTGTTCCCCTCGGATAAACAGGTTATTGTTAAGATTGAGAACTGAGGAGAGGGCAAGTGACACTCAGTAGTCCAATGCACCAACTTGTCTTAACTAATATGCATTTACCTGCTAAATCTGTCTTAGAATGGATTAACATGGTTGCGTCAACCAAACTCAAGCCTGGTCTTGACTACACTTAATGATGCTAGTTCATGTGCATGTTCCTTTTTGTGATCCCTGTGATCAACGACCCAACATTTGGTACACAAGATCTAGCTTCACTCTGAATGTGGTTTAGATCATTGACATACAAACAGCACATGTCGGTTTCTCAGCCTGATAGCTTTTCCTGGTTTAAAAAAACGTTCCGGCCTATTTCCATTAACCCGGGGGGAGCAGAGGAATGGTGAGAGTGGAGCGAGAGAGAGAAAAAGAGGGCAGCAAGCTGTAAACACTTGTTTTTACATGTCTCCTTCAATGCTCTGAGGGAGAGTAAGCATGTGAAAGAAGAGTTTCACTCACACAACATTGCTCCTCACTTGTCCACACTCTCTCTCTGTGAGAAAAAGGTTTAAGCCTAAATGGTGCAACTGGTGTTACCATCAGGTCGGACTTAAAATGTCAAGTTATGTCTGACGTAGCCAGTTGGGCGAACTGGCACTAGCTTGGCAACTGGAGTCCCAGTCCCAGTATAAAAATGAAATATATATATAATATGCTAGTGCTTAAAACACATTTTAAATATTGTAGTTATTAGTAATATTATCATGCTCAATATAAGTTCATGAGCATTGAAATGAGGGTGTGGGTGATACAAAACGACAGATTACTCTGGTAAAATGTTGTAAAAGTTGTTACCTGCCTTGGGTCTATCATTATGATAAAGTTATGGATGTTTTTATAATCCACAGGGTTTTGTAAAATACTACGTACTCTCATATTCCCCCTCCTGGTCACTTTATGTCACTCAGAGACACTTAAACATATGTTTTTAAATAACACAATTATTTTTCTGTGAGAAATAAGCAAAATTTGACTGTTCTAGTTTCTATTTTAGTTTTTCTGCAACCTGACAATTGTCAGTGTTGTTGCCATTATGCACAGACACACACACACACACACACACCCTGCTCAGAATGAAACAAACCTCCAACAGCATCACCTCCATTAGAGGAAACAACAACAACTCTCCAGCCGATACTTGTAAACTAAGGAAACAACAAACAACCCTGTAAAGATGATTATATCTGGCTCTGAAGATCTGCTGTAGTTTAGTGCTTTAATATCCTGCAGTTGTGATGAAAAATCACACAAAATTGTTTTATAGTGCCCCGTCCACATTTAGCATTTGCAATCAAAGCTCACACGTGTGAATTCTTTTAATGATGCATTTTTCTCATGTTGTTTTGCAGGGAAATCTCTCTGTCCTCTACTGAGGCGTACTGTACGGTGCTCTGTTGGCCGTTACTGATAATACCTGAGTGGATGGTGTTTTAAGGTTATCCTGCTGATGTAATACATTGTGATAAGACTTTTTGAAGACTTTCACCTGGCAGCGGGCTCTCGAATAACTACGAGGAAGTTGGTTTCAAGGGCTTTTTTCCTCTCATCAAATTCTGCCACTTAGAGATTTAGGTGGAGTGATTATTTCAGGAAGCAGTTTAACCTTCTAACATCTCTCCCATGACTGTTCTTCAAATCTTCAACACAAAAACTTGGATTTTGGATGCACAAAGGAGAACATGTCTCCCTCACACACTCATTTCTTCCTTGTTCTCAGTTAGAGGCCACACTCAAAGTGCAGCTGTTGTTTTCTCTCTGCTGCTGCTGAACTACAGGGTGCTCCAGATTTGTACGTCCTCATTCTTTCTCTACAAAGTAATTCACTTTTACCAACACTCACAGGAGTGTAGTGTCGTGAAGATTCTCTGACCCTGGCAGCCTTTTCGTCCTCCTCTCCACAACCTGATATTGTTGAGGGCCTGTCCTGGAGGAGAAACAGTGAATAAAGACCACGTTAGTAATTGTACCGTATATGTACAAGGTTAAATAACACACTGTCAATATTTTACTTAGATTTATTCTATATTTATTCTTCTTGCCTAAAGGATGGGTAACCTTCCCTTTATCACACATTTCAGCCGTGATGTACCAAAAAGAGACGGATTTTTAAAGAGTGCCACGGTGGTGTAAAGACACTTTATGATGCATGGCATCCTATTTTATGACCGGCTATAAAAAAATGAAGAAACTCTGAAAAGCTTTTTCTCAGCAAAAAACCCAAGGCGATCGTGAGGTAATTATCTGACTAAACCTTTAACAGCTTCTGTTCGTCAGAAATCTGGCCATTGACGGACGGGGCGGACAATTCAAACTAGGTCTGAGCATTGAGTGAAAACGATAGACAGCCTTTTCTCTTGGCATCTTTATTTCCATTTCCTGCTTATTCCCCATCCCACTAAGCTCATTCAAAGACTCAAAATTCTGTCTGGCGCTTTTGGGGGAGGATATGGATAGAGCAATGCATGTCGTGAGGGTTGCTCGATGCAGGGGGAGACCTCCGAGTTCATCTCATTTCAGAGTTTCTGAACAGCAGCGGAATGACTGTCTGTTCTCACCCCCCCTGCTCCTGCTGGAGCGTGCAGTGCACTTCCTCAGGGCCATGAGAGACCAGGCGTCTCTCTTCCATGCTGCTCACCACCTCGCTGCTGTCAGAGGCACACAACTCTCCTCCTGTGCGGGCGATCAACAGTCCACTTTATGTGTGCCAGAGGCATCTCACAGCGCTACGCACACTCACAGAATGCATTTGGGCCATTCTAACAGATATTACAGTTAGAGCTTTAGAAGCTAAACTTCTGATCATCTGTAGTTTGACTGGTGGGGTGCATGCAGACTAAAAAAAAAAATCTAAATTTATATTGATGGATTTGCCCAGGGCTGTGTCACAGTTTTCTCAACAGAGTTCTCGCTCAGACGTCACACACACAGTCACACACATGCATAAACGTGCATTTACACACACATGAATGCATAATAAAGTGGGAGGAATTTTCAAATTCACATACATTTAAAGCACAAGCAAGGATGTTAGGACGGTCATGCACACATGCATACAAATACACACACACACACACACACACATAAGACCCAATAAGGTGGAGACAAGTCCCCTAAACAGATTAGACACACACACATACAACTGTCCTCTCTCCTGGACTTGTCTCGTTGTTGCATGTCTTGATTGCGTGGTCTGTCCGTTGTCTTTCCTTCTGCCAACCACATAAATCTTGACACATGCAGTTTGCTGTCACACCTACGGCTGTCATTTTAGTGAAGCACCCCCCCCCCCCCCCCCTCCCCCCACACACACACCACAACTACCCCTCCCACCCGACTCGTGTTTAAATCCCCCTCCACCAGGCAGCAGATACAGATCCTTGAGCTGTAACAAATGTCCTCTGCAGGAGCTTTGTGCAATTATAGCTGTCCACAGAGCGCATCGCTAACATCTTTGAATCCTTTAATACAACTATGTAGCGAAATGTCATTGTTTTACATGACTGTGCTCAAATACAGGCGCATGGAGCCCAGGCTCGGTGTTGCTGTGCGGCCCATCATACTTCTCACGGACATTTAAATTCATGCGAGTGTGTCCGTAACTCTACGTATACCTTAATTGCCCTTTTTACATTTCTACAACCTGCTATTAAAGAAAAAAACAACACTTAGAGGAGGATGAAAGGCTGTCAGCCTATGCTCGTCTACATGTCTGAAGGATAAATAAACTCAGGCTTGGATACTTTTCTTACTATCTTACATTTGAGCATCTGTGTTTTTAGTTTTTCACTCTGCTGGCTCTACACATCGATCTCGCACATCTCATCTGCAGCCTTTCTGTCATCATCATTTCCTGTCCCTAATTCAAATGCTTTAGCTACGTCTTCGATTATTGGAATTAAATCATTCCTGCTCAGCTCTCAGGGGCTTCGGAGGTACATTATTCAAACAAACAAGTTAGCGAGGAATGTTGGTCTTCAGAAGGATTTACCTGTGGTGAATTTGCAGATGTTTAACAGAAGTGATTTCTTGTGGATAGAGGGAGACATTAAACACCTGCAAATCCCTTTACTGGTCAACGATATTGTTCCCATTCAATGACCAGCATGTTCTTATGATTATCTTTATTTCATATTTATCTTAAATGTCAGCCTTAGTATTTTAAATAATGTAATAACCTCAGACAAGAAATAAAACTCAACAGAGATCATTATGACAACAGTCACACATCTGGAGAGTGATATTGTCCCTGAGCAGGTGAAATTTTGTGTGAATGGGTATTTTTTTGGAGTGCGATCTTAATTCACTTATTCATAAATATTTCTTTCAATTATATCAGATGGATATTTTTCCTGTGTTTATTGTAAAAAGTTTGCAGAACATTTCCTTGTCTACGGTGTTAAGTTTAGTTTAATTGACTTAATTGATCAAATAAAACACATTTTTACATGGAAATTATATTTCTGTGGAATTTATAAAAATGTGAAACAAAACTGTATCATTACCCTCACTCACTCTTATATTTAAACTATGAAATTACAAAGAATTCTTGCCCTTACCCTTCTCTGAACATACTTAATATTGTGGTTTGCATTATTTGAGGTCCTGCAAAGCCTGATGCCCGGGGCCCACTGACTTCCTCACAATGTAACCATGCTGAAAATTCCAGGACATTACTCACCCTGCTGCTTTTTGCCAACTCCCTGCATTATTCTTCCCTATTTAACAGCACCTGATTTCATATATTTGCAAAGAAAGAAAAAAATAGGTTCCCCGATGAATAATACACGGTATAACCGAAATGGATTCACTTGGATATGATGAGTAGGTGCAGGGAGTCGTTGTTATTTATGACACGGGTCTCCCTCCGTCTAAGTGCACCACGGCGTCATCTGTCTCTGTCACTACTTTTATTTGACTCACTTTCAAAAGTGCATTTACTTCGCTAAGAGCGAGGGCCGGTCACATTCATAAGCTCCCCGAGCCAATCCGTGCTCTTAAATGACAAGAGCGGAGCCCACATTGTTAAAGCTGAAGCCTTGAATTGCCCCTGTGGGTGCCCTCGCAGGCTAACTGCTGCTCTGCTCTGCTCAGCACATTTGGCCCCGCTCCTTCAAGAGCTCTTGTCTCAGTCTCATCTAAACAACCAGCAGCTCCTTAGTGAGTCCCTGCTCCGCCATTCACCTCCTCCCCTCCCGTTACTGTACAGTGCACAACGCTGGGCCCACAGGCAATGGACAGAATTGAAGTGTCATAAAAAGCCCATTCATGTCCCAAAAGTGTCTTCAAGCTCTCAGTGTTTTTTCCCTTTTCCTCTCTACAACTGGTGCAGTGCTGTTCATTGCTATTGCTCCGTTCCCCCACCAGGGAGACATGCCGCCTCGCAGAACGAGTCGGGAAAATGTTCTTAATGCAGACGAAGAAATGTTTGGAAGCTGCTGGATGTTTTCCCCAGTCGGGCATAACTAATGCAGAGACAGGAGGTTTATCTTTTTTATTTCCATTAGTGTTTCTGTAAGATTCCTACAACAGCGAAATACATTATTTTCAGGCGAGCAGAGAGGGAAGATGGATTTCAAATGTCTTTCGTGGCAGCAGTTACCTTTCGGCTCTAATTTAGGTTGCTTGTGGTGAAACGCCCGGGCTGTTTAAGAAAGCTTACAAACAACTCATTTTCACCATTGTTTAGACCATGTAATGTGTAATTACTCTCAGCGTTTCCATTCCGGCAGAGAGCAGGAGGGAATCTGAGCTCTTCTTGTTTTGGCTGTGCCCTTGATGATAATGTGATACTTTTGAGTTTGCTCTTTACATCTGTAGCATACAAAATGTGCAGTCTCCAATATGTCTGCGACTCTACCTACCACAAAACAGTGGAGGGCACGATCAAGGGATAATAAATGGAGTCATCTAACATTGTTTTATCCACTTTCAGTTCATTTATTTTACTTAATTAGTTATTAAAATATGAAAAGCACTGCAAATGGTCGTTATTTGAAATATAAATTACCATATTATACAAAGACATCATTTTTCGTCATCATCCCTACTGAACCCATTACCTCCGACAAGTTAAAATATCAGTTTTTTATATGCAAATGATTAATTATGCCTTCGTGATGATCGTTCTAAATTGACATATGTAACTGCTGCCAGGAGCTTCATTTATGAGACTAGTTCAGTGCCTGTGTGCTTGGTTGGTGGTAACGCTGGTTACAGCTTTCTTTCTAAAACTGCACAAAGTTCACCTGATGATTCAAAGTTTGGTGAAGTTTGACTCAGAATCCCAAACAGAATTGGTTGTCGTTATTGTCGTGAGTGATTACGTTGATGAGTAAGTGTGGCACACTTAAACAGTTTGATTTAGAGAGGCGCTGTTCCTATAGGTTATCCAATCCTGCTCCTTGCTCATCACAAGAAGTGAAAAAACCTTTTCTCGTGGGTTATCTAAGAACGTAGAAGACGTGTTCAACTCGGCCCATTGACTGCCTGTTTACTCATGCTGCCCCACCTGCAGGGACTGCAAAGAGCTGGGTTCCAGTTTATTCTAAGTTTATAAGAATTGAACGGACCACGTGTCCAAATCACACCAATTTCCACACTGCATTTCATTGGTCCCAAAACAAATCACATAACAAGTGTGAGGCCGATACGATGAAGAGTTCTTGAGATATGTGAGTCATATACAGACAGAGATTATTGGAATGGATGGATAGATAGATAGATAGAGCAACAGGAATGCAACATGTGGCCCTGTATAAATATATATAGCTTTATGAATTTGATTATGTGTTGTGTTTGGAAGGTGAGCTGCTTGGGAGCAAGAGAGATGAAGAGCATGCTGTAAATGACTTAGATTCACACTCAGGGAATTTATCGACTGAAATGACCCGGGGGCCATTTGTGGAACCAAAGAGGCCGTAAGATATGTCAGAGAGGAAAACAACTTTAAGTTTGGGGGAAACACAAGGCCCATGACTTATGGCTGATATCTGTGAGGTATGAGGCTCAGCCTCATCCATCTCGGCCGGGTCACAACACTTCATTTTCCCTCATTTCTCTGAAAGGGGAAAATATGATTCCACCTATCGATTGCTGCATAAATGTGTTGCCTAGTGATGAAAGATGAGGTGTGCCTTGCTTTTATGTGATCCGATTAACCTCCAGCTGGGAGTGGGCTCTCTGCTCGGCTGTGGTTCTCCTGCAGTGTCAGGGTGCATGTGATGGGCACTTAGGGCGATTAGTGCTCCTGTGTGTTTTGTTTGAGGTGATATATCACCGGGAACATTTCACTAACCAGAGGATTGTGTGGCTCACCAGTGAAGATGGTTCTGTACTGTTCTGCACTCTATTGAAGAATAATTGTTTAGATTGTGATTGTGAGACTTGAGTATAATACATGATTCTTCTTCATGGTTCCTATAAACCAGGTATATGCATGGAAAAGAATGTATATTTAGATTTGATTTGTCAAAACATGTCCTTAGTACAGGACTTAAAATACTATGGGGGGTTTTTCGACAGCTTAGCTTGCACAAGCCTTTATCAGAAGCCGTCTTTGACCTCACCAATGACATTTTCTCCAATTGAGCAGCAGCTGACATTTATATCCAGCCCTCCAACAGCTGAAAATAGTCTTTTCATTCCATTGTTCTGCGCAAGAAGATGGAAAAAGTTACCTCTCGCGCGGACCGACAGTGGTTCCATTGACTTCAAGGTCCCCACTGCAGCTCCTCTGCAAAGCAAGCCACCACATAGAACAAATCTTTAACAAAAGGAAATGCCACGTAAAAGATCACGTCTTAATGCTTTACCTTGGGGACTTATGAGAAAGAAAATTCTGGAATTCAAAAGTGTTTTTTTTTAAATGTCAATATTAGAAGACAAGACACGATGTGCGTCTCTTCTTTAAAACACACGACGCTCATCAAAACACATCAACGCTCCCTGATAGGAAAAGAATAACAGCATCAAACAGCATGAAAATGGCTGTTTTTTATTTTGTGATAACTGCAAATAGATGCTTGGGTCCGTCTCTGCTCCTGCTCTACTAAAAGGCGTCTTCTTGGAAAAAGCAACACCAGAGGTCTTCTTTGCATCAGCGTACTATGTAACATGATAACACTTCCTATGTTAGGCAACCTCTCAATCCAAAGTAGTGACGAAACCAAGACCGTTCCATAAAATTAACTCAAGTTTATTATAGTAACCATGGCCACCGCTGGGCTCTATTTCAGGAGACGTCCTATGAGTCGTATCACGGGGAGAAGGAACAAACAACCTCTGTGGTTGTTCAGTTTGGTGCCGACTGGTTCTAACCGAATCCTCAAAAACGAGTCACAATTATTTTGTTTATTTTTATTTTCTTCCGAGTCGATGTTCTGCTTCCTGTTTACAGCAGTGCTCAGATCCCCAGTGTATATGTAAAGTCATGTTAACAGGGTTTTCATATATAGTTGGAGATCATTTTTGATACGGAACTAAAATGCACGTCTGGACGGAGATTGTTTTTGTTCAGTCTGGATTCAGTTTAATTTGGCCACCAGGGCTGAGTCTGTGGGATTGAATCAAAAATAAGGGAAAGAGCTCATCAGCGCTCAAACTTCTAAAACAGATGAAAGCAACGTTCTGCCATGTTTGTGAAGAAAAACAAGTCAGGCGGGTCATGCACATAATCTCTTGCTGCGCAGTAATCTCAGAATTTTTTAGAGCCAATCTCAACCTCCTACCGTTGCCGCTCAACTTTACACCTCAATCACTTCTCACTCTATAGATGTGATATAAGAAAATCTGTTTGATAAATATATTATTGAAGTCTTGACAACTTAAGATGTTTGATCAAGGAGTGGTTGCAGGATGAACACATGGTGGAGGATAAAGCTCGGAAGAGGAGAGGAGGATGAGAAGAGGAGGGAGGGATGATATTTCTTAGGTGAAGTTCTACTCAGGTCACCAGATATGAGAAAACAGATTATAAAAAGAAAAAAGGTTTAATTTGATGCCTGTCGTTTCTGTCTTTGAGACACAAAGGCTTTAATACCATTTTAAAGAGATGATTTCAGAAGTTTCTTGTTGCATGTTGTAGGAACATTATGGGAAATGGTATAGATGGGTTTTAATTTGAAGACCCATGCCCCTGTAGGCCCCTCTATGCTACATGAATATAACATCAAAACATTAAATCCTGAATCCAGCATCTGTCTAATGATGAGGCCAGTCCGGCTCAGCTGCACGTTTGATATGTGATCCAACTCCTCAGTCCGTGTCCTGAGGGGTTGGCAGGGCCAAGAAATCCTCCACAAGAGTTTACAGCCAGGATTTACCACAGGGGTTAAGTTATCTGCACAAATCAATCCCTTTTTCATTTGCAGAAACAGTCCTGCAGACATGATTTACAAGTACAGTAGCTGCAGACATGAAATCCAAGGGCAACTCAGGGCTACAAATCACGCTGGCTTAGGCTGCCAGTTTATGATGTCCTGTTGGTATCATGGAGGGGAACATATTCTGAATCTCAAGTTGCAAATTACAACATTTTCTTCATGTACTGGGGTATTTAGTTCCATCTGTGTCATAGTAAGTATAAACTAGGACATTGTGTCACAACCCCCGGAGAAAAAAAGAGAGAGAGAAATCCTCTCTCTGAGCTGTATACACGATCCAGAACCAGCTAAGCACTCGCTCCTCTCTTGACATTGCTCTCTGTTTTGTCATCTTTAAGGGTAAACATTGTTCGCTCAGTCAGATCTGTGCAGTAGCAGTCGCTCCCTGTGTACTGACTCAGTGAAGTCTTCACAACCTATTTTACATCACAGTTGCGGCTATGGATGAAAATACAATGTAAAATCTGGCGTCCGAGTAGTTTGAAGAAGGTGTGCAACATGAATACAAACATAAAACCAACGGCTCGGAGAATAGGGCAACCAATTCATATTCATGATCCATTCTTATTTGTTTCGGATATCAGTGTCCGACATTTTACAGTTAATGCATATGATTAGAGAGAAGACTGGTCGGTAATTAGGTTCAGCAGTGTAGCTGTTTTTCATTTCGGCCGCCAGCACAACAATCATAACTGTGGCCGAGGCGCGTGTAATAGTTTGAACATTTTTTGTATTTATTTTTGAACAAAGCGGACTTGGTCGGGTGTTTCTTGATTTCTTGCCGCCGAAGCTTCAATCCAAGTCCTGACCTGTGTAATAAAACTAAATATACTTGGCTGCTCCAGTTTATCGAGACTTATAACGGCTAAAAAAGATGACTGATTGGATAGTAACTCTCCAATCGATTCATTAGGCTGGGTTATATCGTCAAAGAAAGAGACTCTTGATAAAAGACATTTCTCAAAGACATAAGAATGAAAGGTAGATAATGAAAAACCTATTACTGGAAATAGCCTGGTGCATGAACAGTGAATGCCTCTTTACAGTAAATAATGATCAATGTAGAGTAAACTTATAAAAAAAATAGTTTTGAGCCTCCCCAAACCTTAGTGAGTTTCAATTTCATTCCACGACTATATTCAAAAAATGCATTTTAAAAGTTTGGATTAGTTTGAGTCAGTCGGTCCTGTCCGAAGTTCCTGCGCCCGACTCTGGCTCCGTCCGTCAGGTGAGCTGGTCATTGCTCTGCTGCCACGGATCGTCACAAATCACAAATCACTGCCACATGTCACCCAAAGCAAGCAGGGTCCGGGACAGAAAATCAATGGGCTCTCATGGGCCACTCCATCAGTCCAAATATCTGGAGTTTGATGGCAAAGAGAAAGAGGCAGTGGGAATGATTTGCAGGCCGGGGAGGGGTGGAGGCAGGTCTTAAGGGCTGTGCAACGTCTGGTCAGGTTGCATCTGCATGTTTGAGCGTGATGTGTAGTATCCCGTAAGAAGAAAACCTAAAACCTGACATCTTGTACCTAAACCAAATAGATATTTTCCTTCAATGTCTTAAAACAGAGGTTTTCAAACTACGTGAAATCTCCCCTGTGTTTGATGGGAGAGTTGAAGCAGGGAAGGAGAGACATGAGCTGAAAGGGAGAATGGCCGTGTGTTGTGGGAACATTGAGAAGTTCATTATCATTGTTTGCTCACTGATTTGCTTAAGGCCAGCAGTTGCAGCAGCAGCGGCTGTGACACAGCTCAATAAGGAAGTTAAGGTACTTAAAAACCAGATGGCAGAAAAGTACTTCTTTGAATCATAAGTCTCAGACATGATACATATGTATTTAGATGCAGTGTAGATTACACAATTTGTCTGTTGTGAATCAATGCCCGTAAATCCACATTAAAACAGACGATTCCGAGAATCATATAGTTTTTAAGTTTTCCTGTGTACCATCATGCACCTGCATCAGATCGTTATAGAATCACATGGGTTTTGTGATGGGTTGTCTGGGTTTTGTACATAAGTACATAAGTACACGAGTACATAAAAGTACATTTTGTCATATTTAGATCAGGGAATATTTTTATCAGAAGATAAAGACAAAGAAAAACTCAATTTGCAATAATTGTTGATTTATTCTAATTTTCCAGCAGTAGCATTTTGTGAAGTCTGACAGTCGTGAAGCACCAGTGACAGTCTGAGTGACGGAGGAGGGGATGCCGGGAGGATACAGCAGATCAAGTCATATTAGAAAAAAAAAATGGAGGAAGGAGAATTTAAAGGACAGATCGAGTTAGTGCGTCATAGTGAAAGGGATCGAGCACATGAGGGGAGCGTGAACAAGCCCGATAAGCAAGTGACTCAGAAAGACGTCTGTATTTTGAATTGAATTGAACAAATTCCTTTTGAGTTAGTGCAGCAGCTCATGAAAGTGATATCATATGGAAATGTTTCCAACGAACCATTTAACATCCCCGCTGGAACTCACTGTAGATAAGATTGCCTCAGGTTGCAGGCCGTGCATGCAAATGTTATGGTAAATGTGAAGAGCTGCCATCCAGGTCATGATTTAATTCTTCCAATTTTTCTCATTTGGCTCTTTGATTTAACACCTGGCTCAGGTTTTTGTTGATATGGGTTTGGACAATGAATGTCTCTCAGTAAAATGATGGATAACCACAAGTCTGCTGAGTTTTAAAGTGAAAGAAAGACTAACTGGGAGTCTGTCACTCTCTCTGTGTTTCAGTGGTGGACAGCAAGGTGATCCTGGAGGGCCTGCAGAGGTATGGCCCCACGCCAATCTACCTGCCTGTCAGCTACCGGATCCTCAACGCAGAGTCAGCGTTCTTCCTACAGGAGGCTAACCAGGACTTAATGAGGAACTCCAGCCTGCAGGCTCGCACCGAGTCTTTCTTCATCCATCAGGCTCGGCAGATGCCCTTTGTCAATGCTAGCTACGGGCCACTGTCAGTGCAGCAGCCTGTCCCCCTGGAGCTGCTGCAAACCCTGCCAGGGTCCTTCAATACAGCCTCCGTCACTTCATCATCAGCGCCAACATCAGCAGCAGCATCGCCTCTGTTTACATTCAACTGGAAGGTCCACACATACATTATCAGCGAGAGCATTCACCCCAGTTGGCCAAAGGTCCAAGTGTTGTTCTACGTTGCAGGAAGGGACTGGGACGATTACAGTGCCATCCACAAGCTGCCCTGCGTCAGGATGTTCGCCTTCCACGAGACTCAAGAGGTGCGCGGCACGTGCCGGCTTAAAGGTGAGTTGGGGATATGCGTTGCCGAGCTAGAGCCCCTGGCCAGCTGGTTCAGCCCCCCCACTGTCAGGCCGGGGAGGCAGAGGGTCTCTGAGCAGGCCCAGGGCACTCCTGTGGAACTCTACTACATGCTTCAGAACACGGACAACGGAGACTGCAGCTCAGAAGATTCAAGAAAGGGCAGCACTGTTCGCTCCGAGCAGCCGAGGCCCATGGGCTATTTTGCAGGCCATACACCGATGCAGCGGATCGGGAGTGTCAGGCTGTTTCAGCCGCTGTTGGAGCTCAAGCTGGACAATAACTTTGTGGTGATGGCACCCTCCAAACCTATCCGGCAGAGAGAAACAGTCTCCACCTTTCTGGCTTTGTCCACACTGTCCTCGGTGCAAATCTTCACCCTCAGGTGAGTAAAGCTCCTCCTGGGAGAACACAGTTTACTCTGCTGCTCCGCTAATGCTTTCTCTTTGTCCTGTTTGAACAGAATTCCCTGAACATATATTACATGCAGTTGATTTAAAGATAAGTGGTTAGTTTTTAAATAAAGCACCAATGATCGATAGACCTTTTGAGAATACCCCACTACCACAGACGTGACTGCAATAATCAGTAACTTGTGGTTTTGTAAACTTCACCTTTAACATCTCACTTAATCATAAATAATCTGCACTTGGAAAAATCTGGGATTAATCTCTGGTATTTGAGATTAGAAAATATCTGCATGATAAGCTTTTGATTTGCCACATCACAGTCAGCGTCTCCCTGCCGCTACGACTTTGCTGCTCAGCATTATTTGGGTTTTTTAGCCTGGTTATTTAGATCGTTTGTCGAAGTAGAAGTCAGAAAAAAATAACATCACAAATGACAAAGGCATGTAAACAAGACAGTGGTAACAACACAAGTCCTTGTGTAATCAATTACCGCAGCTTCATTGTGTGCACAGACAACACAGACAAACACTCAGATCCTTAACCTGGTTATGCTGTCGCCGAGGAAAATTCTAATTTCAGCTGGAAGAAGTTTTTTGTGTGAAATAACATGATTTTCAGTGACAAAGAGATTGTCGCACACCAAATCTTGGCTCTGAACCAACCTGAAGCCTCTTGGTATTTAGTGAAAGAGGTTTTCTGAAAGTGGAAGCACAATCCAAAGACAAGAATCTCACAAAGTTTGAAGAGAGTTCATTTGTGGTATTATTTGTCGTGCTTACAGTTGAAGGGTCACACTCATAATTATGTATCAGCTTAACAGTGTATTTTTCCTAGTTATACTTTTATAACTACATTTTGCTTACATTAGATAATCTCATCATTTTACCATATTTGTTTTTTTTTCTTATCTTTCTTTTCTGCTTGTGCAAAATATTTGGTTTTATTGCGATGGATAAGGTTCTGTCGACAAGGTTTGTTTGTGTTTATTGCACCCTTCCAAATAACACTGGAGAGATTACAGATATCAGACTGCTTAGCACCCTCTAAACTGCATCTTTGAAAGTCTGCAGGGGATTGTTTAGCCTGGATAACGCCTTAATTATGCTTTTGTGTTATTTATTAAAATTGCTTCATGTTCTCACCTTCAAAATTGCCTGTCGGAGGAAAAAATGTTTTTTATCTGAGGTGATTCCACACAACAACAAAGTGGGTATTGATACATCGAGTGTTGTCTCACACAAATTACGATTCAAAGTGACTGTAATTGCTTCATGTTGTGTGATGCAAATGAAGGTGTAAGGAATATGCTTTTCCGCCGGGCTACTTTTATGCCCGAGATCTAAATCACGGCAGTTGAAACAGTTAGCAGCCTCAGAGTGGAGCTGTGACAGACAGCCTTGGCGATTTGTCAACCCTGGGTAAGCAGGAAATCTGCCAAAAAGCCTCATTGCTTTTTCTCTCACTCCAGTGATGATGAACTCCCATGAAGTATTAGTGCTCGCAGTGTGTGTTTATCACATTTGTCAGCATGTGTGTAAATGGGAGCTTTAAAGTCGGTGTTTTTTCCTTCTTGTGCCTCTTTGCACGAGCACTGCAGCCCGATCGTTCAGAAGTTTTCCATCGGGAAGGAGCGGACTTAAAATCCAACCAAAATATCTCATTAGCAACCAAAAGATTAAACCTCAAAGTGTTTGAAAATCACAGACTACTTGACAGTAGTTGACTGCCATCTGACCAGACTCTGTAAGAGAACACCCAAATGCTGATGATTAATCTGGTGTCGGTTTTTTTGATTTTCCGATAAGACAAAACTTTGCTTTAAAATACCCTTTCAGCACTCGATATTCTCCAGATGATGAAATGAATTCAAGTCTACTTTAACTGGCGGTGGGAAGTTCGTGCGTCTGTACTTCAGCACAGACGTTTTGAGTCTGTATGTTTGCACGCTGCTCTCTCTCTCTCTCTCTCTCTCTCTGTGTTTGCATACTGTCTGCCGGTGCTTGCTTATTCACTGGCGTGGGTGTGTTTATGGACAGCTTACATTACAAGTAACTCTAGTGTGTTTCTCCCACAAGCTGAGGCATCATTAAATATTTATATTCTATGGAGTTACTTCCATCTCCTCCACATTATGTCTCCCCCACCATCCCTGCAGCACAGACTGACTGGTGACAGAAGACTATTGTCTGTATTCTGGGTACTTGGGCACAGATTCTATATTGCAATGCTACAAATACTTTAATCTGATGTCATGATATATTGCAATTGCAATGTTTACTTTATAATACTACACGTTTTCATTAAACACACTATGTTTAATATTAATGGTGGAGTGGAATATCAAGGTGCCCTCTTTACACAGCCTCATCATGTCCTCTGTTAACATGGAGGAGACAGGATTTATGACCTGTACTGCAGCGAGCCACTAGGAGCAATCGAGATGCCTTGCTTCACTTCCCAGGAGTCATGTCTTCCTTCTTTCCATACAGGAATATTTTTGAACAGTGTTCAATACGTGTTCAATTCATCAAGTGCGATACTCGTTACCTCAGCCCGACTGCTCTCCAACATATGCTAGTGACAGATGGGAAAAGTCAAATTTTATACTATATCATTTTGCTCTTTGTATCCGCCTCTATACTTCTTTTGATAAAAAATCTAAATCTAATACATGTGTATAATCCTTTTAATTTTTATATACACTCAGATTCATTGATGGATGATTACTGGCACTTTGAATATTTCAAGTTCACTAACACACCAAAAGAGAAACCAAGAAATATCAGAAAAGTCGTGTGCAGTTGTATTTATTTTGCAGTGGATTTAAGGACCTGCTGAGATTTCCAAGGGCCAATAAACTTCAATTCAAAGCTGCATCAGTGTGTGTTATTATTTATTACTCTGCCTTGTTTGTCAGCATCATTTACATCAGCAGCATGTGTCATCTAATTTATTGACTCTCTCTGGACCTTGCTAGAGAAATTGTTGGCATTTTAGAATTAGGAAATTATACCGGCAGGCTTTATGTTAAGTCTCGCTGTTTATTATAAGTGCAGGTTATAATTTGATTCATTGAAAACTATTTTAACATTTCAATGATAATATTCAAAATATATCATCATACATACCGATGCCAGCTCTTAATGTTTACCACAGACAAATCAACGCACCGGCCATTTTTCTCTCTCTGCTTTATTGTGTAATTGGCTGTATTGGTCCTAATTTAATACAATTACTTTGACTGTGATTACAGGAATTAAATCCCAGACAGTTGACAAAACACACACACACACGTCAAGTCATGAATATTCATGCATAAACTCATACTGACACATCCTGACGCCCGCACGCACACGTGCGTGGACCTGCTCGGTGCCAACTGTAGAGTCACGGGGTGTTTGTCAAGCTAAAGGCTCCCACTGGAATTAGTAATTCCCTGCTCCCTGCCTCATTAGCTGTGAAGAGAGTGGTGCAGCAGGTTTGGAAAAAACGTTCTCCAGCTACTCCTTATTCAACATGCAAATGAAAAAACCATTTCCTCCTGAACAAATTAACAGGCTTTTCAAAAGATAAATTGCCCCAGCTGTATTGTAATTTTGACTAAACAATCCAACGTATTTCCACAGACTCCCCCCCCCAGGGCCGGTGTTGCTGATGAATGCAAATTAATTTCTAAATTCTGAGCGAGTGAAGGTGTAAGTATGAGATTCCTCATACTGTGCCAACCCAAACAACCAGCATGAGTTGTTTTATTATGCAGAGATTTAGCAGGTGAAAGAGGCAGCTTCAGTGTTGGGGCTGTGAATAAAGACGTGGAATTAGCGGAGGCAGTTATTCAGATGCTGGGGATGCATCGTGCTTTGCGTCAGATTCTGTTCCAGGTCGGGTTTACAGCTTGTGTGACTCAGCTGATTGTTATTGGCCATTGTTTGTTGAAATATCAGTGGGAGAAAAGGTTAGAATAAAGATGTTCTCCTCAGAGTATTAGCCTTATCTTGACGGCACTCCTGTGATTCAGTTCTCGGTAAAGGTCACCCAAGATAGGTATGTTGCTTTTCCATTTCCATTTCTGTACTTATCTGTTCCTTTTCCCCCCGTATTTTATCTGCCGCTCTGTCTTAGTTCCTTGTGTTTTTTAACCTTTCCCTTGCGGTGCATGCGCTCTGCTCTCCCATCACATTCTTTGTGCTTCCGCTGAGTTCGACATGTTCCTCCTCCCCCTGCTGAAACTGTGGCAAAAAAAAAAACTCCTTTGTTCCGAGATCTAAATATCCAGGAGCCTCGTGCCTGAAATTCAAATTCAACTCTGCCTCAATGTGAAGTTCAGCCTCCTCTCAACCTCCCTCTGCCTTTCTTCACCCAGCTCCTTCTTCCCCTCCCCGCCTGCTCACCAGTGTTTACTTTGAAAGCGCTCATTCACTCATTAATTAGTAATTAGTGATTTGCGGCCTGGGGAGACGTCACTATGCAGATCCCACTCTCTGTTGAATCCAGCCACCACAGAGCAATCACCAGTTGCCTGCAGCAAGTCATTTGAATCCTTGTACTTTCCACTGTAATGATTTTCCATCACTATTCTGTTCTTGAATTTGTGTCTGAACTGATGAATTTATTGGACATCGGAAACCCACAATGCATCGCTCTGCCACTTCCCTGCTGCCTGTCTTCACTTTTTTTTTTCTCTTTGCACTCACTCCGTCCATCTGCCTTCGGAGAAGCTGCGCATCCCACAGGAATTTTTTTTGTGATCCTGCAGCTTGGCGGAGGGTCACAGGCATGAGGCCGCACCATTCAGAGTGACACATGCCTCCAAGACGTTCAGTACTGACAGGGGCAAAGGGTCGCTTCGGTTTTTCTCTCTGGTTACTTTGAACTCGTGAATGTCTCGCAGGCTCGGCAGGGCAGCAGAAGGGATGAAGGAGGATGGAGTGGGTCCTCCCGGGGGACTGATGCTCCATGTCTGGTTCGGTGTTAGGGTTACTGAACTTATGTGTGGTAAGTAGGAGTGTATCTACAGTCCCAGATGCTTCAGCTTGAATCAGCAGGCCACAATCCAATAAAAAAAAAACAATACACTTAGTTTCTGGATGTGTATCTGTAAAACCTGATGCACCCAGAAGTAAATAATTCTTTTCACCACCCAAAAACACATTAACTCAGACAATCTGACAGCTGCTATAAGCCACACAGGCTTTTTGTCTTTTTCTTTTCATGCAGCTTTATTTCTTGAACGGCACGTGAAGAAGATTTAAACAAATAAGCGTTTCAGGTCCAACCTACCAAAAAGCCATTGCTGGTAGAAAAGGTAAAGATACACATTGATTATGTATAACAAGTTTCTCAAAATATTTCAGCTTTGAATGTTTAGAAGCGGAACCTAAGACAAGCTATTTTTCAAAATGATTAATGTTGCTCCTTTTCACAAACTGAATAAACTGTCAAAATCTGTTTCAAACATCCCGTCTTCATGCAAAGGACAAACAAATAGAAGATGTGTTCATTGAATTCAAATTAAAAACAGCTAATTCAATACTATTTGGTGAGGGAACATTTTGTAAATGTAATAATATTTCAAAGCTATCAACATTATGTTAATTAACCTTTTTTTTTCACCTGAAAAAACTGTATTTGCTTTTTCATACTTGCAGTATATAAATTCATTTGTAGGAGACAGGGTTGATTCATTCACATTATTGTATAGTGTCAAGATAAGTGACCCTGATTAAAACTTGTATTTTTAATAGACTTTGAAGCAAAGTCTGAGTTTCTAAAAGAGGTTTCAGTAAAGTCTTATGAGGTGGAAACTTATTGAAGATTGTTACATTTTTTAGGTTAGGTTCACTTTTAAGGTCGCATTATTTACAGATGTTAAACCTTCATGGCTAAATCAAGAGGAGGAAAAGTAAAAGGGAGAAAAGACCAGATATCATAAACCTATAGAGATTTGTTTTCCCCTCAGATACAAGAAGTAAAACTAACAACTATTTTTACTTGATTGACACCGCACATAAAACAGAATGGAATTTCCCAAAGATCTTAAACCACTTTGATATTAGTCGTGAGAATTACTTTCAAGAATGTTCATATTTACTTTTGGCAACTGTAAATCTTTCGTCGGATCATCAGACACTTGCTCATAATCCTACAATTCTGAGCCTCCAGTTATTTTTTCCCCAAGATAAAATAAGAATTCTTGTGCCACCATCAGCAGCTCGAGTTGGCACCGGGACTTTGATCGCACGGATAAGGCTGAGAATCACAGACTCATGTTGTCCTTGAATGTTTACCCGTCATTTCCCATTAAAAATAATGAGGTGCTCGCATTTTACCGTCCATTACGTTGATAGATTTCACTCAGACAGAAAAGAAGCACAGAGTCATGCTGTAAAAATAAATCTGCACAGTTAAACAATCAAATAACAAGAGCTGCACAAACTATGACAGTTTGCTCTTAAATTTGTTCCATTATCGTTATGCAGAGCCGTGCAGATTGTAAAGCCTCTCTGAGATAACGTTGTGATTCAGGGTGGTGAGAATAAACCTCACTTGTGTCGTAAATGCACCGTGCAGCTGGTGATCAGGCATCAGCCTCGACGTCCAAAAGCTCGACTAAAACAATCTGAGAGCTGTCGTACAGTTTGTTAAAGCCAAAAGTGGGACACTGCTGCACTAAAGTTTGATCAGAAACCACGTAACTGCTCTGTCGCGAGTCAGAGGGGATTTATTTTTATTTTTTTTGCTGATGCAATTTCTTAACTTATCACGCAGTTGTTAGGAACTTCATGCAACACTTTGACTCCCAACTTCTGCAGCACCGTTTCCTCCAGCTCCTGCAATGTGAGGCGAGGATGATACATGTGGGGGCCAGAGGCGGTGACAAACAGGGTGGGATTAGGTGGTGGAGCAGTCCCCGGCAGAATAAGCTCTGCCAGCTAACTGTGGGCTGATGTCTGCCGGCTCACTCCCTCTCTCAGACAATCATAAGCTTGGCCTTCTAATCACTTGTTTATCCCTGATGTTTCTCATAAGGATTTGCTTTGATTAGTTTGATCCTGCGGAGTTGACAGCTGCAACACAAACTCGGAATCATGCATATTTTAATGTGGACGGAAGGCAACAGCAAAATGAAGAGTGAGAGAGGGAGAGAGAGGAGTGATGAAATGCTGTGGTGGCTGCTTTTTCAGAAACTGACACTCGGCCACGAATAAACTCATCCCGGCTACATGAGAAATTGCTTCGCCCACAGTGGGGATTTGAGATGTGTGCAAGATTGAAACACAAACAAAAACAAACAATAAACACAAGTGAGCGAGAGAGGAAAAGATAAAAACCAATGGAAGCAACCAACATGATTTTTCTGCTAGTTAATTTAAAGCAAGTGAAAAAAACATTTGTTGTTTGCCCGACGGCGACAAAACGCTCTTGCCACAGCATCTGGTTTTATCCACAAAATCTGAATCATTAAAACTTAATGTGTGTGGAAACAAGGGAAGGAAACTTTGGAGCAACAAGACGTTTAAAGACAAACACTGTCTCGCTGTGGCTGAGAAAACAAACAAAACAAGGGAGCGATGGCTGTGAATAGCAAGGGTCTTTATGTGTAAGTGGAAGGAGAGAGCTGACAGTGAGGCAGCTGGCCTGGTGTTATCTGTGCGAGCCTGTTGCCTCTGTGCCTGTTGACTGAGGGGTTGTGGCACTTTTTTTCCCGCAGGAGCTCTTCAGGCGTCTCCATCTTGCTCACTCAGAGCTGCTGGTAAATGTCACCGATGACATGTAACGTAATTACCATGCAAACGCAAAGACAGAACGAGAGAACAAGACTAAGGCCCTGTCCCAATTCCTCTCCCTTGGCCCTACCCCTAGATATGAACCCTCACCCTTCACACCAGTAGTTTTGGTTTCATCTGAACTGAAAGGGGGAGCAAGAGAGAAAATATCATAGCTTTCATCCATCCTTCCATCCATTATCTCTACAGCTTATCCTCTGAGGGTTGATAGGGCCTAAAGCCAATCCCAGCTGACATTGGACGGGAGGCGGAGTAAACCCTGGACTTGTTGCTAACATGCCGCAGGGTCGGCACACATTAGAAAACACTTAATACCTAATATTATAAAGATTTTCAGATGTTTTTGCCTGTTTGTACATCACTGATTTGGTTAATCGTGTGGTTTTGGGGATATATCACGCTGTTCTATTCATTCTATTCCAAAATCTTGTTTTTTTGTGGCAGATAAAAAGCAGAACCTCTCTGCACAAAGCTGTGTGACTGGGAAGGTCGGCCGCACTGATGGAGAGTAGGTGGATGCTCAGGTTTAATGAGTGACAAAAGATGAGAGAGTGGAAGCTGAACTAAATGTAAAGGCAGGAAGTGCGATGGCGGCAAACACGCTGAGATCAACCTTGACACAGAATTCCCACTCTGTAATTATACGGAGGAGTTTAAAGCAGATCAATCATGTTATTCACATTATGGATAGAAGATAAAGGCACCGACCAGGGCAGAGCCACACACACACACACACACACACACATTTAAAATGACTTATGACAAAGCATTAGAGTGATTTGATTTTATGTATATAGTGTGTGGTACAATTATTCATATATTCACATCATTTATCGCAGAAGTAGATCTGTCAGTTGTTATTAATACGTTTTTTTAAGACCCCACCAGTTACCAGAAATATATTTTTCTCTGTTTTCAGACAAGATGACTGGACAATTGTCCGTGTGTTGTCCTCAGATTGTCTTTAACACATGAACAATGAACCTGGAGATTGTGTGACTCATAACAGTTTGAATTCCACTGCGGAAATTAATTGTTTTTTGTTTACAGCACATTAACTCTCCGGAATCTGCCCTTATCACGAAAAGCTCTCAAATCTTGTCGTCTTTCCAAGTTGACGTCTTCCTCTGCGTCTTCTACCTCCGTGGCTCCTCTGTTTTATCCGTCTGTATTCTCACATGGACTCACTCTGACATTTTCACTACGGGGGCCGCCGGAAAAGTTCCCGCCATTATCCGAGGGAAGTGACATTTACGTTTTCACATAATGCCCCCCCCCCCCCAGAGTTGAGTACATGTCATAAAGCAACTGCTGCTTCTTTAAACTGTGTATTATGCTGTGGCAGTTGATGCTGCTTAGTTGACCAACAGCACCACCTGTGGTCACGGAGGTTGAGCATCTTTATGTCTGGAAGAAACTCGGTGACCGAGTAAGAGTGATACTATCAATTCTGGTTTCGGATATTTCAAAGCACTTTCTTGCCTTTTGGGAATGAGAGTGACATTACAGCTTGTTAAAATTCACCTTCTGCTCCTCCAAAAATATTGTCCTTTTATGAGCTTAGCTTTCATTCCCAGAACAGGTCTCCTTCCGGCAGAAATATGGAGTTCGATGCAGTGACCAAAAAAAAAAGATTCAGTGACAAAGACCTGGAGTCGAGGCTGGAGTCAAACTGACGGTGTTTATAGAGCTTCTGGGGGGAATCATTAGGTGGATATAATATGCAGCATGCAGCTTGGAGCTGTGCCTTTGGCTGGGCTTTAAGCTGTGTAGTGTTGGTCAGTCTGGTTGTAGCTGGTTGGGAGGTCAGCCATTGATCTGCAGATATAAGCTGGTACTTTGGATCCAAGCCTTCATCATCCTGCGGGGCTGCCACCACTGTGGTTAGATCAGCCTTGATCTGCTCAGGGGTCTGGATTTGTGTGTGTGTGCACAGGTTGAGAGAAAGATGTCTGTGATGGCTGATAGTGTGTGTCTTCACATGTGGTTGTGTTTCTGTGTGTGTCTGTGATACATGTGATCTGTATGGTTCTTTTCTTTTGTGACAGCCCTGCTGGGTAAAGTGAGAGACAGAAAAGATGAAATGAAGGAATAAAAGATGATGACAGGTCATGAAAAAGAGTGAATGTTGCATAACTGACCGTCATCCACCTATTAGAACATTCCTGTAAAGAAGTAAACATCGATTTTTAGAAACACCGAAATAACTACTGAAGCAACGGGAGAATAATAAAACTCACTGAACAGAGTTGGTGATTAACTGAAGGTGAACTTAACAGTTAATTCATGTGTGTCGGATTGAAGGCTGACATTCAACAGGGTGGAATCTGGGATATGTTGACTAAATTCATGGGGACTAATGTGAAAACCTTGAAGTGTTTGGTTGATGTTAACATCTGGTGTCATTGACAAGGTTCTCCTGTTTACTGCCTTTAAGCGAAATGTTTCAGCTGTGTCACTTAACTGCTTTAAAAAATCCTTCGTCTTTGTGAGATTTTTTTATGCATTAAAACACACTTTTGCTCGAATTCTTTGTGTCCTTGAGTAGACACATTTGTAAAAAAAATCAATTTTTTCCCGAAAAAGCTTTTGTTTATATTGTTTTACACGAGCGTCTTCCTGCGCATGCATCAGATACAGACAAAAAGGGGAGGTGCTAGTAAAAACTTAGCTCAACAGCACTACCTGTGATCTTATAGTTTCAATAGTCAATAGTTGGATTAGGTGATAAAAAGTTTAATAATAACGAGTCTGTCCCAGATAAGTGTTTGTTTAAACTTCAGAAGGTATTTAAGATAAACAAACTAAGTGGATTTGTCCATTTAATGCATTCAGTGATAATCGTAATTACAAGTGTATAATTTCAAGTAGTAATTGAAAAACCTAATGGTTTAAAATAAAACCTCATGAAAATGTTTTTCTATTTTACGTCTTATTAGCACTTTGAATTGATGTTCATTTCATTAAGTTCCTTTAAATTATGGCAACGTTAGAGTAATTCAACAAGAAACAGGTGAAGCTCACTTTGTGTTATGCACAGCAGTCAGTGTCGAGCGGTTGTGGCTCTTTCCACATTGCAAAAAAAGGTTTTCTATCTGTTCTCCTGTCATTTGACCATTTATGAAAAGGCTCATCAAAGCCTTGGACCAACGTTTCACCTCACTCATACTCTAGTCGGCCTTTTTCCGAACCACAATATCACTATGAGGAGATCTGGCAGTGGCACACTTCTCAGTACAGACGAGTGGCGTTACAGCCGAGGTCCCACTGCGATTCCCTTTGTCTCCTTTTCCTGACACACAAACTGACACAGAAGCAGACTCGCACACATGGAATCGCTCTCAGTACAATTTCCAGCAGCTTTAGTGGCTGCTTAGTGTATTCATGAGAAATGAGAAATGTGCTTCAGTCCCTTTACAAAGCATCTGTGAGTGCCGGGTCACAGCTCCGTGAACTTTCTGCATCTTGCTTACTGGGAACACAATAGTATGTCTATTGTATGTGTGTGTGTGTGTGTGTTCCTCCAAAACCTACTAACATCTGGCTTTCGTCTGCTCATCAGCTCTGATGAAAACAAGTTCACTTGGGTGAATACAGTCTAGACGCTTGCAACTGCAAAGTGAAAGAGCGTCTCAGTTCCCGCCCCGTTCGTAACGTCGAACATGGCTTAACAGCAATCGCCCTTATTTGGTGCGTATAAAAAAAAACGTGTGTATATTCTAATTTTGGTTTGAAAGAGGTTTTCGTACTTACTCCAGACTTTACAGCCACTTTTCTCCTTCATCTTTGCACCCATCATCTCAACCAATTTCAGCGTTTACCTCCTCATCAATGTCTTGACAAACTCCAGCATAAATTATCAAGAGAAACTCTTTCTAATAGAATTGGTGTGTGAATTGTAATAATAGAGGTGTCTCTGTGGTTTTAATTATCATAAGATTTGTTCTCAGCTCTAATGAGCAAGGGAAGTTACATGTCAGACTTGTGAAAGTGTATTTTGTTTGTGTGATGGCGTCTCTTGATCTGTTTGCGCAAGTCTCCTGCTAATTAATGTGCCGGAGAAGAAAATTACAGCCCTTTCTCGGCCACTTACTGCTGCTCAGTGTCCAGACCCGAGAGTGAAATGGAGCAGAGTGAAATGAGCAACAGGAAGCGGAGATAACTGAACGCTGTGTCTGGGACAGGAGTGACCGGCTGAGGCTTCAGAGAGCTGCCTGTGTTTCTGACATTTTACTGAGTGACTAATGAAGGACTTTTGTGCATGGCCTAATTTTTGCAAAAACGTGAATGCTTTTAATTTTGGCTGCAGAGTATTGATTGCTCGCTCAGTGTGTAGCTAAGTGCTACTTGAAGAACTGAAGTGCACATGCCTGTAACAGAAAACCCTAGCCGTCACATTTGAATATGTGGAGTGTGGCTTTGTGAATGCTGCTGAAAGATCATCTCACATCAACATAGACTCTCCTGCTGGTGCTATTTGTCCTTTTCAGATGTCATGGACCTTACTCAAAGATAAATAGGCAGCAAATTCCTAAAGAAAACACGTCACTCATACCAGGAGCTGTGCAGCTAGCAAACATCGGGGAAGAACATTTGAAGTTTATACATCTGTAGGAGGTCTGGTGCGGTTTTGGCATAAAATGTATACAAAGATGGACGACGTAACACCTCCCCAAAGCCGAATCATCTTGATACACTAAAAACGTTCTGCCATATATGTAGTTCTTGTCACACTGATGTCCAGGCGTTAAGTAAGTTTGGTTTTTATTCGTGATTTGATGTTCACAGGGTGAAACGTCATGATTGACAGTTGAGACTGACTGAGTGGTTGGATGCATGTGTAGGCAGGACCTCAACACACAATAAATGACTTCAGAAAATTGTTTTAGCAGATTTTTTGTACACCAGGAGGGAGCAGAGACACGTTTTCCATCTGTATATTCAGTCTATCGTTTTTAAAAAGGCAGTGGAAGAGTAAATCGATGCCATTTTGCTGCATTATCTCAGCTTGATCTCGTACTCGCTCAGGTCAGTTGGTCAGTTGATTGGTTTTTGTTTTCACACAGACCTAAAATCAATTCATCGAACAGGCTTGTGATTGTCACCTTTGCATTATCAGCGCTGCATGTGTCAAAAATCAAACTCCAGTGACTGACAGCAGGGCCTGCAGCGCTTTCCTGCGTCTTTTGAGAGAACGCGTTTGTGTTCTCTGGCGTCGCAAAGAGCTCATGGAATAAAAAATAACTGATGGTGTCGAGACTGCAGCCGCCAAGAAATTCTGATGAACGAATAAAGACGGGGGCAGAAATAAAAAAAAAAGAGGCACATTGAACCATTATGTTGTGAGAGAATATTCTCACTATGAACATTATACATTTTATCTGGGAAATGCTAAAAAACACAAAGTAGGTCATAAGCTTAACACACCTCCGGTTTAACCCTTTTAGTGATGTGATGGGCATACGTGTTACCATGGTTACTAAAACTAATCTTGTACAATGATAAGCTGTACATCACTCATATGGGCCATGAGATCATTTTTAACAGTTCACAATCAGCAGATGGATTTAACAGTCGTTTAGTCCAGTCTGAAAGTGAAATCACACAAAGAGGCACGTGTTTGAGTCTTTTCACCGAGCAGGTTAGTTGTGTAAGTAATTTGCTGTAGCATTTAATTTGATCATAGACCGAGAGATATCGTCTGCTTCATTAAATGTTCTGTAAGTTGGATGCTATTATATTTAATCATTGCGTTACACTTCTTGCTCAGATCAAGGTGGTTCAGGCCTGAATGACGACTTGTCCTTGTTCACTCTCTCCCCTCCGCTGGCACACAGTGTTGGACTGTGGTCCATGGAGGAACAGACCCGACATTGTCACGCCACAAGGCTCGATGCAGACAAGCTGTGTTAGTGGCCCAGGGGAGTCATGTGTGTACAAATACAAACACAAAAACACACACAACCACACACACACCCACACACACACACACACACACACACAGACTAACGCACTGAGAGAGAGCGGCCCTAGGGAGTCCTCTATGAGGGGATTGGTGTAAATATCCAGCGGCAGTCGAGGTGTTGGTGGCCGTGTGAAGTGGAAGCAGGCAGCATGGTGCTGGCTGATAAGCACTACTAACATACAGGGGAGAAGTGAGTTGGTCATCCCTGTTGAAACACCGGCAGCCACACATTTCCCCTGGACAGTATTAAAGCTGCATCACACCGAGCAGAGGCCCAGACCCCTGCAGGGGGAAGTGAAAAGTGGAGGGAGGGCGTTACGCATCCTGCACTTATGGTACAAGTTGGCAGTGTTTGTACACAAAAGACATTTACAGTCAGTGATACATGAGTTAGGTAAAAAAAAAAAAAAAAAAATCCATCTATCAATACACACCAGGAATAGAAAAGCACTCATAAAACGACAAAGCAGACATTTACTGTATTTTCATGTAACTGGTACTGGATTTGATATGCTCATACCACTATATAAACATTTACATAACAATATATCAGCTTATATTTTATACAATGTTCATAGGTTGGAAGGTTGTTGGTCCATTTGCAGTCCCTGGGCAGGAGCAGATTCTGTCATTGTAGATAGTTCTTATATGTTCAAGTGTTTATTTCTCTGGTAAGTTTGTTTTTATTGCTTATTTGATCCTAGAAAAAGAGGGTGAAACGTCCCGATTGACAGCTGAGACTAGTATATCTGCACAACCTCGATCCTGTGGCTCCACACCACAGTCACTACTGCAGACCCCGAATCCAAATGCCACAAAAAGACCCACATTCAGACGCATGCAGGATACCAATACATATGTATAGATCTCGATTGCAGGTTATATGACACATCAGCTGATATTATTTGTATTATTTATATAATGTAATGTGAGGTTTTGTTTGTTTTTGTTCACCTTTCCCCGGGCAAAGGACGACAAAATGAAATGATCTACAAATCAAATTTGATTCAAATCACTGCTTCTCTTTGTTTGAGATGAATCCATTAATCACCAATTCTAAATTTGGCCTAAAAGTTTTCATATTGAGGCAAATCACAGCGATGCAATATATCTGAGACAGGCCAGGATCGGGTGATATCGGTCGGGCTGCGAGTCCTAAATTTCACCCTGCCTTCGGTGATGTGAAGCATGAACTTTCCAGTGAGTGCAAGATAAACTGCTGCAGCCTTTCTGAAATACACACCATGAACAGTGCATGATGAAACCATTTTGCAAGGATAAAGTTGTCTGTAAACGCAGTAAATTGTTTGGTTAAGTTTACTTCATGGCAGTTTACCGTCTCCTGCTTTGCAATGGGGTCAGACTGTCTGGTATTTCCCTGATCCTTTGGTTCAAACTCTTACTTGAGTATTTAAGTATTTCTTTTTACCCGATGAAAATCATTAGCTGCAAGACTTGGCAATGAAAACCAAACGTTATTGAAGAACACTTCTTTTCATGCTGACAGTTGTTATGTCAGTCCCACCGTTGGAGTATTTTCAGGGAGGAAGGAATCATGCCTTGCTTTGACTGCGGTACTTTTTACCTGCTCCAGGCTACATGTAAAACCTGTGTTGACACAACTATGTACTGTGCAGTTTGACTTTGGCTTTGCTCTTGAAGAAAAAATACATTATTTACTTTTACGCAGACAGTGATGAGGAGGCTTTGTTTTTTCTTTATAGATCTACTGAGTCTCATAGCTCTGATCAGTTCCCTGAGAGGGAAACTGGGGGAAAAATAACAAGTTGGAGAAGAATAGATGTTGAGGGGTGAAAAAAAAATCATTCTGATTAAAGGAGAAACAATTTTTAGAGAGTATATTTCCTGATCAATGCTAATAAAGCTTCAATTTGAAAAAATACAAAAATAGAAATCCAATTAAGGAGAAAGGTAAAGCTGCATTTTCATTCCAACAAAAAGCCCCCTTACATCTTTTCCATCCTATATTGTAACAAAAGAAAAACACAGTGGCCTTCATCAACCATCAATTTTCTCTCTCTGCCACCATCACAACCCACATTTTATTTTACAGTTTTCCACACACTCAGATTTTACCCCCTGCTACATGACTACATTACTGTTATCCTATGTCACCTAGATATAAAGGAGCCTGCGGACGGCGTCTGCTCAGCAGTTCCCACTTTAGCAAATAATGGAGTTTAAATGTACATGGATGACATGGAAGTTTACACAATTCAGATCTGAATACCTGCAATTTTAAAGCAATCTGCACATAAAGGAAAACGTGTAGACTTTTCAGATAAAAGTTTTATTTTCTCATATTATGCTTTCTGGCTTTTGAGACTGTGTGAACAAACTTGAGACATTGAATGAAGCCAAGCTGGACTTCTATTTCTGGAGTTCGAGTTTCTCAGCATGAGCCAATTCTCCCACTTTCTGCAAACATTTCCGTGACACCACCGTGACAGTTTTTCGACGGACATCGTCTGAAATGTTGGGTTAGCATGGTGGCTGTCATCACTCCTGTCACATTACCACTCCAGCACTTACTGTACTGCTCGCCTTCCCCGTGGCTCCGCACAAAATGTCACAGCGTTGACAAATAAGATGGCAAATGACATGTAGACCCAAATGTCCCTAATTTTCGCCAGGGCCCACTCAGCAGCACTCACACTCAGCAGGTAGCATTTAGTCGATGGCTTAAGGAATACTAATTGTCCCCAATGTCAGGAGCTGACTAACATACTGTAACATTTGACTCTTGTCCCGGTGGCCTGCATCGGCCGATCAGATGTCTGCAGTCTCAAAACCCACAGTTGTCGAGTCAATAAATCAGTCATAGATGAAGTCGAGAGGGAACATAGATTAAATCCCCTCTCAGCAGCCACTGGCTCAGTTAATGTGGCAGATTTCATCAGTCCTAGCCGGCTTTTGTGTTTGTCCCCACATCCTTCAAAACCTTCCACAACAGTTTATTAATACAATTTATGATCTAATTAGCAGGCATAATGAATAGTCAACCATTTGTAACGATCATGATCACAATGTTTCAGTGATTGGCAAAGATTAATTGTTTTGGTAATGGCTTCAGATTGAGGTAATTTGCATTCATATGGCAATTATAAAGTTTTGTGCCTCCCCGACGTGCGAGCGTCAAAAGCTGTTTCCTGACACCACTGTAAATTTACAGTCACTTTTAACTTCAAACTTTCACATTTATATCATGTATACAGTCCATCAGATATCTTGCAACTGCTGCAAAAGACTTCTACCAGCATTGATATTGATGTCTTCATGTTTGCGATTGTGCAGCGTGTGCATGTGTGGCAGAACTAACCAGTCTGCAGACATGCTGGCAGCTCTGTGCAGCTGTAATTAGACACAGCGCTGCTCCGAGATAAATGCTAATGTCAGCATGCTAATGTGCACACAGGAACAAAGCCAGCGTGTTGATGATGAAGATATATGTCATATGCTGTGAAGTTCTCTGAGGTGAATCTCTGTTTTAGGAATCTGCATATATAGCAACTCGTTTCCACGCAGTTTTGTTTTGCGTCCGTAATTTCTTTATGATATGCTCATGGACTCTGCCCCCTAGTGTTTGACTCCAGTTGTCTCGCATACAGACACAGAGCTATTTGGAAATGAGGCGTTGAACTGACTTGACTTTTCCCTGCAGTGCCGCTGTAAGTGCCCAGTTGCAGCACCGACAAACAGCATCAGTGCTAATCTGTGTAACCCTTCCTACATCAGGTTTACCAACTTGCCATAATCTGTCCCACTACAGCCTGAGATTATACCACGTGGCCCCCTTCTGCGTCCATCCAAACATTGGATGAGACCTGGATCATCCGTCTGACCCAACACAGCCATTGAAAAGTCTAATTTTTATCCCCTGGATGCAACCTTATGTCAAATAGGTTTTACTGGAAGCAGCGTCTGCATGTGTGTGCCCTATCCCCTATTTAACTGGCTCGGCCTCCATTCAAATGGCAGCCACAGGGATCAAGCTTCTGTCTGCTACAACATGACCCCATTCCTTCAGCTAATCTACAGCAGCAGTGGTAGTTAGTTCCTGAAATCCAGCATTAAAGCAAATGAAAATTTTGAAGTTTTTATAGTACGCTGCTTGGTGAGCATTCCTGCAAACATGAAAAAAAAAAGGAAAACCGTTCTGACGCAAATTTGTTTTAATCTGAAATCCGGTGCTTGCTCCACAAATCCCATCAAATGAAGGTTGAAATTTCCCCCATGTAGGGCACCAGATTGGTGATGTTCTTGAATTTTACATTGTCGTAAGCAGAGCCAGGCTGTGATTTACTGGAGGTGACAAGCTTTTGGCCACAGTGGGTGTTGCGCTGTCACGCCCCTCAGTGTCATCATCCCGTTGGTCCGCTTTCATGTGCAGTCGCTGCACACACACGCAGCTTCTTGACATTGCAGACTGTACCCACCCACATCTAGCCTGTTTCTTTATTCAGAATATCATGCATTATTTGTTGTCTCTTTCTTTGACATTTTTTTTCTCACAGTTTTAGAAATAAGCTTAAATATAATATGACACAAGGAGATAATGAGAGCTTGAGGGAGGTTAAAGAAAACAAAGTCATCGACTGCTCTGAGCTGTAGGCTTTGATAAATTTGACTTTTTATGAGCAGCAATTTCATGTCCTATTATTTTTTGGCCTCATCCTTTCTCTTTGTTGCCTTAATTACATTAAACCCCCTCTGTGGTGGATTATATATATATATGACTAGTATTCTGGCCCAAAACAGCAGCCATGCATTATGCAGAAATACATTAGTGTATCTCATGGTATTATTATCATAGCAAGCTGTTACTTTAAAAAATGTTGAAAGGATTTTGCTATTTGTTTAATGTCCAATAATATGTAGCCAGCGGCAGAATAATTAATTCTTTTTAAAGTCATGTGAAGCACTATTTATTTTCAGATGTTTTCACAGAAAGAGAAACTGCAATGAGCTGGTCGTTGTGACTGTGGATGATAGTGATGCTCCCGTCAGACCCAAATAAAATGTGTCATCTATTGACGTGAGATGATGATCTTCTCGTCGCTAAGATGCATTTAAGATGTTCTGTATAATTCAAATCTTGCCCAGGTTTTCAAATGAAATATTCCTTTCCTCCGAGTCGCTCAGGGGCTTCTCTGAATTCGTCTCAAATTCATTTCTCAGAGCTCATGCCCATATGATCGCTCTTGATCTGTCGAGTAATGCGCTCATGTCATGAGGCTATGGCCGGTTCGCATTTTGAACCTCTCCTCATTTGAAGTCAGTTGCACTCCTCTGACAGTTATTTCTATTTTTTTTTAAAAGGCATGAGTTTGTTCCCAGAGCTCAGGTCCAGGCTCCGTATGTCAGTCATCTGGCTGCGTTTCCTTTCCTTTAATTAAAAAAAAAACTTGTAGATGTTAGATGAGGCATCACCACATTCTGTGTGTGTTTTCAGTGATCCAGACATGTATGAGGGGAGAATTTGGCTGAAGGCAACTCCTCCTCATCCTCCTTCCATATACAGTTACCTCACTCATAGACTGTATGTAAAGATGGACACGTATGTAGTTCTTTGCACTATCCAGAAATGATATAATATGAACGCTGCCATCTTGCGCATTTGGAGTCTGCCTGATAGCGATCAGGGGATGGAGCCGCAGAAGCCAAGTCCCAACAAGTTACGCACTCGACCTATCGCCAGTCCAGTCTTAGCTGTCAATCATGATGTCATTAAATAACTTACTGGAAAACTAGAACATACATCAGTGTGACAGAAATATTTATTTGTACTTTGAGTTTTTAGCTTGGCCCATGTCCCATACATTAACATGGAAGTGGCAGCCAAGCACCAGGTGGCAATCAAGACACTTTGGCTTCACTTTTTTTTTTGTATTATTTACAGTAGGTTTTAAACATGCGTAGTGTTTGGTGACGGTCAGCATCTCCTCAATTAAGTAGCACTCAATGCAATCCACTCCAGGTTGAAATGACTCAGGAGCACTTTAAGCACTACTCCCTTTGATCATCCTTGTCCCCTGATAGATGTTTAGCCTTTTGACCTGTTACAGCTCGGATACACATCCACTCCCTGTCTGGTTTGGATCACACAGATATTGATCTGAGGACGGTGAGATGAGGAGGCGGTCAATGCCAGAGAGAAGTGAAATTGACATTTTTACAAGGGTAAAGTGAAGGACAGGATAAGTCTCACGCAAGGCTTTATTTTCAAACAGCTCTCCCAGCGACATTTAGAGGAAATTAGAGGGTGTGGACGACGGTGAGCTGATGATAGCCTGCCTTGAATATATCCCAAAACATTCCTCCAAATCTCCTGTGTTTCTAAAAGGTGAAGAAGTGATGGAATTGTAAACCCAGAGATTCTTCTCTCAATAAGTTCTGCAAAGTCCATGCAGGGCTGGTATTGACAGTTTGGCGATAAGATACTGTTTGTTTGCAGGCTATTATATTGGATTGGCCTGTATACTGCAGGTGTCAGCGGTGTGTCCATTTCCTGTATCTTCAGCTTGGTCCGAAAGTTAAAAGTTCATGGATTTGTTCATTGATTTTTTTTTCTCAAGCACAATAGCAGCATAATAGTCAGCATAAGACGAGGACAGCAGACAGAAAGTGAGGCTTTAGTAAGATGTGCAGGACTAAAAGACTAAAAGTTCTCACTATAGGGTGCACAGAGTTCAGACACTTGTACTGGGGAGTTTAGATCTGACAAGTTCAACACAGAAGTTCAGACTCCTGAGGACGGGAGGACTATTTGCAACAGGAACAACAGCGTTCAAAAAGGTTCACAGACTTTAGGGAAATAATGAAACGGACAGTGAAATCCACAATATATCAAATGAAATCCTAAATGGATCACGCTCCTTCTCTTCATTTTTGTTTAGTACATTTATTTTTATATTTTTTAACCTGGTGCTGTATGTGAACATAGGAGTCCACAGAGGCAGCACCTTTGTCATACTGTTCAACATGTCATGTATTTAATAGGGTTTCAGCTTCATATATTCAGAAACAGTAGCAGCAACAAATATATTATATTAAATATATTATATTTCAACTCTAAGACCAGTGTCGTGGAAATTGTTTCATCATCCAAACCAGGAGTGTTATCATATATCAAAAACTCAGACAACACAGCAAGCTGTAAGTTGCCACAGGCCTCGATAAATCAAGATATTTCTACAAAGACGATGTGCACATTAACCCAACCTGACATCTGGGCAGCAAGCTACTGAGATGATGTGAAGCTACACACTGGTCGAAACTCTGAAAACCCCAGATCGTATTTTCAAACAGGCATTATTGGGATAAATTGAGCCCACATTTTAATTCTAATTGGTTATTTTGGAAATTGTTATCACTTTGAGCCTCTGCCAAAACCACAAGTCCACACAACTCAGCTCTCAATAAACAAGACAGACGAACAACACTTACTTGTCTAGATGTTGACATTGCATTGGAACACAGTTGGGGTGTGACTGATGACGTTTCCCAAATCTGCAAGAACACAAGTACGGAGATTAGCGTAGATTGAGAGAGGCTACAGTAATGCTAGCTTCTCTGTGAGGCGAGACGCAATGGGAACAAACATTGCACCAGATTAAGGCCATAAATGTATGCACTGCATCCAACAGTTCGCTAGATGTTTTAATCTCATGTACCAACGTCAACCACCTGGTGGCACTAGAGGAATAGTCAGGGGCTCTCAAACTTCAACAGGATTCATCCTTTGAGAACCATGAATGTCTGTTATAGGTTTCCTGGCAAATCATCAATCTGTTGGATTATAACTAAACCTTGAAACTCACTGCAAGCATGGATAAAAACTTTCAAAATAGCCATAAAGTCTTAATTACAGAGACGAGTAGAAACCACACACACTGCTGTTCAATTGTTCTCACTTAATTGAGGCATTTCACTTGGTAGACCTTCAAATTACCTGATGAAGGTTAGCCGACCAAACTATAGTAATTATATGAAGGGAATTAGAGTGACCAACAGTGTGCAGGCTGTTGGGTTCCTTTCAAAATTAATAACAAAAGAAATTCATGCAGGGCAGCTAAGCTAAACGGGGAGGTCTGGTGAAGGACAGTGATTAGGAACGATGTGAGATAGGCTACAGAGGGAAGGAAGCGTATGACAGGAAGGAAGGAATCGTTTAGACACAGGGACCTACAAAAAGAGACGCTGAAAGTGAGACAAAAGGGTTAGACGGCAGAATGCATGGGTGGAGACGAGCTTTGTCTGGTGAGATTCTTTATCTGATTGTGTTAATCTTGTCCTCCGTTTGCAGTGTAGCCACGCGCCAGCACTTTTAACTAGCTCAGATAATGGGAGGAACAGCATCAAACTCATTAATTGAATTAGCTCTCTCTTTATCTCCACATCTTCTGTGTCCACTCGCCCCTAAAAACACTCGTCCGACAACTATTCCTCAGCTAATTGACTCAGAGCATCTGCAGCAAAAGCCCCTGTTTCACCTTCCTAATTTATTGAACCAGCTCCCAGCTGGGTTCACCTGTCATTGGCTACCGTCTAATTTAATTTTACCCAGAGGTGACTGGGATTGTTTTTTGTTTAAGAGGCAGAGCAATGGAGAGCATGAGGAAGGAACATGGCGCAGGCCCAAACAGCTTGTGCATTTATTTCATAACTCGATTTAGCTGCAGGTTTGAGAATTAAGGGACAAGGGACGACTAAAGTAGCTCATTGTGATTTGCCCAATTTCATCTGCGGCGTCGTTAAATTGAATTCAGTTAAACTACCTTTTTGAAATTAATTTGAAAAACGTGCAAAGCTGTGTGTTATCTATGTAACAGCCAGATTTGTGATCTTTCTTTTAGTGGTTGGATTCTTTTCATCTGGGTCAGTTAATGATGAAGCCAATTGTTGGTTATATATTAACGTCCGGTGGCTGCATTGCAGCTTTTCTCCATGTGGCCCTCCCTTTGCAGGGGCCACTCTGTAATGGAGGAACAAAAGATGGTTCCTTTGTGGCGCCGCTGATATAAGAGCAATTGTTCATTTATCTCCACTAAAAGTTAGTCTCTTCCACTAGCTTCACTCTCTCACAATGAGTTAACATTATATCAGATCTCGACACTGACAGACGTGTGTGTGTGTGTGTGAGAGAGATCGACTTCTTTCATTTCTCTGTCTCCATCATTGCTGGAGTCGTGATTTCTTATCACGTGGACAACAATACAGGGAACCATTTTCCTCCTGTTTCTCATCATTATTTCAACTTAAAGCTCAATGCAGGGGAGCACCTTGCAAATGGCCTCCTGAGGATGACACTGACGCATACTCCTCTCTAGTTGTCGAGATATAAGACCAGAATAGACAACAATAACCTTAGGTGACTACAAGCTGTTATTTTACCCCCTTAGCCAATAAACCACTCTCTCTTCTCTCCTGACTGTTTCCCTCCATCCTCTGTCGTTTTTCATCCACCCCTAATACAATGCCTGTCTTTTCTAATACTGTCTCTGGTATAAACCACCACCTCTTTCTGCTATAGCACCTTTAAACACAGAGCTATTCTTCCAAACCAGTGCAGAGACCTTTCACATGATATTCTTCAAACCTCCATACAAACACGAAGCTCTCGCGTTTGTCCGTCCTCGTCTTTAATCTCAAGTCTCGAGTCTTGCGGCTTATTGTCATGGGAACCAAAAGGTGTCAAAAGATATGATTTTGAATGACAGCATGTAAAAGACTCCTGTAATTTTGTCCCTTCCGTGATGTCCAGTCACTTTCACTGAAATTCGGTGTCTTAGAGAAAGTTAAGATGCCTCCTCTTCACCTTCTTTGTCTAAGACTAGTGTTGATAATATGTTTTCACACATGATACTAATCTGTCCTGCCCCAAAAGATGCGTGTGTTAGCAGTGTAGTAAAATGTGACTATGCAGAACATATTGCTCAATAAAGTGATTTGAGCCATTGTTGTTACAAAAAACTGCTACCTAACTTCTATGAATTTCTGTCCCTCTGTTTGGGCCATTGAGTCACATCTGAAATTTAAGCTTCATGACAGTAAAATATAAGTGAATTTCATACTGACCATTGTTTTTTTATACTTCTTTAATTGTTATCGTAATACACTGACAATTTAAGGTCTAGTACCTGAGGTGTTACCTGGTCTCATGCAGCCTTTAAGTTACTCAGAAGTGTTTGTGTTCCATGTAATGTTCTGCTGTGTAAAGGACATTAATATTAATGCGCTCTGCTGGCCTATTTCATTCGGCATGTTAGAGGCTGCCAGAGGGCAAGGTGTGTTGACATGTTGTTGAGGCAGTGGCCATTCCTGGGGTGTCATTTCTGAGCATCAATCAGGGAGAGCCTGATCTCATCTGTAAATACTCATCCCACTGATGCAGGGTTTCGTGGAATTAATGGGGCGCCTTCATGTGCTGATGCATGTGAAAGGTGGTGGGTGGGGTGACGTGGGGGGGTGAGGGGGTCTCGCTTCAAATTGCTTTCCTTTATTGCCTCCCCCTCCTCTCCCTCTCCCCAAATCATATTAGCCAAACCAATCTCATTTGCAAAATGCCATTTGTTAATTTGGCCCCCTTGCTTGTCGGTTATAGCACGTGCTTGGGTCTGTATGTCAAGTTGTGAATGAATATGAGAGAAATAGAGTTTGATGCAGGAGAGAGACGGAAAGAAAAGAAAGAAATTAGTAATTAGAAGTCATTTTGGATTTCACAGTATTCAGACTGTGGGTTGCATTCTGACATTGTGGTTCAGCTGCGCTTGATATTGATCCTGACATCAAGTTCAGAGATTTATTGATTGATCGATGAATCCTCTACTCTATAAAATGCCAAACATAACATCGTAAAACCACAGAGGAGTTTCTAACATTGCTCTCTTTCTTTTGTCCAAAAGCCAACAAACAGAAAATCCTCTTTCTTATTCACATTTGTGGCCCTCAGAAGTAGCATCCCTCTGCCAAGACCCAATAGTCCCCTTACATTTAATCAATCTGCACCAATTTGCACACACTCATAGATACCAGTCCCTTCAATATGGCTATTTTCTCATCAAGATCAATGGCCATGAATAATTTCCTGGAAATCGGTGAAAATTCCCCCAAAAATCTTGCAATGATCCAGATCTGCACTCAATTTGAATGTGTCCCCCCACCAAACAATTCCATAGGAATCTGCGTTGTTGTTTTTGAGTAATTTTGCTTCCAATCAAATGAACAGGGTTGAAAAAAATAACGTCCCTGGAGCCAGCAGAGATAATGACTGAAACAATCAATCGGTCGTCAAACTGAGCACTAATGCAATCACCAAAACTTTTCACCACTAGTTTGCAAAAAGAAGCAGAACATGAGGGAAAAGTTGCTGCTCTCAAAGCACCTCTACCTTCTTATTCCTCAAATTGGAATTTGTGTTTGATCAATACGGCACAAAGTTTACCATAAGAGTCATTAGTTGATTATTACTGCGGTCCACTGTCGCAGTGAATCTGCTTTGCGAGCCTGTAGTAATTACTGAGCTGTGGCCGAGGTGACGAGTGGGAAACAAGAGGGCAGACGGCAATCAGTCGTCTCCTCCTATGTTGTCCACAGCGTCCACACCAGCAGCCTTTATCTGGGCTCGTAGGGAGCAGCGGCCGATGCGAGGCCAGTTATTCCTGCCCCTGCAGCCTGGAGAAGATCAAAGCGGACCGGTTGAACATGGAAGATGAAATGACTGTGCTCTTCTAAGGACTGCTGCATGGTTTATCATGTCATTATCGCCCCTGTTAATGCTCAGATATATTGTTTCTTTTTCCTCATCTTTTACAAGTCTTTCACAGAATGAGGACAGTCTCCAATTATTTTGATGTGGGGAGAAATTACCCATCGTTCATGTTCTGCTGAATAGAAATGTTCCTTTCTCCTCACCTTCTTGTGCTGATGGTGTTTTACTGTAGATCTGCATTTTATTTCACAAGATGTTCTGCCCCATTTGTTCCAGTGGATTGAATAAGAACAATTTGTCATATTGGGAAAGGAAGTACAGAGAACAGCTCATGTACTTCATGGTAACCTTCATCTGAGAGGAGGAGGAGAAGGAGGGTGACAGCATCAGTTTACTAGCGGGAGGAGAGGTCACTGTTGTTGGGCACCTGTGTGGCCTCCCACAGACTGTGACCAGGAGTAGTGGGAGTGACAGAGGGACAGAAGTGGGTTGGGGCAGAGGTGAGATGAGGGCGGATTAGAGTCCAGCTGTGAGGGAACATGACCGAAAACTCTCTGGGATGAAGTTTGTCCCCTTTTATTGTTTTTAATGATGAGATGTTACAGTGAAAGACTACTCCATTCAATAAGTACACTCAAAAAAGGTTAATTTGAACTCCCAACACGTGACCCGCAATTATTTCAGTTCAGCCAACACGCCATCTGTTGTCCTGATGTTAGGCTTCAGGACTGCAAATGAAATAATTTGGCTTGTACCTAAGATTCACTTCCTGCAGTAAAATTCCTCCCAAGAAAAATCTGCTGATAAGCTCCAAAACATTTTAATCTCTTTCGCTCATATTACTTGATATTATACCTGAACTATTCCAAATGAATAAGAAAAATATATTTTTTAAAAAGTGTTATTTTCTAAAGACTCAGCAACTGCAAACTTCTTTCTTTGCTTCATTTTAGAGGTTTTATAATAATGGAGCGTGCTATTTAGTCTGTTCCTGTGGTCCAATTATTTTTTGTCCAGTCTCTAGTTGATTGTCTGTATGGGAGTGTTTGTTTTTGTGACCCCCGTGCGACACAATTTAAACGCTGCATCATTTGATTTCTTTCTTTTGACGGGTTATTGTTTCCCAAAATAAATCAGATGCCCTGTGTCTTTTCTGCTCTGGTGACAGTTCAAATACAGTTCTTACTTTAAGGGCTTTTCTTCCAACTTCTGCACTTGTGTGTTTTAGGGTCAGGCTGAAAGATGGCGTGGCGTTCCTTGGAGCCAGAGCCAGTAACCCGGTTGCGTGGACGGTGAGCCAGGACGTCAGAAGTGAAGGTCACAGAGTTGTCACCCTCCACTGCCGGAGGAAGGAGAACAGCTTCGGTCAAAGGTACAGTTGTCATGTTGCCTCCGTCTATGGGACGAATCGATGAAATGAATGAAGGAAATGTGAACTGAACACCCTGCTGAATGACCAGCGAGCGAGTGCAAACACTGAGGATGAAAAAAGACATGACTCAGCATCTGACCCATTCATTCCTTGGCACTGCCTTGCATGCAGGTGTCTGGTCAGTCCCAAGTGCAGTCAATAAAATGTATTGTTCAGAACACGGTGTCACTATAGATTTCCGCTGTTGTCCTAAAATACATCACGGAGTCACACTGCTGCACTGGGTGACCTTTCTTTATTGCACAGAACATGAGCACACAGAGCAACACATACTCCTTCCTGCTGCAGGAAAAAGTCAGTGTGAAATACTCCGAGGATACTGCAGTATTCACACCTGTTTGAAGACGCCTTCACACCTACTTTGTTTGATCTGGACCTTCTGACTTTTCAGTTTAGTCCCGACCAAAGTAACAGGTGTGAGGTGGACTAACATTTAGTCTGGACAAAAGATGTGGTCTGCATCAAATTAACCATGGTTCGGTTTGTGTGCAGTGTGCAAAGCCTTTTTGGACAGTTTGGATAGTTCAGACCAAGTGCAGGAATTTTAGACAGAATTAAACAATAGAAGAAGAAGAAGAAGAAAAGCAGAAGCAGCTCTTCAATGATATCCTGTTTAAACCTTGAAGACGACATGTTGCTGGTATTAATTCCATAATGATGTAAGAGTGGCACTCAAATGATTAATTATTTTGATAAAATTAACTAAATCAATAATTTTCTCCATTAAAACTGAAAGAGTCAGCAATTACAACAGCAGGATACACAACACGCCGACATCAGATGTTTGCAATTCTCTAAAACTAAGTCAAGTGTAGGTAGACCCAGCCCACGTATGGTGATGAGATGTATTTACTGCGCTCCCTTAATCACAGTGTGAAACTAAAACTAACCAGATCAAATATAAACAGTGCAACAAAAACATGAACCTTGGGTTGAAGCAAATTTAAGTTGTCTTATTCAAATTTAATCTTAGTAGAATTTCATTACTGTAACATTCCCAATCATCTTAAGCTACTCTTTATTAAAAGTAGTTAGTTATTTTAAATACCTTTATCTAAGTTATCCCACGAACTACATTTATTTATGTGTTACTTTTAAAATGAACATTTTCAAAGCATAAAATTCCTTTAAAAAAAATATATATATTTTGAGCTTTTCAGTTCAACAAAATAATCCGTCAGCAGAGACTTGCCGCTCCCTCGAGGTGAGTGATCCATCACAGTATTTATATCCAGCAGGGGTTATTCCACAATTCAGTGAGGAACCTTTTTCAAAACTGATGACACATTTAAAGATGCTCAAACATCCAAAATCTCAGAGCTGTTGCTTCAATGAGCCATGTGGTCAAAAATAAAATCAAAAAATCAACTAGACGAGAACAACTACATAATAAGTTCACACGCATATTGTGAAAAGAATAAATGAATCTTCAGCAGGTTCTTTTTTTTATCGTTCCACAGAGGCTGCTGTTCAATAGACACTCAAAACTGTTGACTGTGAAAATAGCGACAGGATTCTGAGTCAAACAAATGTTTACGACAAAGCATCGAATATCTACTGAAGTAGTTTTTCTCACCAGTTAGAAATGAAATTTCTAAAAAGGTTGTTTGAAAGGTAAGAAAATTAATCTAAAGACCTGTGGTGCAATTTGTATAGTAGTTCAAATAAACCAAATCCATTGGGTAATTCCATCAGTATGACTTAAGGAAGTGTAATGTATTGCATAAGTTTGAGAACTTTACTTTAAGTCAGTCTGTGTATAATTAGCTTTGTTGCTGCTGGCTAATTACATACATTAAAAAAGTTTAACACGAGCATATTTCCAGTCATGTCAAAAGAATTGAAAACATGTATGTGTGCTGGTGCGTGGGAGATTGATGCATACATGACATTGTGCCCATTAATGAATAATAACGTGTCTTGTGGGTGTGCGAGGATATACTGTATGTGACATTCAACTCTGCAGCTAAACGCTTTCAGGCAAAGACAAAGTGGCTGCGCACAGGAAGTGACACACCCTTGGCTGGGCTGCCATTTCCTCCCCGGGTGTCGAGGTGATGAATGACAAGTCGTCTATCATTTGCATGCGTCTCTCTTTCACGGCCCCGCTGAGGAGGGAATTTGAATTGTACAGGACTGCCTAAATCAAGGTCATTCACGGCGAATCTGGTATTATGCTCCGCAATTCTGCGCTTGGACAAAAGACGACCTCGAGGTATTGAAGCGATAATGCGACACCTGCTGTGACCATGATGCTTTAACGTTTTTCAAGCGCACACATGGTTTGTGCTTTTGATTTCTATACTGGAACAAAACGAGCTCTCTGGACTCTTGCATGTCCGGTCAAATTCTCCTTTGAATTACTTTTAGGAAAGGAAAAGCTTTTGCAGTTGCATTATCGAGCTTCTTCGGGGCATATATTTGCCAGACCACATTCAATAGAAAATAATGAATTTAAGCTACAACTAAGGAGGGATTTGTTAAATTACCTCTAAAGGCCTTGATAGCACTTTCCCTAAATAACTTTAGGCTTTTATCCCACTGGTACCTGCAAGGATTTCCTTTTTGAAATACTCTCTTCCGTTCCACAGTAATAGATCCATACTTGTTGAGTCATTTCATTCCTTCCCGTGGGAAGACATAACATCAGTCAGGTTTAGAGCTAAAAGATGGTCATGAATCGAGGGGTAATGGAAATATGGAAAGATGGAAGGCGGGGAGTTTGAAAAGACACGTCTGGTAATGTCACTGAAGCTCGCTTTGTCATCCATTGAAACAGCATCAACGCCTCAAGCTGAAAGATAAACAGCAGCAGCAGCAGCAGCATGTGTCTTTTCTGGGTCAAGGTAGAGAAGACATCACTATGACGTTTTAAAACCCACTCACATAAAAACCACACAGAACACTACCAACGAGCTGAAGTGAATATCATCACAGACTTTTATCACCTCTCTATTTCCCCTAATGCTGGTTTAATGTCAGGGGAAAGGGGGACTGTGTCTGGTGTGTTGATAGTATTTAAATAAATACTTTTCCCCCCCTTTAATTTACATTTTAATTGAATTCATTATGTTAGTGTTTTGAGTGTAACATACATACATACAATCAGAGTGCCTCCTCCTACTAGAAGCCAGGTGCTCTTGGCGGATTGCTACTATCCCAACAGTTTTTCCAGGTGGCAGCCGGACAGCTTTGAGAAGAAGCTACTAGAGGAGGTCTGCAGTTACTGTATCTGTCATGTTTAGTAAATATATGGAAACAAGTTTGAGAAGATGAAGGTGTTGTAAAACTAAGAGTGGGGATGGTACGGTTGGTGCCTTTTGTCTTTAATCAGTTGCCTTAGCCGGCTACGAAATCAATGATGTCAATCACTGGTCCACTGAGACCAATTTTCCACAGAATCATAATATATAATAAATGCATGTTGCCTTGTTTATTTTTGCAAATAGGCATGCAAATGTAGTTCTATATAGTCAGACCTCTGGTGTTTCCTCTTGAGGTTTCCTCCAGTAACAGTGCATATGCAAATACGTAAACGTTCATGCCACAGCCAGTTAAAAAGCAAATATATCTCCAGCCTAAGTGGCACTGATCTGCTCATACAGTCACATTTTCCAGTTTAAAAAACACACTGTTTTTTTTTCCAGTTTTAACAGATCTGCAGAAAGTCACTCATTTTGATCTAAATTAAGGTTATGTGGCAGCTTGTGTGCACTCAGCTGTCATGCCACAAACCCTCTTGAATAATGGCACGACACAAAAAACTGAAAATAATTTGTAAGAACATCAAAAAAGAAAATACATAATGTATTTTCTTTCGTCCTTCTTATTACAAGCCTGTGTCGAGCAGATTCAGCCACAGATGTGTTACTATGCACATGGCCCTGCACAGAGTCTCCAGGCGGTAATAAAGCTGACTGATGCAAGATCAAAGTGGCGCAATGGTCATGAAGACAATCCTGGCTGCTCTGTTATGAAGATATATGAGGACATTCAAATGCTGTCCTTCACCAGCGAGCCCTCTGTTCCTGCGTCCTCACAGCACTCCGTTACCATGGAAGACGAGGCTGCTTCTCCTCACCTTCAAGCTAATTCATATTCTTTTTGCTGCAAGTGCTACAGAACTCAAAACCCCATCAGCTGTTGGCTTAATTAAGCATGGGAATGTACACACACGGGGGGATCCCACACACACACACACACACACACTCTCTCTCTGTGCGTGCACATGTTGATGTGAGTGGGATGGGAGGGTTCTCTGTGTCAATGGAGTTGTGGCTTTAGGATAATCACAATCAAAAAGAGAGTCATAAGCCATGCATGTCAGGTACTCGAGCTGTGTCTGGCTCCCTCTATTTCTTTTTAATGAAAGCTAACACAATTTGGAGTCGCTGTTTGATCGAGGGGACGAGTTGAGAGAAGGAAACAAATGGAGGTTTTGTTACTGTGGCAGCGGCTCTGCACTCGGCGTATCAATGAGTAGCTTGTCCAGACCGCGATGAGAGTTCGATTTGTAATTGCTGGAGTTGAGGCATGGCATCTAACAACTAATTAAAGTAAACTGAATTTAATGGCCAACATCTCTCAGTCTGCGCACTCTCTCAAATTAACACATGAACAGAGACAGGCTGACTTCAAAAGAAGTAAATCCCTGGTTTGATCTGTTTGTTGAAGTAGATCTTTTGAGTTTGGGATCTATTCAGTCATGATGGCAGCAGTGGCAACACCAGCAAAATCGTTGAAGAAAGAACACACACTTAGCCAGGATGCTTCTTTTCCCTTCCAATGTTTGTATTGGTCACTCGTGACGGATCGTGGTTATTCATCATTGTGTTTTGGGCAACGTGAGTAAAAGTCTAAAACATCATCTCGTCCGTGAAGATGATTTGACACCTGAGTCCTATCAGGTAGATTTTCCTCTATGATCCCATGTTGTTTCACTACATCATCAAACTAGGCCTTTTGTCATTGTTCTGATTGAGCGGCTGAAGTTAGATATGTCTCACAAACACACAGTTTCTTTACATTTAAATGTGGGCTGAAACTCGTATTTCTTTCAACATTAATGCAGAACAATTTCTCAAACAATAGATTTGCCCATTATAATTTCCAAGAGCTCATGGTGGCATCTGCAAATTCTTTTAAATGTTCTTTAATTAGTCATAAGTATTATCAGTCCAAACCCAAAGACATTCAGTTTACTATCATACACTGTGGGCAGCAGAATTCAATGTTCTGTATTATGAGAGCAGCCAAGCATAATAAAAAAATCACAAGACATTAGGTTATGACTCTAATTTACATCTTCCTTGCTTGCAAGCTGATTTTTTTGCTGGGTAATCAGAGTGTAAGCTTCTGGCCTGAATGAAGGTTTAAAACAGAGTGAGGAGGACCACTGGTGTTCCCACACAAGTCAATTAAAGAAATCTCCACAGCACCTTAAACTTGCTCATTCACAACAGTTTGTGGTTCATGAAAAATATTTTACTGTCTTTACGACACAATTTTATCGCAGCACTCTGATTCAGAGCAGGACAGATTTACTGTCCCTCGTTGTTTATTGAACCTTGTGGGGCCGTAACCTCTCTTTTAGTGACAGCATTTAATTCAGACTTGTGCCATATTGTAAGTGGGACAAATATAGTTTATCTGCTATGGCCGGGACAAATGCAGAAAAAGGGACCTGATGCTTTTTACCTCAGCCAAGGAAGAGGTTAAGTTTTCATCCCTGTCCATCGTTTTGTCAGTCGTAAAAACTGAAGGATTTTCATAAAACTTGGTGGATGGATGAGTGAGGACCAAGAATAAAATCCATTAAATATTGGCACAGATCTGCAGACAGGGGCACATCCAGGAATGTTTAAGGCACTATAGGAAGTTTTTGTACATATTCACCATATCCTGTTAATAATTGTTACCTTGATGAAAATAATCACACATATTAGGGGCACTGATATCTATAGCTGCTTTCAGACATGCACTGCACTCAGGTCCTCTGCATTTTCTTCGGAGAAGGTGCATGTGTGAACGCAAATGTCTGAGTGAGACGCTCCACAGCTTCCTTTGAACTTTCTCCACTCGGACTGGTAGAATAAAGTCTGTAGAAATCCAGAAGGCGATGTGAGAACAAAGCAGGGGAACCCTGATGATGCTTCGAACACGCAAACAGACGCAAAAACGACAAAGAAACGAATGTCTCCAGGTGAAGAAGTGGAGCCATACACATAGAAGAAACGGGTGTCTGTGTGTTGTCAAGGAAATCACATGATCTCAGCAGTGAATAATGCAGAGGAATTGTTTCCGTTGTGAACGCGTCTGTGCAGAGAGCCTCCCGCTGTGTTGTGCATGTGTGAAATAAAAAAAGCAACCGAGCCAATTCTCCAGATTCTACCTGTAGGTCATGTCTGAAAACAGCTCATGAGTGTTTGGAATTTGTTGCTGCTTGATTGAATTTTGAAGAGGACTGTTGGGCCTTGGCAGTGGTGAACACCCCACTGAGTGCCACATCTGTAGCATTGTCTCAAAGATGCTCTTACATGCAATAATCAAATATGCTCTTCGTACAGTAAATATTAATTGAGTCTCGATGGTGTGCGCACACGTAAGCCTGAGTGCTGTCTCACTCACACACAATCAAACAAACAAACCAGTAAACAAACAGAACCCTCCGGCATCCTTTCACCTCCAGACTCCATGGGATCGTAAAACATGTCACCGCATTCATTTTGTCTGTCACTGCTAAAAGAAGACTCCTGCTGTGAACTAGTGGGAATTCAGCTTACTCTCCGAGATTGACAAGACAATGCTACGAGTGATGCAAAGCCTGCAAAGTAAAGTTCTTAAGGCTGTTGTCTAAAAACAACACAGCGGAGGTACATCTGTTAGACAACACAACAAGATGAACTGAATTCAATCTGAGACAACAGCGTGTGTGTGTGTTCACTTATTGCAGCTGTGGTGTAATTTATTTTAGGGTCAGGATGTTGAATGCAGAGAAGTTGCATGAAAAGTTTCCTACGGAGGCTTTGATGAAGAAAATGCGGCTCATGTGTGTAAAGTCCTGGTGTGAAAATAGGTTAGTGATTCAAATTGTTTTCCAGCAGTCGTGTTTTAGGCATCGGCGTAATCGAGGCTTGTCATTCTGTGTTTGCCCCAACCATCTGCTGAGGGAAGTGACATGAGCCTCTGAGGGTTTTTTTCTGTGAAACAGAGGAAGCGAGCGATGGGGGGGGATTGGAAACCTCAAGCTTGTTTTAGACTGAAATGATTAGCATACTCCGCAGTGAGCCTGCGATGGAAGAAAGTCACAAACCCAATATAAATAGTCTATAAAGATTCCAGTTAGATAAGATTGCCTCTGCTAAGCATTGTTATATTGCCAGGCGTGAATTCCATCCAGGGCGCCGTTATTTCCTGTTTTATTGTTATGTGACATTACCTGCTGAGGTGTGTAAATAGTTGTGTTGCGGGGCAATAATTCAAGACCACAGTTTATCACCATCCAGCTGAAACATATAGTGATGATAGGATCTCATCGCGTTGCTGTCATATAAATTTCTGCTGTCCGAATCAATGTCTGAGCGAGCTGGGGTTTTCTTTGTAGGGACAGTAAAGTTAGCCTCTGTCTGTCGGTCAGTTGTTCTCATATTTCAACAATTATCACATGGATTACCATAAACTTTTCTAGAGATAATGATGTGGATGTATCCTAATTACTTTGGAAATAACTCTTCAGCTAGAGGAGGAAATATTTCAACATCTGTGGGATGGAAGGGATACTAGATATTCTTGCTTTTAAATGCACATGTAGAGGAGCAGTGGTGGGTGGGAGTGAGGGGGTGATTACAACTAACAGACGTATATGTAACTCTCTGTAATGTAACCCTAGATAACAGAAGATAACAGAAACATTCAGATAGATGTTTTATTTGCAGTTTTTTTTCAATTCTGTGATTTTGTTCGGATGACATTAAATGCTAATAAAGGTGAAGATTATCATTTTATTTTACCTTTGGCAACAATAGTGTTTATAATGATAGCAGCTCCAATGGCTCCTATCAGAGAGTAGTTTTTAATCCTCAAGGCTAAGTTGGCATGTTTTTCAGCCCTCAGTTGTATCTGCAGGTTTCTGCTTTTCGGCTGTGTTCAGACACACAACCCTGACTGAACCACTCACTGCTGCTAGTAAAGGTCATTCCTCTGCCAAGGCCCAACAGCCCCCTAATGAAACAACTTCGAAATTCACTAGATCCAGATTTTCATTGGGATCTGCACCAACATTTAACATGTACTCCCTTGGGTCACAACTCACTCCTCCACAGAATTTGATGGAGTCAAGTAGTTTTTGCATAATCCCTCTAACTAACAAATAAGCAAACAAAAGTGGACAAATTAACTGAGGAGGTGCAAATTTGTTTTTTTTAAAGCAAGTAAGACATGTCCTTCTTTTCCCAAGAGGAATATTTTGCCCTTGCGTGTCCTCGAGGATCAGAATAGAGAGGGAAGTATAATGTCAGCAGCAATGGAAACTCAAGGGAATAGTTCCGAGGGGATGCTCGTGTATGAAGCAGTGATCTCTGCGTTAAATCTTCCAGCATCACAGTGTTGAGTTATGTTTACGATATATGTGATCAAAAGCTCCATTGTTGACCCGGCTAAGGATAAAAAGAGACAAACACATGGAGCTGTGTTGATCCCTTTGTGTTGCACACGGTGTTCAATCACTCGTAGGTTACTTCGGGCCCCGGGAGTGGGAACAGCCGACTCTGTGCCACATTCTGAAGCTGGGCTGCCTTCATGATCTCATTATGCACGTCTAAGTGGCCTTGAAACAGCATGAACATTTTAACCCAATTTGATTGATTGTTCTCATGATATCGTAATAATAGCCCGGAGCCCTGTAGGGTGCGCAATCTTTTTCCTGCTCTTCATCACTTCTTTGCCCCATCTCAATGACAGGCTCTCTTCACCCCTCATTTGACATGCAAGACAATTATGTGGCTTTACTTATGGAAATTCCAACATCGGAAAAATTGTGGGAATTTTTCACTCACATATGCAGCATTGTCATCCTGCAGAGGGTAAACCATATGTTAGCTGGGCATGTATTCTGAGAATTTGTTTATGTAAAACTAGCCTGCAGAGCCACAGTTTGGGCATAGATACATGTACCACAGCCGATTTGAATAAAGGATGGTTTGTTCATTCAGCGGTGACATTTAACTACAAACCCATGAACTGCGAGTCCATGCAAATGAACATTGTTTGGGTTAGTGAATATGTGTCTATAAGGCAGCTTTACTTCATGCTGGAGAGTCGTTAGGAGCTGGAGTAACTGACAGAACAATGATGAGTGAAAATTGAACGAGAAAGGAGTTCGATATTCAGTCCTCTTCACTTCACGGGTAGAGGTCAGAGGGCCTTGTGCTGTTCTCTCTGATTGCACCAGGCTGAGCTCACACGGGGATTGAACGCACACAATCAATGGCCAGTCCAAGCAGGACCAGAGGGAACTGCATTTACAACCTGATTTAAATCAAAGGTCCCTTCAGCGCAATCCGATTCCAACTCTCCATACATCAGTGAGATGCATGGATGTTAATGACCTGACGGCTGAGGTTATCCGTGTGTGTGTGTGTGTGTGTGTGTGTGTGTGTGGCACATGAGCAACTATTTATCTGTATTTGATTAAGAGGGAAATTAAAGAACAGGCTATCATTACTTTGGCCCTTGAAGAGCGTGGCAGCGTTGATTAGTTCATGTTGTAATCTGCTTAATCAACAATGGTTCAAAACAACGGAGTCCAGACAAAAGGAAGAGCTTTACAGCGTGTACGTGGGAGAAAGATACAAAATGCAAAGTACGTTAGAGATAAAGAGTGTTTACGTTTGTAGGCGTGTGTTTGCGTGAGAGAGAATGAATTTTTCCTGCGTGTCCTTGTGTGTGTGAATGGTCTTTTGAAAGTACAGTTTTACAGATGATGGACAGGGGAGGCGAAGCAATTACCCTTCCAGTGGTGGTTACCCTTTCAGGTGGTCTAATTTGTATGTTTGTGAACCACTGTTTCCTTCAATTGCCTAACGCAGGTAGCATACAATTTGGGATAAAAAAAAATATCTGAATACATTCTGTAATCCTTTTAGGCAATCTTCTAGACATCTTATTTTCTTGTGTTTACCCATAGGGCCACTAATGCACTGGTGAAATGGCCTCTTCTCGCTGCCTGCCTTGTATTATAAAAAAGATTCCTATACATCAGGCAACCGTGTGATCATTAGATGGATCTGCAATATTGATCGTCTGTAATTTAATTTGCATGAGTGGTGTATGAGTCTTGCAGGGGCCTTCTCATCCTTTATTCAATCATAGAGGAAACAGCCCCCTGAGTCTAACATGATCAAAATAAAAACACAAGTCTTATTTATTCCCGCAAATCTGCCACCATCGATGGAAATCAAGACGGACGTGATGCTGCTAATGACACATAATTAATTCAGCCACAGGGGGGAATGATTTATTCTACATCCTTCACCTTCCGCCTCCATCCAACCTCAACAACTCGACACATGAATTACACATTTACAGTGGATTCTATAATACCCTTGACCTGGGTGTTATCAGTGAACTAGGAATAGAACGGCGTGAAGTAAACCATCATTGATTGAGTCCTCTGGGACGGTGAATCCGACACTGGCTCTGTGGATAATCAAGGTAATGCAGCCTAAGCTGCTGATGCATGAAATCAGCTGGAAACTAACAGGGGGTTAACTTCTTGTGTTATCTGCTCCGTCAGTCAGTTGTGTTGGCGGGATAACGTTTATAAGAGGTCTTCTGATGTTGTCAGGTAATAATTAGAAACCCACAAGCCCCACCATAATCGTATATTTATATAGTAATAAAATGAGCTTTTCTTGTTTTTTGGAGTATTTATTTAGGGATAGAGAGTATTTAAAGTAAAGGTAAAAGTGAAGTCGGCTTTCCTTATAACAAAGCTGTGTAGTTAATCTGACTTTTATCAGCAACCAAAGCCAGGGCCGATGTCGAGTTTGCCCACAGACAAGCTGGAGATTGGCCATGGAGCCTGGTGGTGTTTGATAAGGCAGCCCTATTGGCCTTGGGAACCGAGGCTCAAAACCTCTGATCCACTTCATCTTCTAATAAATCATCCGCTGAATCCTTGGCCCCTGTTAATGCTTTAGAGTTCTCTTTGAGGTGTATTTTATACTCAAGGTACTGCAGGAAACTTGTTAAGGGATTTCCACACGGGCATGCACCAACAATTTACACATAACGTATGAGGTTATTAAGATCCAAACAAAGCAAGGAGAAACAAAAACCATTAATTTTACTTTACTAACAAACAGGTGTAAATTAAATTTGGCATTGACACATTCACCAGAATCTCTGAATTATCGCTCAACATTAAGTAGGACTCTGCAGTCTATGCGTGTTTACTGGGTACGAAGCACAAATCACAAGACTACGACCTTAGAAAGGTGTTTGCTTGACTCTTGTCTTCGAACACCCGATGGAGAGAAATGGAAGGGAAGGAGAAGGACTCATCAAGTCCTCCTCTCATCCTGTGGGTGAGGAGGAGAAGGTTCTGTTTACTTGACAGATTAATGAGGCAAGGGAGCAGAAGCAAGGGTCCGGGTCAGCGAAGGGTCACTGCAAGGGTTGGCATACTTATTAACCCGGTCCACATACACCGATTTAATAAACTGGACCAGGGAGCAGGTCTGTTTGTTTGTTCAGGTCTGGGGTTGGGCCGTGCACATGCATGAGGATCCGTTGCCTATTTTTTTTATATTTATTGGTACCTCCAAGTGTGAGGGAGAGAGACGGAGAGGGAGATGTGTGGATAGATGCATGTGGGATGAAACCAGGCTGATTTAAGGACACATACTTTAGTGAGGCCTATGAAATCATGCATCACATGTATGAGGTGTGTAAAAGCCCTTAAAATATATATACATGTATATATATGATTTCCATTTTGGTGCTTTTTTCATCAAAAGGCCAAATCTGCTGCCCATGAATTTGTTTGGAAGAATTGCATTGGGAGGTAAATTTTCCCACTGTATTGATGCACAAAAGAAGAAGAAAAGAAAAGTAAAATTACTTCTGTCAAATCAATTTAATAAAAAACAAAGGGAGATAAAAAATGTAATAAATTAGCATCATAAAATAACCCCCAACGCACCAGTGTCTACAAGAACAACAGAGAATGACAAACCTCATTAGAAAATATCACAGCAAGGACACAACAAACATAAATTTAAACTAATCCTTCAAAATAATTCTCAAAAAATAAACAAAGGGCTCTTTTTAACTTTAATTCTACTGTGGCGCCTCAGTGTCAGATTTTTATTTTATACTAATGATCACAGGACAAATCTTCACCTTTAATCATCATGTACATCAAGAACATGATTAGAGTGAACAAGGTCCCTTTGTTCACGAATATGTTTCTGGCAAAATAAATGAAAGAGCAGCTGGTTATGAAGTTAATTTGTATCAGGGATAGTACATGTAATAATCTTTTTTTAACCTTTCCTAATACAGGGCATGATTCCAGTAACTGTGGAATATTACCAATGTGAAAAACATAAAAAAAGAAGCTAATTGAATTTTTAATTAACCCCTTTTCACTTATGCAGGTTACTTGAGGTAAAAATCAGCCTACTGGTATATGTGTGCCATAAAACCTGATTCTTTCCTCGGAGCCCAAGTCCCCACAGTCACTTCATTTACATGATAGCGAGAGGCTTTATTACATTAGCATATAACTAGTAATGATTCATCGACACTCATCGTTGTGTTGTCATACCGACTATCTCAGTTGTTCTAAACCTCCCCCTCCACTCCTCGTTGTGCTCCCCAGTGTTATGATTTTGATCCTGATTAAGTATTTTTAACACGTCCACTCCACGCAGACTTGAGGAAATCATGGAGGAATGTCCGTGACATTACAAACGTGATGCTGAGGCTCTGACTCCCTGCAGCATCTCGACAGTTCGAAGGCAGAAAATCATTATGTGGGTTCGAACCTTGTTAAGAACCAAAACCAAACCCCCCCCTTAGTGTAATAGGCTGAGAATCAGTGAATAAATGCAGACAGGCCCAAAGTGCACACTTATAAAAAACTGATTCTCAAAACTGCAGCAAGATTTCACCCAAACAAGGTCATGCTTTGAGGCGCGTGCAGACGAGAGGCCTTGAGATGAGCTGCATGTCATTGGTCCGAATATTCAGCCACGGTTTTTTGCTACATGTCAGGCTGCATTTGCCAAATTCAGCCTGCTCCTCAATCAGTCATTTTATAAGTGGGAAAAATCCTGAATTGCTGATGCAGAGTAAACGTTAAGTGGTGGGACCCTGCACAAAAATAAATACTCGAAATAAACTCTGAACACCCAGTGTTAATAATTAAGTTGTGTGTCTATTCAAAAGAAGCATTCTGCTCAGATCAGCGCTGTAGATCGCAATGTTGGGCTTAAAAAGGAAAACTTTAGAGTGAGGAGCAGCGGTGAAACACCATTCAAATGCTCTGTTTGGCCTTCGCTGTGTCGATCTAATAACCAAACATATGCACCGACGTTCCTTTTAGAGCGAGAGAGAAAAGGCGAGCAAAGTAGGGAGGGGAGCGGTGAAATTCTCACAACGCTCCCACAAAATGATGCCACGTCAAGAGATAGAAAACTTAAAATAAAAACAGAGGGGCGGGTGAATAAAAAGGGGGGGGAGTGGTAAGCCAAAAGCAAAAAAAAGAGATGAAAAGATATAGAAAGTATAAAAGAAAACTCCAGCAAGTGCGATCAAATAGATACTCTGTGGACGCAGAGCACAAAGCCTTAAAATCATGCACGTCCTGGGATTTAACTTGCAGGCTGCAACTCCGAGGCAAATAATGGAAAGGACAACTTGATATAATCCCTTGTCATCAGTGTGTGTACTGTATGTGTGAGTCAGGAGGAGGAGAAGGAGTGTCATCTCTGGTGGAGAGTTTAGACTCCGAGGGGAGATTAACCAGTCACACTGAGTTGATCTTATTGTCCGGGATAAGAGGATGAGCACCCATAGCCCTCTGGAGAATTTTACTAACACTCTTACGGCTCCCAGAAATCAATAAGGGAACACAGGGTGGTGTTTATACAGTGGCTGATTGTGTTTTATTGTATTCAGTGTTTTTAAGCGTGGCTCGTAACCCAACAGCTGCACCTCCAGCAGGTTTAGAGTCCGGGAGGTAAAAGGTGGAGGAGGCGGGTGCTGTGTTGTCTTCGGATGCCTCGCAAGTCGAGGAATTCAATAGTTTCAACTGCACGCCAGCACGGACTGGAAGAGAAATAGTTCTTCAAATCCAATTTTGCAAAGACTTTGCTCACCTCCACACATTCTTTAAACTTTTATTTGAGAGGTGACTCAGAGGTAAACACTCGTTCTCATGGGGATTTATGAGGCTGTTTATTTGTCTTCAACAGAGAAAAGCACTTCTTTCATACAAATTAGCTGTAATCAGTGACTCCATTGAGTCATGGGTGACTATGTTATTGTTGCATTAGTTACTGGCAATGTTTTATTTATTCTTAAAGAAAATGTGTGATTACAGACAGGATGATTCAGCACACAAAGGATAGAAGAGTTTTCTCGTTTGCCAGATTCACTGAAATAGCTTTTGGTTTTTACGTAACATAGTCTGTGAAACCTTTGATTAAAATCATCACAGAGCTTTTTAAATTATTTAACACAGTTCACAGTCAGGCTGTTAATAAACATCCGTATGGTAACATGCTGATGTGCAGCAGGTAATATTTCCCAGTATAGTAGTAAAGTTTATCATCCTGCCAATAGTAGATATTGTAGTAATCACACATGAAATAAACTGACAGTGCAGATAATTCAAATACCTTTAATAAAAATGTCTTCATTGTGTTTCGTCTGTACAATGACAGTTTATGAAATGTGCTGGTGTTTGACAGAGAAGGTTTTTTACTTGTGTGTTTGACGTTTACATTCTGATGAGACAGTTGAACCATGCCCTTGATGTGTGTGTGTGTGTATGTGTATGTGTGTGTGTGTGAAAATCAATTTACATACATTTTCAGGAACCCCGTTGCTATGTGACAGGCAGGGTGTTTCTGAAACAGTGTTCAAGAGAAAAACTGACACTTGTTTCCGCTCTGTTTTTTTCTCACCTGTTGTGACAGTGAGTAGAATTTAAATGCCAAAATGATCGAATCGTTTTAAAACAGGTGATTATTGTTCTGTTTCAGAAACACCCTGCCTGTCAGGTCTGACTCATAAAAGATGAGCCCCCCTTAGAGTCTGTGCTCCGTGTTTATATCTTCAATTTGCTGTGTTTTTTTTAGCTTTTAGTCCCTGATTGGCTTTTGCTGCGATATGGTACAGAGTGCATAGCGACACTGACGTTTTATTGGCTGATGCACGGAGCCACATCTGTTTCATGCAGGAGGCTCGAGTCCTCTCATTTCACACACCGTTTGAGAGGAATTTAAGAAAAGATATGGCACAGGGAAAAGTAAGAAAATAGACCAGCAGGCTGTTGAGAAAGACAAGATGGCTAAAGAAAGGAGAGAGGAACGGTGAGGAGGAGAGGAGGAACAGAAGGTGACAAGGAGGGGCGAGAGGTCAGGGGGAGGAATGAGCAAGAGAGGCAGCAACAGAACAACAGAGAGGGGCTGTGTCAGAAAATATCGAAGAGGAGACGAACCAAAGAGAAGAATGGTGGTATTTCTGTTGTTTCACTCTCTGCCCTCCAACCCTTTTGCACTCTGCAGGTCCACCGTGAAAACAAACTACTGAGGCTGTCCAAAACACCAGTGTGGGGGGTTCAAAGCTCCACTGACAATTTCTGTTGGATATTCTGGAGGAGGCAGTCCTGCTTATACTGTTGTAACTTATAAGACTGTCACATGGACGCATGTTACTGTGTTAGTGCTGGAAACTAAAAACGATACACAAAAACATCACTAAGTCAAAATGACCTTTTTTCAGAATAACTAATAATAATTCATGTTGATGCACAGGCTTATAAATACATGTTGTATATTGATATTTCAAATGTATCAGCTACTGGGATTTTTTTTGATAATACACAACATTAAAAACAACATTTGAAAACTGTACTGGCCGTAAACTATGATCTTAGCTCCTCTGGGCCACTCAGTCTGCAGAGTATTTTGTTTTTTTGTTAGTGCTGCCGAGTTCACTTGTTAAAGGAAAACCTCTGGAGAAAATACAGAAACAATTTTGTGGACATCTGTATATAAATATACATATATCCTTTATATATCACACTTATAAATCAAAAATTTCAAGACGGTCAATCCAAACCTCCGCTGACTTCTCTCAATCGTGAAAGTACCACGATATCCACAAAACTTTTTACCCACGCGTACCAAACAGCACATTACCAGTCATAAGCTATAACATTATAAATGTATTCTAACATTAAAACAAAAACAGGTACATAACTTGGTATAGTCCACTATTCAAACAACTATTGTATAAATAATATCAGCTCGTACATAACGTGTCATAATAATATATTTGAAGTGGCTCTGATTTGGACACTGATGTCCGTAACAACGGTTAAAGCTTCCAGTCGTTCAGCTCAGCTCTACAAACTAATCTGATCAGACAGGAGCAGGAGCAGTGCTGATGTCGTGGGTTTGATAGATCCTGGGGGAAATCTCCTGAATACATAAATTGGTTATTCCACATTTCACCTGCTTCCTGACATGGTTTCGTTTTATGATCTCTTTCATTATCTGTCTGTCATATGTCAATGTTTATCGCTCCATAAACACATCATTCCACACAGATGAAACAGCCCCCACCCCCTCGCTCCCAGACATCACAAGGTTAGGATTACAGTGTTTTACGAGGCTCGTACATTACTAACAACTGTGACGTGGCTCAGTGAGCTCTCTTTGGGGAAAAATTTCACGAGGAATAAACTTGCGATCGCTCCTTATAAGTTTTTCGTCTTATTCCCTGGCCCTTCTCTTTCTCTGCCACTCTTCCTCCTGCTCATCAACCCATCTCAACCCCCACAGGTCCTCCTCTGGCCCTGCCGGCTGAATAACTCGTCTGTAACAAGCTTCCCCCAAACTATCACGTAGTGTTGCATGGCAGTTTCTTCTGTTCGCCAGTGCAGTGGAGGATGAGTGTCGGGGCGAGCTCTGCTAGTTTCAATAGGATCTCATTAGCATCATTGGAGAGAAGAGACAGATATTAGACCTGAGATAGGGAAACTCATTAGAGAGGAGCCTGGACTCCCTCGAGATGCACACACACACAAAATATGGTTCCTGCTGCACTCAATCCTAATTTATTAATCATAATATTCTAATGACCCCCGACTACACCAGGCTAAATGACCTCATTACGGGACAGCTTCTGCCAAACTGGAGGAGTCAGTGGTAGTCCACACTGTTAATGTGACCTTTATCACCACGCAGCCGATGGAGACCAGGTTTTATTTATCTGAGATATAATAATATTTCCCTCCAGGTCTCGAACCAATTAGAATCAAAACATACCCCCGTTTGGAGAGACATCAACGGCACAAACGCAGAACAGCTGGAAAGTAAGTGAAGTACAAATAATCAAAACAGCTGCAGAAGTAAATCATGTGAGAGAGAAGAGAGAGAACAATGATCACGTTACCCAGACGTCTGAGGATTACAATGAAGGAACATTTAAGTATTCCCATTTCCTTACTTGTCGAGAGTGAAGTAATCAATACCAATCACATGACAGAGAGTATGAGGTGAGAATGGAGGAAATAGGTTCAGACTGAAGCCTGAGGAAACTCTCTGTGACCGAAACCACTCAATCACAAACCCTACTTCACTATACAGGGCCTTCTATGTAGAGGACTTCACTGTGAGCTCATCGGAAAAAGAAAAAACGCTTTTGGACACGCATTTTCTCTGCATCAATAATGACGGTATAGACGTACAACAACAATAACGTCGGCTGGTGGAGAATCCCACAATACATTTTTAATGTTTATTTAACACTAAGTATTCATACTTTTAGAAACATGTTAAATGATCGTAATTTAATGTAGAAATAAACTTGTGCAGTGCATGATGGTATATATCACTCAGTTAGCAACCATTATGGGAAACAATTAGTGGAAACAACTTGGAGATTCCAAGTTTTACACACCACCATCTACTTGACTGCTGCACAGGACCTGAAATTCCCTAGAATTTCTCCAGATATCTACCAAGTCTTATAAATAAATGAAGTCTACGACCATATTTACCATGTTTAGACGTGATTACAATTTTACACTGTGAAAAAGACGACAGTGAGACAGATTTACCAAACACAGGAGGGATCAAAGCAGGAGGTGGATAAGACAGATGGCCGTCAGGAGCTTCTCATCCTGTCCATCGTCACACCTGATTTGTTGAATTACTGCTGGTCTCACATGTCAGGATTCAATTATGGCCGAGGCAGCTGTGCAAACTGTTGTCCACACAATTTGTCCATCTGTTAATATGTCCCTGCTGCCAACAGCTCGGCTTCAAAAAGTCTGTTTGATAAAGGAAAGTCAGTCGTGCTGAGACAACTGATTGATCGACTGAAAATTGATAATTGGAGGCAAACATCTACAGAACTAATTTTTCTCTATCTTGTGTTTTAAAATGTTTCTTAGACAAAATCTAACTTTTGGATATCATCATTTTTGGCCTCCAGGAAACTGTGATGGGCACTGCTGGTATCGTACGGACAAAACATGCTATCAAAATAATAATCTTGCTGTGAAGACTTACATGTTTCGGGTTTCCCTCACAAACAGTTGCATTAGAGTAAAGCTGGCCTTATAGACACACTACTGTAAAGGTTCCAGCTGCAGATACATATAAAGCACCAAAGTGCCAGTTACAAATAAAATATGAAACGTTTCTCCGCATTGTTTGTGTGCATTCTAATTCAAACGACTTGAATGCACTTTGACGCAGATGTCCTCCCCTCTTGTTCGTCTGTTCATCTCACACACAGCCGCAGACAAACATCTTATCCACAGAACATCAAACAAACAAATCCTCATTGGCTCTAAAAGACCCAACACAGAAATCTGTAGCCAGACCCCCGTCTCAAAATCTGACCACACGATGAAATGCAGTCACAGCCGACATGTTTATTTACAACATGTCCTCACACTTGCTAAAAAGACATGTTGGATATATTGGTCCTGAAGTAAATCCTATTGTCTTTTGTCTCTTTTTACCTGAATGGAGCTGTCGGAGTTTGTGTTAATCTTGGAGCGTACACACCCAGGACCTGCCGGACTCACTGTTGATTCACCGTGTTGAAATAAATCCAGGTCTTTGATGTATCATTGTTGTCAGCACTAACCAAATCACTGCCGCGCATGAAAGGAACCCCCTCGGGTCTCCAGAGGAGACGGCAGACTTTCCTTCCACTACTTTTCTCAGAGCCGTCTATCCACAAAGGTGTTAGGAGGGAAAAGAGGGAAACATGGCTGCACATTTAACAAGGCCTTTGTGTTCCTCCGCTCCACTTTTATTTTCCAGTTTTCGAAATAAATTGTCATTTCTTTTTTTCTCCAGCTGTTACGCCACTTCTTCCCCGCCCAGAGTCCCTTTGTAGCTACGAGAGTTTGTTTGAAATGTTACAGAAAAGTGTGCACTTATTTTCCTCCGAGTGCATCCCTCTACCTTGTTCCGTTTGTGCTCTCACACCCAACAACAGCTCTGACGAATGGAGGTACCTCAAACACTTCCTCAAAATGACATGACTGATTTTCTACCTCTTCTCACCACAACAAATCTGCGATGATACCAGGGCGTTGTTCTACGATCCCAATAGACATCTTGCTTTCATGGTAGCCCATGTAACCCCGTTTCCGCTCGGTTGTCGCTGTTGTTTTTCTTCGTCTTCTTTTTCTTTGTTGCTGTTGTTTTTCTTCTTCGTTTTTTTTTTATTACATCGTCTGTGTCTCTGCGTTCACCTCTTGCTCTCATCCCCGTCCACAAGTCAGGGCAGGAGAAGTGATGTGTATTGAATTGTATGGTAATTGTGCTGAGAAAAGGGCACACAGTGCAGATACGCTTCTAATGAGACATGGAGGAAGCGGGCTGACCTCTCCGACCGGTGGGCCGTGGACATTTATCATCCCAAACACATTCTGGCTGCAGGGGTGGAGCGGAGAGAGAGTGCACCACCCTCTATTGGAAGCCACGTAACACTGCAGGGTGAGGGAGGGAGGGAGAGAGAGAGACACAACAATAAACAGAAAAAGATGGATTGATTGTGCACAGAGGCCGAGTTGTTCGGTATTGTTCAGCACTAAAGCCCTGGCTGTTTGCATCTTCATTGTAAAGCAGGACTGCGCGCTGCGGATAATTGATTTGGCCATAATTGTACTCCATAAGTGTAAACCACGTAATCACTGCAGTCACTACCCCTGAGCCCGGTGTTGTCAGGCAGGCGAGGATGTCCCACTGCGGCTCTGCGGTCCTCCGAATTTCCGTCCGAGAAAGAAACCGAGGTGATGAATGGACCCGAGCTCCAGCAAGGGGCCGTTACTCACAGTGCACGGCCATAAACATCGAAAATAGGGATTTTTTTCAACAAATCAGTTAAGCTGGGAAACCACATATAACTCGGGTTTACAGTCGGGGTGGTGTGAGACGTTTGCTCTCAGCAGTTTATTTTCTCTGTTTTGCTTTTGATGTTTAACTTTGATTAAAAGGAAATGGATTTCAGAGGAAAGAGCAAAAATAAATTGCTTAGAAAGTGCTCAACTGCAACAAATAACACATAAAAGCCTGAATGTAAAAGTGCAAACATAGTGCTTCTCATGTAAACTTGTTTTTTTTTATCTTGGGTGTTTCATCACGACTGATTTTAAGGGAATATTTGAATTAGTAGAAATCACTTAGACTCAAGATTTGCAGTGTCTGACGTCAAATATAACTGTTTATAACTGATTTGAGTGTAAATACAATTCGGGGGATGATGTGATAGAGGAGGGAAATGACGGTGCAGGAGAAATGTTTGAATATTATTTAATACAACTTTTGCAGAAAGATGGATGTAATGTCTTGTTTTTATCCTCATAAAATGATAAGTCCCATCCCACAGAACAACAGAACCAACAATCAGCTCTCGAAAATCTTTTAAAAAACGGGTCACAACTATATATAAGCAAATTTCCTAAAATGTCGTTCCTTTGTTGCAAAAGGAAGCCTTTTGCAAAGAGAAACACATATTCTATTTGTTATGGTTCTATTTTCAGCTGCAGATTAAAAAACATGTTGACGTCTAGAAAGATTTTTTTTTGCAGTAGGTCATCTGTGAAGAAATGTGTTTTCAAGTGCAGTGGTGTGGCTAATTTATGTTGTAATAGTTTGTAACACCAGTATTTAACTTTATTCTTTAGTCTGAATTGAAAACGACAATAAAAAGTTGAGCGGCAACTTATCGTCAAACTCGTGCAGAAGATCTTGAAAGCACAAATATTCACCATCATGTCTTGTATTGTAAAATTAGGTGAGACTTTGATAAAGATTTTAAACAGTGTGCGATATCACAGCTGCACCACCAGCTGTGTAGTTCCACACCTCAGCATTCTACATCTCCCCTGTTTTCAGGAATCAGACCTTCATCCGATCCAAATCTTCTCCACGGAGAACTGGAAGCACATTTATTAAAACTCAGAGCATCACCCTGCTGAAAACTGTTAAAGCTTTTCTGCCTGACCCAGAATTTTTCTATTCAAGCTGTTTTTCATCCACGCAGAATTTTCAGCTTCCAAAACTGTTCTTTCCTGCACTTTTCCACCAGGGTGGATCCTTAAATCTGCACTTTGAAGTGAGGCGAGGGTCTGAAGTGTGAACACATGAGAGGGAGACGAGGGAATTTTTTTTTTTTTTTTTAAATGCAGGCTAGGCCAAAATATGTTCAAGGAAAACCTTGGATCTTACCCCTCCAACAACCCGCCCCCACTCCTCATGCTCAATCTTGGGCTCTCTCCAGCCTTGTTTTAATCGTGTGACAAGTTAACAACAAACACTGCTCAAGACTGACATATAATAAGAATGTTACACGCTCTAATAGGAACGTGATGCACATGAATCTTTCGCCTCTCTGACCATTTTCTGAAAACGCCTTTAACTTGTGTTTTCACCAGCAGCGTTACATAACCTCAATGTTTGGCTCTGTGAACCACTTCCAGATCCCCAAGTGCAAATTCTTATTTCTTAAGACAGCGAGTATATGTGTGTCTGGATGGTGGAAAAGAGGCTGCAGTGAGTTTTGACTCCGAAGCAGTATACCTGAGAGAGAGAGAGAGAGAGAGGGAGGGAGGGAGGGAGGAGGCTGCAGCTTGATCAAACCCAGCACTCGGCAAATCAAATAAGTTTGGATGATTTTATTTTTCATTCATTGTTTTTTTTTGTTTTTTTCCTGCTTTGTTTGCATCTCCATCAGCTAAGAGAAAATTATTTGCTCGGCCCCGGCAATCTCCGCAAGAGGAAAAATAAATTGCTTTTTTCGACCCGGCATCATGGTTGTGTGTGGATGTGAGAATAAATTTCAATAGTGTTGCGATTAGTTTCATATCAGATTCTGAAATGAGGGACGAGTTGCTTACATTTTAGGAGAAAAAAGTCCTTTCAGTAAATCCGCATGTGATACTGCAGCACTGTTCCCTATGAAGTACGTTTTCTTTCCACCTGATTAAAATGTGCAATTATTCTCTCCCTCTGATTTCCAGCCAACTCTAAACACTCCTGTTAATGAGCAGTAAAGACCAATTTACCTTGTTTTCCCTCCATCTCTCTCTCCCTCCAACTCCTTTAGCCCACTTCCTCCTCCTTGTGTCTGCTCTACATTTTCCTCATTCTCTTTCCACTGTCTGTCTTCCTCTGCCACTCATGCTTCCCTCATTTATAATCTCACTGTTTTAATCTTGTTCCTCTTCCATTTTTTCTCCTTCGCTATTCAGTTCACATTATCCGCTGGTTTTCTTTTCCCTTTCCCGCCTGTGTCTTTCTTGTTACTACTTATCGTTCTCTGAATCCACTCCTGACACATCTTTTCTCTCTCTGTTGGCGTGCAGAGTTCAGGCAGTGGGTTACCAGCGAGTGCTGCAGGTGGACCTGGAGGTGAACGGGCTGATGGTGACTCAGGGGGGCAGGGAGGTGACGTGGCAGGTGGAGTACCCGCTCACCCGGAGCCTGACCAACGAGGTGCAGACCCTCATCCGCCTGGCACCGCAGGACCTGGGTGGCATCGTGCCACTGGCAATGGTGAGGAGGAATTGCAAGCTTGTGTGCATGTGGACTGTGGAGTCCAGTAAATGTATTTGTTCGTGGAGATAGAGATAAAGAGAGATAGAAATATAGATAGAGAGACAGAGAGATAGAGATATTTAGAAAATAAGCGTCCACATCCTCTCAGCACTAGTTCAGTGGCTGTACTAAACCAGCCTGTTTGGAAAGGGTTGTTATTTTGGTCTGTGGTGATTCTGTTTGCAGCTTTACTGTCTGAAACTTTCTAAGTGACCTGCAGTACCTGAGCTGCTCCTCAACCAGAGAAGACCTGCTGCTGAACTCAGTCCACTGAACCTTGAAGCCTCCACTGCTGCACAAAGAGCTGTTCACTGGTTTATTCAAAATTCAGTGTGGTTATGATCGACAATGTTACATCTTCTTATTCAAAGTGTATTTGTATTGATAGATAAGAAGATAGATGCAGAAAAACATGCAATAGCAGTCCTTGTAGTCAAAGTCTAACACAGCAACATTATTTGAAAATTCATCAAAATTCATATGACAAACTAGAGTATGATCCAATAACGAGAACCGATCCATCCGAACCGACCCAGAGAGAAGCACAAGTCATATTATAAAAACTCATTTTTTCCTACACTTCACAGTTCACTCTCTCCATCTCTTTTCCAAAATTAACATTTTCCTCTTCGATGACACACTTCATGAACAGAGCAGATAAGAGAATCCATGCAGACCCACTCAGGTGTTGGACTCTGACACACACACACACCTGAGAAACCTGCAGTTTTAAAATGGGACCGCACTAATCTAAAAAGACTTGAATATAATTTGGGTCCTGTCCTGGTCACCGGGTACCTAAGTGGAAGCGTTAAGACGTCAAGCAAAGATCACACAGCGCAGCCAAAAGCCTCCCATGTCCGTTATTCTTTGGGTTGGATTTGAAATGTACCGATGACTTTGAGGTTTCAGAGCTGACCTTCGTCTCAGGGTCTGTACTTACTTTTAAGCTGCAAAGTTTTGTGGTTACTGTCAGTCGTGCAGTAATTTCAACACCGAGCTGAGATGGTCTTTGTTTCATTTAAAATCCAGTGTAATGTCAACACCCTCCTCATTATATTTCCTCAGCTGTTTCCTAGAATCATTTGTAGCCTCGACACCGTGAGCTATTTTTTCATAATTGCACAGCTTGTTGTTCATCTTGCAGAAAAACAAATCTGGTGCACGATGGACTTCTCCTTCTTCTGACTGTGCAGAATACATCAGTGGTGATAGAGGAAATTATGGCAAATGAACACAATCCAATTGGCCCCTTTAAAAAAAACATCAGGCCCATGTATTTTTAACACAAAGCTCAAATATTGTCCATAATCGGTCAGCAGTACATTTTCACTCAGCTCTTCACTTGCTGGCTGAGAAATTAATTGAGTTTGGATTTAGAAAGTCCAAACAGGGATGAATTGGCAAGTGGCTTCCAGTTGCTAATTGGTTTATGATAATTACTATGTAAATGTGATAAATTGTTTGTATTTTCAAAATGAAACAAAAGGCATTCTGTATATTGGAAAAGAAATAGAAATAATTTGAATTTTCCTTGCCGATAATGGCCATGTAAAAGAAGAAAAAAAAATCAAATGCCTTCAAGCACTTCGTAAACTTTTATTATGGCAATTTGGTGAGGCAGCAGTTCAGAGATGATTTATGGGTTCTGGCCGGTGAAGTCGCCTTGAGACTTTGACTTCGAACACTTCTCAACTTTTAATGTCTTTTTAAAGGTGAGTGTGGAAATGACATTTTTATTTGATAAATAGACAACTCACAGGAAATGTTGTGTCATTAAAAGGTGCTAAATGACATGCTAAAAGTTGCATCTCTAAATAACTAAGTACTGACATGCAGAAATTCCACAGGAACAATTGAACTTGATAAAAAAACATTAATAATGTGTGATTTATTCTTATCTAAACTGGACATTTCAATAAAAGGATTCAAAAAAAAATGTAATGGTGAATTTCAATTATAACGACCTAGACTTACTGTTTAATTTAGAGTGAGGCGATTCTCTATCTGTCCTCTGAATGTGCTTGATTGTTTTCATTGATATCCATGAATTATTCCTTTAAAAATGAACAAACATGTTGGAAAAATGCTCCATTTCAAGATGATTTTAAAAGTGGCAAACAATGAGCGGACCTGCTCCCGGATCGAGATCTGCCCAGAAATGTTATAGGTTCTTCCCTGATTGATAACACATTCGTCTGCTTTTGTGGAAATCTGTCCAGTCCAGTCGTTCAAAACAAACCAATCAGCAAATAATAAGACGGGGGGGGGGACATAACCGGAGGCAACTCATCATAACATTCACTGCAATAACACTTTAGTCGAGAAGAAGACTGATAAAGGTAACTTGTCTATTGAATATTTCCAGAGAGACATTATTTATTCATCATTCATTGGCTGCAAAATCTTGTGTTGATCTGAACATTTAATCACCAACTTATTTGCAGAAATTTATATTCAGGGTGTTATGGAAGAAAATGTCAAACTGAAGGATTACACAGTATATGCAAGAAATCACTGTTGATGCCTAAAGAAAACATAAACTTCCATTCATTCATTATCTGAACTGTTTATCTGTGAGAGTCGCAGTGGGAGCTGGAGCTAATCCCAGCTGACTGGTCTTATTTTATTTATACATGGCTGCTTTGTCAGAAGAGTCTTCAGAAGTCAAAGATCACTAGAGTGGCAACACTGCTCAGGTACAAAAGCTACAGGTCACAGATAAACACAATTCTCCCACAGAAAAACAGCCTGATGCCAAATACAAGGACGAGGTGAGGCACTATTCTCGTGGTAAATGAAAGTGACCAAAGGATATTGGACATTTTGAAGGCTGGATATGAAAGCAGCAGTGAGGGGCAGCTTTTATCACAAGAGAGGAATTAAAGGGAAGAAATTCTAAGAATGTTTCTGATGAGACATGACAATGTTAAGAGGCAGATGTGTTCCTGATGTAGGCATGACCATGCTCTGTAAAAAAGAGCTAATTACACAACTTCTTTTCAGCTGCAGGTTACTGTCCAATCGACCATTCACCTTATTGTGTCTGGATACTTTGCAATGCGAGCTCAGTGATCGATATGCTGCAGAAAGCTCTAATCTCAACGAGAAATCTCACCTGCATTTGAAATCTTTGGGGGTTTTTTAACCACAAGAAGGTAATGACACTCGTTCCAAGAGAGATTGCTGCGCTAAGATCTATGACACGTTGTATCGGAAAAAACTTTTAACTTTTTTTTTTTAGGTGATTTCATGAGGAGTATGTTTTCAGATGATGAATGTTTGTGCTGTGGTGCATCTTTTGAGAGAGACTAACCCCCCATCTGGTTTTGTGCTTCAGTCTCTACGATGCTCTGTTTGACTCCGTTTTAAATAAATAGATTTAATAGCATGGAAAAGTGGAAGGTGAAGGAGAAATTAGGAAAGCAGCTTTTATTTGATTACTGTACGAGAGGCCTGACCTTGATGAATTTGCTGAACTTGAGTAGTGAACACCAGCTCCTGCGTCATTAAGAGAAAAGTCTTGATATGTTACATCTTATGTGATGTTATTTATGTGGTTACGAAAGAAAGAATGAACTGTGCAACCTGGATACGACGCCATAGACGGCGACAGTGTTTCTTTTACAAGCTTGAAAGACGGCACATGCTGAGAACATGCCGACTGAGAGTGCGCTGCTTTTTGCTGCATCCTCCCATGAATTTTTGATCTCTCTAGCCGCGCTGCGCCTCTCTGTTCTCTCATTAGAAGAGACAGCCAGCGTGGCCCCCATAGCTCTTTACAGTACATCCCAAATGCTATCATTAGCATTTTATTCATCGCCCTGGAAAAACTCACTGCATTTCAAACTCAACAACATTAGCTTTGTGCTCGTGGTCCTGTAACATTACAACAGGGCCATTAGCGAAGAAGCTCAACATTGGCTTTTGCGTTTTTTTATTTTTTGGGGGGGTCACGGGTGAGCGCCTTTGTCTACATTAATTACGGCTCGTCTAAATGTGGCTGCCTCCATACCGTCTCCATAGATAGGGACAGACGGAGGAAACAAGGACAACAGAAATAATAAGAACTTGTGTCCTCTGCAGGCAAGTGAAAGAGATAAAAAGAAAGCGGCCCCTCATATCTGTAATTTACACAGCGCTATCGCAGCATCGGGACGAGCCGGCGGTCTTTGAGCAGGCGGCCATCAGTCACACTGTCACACTGTCAGGAACTGTAGATGGAAATGGCCTGGCGGAGCGCTAATAGGCTGCACAGTGAAGTTATCCACTGGCATGGTAAGTGTCCTCAAGGCAGCATTAGCCATCTGCATGAAGCTAGAATGCCCCTTATAGCTTAATTAAGACCTCTTGTGTATATACAGGCCTCTAATTCATGGCTGTGACTTTCTCTTGTGTGTTTTGACAACATTAATCCCTGCTTTCAGTCTCACCACTGGTGGATTCATCCTCATGCACCAGGCTTGTTTCACACCCACTTGTCCATCATATACAAGAACTCTGAGAAGGAGACGAAAACAGAAAGTCTGTTCAACCCAACACTTTTTGAATTGTTTATTTAGCTCTAGAAGGCTGCAATTCAGGCTGCGGGAAATATCCAGAGGAAAGCTGTGCAGTCGTGGATTGAAAAGCAATGAAATCTGAAAGAAGTTACAAAACTCCAGAATGTGAAGAGAGACTGCCCAGTGAGGTGAAGTGAGTCACATCAAAACATAATCATTTACTCATTGTTTTTATATAAATTTGCCTCAACATGTCAGAAACCAGGAAATCTCTGCTCGTCTATCATCTATAAAATGAAGCATCTCTGCAGACTATGTTGCACTGACTATAAACAAGGAACATGTCAGCTACTCCAGATTTTACTGCACAGTTGGAGAAAATATGTAGAGATCTGTGAAACATCACAATCCATTGAGTCAGTTGGACTATCGCCTGAATACGAATACGTCTCTTCCTCAATAACTGTGGACCGAGCATCAACAAAAGAAAATGTTGGTTGATTAAAATCGTACCTACTTTTCAGTCTACTTGAACAAAGTAGAGTTACTTGTCCAAGAATTCGAACAGTAAAATCAGATTTAGCTTTTCAAAGAGATTATTCGGCGATTATTTAACAAAATATCGAGCAATGCTTTCTTGAAATGCCAGATTTGTAAAGGGGGTTCAGCAGGACATTCAGGGCAACATTCAATCCACCAGTCAAATTGGTAGACTACAGTCTTACAGTCTTAATACTTGCAGTTGCTTTGAGTACTCATGGTGTCATCCTCCTTTAAACGTATGTCACTGTGGGCACAAGCACGGTTACAGACAACGCTCCCGTGATGAATGACCCACATACTCTGCGTGTCCTCTGTGCATCAGACACAAAAACTTTACTTCACTCCCGTCACCCGACATCTCTCTCATCCCTCTCAGTGTAGCTTCTCTGTACAATACGTCAGTCAGGCTTTACTTTGAAGCCGAGCCCGTCCACTCTGTAATTTGTTGTTGTGTGTTTGTTTATTTCTCACTGGCTGGCCTTCCCTTACCCTTTTCCTCGACGCTGTCAATCTGGCTCGAGAATCTTTTCTTTTGGCCAGCTGGGCCCAGAGTGCAGCGCTAGACTTCTGGCTTATTCTAATCAAATGACCTCCAGAAACAGAAGAGAGCGCTTTAAAATATGGACAGGCTTTTATCAGGGATGCTCGATTTGCCACTGCTGACTTTGGTGTTTCCTCCCCTAATAATAAAGAGTGAGAAAGTATGAGGGGAGAAAAACAACAGAGGCTTAATATTTAATCTCACTAAAAGTATTTAGAGCTCACAGTACGTGATAACAAAATCCAACAGATTGTCAGGCCAACAAGTTATATAATAAATCAATATCTAATTAATGAGGAGAGTATAAATCACTGCGGCTCCTGATTTAATAATCAATAGTGCTTTTTCTTACTCATGGTCATGGCAGAATACTGCAATTGTAGCGGCTCTGCCAATTGTGTTAAATCAGTGAAGACAAAGGAGTTGATTATCCAGATTATTTCATCCCCACAAAAAGACTTCAGACTCCACGAACATGTTTTTTCGGAGTAACTAGTGTCACTGACACAATTCAATAAATAAGTTAGTGTTTTATTCATCTGCGCTCACTTGAGCTTTTTCAGAACTGCTAATTAAAAAAGTTTCAACCTGAAAACATTGACATCTTCGGCTGGAAAAAAAATAAAAAGTAATTTTCCATCTATTGTGCCCATTCTATCACCACCCAAGTCATTTCAGTTATCAGCACCTCGCTCCGACTTTTCTCCAACCAGTTGCAGAATAACTTGGCTCCTGTGCCTTTTTCCTCCAGAGCCATAATGGTGGAAAAGATTACATTCTATGAACACCACTCTCCCCTGCTGTTGCATCACTATTACTGAAAAAGTGAGGGGGGAGAGAAAAAAGAAAAGAAGATAAATCCTCATGGGTGTGGACCCCCCCTGCCTTGGCTTTTATTTTTATCTCCCTCTATAGGCTGTGAGATGTCCAGATGTTAGTGTGAGGCAGCGTGGGTCTGTACAGCTGCTGGAAGGAACATAATGTTTTTATTGATAATTGATAATTGAAGTGAACAGCTGAGAGTGCTGCAGTGGCAGTTTGACTGTAAATCCTTCACCTGAGTGCTGCACACTGACGGAGTATAGGACATGTGAGCTCCATCAATCACTCTGACAGTTTCTGTGTAGATCTGACCAGAGTTTCTCTGAGGGTCAGAGGTTTACATTGTGAATAAAGATGGACGACATGTCTTTACTTTTTCCCACTATCCAGAAATGTGTGAACGCAGCCATCTTGCACATTTAGAGCCCCATTTGGAAGGGCCCTGATCCAAGATAAACATATCTCATATCTCCTCCTCTTCCTGTTTTTTTTTTTCGAATAGGACAAAAATTGGGAAATGTGATGGTGCAGCAGTTGGAGCTGTACTTCGGCAAGAAGTTCCTAACTTTAAATCCACTCAGGTGTTTATTTTTTCCACAGCTGTTGGGTTGCACCATGACACTGTCCACTGTTCATAACCACTTCCATTTTAAAAAAGCTCCAAGTCGTTTGACAGGTGGCAGTTTTGTTGATGTCATCATGCATCCTGACTGCTGCATGAACCCACATGGGAAAATCCAATTCCAGTGACTGACAGCAGGTCACGCAGCACTTTACTGTATCCTATCTCTCCTCCTGTCAAAGGAGCTTGTGAGGAAATATATTTTAATGAATGTGACTTTGACTGAATCTTACAGATGATACCGACGGACGGAAATAAAGAAGCAATTGTAATGTAATAATACAGACGATAACTTTTCGGATTTTTTGGGAAAAATCTGCACTTGGTACATGGTGACAAGGATTTATTCATTATTATATTTTCAATTTATTTATAACATATTTGTGGGAATTTCCCCTGTGATCAAGTCGACCTGTAGAACTAATGAATATGTACCTTATGGAGCATTAGCCAAAGACGGGTTTCGTACATGTCCCAAAAGAAGAATTTGTTTAGGAGAAAGTTTTCAATCAATTAAGGTGCAAACTGATTCAAACTGATTTTGCTTGATGTATGATACTCAGGTTGTATAATAAATATAGTGAATACAGTTTTCTCTGACTGCATTGGCTGTACATACTTGTGGAAATATGAGCTGTAATAACCCTGATTGTCCACTACTCCAACACATGAACGTTCATTTTCACTTTCTAACGTATCACGGAAGGTCTTCCACTCACATGGTGATGCACATGTTACTATGGTTACCATATAATCTTTGCTTTGGCGACTATAGATAAGGATATTGATTTCTCAACAGTTCTCTATAGGTCTGGTTAAGTGGCTTATATCTGCTGTAAATACATGTTGGACAAACTGAAGGATTAGACATTCACAGTCGTGCATTTGAGCATTTTGCAAAAATAATTAACTCGAAGTTGAACTGCCTGAAATAGAGATGTGGAAAACAAATTTAAAAGCTGGAGCGTTCAGCTTTTAAAAACACTGATATTGCCTATCATTGTTGCTGCACTGTTTTTGTTGTTTAATGGATGAATCCAGACCAAGGAACCCTTCAACCTCCTGCACCTCTGTGGTGAAAAGAGGATGGAGTTTGTTTCCAGGACCACTATGCCTCAATGCAAACTGGGAAAATAAATCCAAAACTGCTTTCAAACAACTTCCATGGCCAACCGGTCACCGGACGTGGGGGATACAGTGCTCAGACTTGTGTACACCAACAGAGGACTTTGTCCTTGAGCTTGTATACGTTCACATACACTAACTATTCTTTAAGCACTGCTCCTGTAGGTTGTCTGCTACCTTAACACATCATTCATCCACAACCATATCGGCCCCCACACACTCCACCATTGTACCCCAGCAGCACAGAAGCGTAATGGCCTTTTATCGATTCTTCCTTCTCTCGCCGTCTTTCTTTTTTTTTACTTGCTCTGCTCTCTGCACCCCAATGAGAGGTTGTTAAGATAAGCTGCTGTGTGAGGAGGGAGCCCTGCCCTTCTCTTTTTTTTTTCCAGAAGCTGGGTAGCAAGGGTGTGTTGTGCTTGTGTCAATGTTGCACGTGTATGCAGCGCATATATTGTGTGGGCTGGTGTCTATTTAGCATACGTGTGTTGGCATGTTGTGGGTTAATAAGACGAGAACTTGGAGATACAAAGGTTTATCTGCTGTTGTGTGCAAATTGATCCAGGAATAAGACATTCATTTCCTCCCAAGAGGATAGTAGGAAAGCAGCCTGGTGACAAGCAGGGTAATTCTATGGAAAAACTATACTGCCCTTTGTACCTCACGTCACTCCAGCTTTCCTGTAATATTCCACTTAATTTCAGTCAAGCGATTGTGGTTATTGCAATCGTTTATCTCAATTGACTCCAAATTCAAATCTTTGTGGTAGAGGCAGCATAATGGATGTTGGCTGAGCTCATGTAAACCTCTGTTTTCATAATGGAGTTCCAGGTTAATGGCTCATTGAGTGAAAACAGACCTTCTATCAGGCACACACACACACACACACACACACACACTCTATAGTGACTTATTCGTCACCAGAGACTACACATTCTGTCTTATCATATAATCATGAGCAAAAATGTTCATTGTTCACATAAGGAAACAGGGATGAGAGTTGATGTGAAGGTCTCAGATGCAGAGCGTCGGCTTTGTAGGGCGCAATGCACATAAATGTAATTTGAATATCGGGTGTGAAAAATGTGACTCACACGCAGACTTCAGTGGAGAGAGGGAGGGCTGGTATACTCTGTGTTTGCCTTCCTTCTATTTCCAAACCCCAAACGTACACATTAACTGAAACATACACACCCACACCCTCTTCAGATTTCATTATGGAACCTGAAATGTATTTGAGGTCTAATGATTTTGCCTCAACTATAAGCAGAATCAGGGCCGTTGCAAGAGGGTAAGCAAAGCAGGCAATTGCCTAGGGCCCTGAGCTGAGAGGGGGGCCCCCCTGAGAAGATTCACAGCAATGATAATTTTGAAAGAACTCTATGAACTCTATTAAGGATTGGCTACGTACAGGAATCCCTCAGATTGTGCTCCATGCCAAAAGCTGGGTGCTGCGCGGGGGTTTGGTTCAATGTAGGGCCCCCCCCAAGGTCTCTTTACACACAACCCACAAAGTCCCTTAAAACACACCTGCAGAGAACAGCACTAAATTGCTCACTTTTGCCCAAACACAATACTTCACTTCTCCTTCGCCCCTTCCTCACTTTCAGCAGCAGGACTTTGTTTCCCTCGTGGCAGAACAAACAAACACCAACAATCATTTACACGTTTGAAACAATTCCGGGGGGGGGGGGGGGTCCAAAAGCACTTTCAAACATCCTCCAAGGTCAACCAGTCACCGGATGTGAGGAATGTATCGCTCAGAGTTGTGCACCAACAGCTGATTTTATCCTTGAGCTCGCACATGCGCACATAAACTAACCATCCTTTAAGCAGTGATTGTGTCGGTCATCTGCCACCTTACAAACCATTCATCCACACAAAAAATGACATGCTCAATTTGTGAAGTATGTAAGAAAAGCTTGGGATCGGCAATTCAAGGTGAAGTATTACTCTCCGATTGGACGTTGTTTAGAAAGAACCTGAATATGTGCCATAAAAACTATGGTCTGCTTGTGTTACAGCAGGTTCCTTTGAATCTCTTCTGTGAGACTTTGCTTTGAGTGAAAAATCTGCATTTGAGTCTTTTTCTAATCTTTTATAACTTCAAAAAGGTTGTGGTTAAATAAGTTGTGTATATGTAATATCTGAAAGTTCAAGGCCCATTTTTCCATATTTTTGAAGAACTCTTTTGCTTTTATTTTATTAGAGTTGTACGGTAACATCATACTGTGGTGAAACTCCTTAAGGCTTTTACTATGAAGAAAAAATAAAACAGCCATACACTCACAAAAAATTGCCACCTGCAGAAGAGGGGGGTAAATAATAGTCTCCCTTTTCCCATTCTTCAAAATGTTCCCAAGTGTAGCGTATTGACAATCTGGGCGAAATAACTTCCAAACACGTCAGAGAGCGCGATCGTAAAACTGAAAAATATGATGTGCAAGAGAGGAAGAAACAAGGTAGAGAGGGCCTCTTATTAATAGGCTTTCAATTCTTTTATCTACAGTTGAGCTTTAAATTGTCTTTTTTCTTTTACCAAAGGGAACACGAGGGTAAAGACACAAAGCAAACACTGGCACCAGCTCTGACGAACAAAGAGCTGTCGAGAGACCACTTTTCCTTTCAAAGGTTTAGGCCTCTAAGTAGTATGTTATTGAAACTAAGCTGTGATGAACAGGATCCACTCTTATAGTAAATCCTCAGAACAAACCAACACACCGAGAGCTCAAGGATTACCAGACGTTGTCTTAATTGATCTCATTATCTTCTCCCTGCTCCTCTCTCAAAAGGATCTGGTGATATCTCTTGAACGGTTTCAATTTGATATAAAGTATTAATGTCAATGTTTTTTTGTTTCCCCACTTCAAATTAGTTTTGGGAAATAGTTAGGAGAAGACTCAGCTGACTGTGTTGTTACTGTTACCCATTGTTTAAAGGTTCAACTTTCACATCTCCACTCTTTGGACCTTCTGACTTTCCAGTTTAGTCTGAACCACAAAAGGTGGAAAAGGTGAGAAAGGAGCCATGAAAATTTAATCACTGAACCATGCTCGGTTCGTTTGCGAAGGAAAACATTTTCTGGGATAGTTCAGTCTTTCGGAGGAAATGCAGGAAGTCAAGACGGCATTAAGCAAGAGGAAGGGAAACAGAAGTTGCAGTGGCTCGCAGGATTGTTTGCTGGCTTTGCCTCATTCTCATAATGTATGAAACCTTAATTTAGCTGGTTATGATATCACAGAGGCTTTTAGTCAGCTTCCTAAATTACAATGTAAATCAAAAACTAACCAGATCAAATGTAAACAATGAAACTAAGACATGACTCTTTGTTTAAACCTTGTTTCAGACTTTCAGGTGTAAAAACGTCCTAAAACTGAAATAAATGATTTGGTAGTTGGTATTTGAAGAAAGTAACCTTGCCTCTGCAGGTCTGCTCCTCATGAGCTCCATGGCTTTTATTTCAATGTGCAATAAAAATAATCCATCAATAAAAAGTTGGTTTACTTTAATGTAATGCTTAATGATTTTTATATTATTTAAATATTGATTATTTTATGTTAACCCCTTTTTAATTTTAACTTTCTATTGATTGGATCAATATTCAATTTGTATTTTATTGCACATATTAAATAATAAATGTATTTCTTATTGAGTTTATTTATTTGTAGATATTATCTTTTATCTCATTTATCACTTATCAAATATTTTAATTGCCAAATTAATTCATGAAATGAACGATTTATTTTCCTTGACACTAAGGGTTCTCCATACACACGTGTGTACATTTATATAATCACTGTAGTGGCGAATATTACTGCCCCTGGCTGCTCATTATTATGTTTGGCTACTTAAACACATTTCAAAGATGCACGTGATGTGATGAGCCGGCTGTCAGCAGAGGTAAAAATAAGATTTGAATCCATTTCGTATTCAGAAAGAATATCAGCCTCAAGTTTTCTGATAAATAAATCATATTTTTACAGGTTACCACAAACAGTGTAAGGATATGGTATTTCCTTTCTGTTTCAGTGATCTTTAACTTCTCAGATCTGTCAGCACATGGGGGATCACGCTGTAATTGTTTTAGGTCTCACATTATGAAACCGCCTCCCCCTCAGCTGAGTCAGTGCTACTTTGAAGAACTACTAAAAGGTTGTGTTGATTTTTTTCCAATTTGTTGCTCACTACCATTGTTTTATTTTCTACGAGAGTGCACTTAAGAGTAATTCACTCAGGTCATTTGCAGTGTAGGCGCCCGTCTTTGAGCTCCCGCTGAGGTTCTTTTACTCGAGTCATTTTGTTCTTGTTAATGTGAGTCTTTGAAGTGCACTAAATACGAGCGTCTCGTCACTCTGTTTAATCTCCATCAGATCACTACACTTAATGTGTCAGTCACAGACATCAAGGAACTGAAGAAAGGCTTATATGTGAGTTAAAGTTGATGAGAGCTGGCGGCTCTTTGATTGAGCCCTCGAGGAATGTGACGAGCAGCAAGGATCCAGTCTGGTGTGATAATATGAGGGAATCACTGTGAAAGAACATTATATCATATAGTTTGTACAGTAAGGAGGGGTTGGATGGTGTTGGTATAAATGTCTCTGCAGCGTGGGGGCAACATAAAACTTAGCCAAGGTGCTGAGCCCCTTCCCCCTGAGCAGCAGGTTCCTGGTTCAACTGCTAACCAGCTGTGCTCACTCCCCATGTTACCTGTCCCTCCGTCATGGTTTCTATAAAAATAAAGGTGAAAGCAAACAAAAGGTTGATCCAATCAGTTGATGAATGTGACACGGATGGAGCAACATGGACGAACCGGCTAGCTTTTTCTACTCGGATGATTTTTTACTTTTTCCTTTGCAGGACACCGAGATCCTGAACACGGCCGTCCTCACGGGGCGCACGGTCGCCATGCCGGTAAAGGTAGTCACCGTAGGAACAGACGGAGCAGTCTCTGACGTGACGGAGTCCGTGGAGTGCAAGTCGACAGACGAACAGGTCATCAAGGTAAGCGGGGCGGGACTAATGATGCAGAAATGGTTTGTGCACATTAGTCTCGGATGCAGGTCTCAAGTTTATTTTAGTTTTATTTTTTTTCTTGTTTTGGTTGAATGGGATGCCAGAAATTGTGTTTTTCCTTAAGTTACGAATCAATAAAATCAACAACATATTCTGGGGATCATCTGGGGAAATGCTGTTGAACAGCTAGAAGAGATTATTTTTGTTACACTGAACAAAGTGTTATATAATTGGTTCCTTTATGGACTAAAAAGCGTTTAAGAGGACATTTATTGATAAAGAAAATGCGATAACCAGTAGAGCTACAGCTCGTTTGGCAAACTAGTTAGACAAGGAAGGAAAGAAACAAACTAACAGAAGACCTGTGTCTCAGAGGCAATTTTACAGGTAAAGACATACCCTGGATTCATTGAGATTTTAATTGAAGCTACAACTAATAATTATCTTTTTTCCAATTAAGTCATTATTTTTCAATTAGTCTTTATATTGTTTTCAATTACTCCTTTGTTTAATTCACTAATAATTAATAATGGTAACCTCCATTAATCTTTTAAGCTAAAAGGCATCTATCAATACAAGCAGTAATGGTTTACATCGACTCATCACTCCAGCTCCATTTTTTATGTATAGTGTGAATATATGAGAACAATATGAGCTGTGTTTCCAGAGAGTGATAGCAGAATATGGATTTGGAATTTTTAATGCATAAAAGACACTGCTGTCAGAAAGTGTATCCTCGATTTGACTGGAACAAGAAGAGTTTTCTCTTCAGTCCTCGTCTGCAACCTGCCAATAACACAAGTCAGAGAAACCATGAAGTGTTCGATTGATTTTCTACTCAAGCAAGTTTCAAATCTCTGTACGCTGATTTTCATTGGCTTTTAGAAAGCTTGGGTAATTAATCCAAAACCCTATTAAATGCTGCAATGTTACACAAGATGTCTTCATGTAAAGTTATGTAATTAATGTAAGTATTAACACTGTGAAAAGACTGAGCTTGGTTCTGCTAATATCAGCCCTTCAACACGTGAGCATTCTATTATGAGAAGAGAAAAGCAGGAAGAATTAAGAAAAATAAACTGTTGTTAATTGTGCGTGTGTGTGAATAAGAATCGTCTCGTGAGTGTGTCTGTGCACCATATGTGCACATAAGAGAGAAGAGGCAGATCTCTCAAAGGGTTTAATTAGCCGCTGAAGCACCACACATTGTGACGCTGACCTCGGTAGCGTACTCGTCTTCCCACCCGTCTGGTTTGGGAACAGTGAGTGGCGTGCCTCTCTCCATCCTGTTTTCAAAGGGAACTCAAAATAAAACACCTTCTGATTGGAAGCTATATCTTCCTCCACTGTTTCACTCAAACTTTGAGGGTTTAGTCTCGTCCTCTTTTTTTTTTAATCAGACTTACAATCTGATTTGGGCAGAGTTTTACCATCCTGACCAGAGACTGTTTTGAAAAGTTGGTGAATTCAAGAAAGTTCCAATATTGAACTCAAAATGTGGTCAGACTAATAATCTAAGTCTGCTCCTTGGCCACCATCCCTTAAACACACATTCAGCATTGATCCCTTTCTGCAAACGTGTTACGATCAGTAATAAATGTTTCGGCTAATTGCCTGTTTTGATGGTGCACGTCCTCCCTCCTCTGCTAAGCTGCTCTCCTCTAGACATGATGCAGTGCAGTGGTGCACAGTGTCCTCCTCTGATCCATGCTGATGAGTTTGGTTAAAGCGGCTGCTGTTCGTCTTTTCCCTCCCGATGCCCATCACCTTCTTAATCAGATATCAGGGTCATAAGACAGAGTCTCTCAGTGGACCCCTGCTGATTTTGACTGGCTTCCAGCTCACATCTGTGCTTTGAGACCGAGCAAAAGAAATGCTGTTAGAATATATTTTAATAAAATGTTTATCGATCGCGGTCGGAGTTGTTGTGGTGTGGACTTGTCAAAATTACATTTTGATGTTTTGCTAACATTGTTTTGTGGAAACTTTTATGCCAATAAAGCACCTTTGAAATTTGAAGATGAATGTTGAGCTCAACAAACAAAATCAAAAGAAGGAAGTGTTTGATCATTCTTTAAAATGAGTTGTACTGCATGTCTTCCTTCTGACTCGGTAGTATAGACCCCTGCAGTGTCTCTGATGAGGCAGTGAGGCTCATGCAGGGAAGTCTTTAGCTTTCAGAATGAAGACAATTGCACAGTTTGCTGCTGTAAGCAAGAATAAGGCAAGAACAAATTCACTTATCTCTGCAGAGCAATGCTTTAATCTAAATCACCTTCTCCACGAATGACACAATTTGGATTTCATCGTGTCCGTATCTAAGTTTGTGAGTGTGGCTATGGATGCATTTCTAAGCATGCGTGAATAGCAACACAATGGGTTGTTTCCATGGTGAAGAGACATTGATTTGTGCACAGGTTTCATAACAAATCCCGAGGCTGCAGATATCAGTCAAATGCTTCTTTTTCATGCAACGCATGAGATGTTACCTTCCTGAGATCTGAGTGAAATCTTGTTATCACCTCCGATACCTTTCATAAGGAAGTAGAGATTGAAAGGTAGAGATGGATTGAAGTAAAAGCTTTCGGGTGAGATTGATGGAGTGAGGTAGTTTTGTGGCATGGCTTTAGAAACCCTGCACATTACTGCATGCGTGTGTCCATTTTCAAACATGCACACGCTTCACAATTACACTCATTCACATGCAGGATACTATAATCCATCCATTACCATCTACTCATCACACTGAACACATTAACCATTAAGCACCAATGAGGGCATACGGTGCTAATTCTGTAAATGAATAAAACAATCATCAGTTTTTTTAATATAAATTATTTCTTTCAGATTACATGTACACCCGATGTACTGCAGTGAGACTGTGCCGATCACTATTCACATACTGTATCTACACCATCAGTTACATAAGTGGAGTCACAGTTTGGATTTCCCTGAAGTCGCTTCACTCCACACATGAAAAAAAAAAAAAAATCCCACTACAGTTCGGCCGCCTCACAGCTTTTATATATGCCCTCTACTGCCTGAATCAGTTTTACAGCAAGACAAATTGCATGTAGGGCTACAACACAATTATTTATATTGTTCATTGTACTGATACATGAATGAATGAATAAATTACTTAGAAAGGATTTCAAAAAAGAAGGGAGAAGTATCTCAGAGGGCGTAACTAAGGCCCAACAGTTGCTTTAATAAAATACACCTCCAGATTTTTAGTTTAGTTTTTCGTTTACCCATCAAACAATCCGTCCACCAAGTCTCGTGGAAATCTGTTCAGCAGTTTTTGCTCATACTGCTAACGAACAGATGTGGAGTCAATGATACAAATCTGAGAAAAGCAGATTTTAGAAAATTACTAAAATGATCAATCTACTGATTTTAATCCAAATCATAAGTTTCATGTTGGTTTTTCCAGCAAACTTTACTTAGTGATGTTTACATCCATAAATTCATAAGACTCACGCTTTCAGTCGTGACTGTTGATCCAACAAACTTAACTGAATGAATGAAACTGGACGTTTGTCCAAACATCCAGTTCAAGTCTTCACCCTCTTTAATTTCAGCCTAAGAATCGTCGTCCTTTCTGTTCTCATGCAGGAAGATGATAATAACATGTAAGATGTGTGGTTATACTGTAGTAGATTGAAAGGAGTGGGAGAGGAGGAGGAAGAGGAAACAAAGAGGAGGAGGAGGAGAGAACTGACAGACACCAGGCTGTCAGTTTGTTTTTAGAGGGAGGAGCTGGTTTGACATCATCTGAAAGTAAAACTGCCAAGCTATATGCAAATAAGTGGGGACAGATGACAGTCTTCTTGTTACTGTTTTTTTGTCGGCATGAAGGCATGAGCTGAAATTATCAGTTGTGCCAGTCAAGATTATAATGGCGCTGGAGATAGAAATGAATTGAAAATGTGGGTGATTACAAACAAAGTTCGACAACTTGGCCGTCATCGGGAGAAAGTGTTTGATGGGAAGATTCTGCTGCTTTGAAGATAAAGACAAGACACTTCTGATGTTTCCTGTTATATCATCTCAGCATGTTGGAGCTGCATCTGAGGAACCTGGGTAACTGATTGGAGTTGTACTTTATCCAGCCAATCTTAATTCAGTTTGAGGGAGCGTTTGGTTGAAGCAGGTTTGTGTCTTTCCTCGGCTCCATCTGTTAAGTTGGACCAAAGTCAAAATACTTACACGCATATTATCCTGCGTGCACTTGCTTTAAAGATGCATCTGCCCAAACGCATAGAGAGGAGGAGACTGAGCAGACCTGAGACTCGAGGTTTCTCTGAAGCGATGCCAAATCTTTCCACACTCTGGTGTCTCAGGAGGCCGATGGCTGAAAAACTCGAGCCGGACAAAGGAACAGAATTGAATCTTCTCCAAAGCAGTTGAAATGACCAAATTACACTTTTACAGCCATGGAATACTAAAATCATCTGTTGTCCAAATATTTGGTTTGAAATAGTTTCTCTCTCATCCTGTCATCTCTCTTTTTGTTTCCCCTCAGGTGTCAGAGCGATGTGACTACGTGTACGTCAACGGAAAGGAGACAAGAGGGAAGAGTCGGGTGATGCTGAACTTCACCTACAGTTTCCTGAGTGCACAGCTGGAGATGAGCGTATGGATGCCCCGCCTGCCGTTGCTCATAGATGTGGCCGACCCCGATCTCAGCCAGATTAAGGGATGGAGGGTCCCTGTGAGTGCGGGGAACAGGAGGTGAGACTTTTAAACTCTGGTTATCGGCTGTATTCATAAAGAGCCATAGTCGTACGGCTGTCAGGGACGTTTGGGTTCAGTATCTTGTCCCAACACACTTCTCCAGAGTGGAGGTGCAAGAGATCGAACCACCGACCTTCTGGTTAGTGAGCGACCCTCTACCTCCTGAACCACAGCCACCAAATCTGCGATTTCTACCATAAGAAACTTGATCCTTACTTTCTAAAACAATCCTAAACTCCAGGATGTGCCAAACTGCTGCTGCAGGAGCTGAATGGATTTTATCCAGTGTGCACCCATTTATCACAGGTTGGCTATTTTGAAACAGTCCCAGGACGAGTGTGAATATCTTTATTTAGGTCATTAAACTGAGAGGTTTTTAATAATCCCTGCATGAGAATCCAAATACTATTCTTCACCTGGTAAAATATATGGATTCAGACATATGAGGCAACACAGGTGCAGAGGCAGTGGTGGTGTAATGAGTGTCTCATAACTCACTGACTCATCTCCCTAAAGATACAAATGAATAATAATTTTGAGCATCATAGAGCGTGGAGGAAAAAATCCCTGAGGGTAAAGAAGTGATGAGATGCACAATGATCTGTGCAGGGGATCGTGAGGTGTTCAAGACGCTTCTAATAACAATATTTCAATTTTGTTACAGGAATGTGGCCAATTAGAACTGAAATAATATTCCAATTAAAATCGGTGATCAGTGAGACTAATTGTCGAATTTAGATCAAGCTGTTGTTATTATCATTATTGTTATTGTACAGACAGAGACTGTGGTGAAGACATTAAGAACTGAAACACTAATGTGTTTGTAAAGTAAAACGTTATGAGTCAGTGCCCCAGCGTTAAATAAGGAATCAAACTGTTTCTTTTTCCGAGCCAGGAAATCACATAATGGAGAATGCAGATTTTTTCCCTTTTTATTGAGACCAAAATAAAATGAGTAAGATAATCATATCACACATTTTTTACAGTGGTCAGTGACCCTAACCCTTTGGTGGACAGACTATTTAACAGTGACACTTTTTATATAAATTATATCTAAACATCTAAATTACATAAAACCTAATTTTGCATTCCTATACTGTGACTTCAGCCACACACAAGATAATATAATAGATCTGTTTTAAACTTACATGAGCTGATATATGAACATCATTCATTAAGCTCCAGTACTGGTGATTCAGGATCAATAGTTTTCTTGTTGTGAATGTGCACAATCAAAATATTATTAGCGGTAGGCTACGTATTTCATATTAAACCACAGTTTTGTTTTTACTTTATTCTTGTCATTCATTATCTCCAACATCTAATAATTAGTAAACATCTCAAACTTTAACCATGATAAAGTGCATTTTAAATAATGTATTAAATGTTGTTTTACTGTTAAATATCAAGTAAGTGACATTTAAGTGTTTCCACCACCGTCAGATCCCACTGGTCTGCAACCCACAGGGTGGCGCTCTAACACAAATACCCCCTGTTACACATGATCGGTCACATCAGTCGTATCTATCAAGCACGTCATTGCATTCAGAATGCACGCCGTGATGTGGATCTGCATATTTGTTGGTTAACAAAAAAAATGAAAGTGTGGGCTGAACAGCAAAGGTTTTCTTGGCACAGGTTCATCAATGTGTCCGTGCCCCAAATATGCTGGCGCTCATTCACATAATCAAGCGAGACACCTCATTACACCTTGGCTGACCCGTCACTCACTGCAGCAAACATGACCTGACCTCGTGTTTCTGTTACCAGCCACAAATGTCACCTTGGTTCAGACCGACGTCCCTTCTCTGATGTGGAGAGAGGGGGAGGGGGCAGCGCAGGGAGGTTAGGAACTATGCTAAGCCATTGGGCCACAGCATGTTAACCTGTCAGCGTGTTTTTCTGCCTGACTGGCCATGCCTCATTAAACCTAATGAAAACTGTCACTGTCAACCCCCGGCCACCCCACTGGTTGAGGGAGAGAGAGAGAGAGAGAGAGAGAGAGAGAATAAAAGGTGAGAGAGACATAGAATGAGAGAGTTGAAAAAATAGATATCAGGAAAGTCATGTTAGAAAATTTGGGAGATAAATATAGACTGAGTGTCTGACAATGACACTGCAAACTAAGCTATGCAGGGACAGAGAGTGATGGACGTTGAAGAGCGGATGGATAACAGTGATCTACACGCCCAACGACCTCGTCTTCGTCAGCGTGGTCGAGTCCGCAGAGCGTATCTATATCCCACGGCTGCATTTTACCCGTCATTACAGCTCCCACAGCTCAGTGAAAAAAAAATACAATATGTTGTTGTTTACCAGCCACGACTGAGTGTGTGTGTGTGTGTGTGTTATCATGGCGATATGTGGTCCAGGGGACACATCAGGGGACAGGAACTGCACAGAGCACAGTGTGTCCGTCCCATCTCCCTTGATTCTACACTTATGATAGCATCACAACTGAGCAGGATATAGTGTGTGTGTGTGTGTGTGTGTGTGTGTGTGTGTGTGTGTGTGTGAGTGGGTGGGTGGTGTTGAGATCAAAACAAAGTTTGAAGATGTATAGTCCAAACTTTGTAATGGCTCATAGTGAGGACATCAAAATATTGACAGGTATCAGGCTCCACCTAACATGATGTATTATAGGAGCCAAGGATGAAGTTTGCAGTTTTAATGATTTTTTGGGAAAGTATTCAATCCTAGAACTTTTGGGGGGTGCAGTTGAATCCAACAAAGTTTCTCTTCCCGTCCTCTCTAGTCTAATGTGGCTCTTTTCATTTCATAAAGGAATATATGAACTGGACTAAAAACAGGAAAGAAGAAAAGGAAAAGGACAAAGTGTCAGAAAATTCAATGGCTGAGCTAGCAAAACATTAATTTGCTACAAAAACGTATACTCAGAGATCTATATCTACAAAGCGTTTGCTGTGGGCAAAATAAATGGCAGACACACTGCAAAATATCAGCTGCCCTTTTAAAGAAAATGAGAAAGCAAGCAAAGCGGCAGTTTGTCACTGCGAGCTGTTTAATGGTTTTTTTGAAAACACTGGGAGCCTATGACTCCTGGGAGGTCAGGCAAACCTGCCGCACAGAAGACAGTTGAGGCTTCGACTGCAGAAAATACATCAGAGGGTTTGGAGACTTTGTGGACATTCACGGTGATAAGGAAAAAATGAATTGCACCGAATTGTAGTCGGAAAAAGTAGAATTACACTAGTGTTAACCTTCAAAGTATCTTTTTCCTTCTTTGCACTTCTCCAAGGGGCTTTCTGTACTTTCTACTCACACCTTCTCCTCACGGTTGTAAAGTAACTGATGTGTTTTATTTCCATCGCTCATCTGCCCCCTGTTATCGTACTGCTTTAGGTACGAGAGGGTCACGGATGACAAGGATGATGAAGGTCCAGCGGAGGACAGGACGGACAATCCTTGCGTGGCCCAGTATCAGAGCACCACCCTGCGCGTCCTCACACACTTTGTGGCAGACACCAGAGAAGTTAGAGGGGCCACGGATGAGGACGGGCTGGGCCAGCAGAACTTCCTCCTGGGTACGGACTGGCAGGTGGAGGTGACCCAGCTGGTTAAGGATTCACTGAGGGTGAAGGACCCGAAGGTCGCCCAGCTGCTGGACGGACAAGTGGTAGTGGGACTGAGCCCTGGAACCACCAACCTACAGGTAGTGTGTGTAGGACATTTTGGCTGCTCCTCGCATTTTTAAAGGGCTTTTTAAAGGTAACAACTTGGGTTATCATTAGGTTTAGGGTTCATTCCTTGTGACACATTGACATTGAGATTAGCCAAAACATCACCTGGACCTAAAACACCCACAAAAAGTAATGTTTGTGTGAAGAGACGCTCAAATAATGTGATAAAAGAAACTAGTCGGATATAAATAGCAAACGCCAAACTGAAGTCTTGGCCTGGATATCGCAGCCGACACCGGAAGCCCCAATATATTGGCAGTTGCCTCCCGAGAGAGAGTGAGTGTGTGTGTGAGTGAGATAATGTCACTGCACCTCCATTTCATAACACCAATCACAGAAGCTGCAGTAGTTATTGTTGCGAGCACGTAGCTCACCAAGTTTTATAAATCTTTACCTCTGTAGGTTAACTAAAAGCAGCAACAGTTTCCATCACCTGTTTCTTGACACCAAGACTGAAATACATTCTGACTTTTAAGTTCGACTGTTTTCCTCCTTTAACCCACGTTTTCAGTCGTAAATCTGTCAGAGTCCACTCTCATCACTCCTGTTTCCTATAGCAACAAGCATCTGTACACAGCAAGAAAGCTCATCTTATCTTTCCAGCACTAAACAGCAGTACGACAATGATAACGACGAGCCAGCGATCGGAGCAACCCCAAATATTTTTCACAGGGTTTGGAGGAGACAGACACGTATAAATGCAGAGTGAATATTGGACTTGCATTCATCATGTAGCAAGAAAGATAATTCACGGTGTTTCTGCTGGATGCAAACAACAGGCGATTGTCCACATAAGCAAAACCACCTCATGAAGCAATAATGTGTTAGAGGCTGTGCTCTTGAGGTTGTTGTTGTTGAGGTTGTATGTTCCCACATGACTAGACTAAATACTACAGACTGTGGGACTAAAAGAACAAAGAACGAGGTTAGAGGGAAGCAACACGAGTGGAGAGTGAGAAAGATCAGGCTTTGCAGTGGAAAAGCATCACAACTACATTGATTTGCAGTGTGGCACAAACACTTAAGCTTATCACAAGTTGACAGAAAAACATGGCTTCGTGGCATGTCTCATCAAAGCTCTCACACACACACACACACTCAGAAATCTATTTATCTGCTACAGCAAACAGGTCCTTGCTCAGGACAGCATGAGCGCACAATCACACTGTAAATAAATACTGGCATTTACAAGATGGGCCTACACAGAACAACACATTGTTGAAGCAGTGGACTGTAATAATAATCTCCCTCTCTTATTTATCAATGGAGCCGTGTGCACCGCAGGACTGATTACGTGTTTAATACTGTGCCGGCTCACCGATGGTCGGGACGTGATTTGATCAGAGGGGAAGGTCAAAGAGATATAAGATATCAGCCTGTGTTAAGTTTGATATTGATGAAATGGGGGAGGAAAAAAAGGGAAAGTGAAAATAGGTTCAGCCATTTATGATCATTTTACTCCAGAGTCGTCATGTGGAAGATTTATATCTGAAGGATGAATGCTTGATAGAAAGTATTTCAAACTGCAGCAGAAAAACAGACGCCAATAAAATCTCTTAGCAGCTCAAAAGCTGACTTTACCTGCAGTTATGTATCCAGGTCCGATTATACAGTCAGCTCAGTCCAATGCATGAGTTTACTACTGGGAGCAAGGTTATACTTTTACAAATTAAACAACTCACAATGTAACGCAATGAAAAACAGCAGCGACGAGACAAACTGGCTCCTTCTGAATGTCATCCATTAGTGGTGCTGTTTGTTAGCTTGGCCACGGTAGCTGCTCAGATTACTCAATGAAATATCTCTTAAAGATGTAATGTGTAACAAAATTTCATCAAACTATGCTAAATACTTGACTTATAATCCCAAAAGTTTCCCATGATGCCACGCTGCTTCACGAAGTCAAAGTAGACTGAGACTTTTGCTTCATTCAATTCTGAAATCTAAGTATATTCACTGCAGTTATTAGGATTGGCTCTAATCATGATCCAAATATTCTTTTGGTTCTGATCTAAACTGAAGCGTGATCTAGTTCTTATTTACCAAATTCTAATTACTGTAACTCAAGTGTCTCACGCCCTCAGAATGAAAAATACTGTTTCTGTTATTTAATAAACAACGTATACTTGCAAGTGTCAGTTAAGTTCTCTGTCAAGCCTTTCAGCTCAGGTATTATGCAGAAATGTAAAGTCATTGTGAATGAAAACAAACTTTTGATTTAGCACAAAGATTTAGCTCTAAACCCAGAGAAAGTATGTAAGCACTGGGTGAAATCGACGAACCTCTGACGATACATGTTCCAGTGGCTTTTCCTAATTTTCCTAAAAACAACACAATCCATTACAGATTTCTCTGACCTTTATTTTCTCTTGTACTTTCCTCACATCGGCGATGTGGAAAAAAAAGATTCTGACATTCTTCCCATGATTGCCTCCTTCTAAGCATCGCAGCCAAACTATTAACAAAAACACCCATGCAGCTACACATTTGCCTTCCAGCATCATTCTGCATGTGCTGGGAATGTTCCAGGATCCAACTGATAATCAGCAAAGCGCAAGTGATGTGTGAGAAGAACAACGATTTGTTTTTCCTTTCTCAGTATTTGGTTTGGGAGAAATGGTTTGTACTCCATTCAATTTTTTCATTCTAACATTATGAAAAAAGAAATATTGCATGGAGACATACTGCAATTTACTACCTCTTAAAAAATGTGCTAATTATTTATATTTGACAGCCCACATTGGACCAAGCTGAAATTATGTTAAATATATTTTACCACTAGAGTCGATAAACATTTTGCAATTGAGCAGACTGCAATTAGTAGTCCCCATTTATTTAGATCCACCTCAAATAAAACTGGAATGGATCAGCGGACTGCATACGTTCCCCAAGGCCCAATAATCCCCTCATGAAATGACTTTTATTCAGTAGATATTAAAATATGCTTGATTTTTTCATTTACTCCAATGAAAAATAACAACATTACATTATCTCAGCTACACATTGGTGGTAGTTACAGGTTTCTAGTGTTATTTGTCACCATACAGCGACTGGAAGAATCCTACTCCCCTATGAAATCACATTTTAATCCACTACATTAAGATTTTATTTAGATCCCCATGAAATTACAGACTCATTCACCAACTCCCTAAATATGTCTGAATTTATTAATAAGTTTTACACAATTGTGTTAGAAAGCAAAAATATGTACAAAACAATGTACAAAACATTCCTGGATGTGCATGAAAACTGAAGGGCTTCTTCTCTGACCCATAATTCATCCCTTCACCAAGTTTCCTGGTCATCTGTTTGGTAGTTTGTGAATAATCCTGCGAACTAACTGTTTGAGAAGCTCCAAAATCAGAGGGTAAGAGTTGGCTGTCAGAAAGTCAAACACTAAAGACACACACAAAAAGAAACTATGGACACTGTGACAAGGATTTAATGGCTTGTATCTCTGTCCTCCCTCCTCAATCACTGTCAAATATCCAGGAAAAACAGATGTAATATATTCCTGCATGCTTCAAATACTGCGATCAAAGTGTGAATAACTGAATGATTGCAATTAAAGACCTGGATTTGAGGTATTAGAAGATTTCATAGAGGCCATGGACTGGTTAATTTGATCATTAATACACTGAGCTGCAAGTTCAATGGTGTATCAGGCAGATGGAATTAATTAACCACCGTCTTTGACGTGTTATGGATACACCACTTACATGCGGAGCACGTTCTGCTGTTAACCACTGCGAACGTGTCAGTGTGAGGAATCACAGAAGTTCATGTTCAGTGTCCAAGTTCGTGTAATGTTGCTGGTTGCATAAGACCAGATCCAGGTGCAAATGGGATTTGTGAGAGGTCAGGTGGTGGAAGCCTTCAGAGATTCAGACCAAAATCATAGCAGACAGGACTCTGACAGCTCTGAATAGGAAAGGTAATTGATCTCTGAGGTGGAATGAAGCAACTTGTAATCTCTGGAACTGGTGGTGGAGGAAGGGACTTGAAATGTCTAGAGTGTGGTGGGGGGGGATCCCACCACTATGGATGTTTAAGCAGGGACTTGTAGTCTCTGTAATAAAGATTGGACATAGGACTCCTATAAAGGGGGGTGGGACGGGAAACTGACGATTTCCAAAGAATCAACAAAATGAGTGGTGAGATTTTTCAGATGACAGCAGAATAAAGTCTGAACATTTATTGGGATGTAGTCATGTTAGGTTGAAGGGAGTTTTCATACACTCGAGGAATCATTCAATGCTCCTGACGTCTTGTGGAGAGTTCAGTAGAGGGTTTATAGATCCTGGAAACTTTAAAGGTGTGAGTGTGCAGGTTTTTATGGTTGGAGGTTTGGCAGCTTCTGCTAAGAGAAAGTGATAACATGACTTATTTTACTAGACTCAGGAACCAATTTACTTGCTTATGTTTCAGTAGATTAAGTTCCAAATTGGCAAATCATCATTTGAATTATCGCCTAACAAAACTCATGTCTAATGATATGATATGAAAAATCCAGAGCAGCAGGACAGAGATTATTATCTCCACGGAGGAATTTGTGTTTTCACCTCGTCTGTTTGTTTGTAATCAAGATTTCCCAAAAACAACTGAACAGATCTCCACCTGGAAGAATGCAGTACAGGTCAGGGAAGAAGCCATTAAATTTCTAGTGTGGATCCAGACTCTAACATTGTGATATTGTTAGATTAGATTTGTTAGAGAATAATTCACAGATCTTTATTTTATTTTAAATGAAGCGCATTTAGGAAACTGATATGTGGGATTTGTTGCAGCTTTAATGAATTTTAGGGGTCTGATGAGCCTATGCATACTACATGCAATTCTAGTTTTTATATTTTTTGCTGAAGTGCATCTGCCAATTTACCGTACTTAGATGAGCTCTTGCATAATTTGATTTTACTTGGCCAGTTTCTCCATATTTCATTACAAGCCAGTAGCCCTCGGAGCTCGCCTCACTTTTAAATGATCATTTTGTTTTATCGGTACTTGTGGTTCCTATTCATCCGTGTGCACCGTTAAACGTGTGAAAATCTCCACCGCCAATGGGCTTTTTTTAACTTTTACCCTCACCTCAGAGATGTAGTGTTACAGCACATTCCCCATTTTTCTGAGACCACACCGATTCTAGCAGTCTGTTGTCATTCAAGGATATCAGTTTGACTGTGTGGGGGCCAAAAGGAAAATGAATTGAGTTGCATCAAAGGAAAGAAAACAAGGGATAGGGTCTGTACAAATGAGGCAGTGATCCGTGCTGACAGTTCATTATGGCTGGTAAATGTGGCCCTGCGGGGGCGGCTGGAGGAGAGACTGGAGCCCTAATTGGAGCAGATGGGAGGGATTCTCGTCTCATAACAATATCACAACAATTTACATGCTTACACCTCTGGCAACTCAGGAAGGTGGAGAATGAGTTAGAACACTTGTTTATATAACCAGTGTTTCTTTATCTGTGCAGTTCCTCGTATGTCGCCTCCGTGACTAATTAGTAGATTTGTAGAATTGTTCATTCATTCATTCTTTATTTACATACATTGATCTACCTGTTCTGTGGACTGAGTCCTGCAGCTGACTAAACTGCAGGTCACTTTTACAGTTTCAGAGAGAAAGCTGCAATCAGCATCACAGCCCACATTCCAAACAGGGAGGTTTAGAATTGACACTGCACTCGTTTTAGCAACGACCACAATTTTTACCCAAGAATAGCATCGGACTTTGCAATAGGAAATCGCTATTCATTTCAAGTTTCCACCTAAAGGTCAGTGGCAGTTGATTGTTCCCTAATAATCACGTGGTCATTATAGTCATGACGACTCCATTTCCAGTACAGCCAAGACAGAGATTGCATTCCAAACCAAGGTGTTTTTCAAAACTTAGAAATACTTTAAACTCAACCGCAGCCTCTGTAAACCTAAATACACCCCAGCATCGCCTCATATTACAAATTTGTGATTTGGATGAATTTTGGAAAGCAGAGACAAACTATGTTTTTATTTTATTTCAAGAATTAAAGACATTATCTATATTTGACATGAGGTTGTTAACTTTGAGAAGACCTTTGTCCATGTCTTTAAGAATTAGTTTTTTTAATAATGAGCTATACAACGACATTTCATCAAACTCTGTGTCAATATGTGTTCAAGTTAATTTTGTCTGTAACCCTAGAGGGTGACTTAAATTAAAGGAGGAACCACAAAGACATTTCTTGACAAACAGAGTGCAGGCTTCAGCTGTAGGGTTGGACATCTCATTATCTACAGTGACAGTATTGTCAACATCAATGGCCACCAGCAAATTGGCTCTTCCTCTTAATTGGCAGTAACAACGTCATCTTGGATCTTTAAGGCGAGTGTTTGCACGTGTTGCAGGTGCTGTCCCCTCTGACTTCGGCTGTCTTGGCTGAGAGGAGCATCAGGGTGCTGGATGATAAAGTGAGTGTGACAGAGCTCGGGGTGCAGTTGGTGTCGGGCCTCGCGCTCTCCCTGCAGCTCAGCCCAGGGAGTAACAGAGCCATCGTCGCCACCGCAACCACACAGGAAGTCAGTGAATCACTCAAACAGGTACGAGTCGGAGACATCTTGCATCGCTTGACATCATTTTCCAACCGGTCACGAGGAGAGAAAGTCTAATGTATTGTATAAACAATGCTTGTATTTGGACTAAAAGTTCAGGGTTGTATCTGGGTTATTATGGAGTCTGTTCCTCATTGTAATTTTTCTTTTATAATTAATTCTAGATATAGTGAAGCCATCTCCTTGATTTGCATATCCAGCCAGTGTATAGCTCAGTTATTCCTGTAATTATAATTTCAAATGGAGGAAGGCTCCTGTCTCTTCCCTTAGAGAGAAAGGCAACTGGCTTTAAAGGAGAGCAGTTTCAAATCCACTTGTTTCAGTGAGCCTCCCCACTGTAATTAAGGCTTACTTTACATCCCCCATGCACCTCTGTTTCCAGTTGCAATTATGCATTTATAGAAAATGTGCAGATTACTGTTATTTTCCGGGTTATTTGCACACCGTGTCACTGCCCTTGTACAAATTCTGTTTGCCTGCGTGTCTGTGTTTCAGGAGTCCCTCATCAGTGCTTGGCTGCAGTTCAGCGATGGATCCATGACGCCACTAGACAACTACAATCCTGCCCATTTCACCCTGGCAGCCACCTCTCTGGATGAACAAGTGGTGGCGGTGCAGCGCAGTGCCACCTGGAAGTGGCCCATCATTGTTGCAAAGGGCGAGGGTCAGGGTTTGCTTGTGCGTGTTGAAATGAGCCAGTCAGAAATGTGCCAGAGGGGCAAGCGACGTACGATTTTAGCCACTGGAATGGCAAATGTACAGGTAAGGTTCGGTCAGTCAGAGGAGCAATACAGACAACCAGGAGATCGGCGAACACGGCCTGATCCTCCATATTACGGTGGATCTATCTCTGACATGGAAACTGGGTTAATCAACCGTGGAGCAACTACCATCAGGGGCCATGTTCCAGTCAGGCCTAATGGAGGCCGTCTATCAGCGGACAGTGGAGCAAGAGTCCCAAGTGAATTCTCTGAATATCCAGATCAGGCTGAGCTGCCTCGGAGCCGCAGCACTGATGACGACTTGTTGCCATCTCGCCGAGGCCTCACAGACCTGGAGATCGGTATGTACGCCCTGTTAGGAGTCTTCTGCCTAGCCATCCTAGTTTTTCTTATTAACTGCATCTCTTACGCATACAAATACCGTAGCAAACAGCTGTCCCTGGAGGCCCCGGAGACAATGCCCCACGCCCACGACTGGGTTTGGCTGGGCCAAGAGGAAGGGCTATGTCTGCAGCAACAGCAGCATGATGAGCTGGGCGGTGCTCTAGAGGAAGGTAGTCAGCTCTTAAATGGAGGTGTCCAACGTGGTGTGGGAGGATGTGGCTCGAGTGGGAGAGATCACAGGAATGAGTCTCTTAACTCACCCACAACGAAGAGGAAGAGGGTGAAGTTCACAACCTTCTCCAACGTCAAGGCCAGTAATGGATGTCCTGTGCTCAGCCCATTAGCGCTGGTGCAGACCAGTGAGATAAAATGGGTATGTCCAGACATTGAGCTTGGGGACTCAAAGGATCTTAGGAACTACATGGAAAAGCTGAATGAGAATGCGATCAAGAACATCGCATAGGGCGCTTTCAATGAACTAAAGAGAAACTCACCTGAATGCCTTCAGAATAAGGAGGGGATGAGGGCCGGGGGAAGGAAAGGAAAGACATTAAGGGTGCAGGGAACAGAGCAGGCTGCTGTTTAACAGAACAGCAGGGTAGTGCGTTCAGCCTCTGCTGTTACCGTGACGCTACTCAGAAATGGTCAAGAAACGGACGACCACAAGACATGATTCACCATGACACCACAGCTGAGGGGGAAATGTGAACTTGATAGTTGTTGCTTAATGTTTGTTCTTTGTCTTTAATTGAGGTTCAGTTTCCTTTTCTATGCACCATTTTACTTTTTTTTTTAAATCATGTTTTAATGTTGTATTTGTTGTATTTTTTGCGCTTTGTTGATTTTATTTTTTAAAGTTGCTGTATGCCCTGTACCACCTGTCGGCGATTATATACCCCATAGGGGAGAAGAGTTAAAAAGCAATTTTGTATTGTATATAAATGAGTTTGTTTTGGAGGTATTATATGTACAGTAACATTTTTGTAAAAGTGCTGTTTGGTTATGTTTTGGTTTTTGTTTTGAGTTTTGTTTTGTCTCCAGAAAGCAGATCCATGCATGATGTTATTAAAGATGAGGCATGTGTGTCTGATCTGGAACCTGAAATGAAAGTGTATAGATTTACCGATACCTCTGGAGACAGGTCAGTTTAGTATTATTGCATTCATTCATTGTGGAGCTGAGTTTTTGGTTTGGTTTCAATAAGCTGATATTTGTTCAAACTCTTTATTTTTCCCTGCACCTTCCCTTCTTAGCTTTATGTCATTATTTCTATGATCTCCTTTGATTATGTTGTATCCTTCAGTAAAAGTACACTTCTTACATTCAAATCCAAACAAGTTACACTAAATACTGAAACACTGATCACCATTATGAGCATCAATAGACAATCACATCAATAATATGACTCGATCCCTCCATTGATAATGTTCTATAAAAATATATGAGTACGGCCTGAACACATTACTTCTTAAACTACTGTATATGACATTTTGGATCACAGTGAGTCATTCTAGTCAGTGAACGAACACAAATGATGTGTAATAAGCCCAAATTCGACCTCTTCACTACTTTTGTCATGTCAGTAATAGTCAAGCCCATTCTTTTATATCTCTGTTTTGAAATTGGCTGCTGGACTAATTAAAACTGAAGGTGACTCTTCTCCATCACGCTGCCGTGTGATTCATTGATCCGTCTGATTTATTTTTGCCTTAATTCCGTCTAGTTCTGCTCATCTCGCTGGTTCTTGTGAGCACACAGACAAGTGGCTTCATTAAATATCAAAATGAAGTGCCTGCTGTTGATGACAGTCGGTGCAGCTGCCAGCTGAAGCAGAAGAGATAAGTCATCTTTGCTGCGATCATTCCACCATTTGAAACCCAGGATATATTCCGATATCCCTGTAGTTACAAGAGTCGGGTACAAAAGCTGGTACTTTTATAAAGTATCGACCAAGTTACGTTGATATTCCAGAGCACCAATTCACATGAAAATAATTGGTGCCAAATCTCAGTACATGCGTCTGGCTGAGAGGTAACAGAGCATAGAGAGAACGGGAGAGTTCAGAGTAACATGGGTCCATGCACTTGATCAGCGGGTGGCAGTAATGCATGGAAAAATAAAGACGGCAAAGAGATTAAGGAGACTGCAGTGAGTCAGGGCAATGGTTTGTGTGTGGTTTTGTGTTTAGTTTAAATGTGGTTTTCAAAAGTTGATATTTGTAGCGTGAAATGTAAAACTTGCCGTAAAACACGGCCGCCACACGCTAATGTTACAACTTGATTAAACATGTTTATCTTTAGAATATTTATTTAATTAGTTGGGTCAAGTCACTGATTGAGATAACTGATCTCTTTTTAATTTCAGCTTTTTACCAACACATACAAAAACAGTATCCAAGGTCTTATTTTTGAAGCTGTCTGAAAACAAAATTATGTGAATTACAATCTACATGGAAATATGCAGCATGCACTGTAAAAAAAACTACAGTAGTTAATTCATTGAGTTATTGTTACTCACAAATCCATTATAAGAAACTTTCTTATAATCTGAATTAGGCACCATGTAATAATACCTGTGTGTATGATTTGTGCATCATAATCTTCTGTTAAAAAGGTTCTAGACCAAGTCTGCCAGAGCCCTAAAAAGCTTGTAACCCACTCAGACAATTAGTCATTTTCCACAGGATTACAGACATGCTCCCATTTCCAAAAGGGCAACCTAATTAGAGATTACTTAGTTCACTCTTATTACATGTTAATGTGGCATTTCCTGTGCAATTTGTCTTGCCCACTTACTGTACCTCTGAATCTACTCAGATATAATTTGCTCCCTAATTAAAGAAACCCTGAGGACCTGCGCACCGCAGATGTCCCCAGGTTACCAGAGAACATCTAAAGGTTGTAAACACTTAATTGAATAAAAAAAAAGAAACGCAGCAGGGGAGATGTATTTATTCACCTGCGTCAGGAAAGTGGTATTTTTCTAAGTCAATACATTTCTGCAGGTGTACAAAACAGTCTTCCAAATCATAGACTGTGTACAAAGATAGACAATGCACCAGTTTCCCTCCACCAACCACTAATGAAGCCAAAATATCCCTGCTTGAATGTTACATCTTGTCCATTTGGAGCTGGAGTCTGATCAGTACCGGTCAGGAGATGGAGCTGCCCATCGCCGGATTTACGACCTTTACTGCAGCCAGTCACTAGGTGGCGCGGAAGACACTTTGGCTCGTCTTTGAGGGAGAATCAATGTCGGCCATCTTCGTGCACAGATTATGTTTCAAATCAACAGTGCAATGATGAGATTACCACAGGATAACTCAAACACTGTTCAATGTTTTATTAATGATTAAAAACTGATGGTACTTAAGAGATCACAATGTCTTGTATTCCACACATTCCCCGATGTGCTGGATGGCCTTCTGGTGGCATCAATTATTAATTACAAGATGAATTTCTGTGGTATCTAAAAGACAGTTGAAGCAGAGGGTGAGAAACTCGGATAAATTCTGTCAACCGTTATTAGTGAGCTTCTGGCCCAACTGTCACTTTTCTAACTGCGTCTTGTTGGTACTCCAACAGACTGTTCTCTCTCTCTCCAGATGAAGCCTCACAGCTTGTGTGCGTTCTCCCCCTCCTGACATCTACAGGCCGTCAGAAACGATTCAGTTTTTCTGTCAACTGTTGCTGCACCATTCCCGTCTGTAGTCATTCATTTACCCATCTTTGTATAAACACAAACCTTTATAGTTTTAATGTGAGAAGCGTCAAAGGTGATCACATCACGTTTAAAACAACCACAAGTGCTGAACATCACAAATGTACTATATATAAAGAGATCGAAAATACTAAAAGCAATCAAATGCTATAATGACAAATATTTGAAGATTAAAATATTTCACAGTGGAAACACAGTCTGAGCAGTTCTGCTAATAGGTAAAGTGTTGTAGAGATTAGGGTGTAGATCTCAGGAAATCCGAGAAACTTCAGGCTGGTGGAGCTCAGTGCTCAGGATTTAATATGAAGGTGAAACTAAATTAAGTTAAAAAAAAGTAATGCCAGCCCATTAAAAATCTTAAAAACCAGCAATGTATTCTTAAAATCAATCCTGAATTTGACAGAATGTCAGTAAAGAGCCCAGTAATGGTGAAAGGTGATCACACTTTCTTTGTCCAGCTAGAATTGTGTTGCTGCTTTAATTCCTTCCCAACAATTTGAACTCCTTCCCTCCATCACAGTGGACCACAAACACCCAACTCCGCTCAACTTTCCCCGATACCTCAGAGACACTGCTCCAGCTGCCTCTCACTCCTCAGAGTTAAATCTCTTCCTCTTGTCCCTGTGTCCTCATCACTGAACTGCCAGCTACTCTTCTTGCTGACACAGAGATCTCGGGCTCTGTAGTCGAGCTCACTATCTGACAGCTCCTCTCAGGTGTAATGGAGCAGAACCCCTGTCACCTTTACGAAAAACTAACCCACTGACATCCACTCTGCCAATACACCTCTAATCATTTCCACATTTTCATATTGTTGCTATGCCAAAAACCTTCAACACAACTATGTCCTTTGCTTCTCACTTTCTTCCACATGCAAGCTGGAGAGAGCATCAACCCCTTTGTTTGCCACACGCTCTCTGTCACCACTTGCAAAACTGCAGTGACTCACACACTGATGAAAAAACTAAATGACGATGTGTGACTACAGACAAAAGACCATCCAGAGTTGGTGCAGCACCATCTTATCCTCCAATCCTCTGCTGCAAGGTTTGCGCTATAGAACAATTATTCGCAGTGGGGTCTGGGAACCCCATGCAGGTTGTCCACAAACACAATGGTCCATTATTTGAAGCCAACATTTATTTTGGAAACGACCTGGATATAATGTAGGAGGTATGAGAGGCAAGAGGAAGAGTTACTATTGTATGTGGACACTGCTCACTGGCCAGGGTGAATTCCTGCTGCCATTACTGCAAGCTTTCCTGTCATTGGGAGGCAGGAGATAAACTTTGGATATAAATTTCAGAACACAGCAACTTGGGGACGGCTTGTCCAACTGGGAACAAGAACTGAATCTGCAGTTGAGACATTTTTGGAGGGAAGGGTTAAAAAGTCCAGTGTTCAAGATTTAGGACTATTGGCAGAAACTGCGATGTTTTCACTCATGTGTTTTATCAAAATTATACAAATTGTTGTTTTTTTCAGCCTAGAATGGGTCTTTATATTTAAATACTTTATATTTACATCATAGGACACATGGAAGTATGTAGAGGTAGTGACAGTAACATTGTTCCAAACGGACGCATCTCTTTTGGTACATGAAGGCAGCAGACTTGGGATGAGGGTTAGGGTTCCTGCAAAGTCTCCAGGAAATGAATGAAAGTCGCCCTAATGTCCCTAATGACCAGAGACGGTGTGTTTTGTTTGTATGCATGTGTGTGTGTATGTATGTCAATGTGATTTATGAGTTAGCCTTGTGCAATTAAAGCAGGTTTGAATGTGGTATTGTTTTCTTTATTCTGCCGACATTGAAGCACTGCTCTTGTTAAAAAAAAATATTTTTCCTTTGACCCCGCCCTCTCTACACATGACCTATAAAGAATCTCCAGGTTTAGAGAATGTCACAACACAAGACTTGAACAACAATGGACAGTTCATTAAGGGAAATAAATCGTGGCATTTTAGCAATGTGCAGTTGATTATTGAAAATCCCTAAGGTGACAGCCTTATTGAGCGACCTGAGAGCTGCAGCTGGTAACGCACCCCCTTTCACTGAAGACAGAGCGCCACTTCTATTCTAGAATTTAATTTTTTTGCTTATTTTTATCTCTGATGGTATTTTTGTTTTTAGGCCTGTTCCCCCACCCCCCCACCCCATCACCCTATGGGAACTGTGTATTCTGGGTTCCTGAAATGATAATGATGGCTTGTTCTCTGGTTTCTTTGTTCTTCAACACAATGCCACACTGACAGACCAGGCTAAGAGAATTGCTTTTGGAAAAAGTTTTGTCGAGAGGGAAAGTTCAGCAACCAAGAACACAGGCACACAGAGCTGCCGCTTGCTTGTGTTAATAAGTTAGTGTTAACATGCTGAATATTTATAGGCCAGACCTTTCACTGTATTAACACAGAAAACATGAAAGAATAGCTGCTTCAATCTAGACACATGCAAACCTTTTAATTTATGTGGAAAGCTCTTCACGTCTGAGATTGAGGGTTTATTATAATGTCCTCACCTTCTCTAAAATGTCTCTAATTATATAAGTTGAGGATATTTATAATTAGTAAGAATCAGCCATGGAGTTGTTTGAAGAATATACGATGCAACATACCGTCAATGTACTTCTGACTATAACGCCAGTCTTATCATCTACAATAAAATTCTACCTTATGATATTATAATACTATATCAATAGTATTTTGTTTGATTGAACAAAAGTACACTTAAGATATGTTGAATTTTTCTACTCATCAATGGAGCTAGTCAGAATATAAAGAACAGATTTGAATGTCATGATGAAACCATAGTCATTTCTATGATTACAAATATACAATGATATCTAAAGAAGGCAACAACAGCTGGTTGGCACTTGATTTACAGCGTCTAAAGTGTAAAATTAATACATATATGTTGTTAAATTTTCTTCAAATCAAGAAGAAGAAATAACCATAATATTAAATAGGTGTTTTCAGACGAAGCAGTTGCAGCTGATTCTGCCTCTTCACCCAGCCGGTGTACGGATCAATGAAGACTAATTGGTGCAGCAATCAGCTTCAAAGTGTGAATGATGATTCAGATGACGACAATTGATCCATCTATAAACAGACTGACGACACAAATGTCAACAGAAAGTTCAATGTTTGAAAATTAGTTCAAGACAATAAGATCATCTCTAGCGAGTGAATTAAAGCCTCCTCGGTGTCGAGAGGGTAAAATGAGGTTTGGCCATGGGTCAGAGGTTCTGTCCTTTAAATGCTGGCACTTTGTAGGACGAGTTCAAACCTGTGCTCCTCTGCCCGTCACGTCTCCTTGTGCAGAGTCATGGTGGAAGAGAGAGTAAATAGATTTCTGAGAAACTGTGAGTACTTGACGATCAAGGAGCACATAGTGTTCAGTTTGAGTTTCGTCACCGATACCCCTGGTGCTTGAGCCATCACTTTAAAAAGATGCTCTGCAAATGGAGACAGGAAAATGTGTAGATTGTTTAGAAATGCTGGGTAAAACGTTTTCATAAAAGCTGTGATGGTAAATTAAGAATACCCCTGGAACAGATTGCATTTTACCATCAAGTCATTTAAATAAATACACGTTATCTCTAAATCTGCCTCTAATTCAACAACAAATAAATTCTACATGGAGCTTTTAAGTCATGTTTCCCTGGATAAATCAAGGTTACAACAATTAAATACAAATGCCAGCAGGTACCAAAAATAAAATTACACAAAGCTGCTTACACCAAATGTGGTTTTTTTTTTAGATTGCGTGTGTGTCACTGCTATTCTTCATGCACTGAGTAGGCAGTGGTTTTTCTGTGTAGTCATAGAAAGGAAAATATCAGCCTTCACTTTCCCTGTACAAGATGTACAGAATAAACAATAACAGCTGGAGAGAGAGTGTTTGTTTGCTTGTTGTCGGTAACCCCCCCCAACCTCAACATTTAGCACAGTTGCATTGTTATTGACGACACATGTTGGCATTAAGCATCAATGTGCTTGAGAGAAGAAGCATTTACACCATAGCCATTCCTTTCGGTACCAAGTGTAAAAACCCAGTCGAGACAAAACTTGATCTAAGTGCATCCAGCAGTATTTGTTGTTCAGTCATATTTAATTCACTGGATCAGACAAACTTGCAGGTCATATTGACTCACAATATATGAATATTGCAATTTTACACTCAGTCAGGTGCAGACCTCCACCAAGGCCCAACACTTCTGCAACCACAAGACAAGATTTTTATTTGGAGCTGAACCAAATTGCACAAACTGTCCCGCAAACATGCTTGATTTTTTCTTTCATCTAAATCTTTTAGAAATCAACAAGTGAAGGAAAAACATCTCCACATTCAGCAATGTTGATCCACACAAAGATATAATGGCTTCTTCTCTGACCCAGAGCAAATCCCTCCAACAAGTTTTTCAATCCATCCAGTAGTTTGCAATCTTGCGTACAAACATTCAGACCGAAGGGGCCAAAACAAAACCTTGTTGTACAGGATCGTCCACTCATTGTAAAAACATGAAATTTCAACTCGACCCCCAGTGCCCACAGGGGACAGAGTAGAATATAAAAACAGAACTGTGATGACGAGAGAAACAGAGAATCCAAACAACTGCTCGAAGGTGGAAGATCACTGTTGTGAACCGTTTCAGACCAATTTAAGCCGTTTCTGAAAGGCTGCACTTTTCCAATCATTCTGTTGTGACAGGCTGGGCCTCACGCTGTTTAATCCAGGGGAACACAAAGCGTTAGTACGTCTCTTAACGTGAAGCCATGGAAGAAAGGGGCTCTATATTTAATGCGCTGTAAAGAAGGGATCAGATGATTGCCGTCAGAGGATGGGAGGCCCCCGCACTGTCAGGACTATTTTCACTTCATCCCAGCCAAGCGATTTATCAAATTACAGCCTGTTTCTTGGAGCTGACAGGAGAGATTACCAAGACATGGAGAGGAGAGGTGGTTTTCACTGGAGCCCTTCGCCTCTGCCTCTAATCAATGAAGCGTTCTCAGCACACACCTATCTGCACCTATCACACTTTCTCTCTCCCTCACCTCTCTCACTCTCAGACATCCACTACAAAAAGAAAACTTCAGATCTTCAGGATGTATGTGACAGACCTGTACACAGTACATGCACGTGTGGCACTGTGCGTCTGCCCGTGCGGGCGATGTGTTTTCCTGGGATTGTGTTGTGGTGAGATGTAACGTGGCAGAGGCTCTGGCAGCTCCATTATCTGGGTGGTGTCAGCTTGTCTACAAGTGCATGCTTCCTTTCTTCGAGCCCACTCTCCCATTTAAACATTTATTTGCTGCCCTGACATTTGCTGTCAAGCCCCCTCTGCCTCTCTGTCAGCGAGACCGGCTCACTGTACTGCACACTCGGCAGTTTCTCTTTTGTGACCCCCCCCCCCCCCTCTAACCAAAGTCATTTTGCAATGTTGAAAAAAAGTCATCTGAAGTAAGCTGGTATTTCAGACATTTCCACATGTTAAGGTTAAAGATCCTGTAAGAAGAAAACTATTTTTGGTATTTTCACAAAGTGGGTCACTGTGTTTTGAGTCCAGGAAGTCTGCAGTGCTAGCTGAGGTCCACAGTGACTCAGCATTTGATGAAGTCAGTAATTGGGGGCGAAGTGTAAATAGATTACCGATTCAATTAACCCTCTAACAGTCGGCAGTGCAGATCGCAGACAGACGTTTAACCTCTCCAGCGAAAAAAGTCCCACAATTCAGTGAAGCTTCTGCAGCAGACGGCAGCCTGCGACACTTTTTCCGCAAGTACATGGCAGCTCAATTAAAAAAGTTATAAATGTGGAAATAATTCTGCGTGCCGTTTCACTAACTGCCAGGGAGGAAGCGGCGGCAGAGAAATGTCATCTTACTTATGCAGCAAATGAGAGCACAATTAAGTGACTCAGGAGGTCTGTAACAACCTGCTGTGTCGCTGGCAAGAATGAATCAAGAGCCCGATACTGGAGGGAAGTGGATTTTATACAGAGTGTTTTACCTTGGCACCAGTTAGCACCTTCCACATGAAGTACTATTATTCATGGCCAGAATGAGTTTGGATATTAACGACAGAAAAGGTCAGAGTCCCAGCTCCTTACAGGCAATTATTCTACTTCCACCTGTAAATTTATATCCGAGCATCTGTGTAGTTTTAAGTGCAATCACACTGTGCCAAATGATGAAGCATTTACGTAATTATACAAATATGTGTATATGTGTGTATATGTGGCTCTGGAGTGAGTCCTGCAGCCACTCTTTATTCGGCACGACTCAATTAGTGCAGAAAGAAAAGCTGCCACCAGCAGCATCATCACAGACTCAACACACAGCCCATTCCAAACAGACAGGTTAAGAACAAATTCTTTTAAAACAAAGGTTTAACCAGATTAACAAGTCTGGATTTAATATTGATTTAATAAATGTTAATACAGCCACATTTTGGTAATCCCAAATGTTTCCTCTATAAAGAAGTCACGCATTCTTTAAGCGTTCCTGTCATGAAAGCTCCTTAAATAGGAAGAAAACAACCATTGTTAATCATTCATTTTCTTGAGTCTTCATCCTGTCTGACATACATAAGATTTATTTTAACGGCTGTATGTTTTTAAATCAAAAGGATTTCCAGCAGCGAGTTGTGTATCCAGAGCATAATCTGTTCACTTCTTTCTATTCTCTCCCACCGTCCTCCCACTTTTCTCATTCATTTCCTGCTACCTCCCTCTGTCTCCCTCCTGGCTCCAAAAGAAATCTGCTTCAAACCATCTGTCTCCCAACGCAACACATGCCTCTTCTAGTCACTGGTGAGACGGAGCAGAGCATGTGGGGACACAACAGACCCATTACGGGAGCAAATCCTTCCTTCTTCCTCTCCTTCCCCTCCTCCTTTCATCCATCCAGATGCTGGAGCTCAGAAACTGTCAGTACACGGTTGCATTGAGGGATAAAGAGAACCAGCTGTTGATGTAACTTCAGTGGCACACAAGGAAATTATATCGGACAGGAGAGTAGAATGGCAGGTTTCACTTTTACACCTCTTTTCCTCACTTGTCGCCTGCTGGTTGTGAGTAAGAGAGCATGTGCGCCCTCATTTCTTATTTCAGCGGCGTTTGCTCCCTAACCCCATCTTCTGTGCTCGGCTGCTGGAATTCTGAGCCAGATATCTCAGCAGGATGTTTGGAGGCTGTGATGGAGGATTGGGCCTGCGTGAAACAGACCATGGGACCTGCACGCATGAATAAAGACGAATAGGAGCGGAAACATTTGTTTCAACTTTGTCATTGTTCATTTCGTAGGGAGTCCAACTGTTTTCCATATAAAGCCTGTAAGTCTCTGGTGCCTGCATCAGCTCAGACGGGTGTCTGGGTGCATCTCAGCAGAGGTCACCTAAGAGCTCATTATATATTTACTTAAAAAGGTAATAAACTGAACAATTTCAATCTGAACAACACCAATGTCCTGGCTGACACGAAGAGTTGGGTTGATTTCCAGTTTTTAACTGCTGACAATGGTGATGGTCAATTTTTAAAAAGATATGACAACATGAATAATTTAATATGTTTGTTTAGAAATCAACTAACGAAGCCACTAGTGTATGTCCAACAACACAAAGATCACAATTCAGTTGTGGGAGGAGGAGAAGATATGCATGTGCACATCGAGTGTGTTTACTGAAAAGATTGTGTTTTTTGTGGGAGAGACGATGAGGAGACATGACAGAAAGCTTGCACCATAGGTCCTTGCTCTGGTGCAAGCTGGCTCACTAATATAACATCACTTAAGAGAGAGGATGGTGGTGATGGGAAAGATTCCCCGGCTCCTGGCTGAGATCTGATCACATTACGAGCCCGACCGCCTCCACTTGTGAAATTGCTGCTGAAATCACATTCTGATCCCAGCGTCTCCTGCATACATTTACAGCCGGCATTAACACGTGTTCATCCTCACCCAGATCACGTCTCCAGATACAGACTGTGTTGTAATGTCGAGTGTAAAACGGGTACAAGGTTCTGATCCTGCTGCCGTCAGCAGGAAGGGAGCTGTCCAAGGTACCAGTTCCTGTCTGCACCGACACTAATGCTTACTACAGGCAGAAATCTCCAGACAGTGATTCACCCTTAGTCTTGATTTCTACTGTTTGAAGGTTACACTCTGGGGTAGATTCTCCTGGCTGCCGGGTCTCGAGTGAATCTGCCTCATCCATGTGCCACGTAAACTGTGCTGTAAAGTCTATTGTCTTTATCTGCTCTTGGGTTCTTATCAGAGTTTAGCTGTTTACAGGAATAAACCCTCACTAAGAGTGACAAAGCTATTTCCATAAATGTACACACATGAAGGTGAAATCAACAACACATGCATTTGGAATTGAAATATTAAGATATTTAAATGAACTATGTACAACTGCTTGTGATGTTCTCAGAGTTGAAAAAAAAAACTGCAGGAGGCATAAAGTCCTGCAGCCGAAGGCCATGATAAAAAAAATTTGATAATCTTATTAAGAAAACATTCATTCTTGTTCATCTCATCTCTTATCGTTACTTCTTTTCATCAGTGTTTTGCAGCTGAATGGGAAGCTGGTTGTGATTTTGCTTTTACAGTTGAGGAAACATCTGCAGTTGCACTGGTGGCTACCTAGCAACAAAACCACTAACAAATGTCTTTCTACTTACAAAACACAAAGTGGTGATGGAAATAGACTGTTCTGCAGGTAGCCAGCTGATGGATAGAAGCCTGTTTCTTCACAAAATATAAATGTTTGTGTGAGAAAGAACTAGCCCCCAACTTTCACAGGAAGCTTAAACTGCCCATATCCCTTCTGGAAGGACACAAGCAGGGTTAGTTAAAAAAAAATACCAATAAACAATAATAATAAACCTGCACAATGTCTACAGGCTTTAAAAGCTTTTACACTCATGAACATGTTTGTTTCATAAATACAATATTCACAGACTCCGCACAGCCACAGGTGCTCAGACCTCTGCTGGAACAAAAGCTGGGAGATGAAGAAAATTTAACTAAACAACTGAAAAGACATCACGGGTTAAACAGGAGAGTGAGTGAGACGTCAAGCAGAATGGGTTCACTCCTGAGAAGAGTTCTAATGAGGAAGATTAACTGAAAAACACCTGAATGGATGTGAAGCTGCTACTGTGTCGGGACTTTAATCAAAGTATAATAAAATGAGATCGATTAGAATAAAGGAAAGCTAATTTTTAAAGCTGTTGTGTAGATTGGGTAAATGTTTTTTATGGACTCACATTAGACACTGAAACATGTGAACCGTGAGAAAGAATTTTGCTAAAGAACTTTGTTGAGTTGATATCAAGACAATATGTAAAGAAATATATTCAGATATAGCCACAGTTTTGTTTTCCGATAAAGACAGTGAGACAAATATTGTGCACAGTATTGTTATTTATTAATTTCTTCTATCTCTAAACTATAAAACCCATGGCTAAATCTCAGGGCACCCTAGAGTGCCACAGTCCCTCTTTCTGGTAATCTCTGCTATACGTTAACAAGACTGCAGACACACAAATAGTGCCACATGTATTCATTTAGATCAGCACAGACAACAGGAATGCAAGTCGCCCTGATGATGTTCAAATTTCTTTTTAAACAGTTTTTTTAGACAGATGAGACAAATTAAAATTGTCACTTACTTCAGGCAAATAGGTGGGGCCTCAACCTGCTGTTCCCTCCATGACGTGCGAATGATGATCCTGCACCTGAAGAAGTGCTTCAGCACCTCAGTCACTGCAAACCAAAAACACTGCAATCAAATTCACAAGCCTGTTTGACATGAATAACTACCTCCCTCCACTCAGCGATAATATAAAAATGATTAGAAATTCACAGATCTAGACATTCACATATAGATTTGGGGCAATCGGCAGATTTTGATGCCTACTGCTCCACTTGGACTAACCTAGCTGTGCACTTTAATTCAAAAAAATGTGAAACCCATCTCAACCTTTTTAAATAATGCCTCCAGTGTACATTCAGCTCCATTATCACAGAGATATGATGAATCACATCAAATTGTTGCTGCAGAGAAATGACTGAAATACTGAAGATGAGCTGCAATTAAAACCCAATGTGTTCTGAGTTCTCAACGGTTTGATCTCGTCATATGAAACTCTCATTTTCAGCTTTAAATAAAAACTCACATTGCCCTCTGAAAGCAGCAGAGCGAAAACATGACTGAAGTCAGCATTATTTTAAACACCCATCCCAAAGACGAGCTGCTCCCACATGTCATGTTTCGTTATGAATCGTGGAGGATTAAAAGAACAAACAGAAGCCTGTTAACTTCCACACCAATTCATAAAGAAAGACTTTACCCCAGATACGATTTCTGACTACAACAAGGAGCTGCAGAAAAGAAGAAAGTTAAAGTTGAGACACTGTTGCCTCTTATGATACAGTACTATAAATAAAAAGTCTCATCTCCAACTGTATGCATTGCAAGGAAAGAGTGCTGATTTAATTAGTTACAATTTATATATTCCAGAAATATTTTCCTTTAAAGCAGAACACGAAAGAAGCCATTTAAGGTCAACACATGGTTTCAACACATACAGATAGTCCGACAAGCCGAGCTCTTCATAGTTCGAGATGAGCAGATGAGGAAGGTCGGAACTTTTAATACATTCAATTAAGTTGAAATTTAAGTTGAAATCTGTGATTGAATCAAATCATGGGATGCTACGCCACTGAAACCTGCATGAACTACGCACCACTAAACAGCAACATGTGCAATTCAAGGTAGAAACAAACTGCAATGTGTTCAGACATTCAGTTTTTCCCTTCGTGTATCAAAAATGAACAGGTTTACATTTGTCAAGTTTGTCTGTTTAGGAAAGAGGAAATCATATTGTTTATTTTCATTTTTGGTTTGAACAGCACGTTATTTACAAAGCAGATAAAATATGAGTGAAAGAGGAGGAATAACTACCCAGCCCCCCGGGACATACCAGTAATATACAAAAAACCTCACTTATACAGTAAACAGCACCAGGCCGAGCCATTGAAAGGTTGAATAGTTCTATTGGAAGAACAAGAGAATCAATATAAGCCAGACACACAAAAGCAACAAGACGTATTCAGTGAGAACAGTTTATTGTAGCAAAAGACAAAATAATACATTATGTCTGATATGCAGAAAGAAAACAGACATGGAACTTGTGGAAAGTTCAAATGTTGCCACCTGACACTCATTAAATATTACACAAGTGATATATCAGATACATCTTTGTGTATTTTTTAGTTACCTCTTTCAGACCTTTTCCAACACCGACCTCGTCAGGACGAGTAGATCTGAGACGCAGAACAGAAACATCACTCAGAAGCAATTTAACCAACATTCGGTCCTGAGGTGAACACGACAAACACCTCAGCTCGTGGATAAGCATAGAGACATCGACTCATGAATCCTCACATCTGCACATTTGACATGAAGACGCAGGGAAAGGTAATAACTTTCTATTTCTCACTCTCCTTTCCTCCGTCTCCCCAATTTTCTTTCTCATGCAACACAATGTAATTACGTCTCTCTGCCGCCGAAACCTGGGCAGCAATGATTGAAAGAGACACACCTGGCCCACTGATGTCCTGTGGGTGTAGAGACATCAGAAAGCTGGTGAAGTCAACCACCTGCTGGGTGCACCCCCGCAGGTCGCTGCTTGATCAGCAAAATCAATCCACCACGGCTTTAGACATGTAGTGAGAATGACAATCAAAGTCCTACGGCTGGAAATGACAGTCTTTCGATTGGGATCTAAAAGCTGTTTTGGACAGTGCAGCCATCAGTTCTGGTGATTAGTACGATGACGCACTGATATCAGATGCTGTCAGATAGATGCCACTGTTTCCAAGTGCTCCCTCATGGAGCGGGGTTGGGACTGTATAAATAAAACTGGAAAGAGTGTGGTGTGTTTTTATTAAATCAGGGGCCACAATTTACATGAAAGGGGACAATTACATGTCCAACATCCTTGTACATAGCCTAATTCAGTGAGTGCACAGTCATTCCTTGTTTATTTAGAAAGGATAGGGGACTTCAGGGTCGATAAGACTTCAGCTGGGGCCAGTACCCACTGACAGTCTGATATAACCACTGGCACATGGTCAGTAAAGTACAAGTTCGCAAAAACCAACTCACATTTACTCTATTGTCCTTGCATGTTCCCTTTATAGACAAATACACATAATTACAGGCATCTTTCTATTCCCAGGGACAAAAAATAATAAAATAAAAACAAAATCCATACTGAAATAGCAGCTTTTTCCCCTCATCTTTACTAAAGCACATTACAGCTTCTGAAATATTGATTAAAGCAGCAGTATTCTTTACTTAGTCTTAAAAAAAGACATTAACTCCCATGTATGCTTTGTTCAATACATGGTTACATTTTGTTTTCCAATAATGTTCATTACAGAGAATTACTTCTTTAGACAGTTTTCTTTCACATGCACTTTGTAGAACATGTACAAACACATTCAATATTTAAGGTGGAATCACAGATATCCCCACTGAGAGGGTCATTCAGGCCACCACTTATTCCCATTTAGACCATTTGTAGCTTGTTTTTCAATACCACATAAAATGTTCTGCAAAGCCCTTAAATTCAAATGCACTGGAATTATTTTCATTTTATTTCTTACCACTCATACACCACAGGAAACTGTTACTTTAAAATGTATGTTTTTCAGCTGTTCATTTTGTATAAATGTTAAAACAGTGGCAATTTGCAGTCTTTATTTAACAGCTACACCACACATATCATGTTTAAATATGTTACCATGCCCCATTTATAACGTCAAGAAATTGATGTGGACCCAAATGCAGATGCAACATGAGGACAGATCAAATGTCTTTAGTTTGACTTACCAGTAGGATAAAGCAGGAAGGACAGCATCAGTGTCCAAAACTCAAAGGCCAAAGACAGGATGAATAAACACAACCAGGGAAACTGACAACTGAACAACTGACAAAACCAACTGGACCAGAGGAAAAAACTAGATCCACAAAGTTAACGAGACACAGGTGAAACAAATGAAGGGCGAGCAGGTGGCCCACAATTGGAGGGAAACCAGACAAAGACAGGAAGTGAAGTGCACTTAAATGAGAAATGAAGGTGAGCCATAAAGTAAGACAGGAAGTGACTAAAAAACTCAGGCAGAGCCAGTACACTGTGGCCTTCAATATAAAAAAAAATATTTGTTTTTGTCACTTCTTAAAACAAAGTTACAAAGTGCTTCAGAAATAATTTTTTCAAATAGCACATGAGACATATTTAAGCACGACTGTCCTGGATAAGTTTAGCACCGTGGCACAATTAACATAGTGGCCTGCAGCAGACTGTGAGAGAGAGCAAGTGATGCAGATAAAACAACAGAGAGAGCAATACATCTGAAATTCAATGTGATGCATTCATGCCTCCTTGTTAGTGGTGCACAACAAACCCAGAATAAAATAAGATTTAGTCAACACTTGGTTTTATTCTGAAGTAAACACAGCCAACTTACATTGAACAGCAGATGTTTCATATGAAAACATAGGAAGTAGATTAATAATTTGGCACCATAGGCTGTGATCTCAGGGAAGAGCCCGACATAAGTTTATATCTATTTCAGACTAACCTCTATACGTGCTCAGACCACAAGGGAGACGTGCTTCTAGTGACCTGAAATGGATAAATCCAAAACCAGCTATGCACCTGCATTTCACCTGCAGCATCAGACTGGAACACAACTGCTAATTATAAACAGGCATTAAAAAAAGTCATGCAGATTTATATAAAGCTGGCAGTGAGTGCAGCTCTGTGCAAAAAAAATAGAAATAAGAAAGTGAGCAGGGAGGTAAATTATATCCACATGTGTGTTTTCATTGTTGGTGCGTTGCACAGAGGGAGGTGGGTGGCGTTAAGTGAATATAGTAATGAAAAGTGAGAGGTGACAAATTGAAGGGGAAATGAATAAAGGAGTGAAATCTAAACGCTTCCGCAAATGTAATGTAAAGTGGTTTATATGTAAATCACATGGAGCAGATGGTCGTCATGGTCACCAGAGTCCTCTGCTGTGAAGCAGGATTTGTGGTTATCAAGGTAACTTCAGGTTTTTCAGTCCTAAAAAGCGGGTTCACTTCTTAACCGGATATATCATCATGGTAACTTATGAAGAACCACTAACTTGCAGCATAATGGTCCAGTCACACGCACACGTTTCGCAGAATTCGAAGTGAATATCGTGGGTTTGGGTTAAAGAGCCTCCTCACTCACACAGTTTGTAAGAGAATGTGGAAGCTAAGGTTCGCTCCTGATACAACTGAGAATGTGTGACTGAGCCCTAAGGATCAAGTTGGAGACAAGAGTTAAAAAGCCTGTCAACAACTGAACTACTGACCAATCAGATCACCAGAATGATCATCGATCTACAGGAACCTGAATGGGACAAAGGAGGAAAAAGAAAATTCCTAACCTTGCAAAAGTGAAGCTGGATAACTAAAACGTGTTGAACTCACCTCATAGTACAGACCCCTGGTAAAAAACTTTGGGATTTTGTCATAAATTTCAATTCTTCCACTAAAATTCTGCAGCAATTAGCAGCAAAATGACTTTCCTGCAAGAAAACTTTAAGAAATAAGCTGAAAACTCAGTTGTGAATGGATCCTAAATCCTGTAGTTCCTCTAGTTTCACCTTGTGTCTGACACTGACACATTCCCGAGACACAAGAAAACGCAGCGTCAGCAAAAAAAAGAAAACTATCAAGGGGATACAGTGAGAGTGACAGGTGAGACGGGAGGAAAGAGGGAGAGCAGGAATAGTGGGACAGGCAGTCATTGTTTAAGGCCTGTGGGCAAAGATGAATGTAGCATATATGTAAAAGTGTGAAGGCAGACAGGAATCAAGGCAGAGAGGCAGAGAGCCGAGAGAGCAGAATCATGGTTGTCAAGAATTAAATGGATAGAGAACTGTTTACCATGTAAGAAAATACTACAGTTCCAAAACAAATGGAAGATGAAACGTTCACAGTGGCTCCAAAATGTTTGTGTGTTGAGCTAAATGAAAAATTTCAAGCATCAGCACGAGCTTAAAGAATCTCTTCCAGATGTTTTCCCTGTTTCTGATGAGACTGACTGACAGACGAGTTCTATCTCATTTCCCTTCATCCTGAACCCACACATACACAGACACACACAGTCTGGACCGGGCTTACTTTGTGTGTGCGAGCATATGCATGTGTATGTTACTCACACACACACACACAGACACACACATACACATACACACACACACACACACACACACACAGACACACTGCTCTTCAGATGTGAAATGAGGTGGAAAAGTAACTGCAAAGCCAGTCAGGTGCCTGCAGCCATCTCAGGGATGAATACAACTATTCCATTACAAACACCTTTAATGTCGCCATGGTGCGTCTGACTTGCAATGCAGTCACATCATTTCGTTTTTCTTGAAGGTACCAATGCTGTATAATTTTAAACTTTTTTTTTCTTACTGCAACTTTGCCGTATGCAACTCATAAAAGGGCCCGAGCAGCCTTTAACCAATGTGTTTTATAAATGGGAGAACATAAAAAGTTGTGTCTCTTCCAAACTGGGTTTAGTTGAGCGCAACACATTAGAAACCTGAGGAAATAAATCAGATGACAGGAGCGAGGTGCTGGAGGTGAAAGACTCTGGAGAGATGCGTGAAAGACTCCTGACATCTGCGGCAGTAGGATTACTATAAATGAAGTGCTCCTCTTTCACATAGACTGTTTTAATCTGCCCGTCACAGCTGTGTTATCTAATGTAAGTTCCTGTTAGATTCATATCTTTTTTTTAACTTTATTTTGCGAACGATATCTTTTTTTAAAGCTCTGATTTCTTCAAACTGCGATTTTGTCATTAGAATTGCCATGAATTCAACAGAAAAGTAAATGAGGATGATCATTCACTATGTGCTCATCCATTTATCTTGTTTCCCGTGTAGAAGGCAACAGAGTGCACTCGTATATAATCATTTTATTTCAGTGTCTTGGTTAGAAATCCTAGTCATAACAATTTCTGTCAATAGTTTCCTCAACCTTATTTATCATCAGTTCAAAATGCTGCAGGAGAGTTTGGCGCACACAGTCAGGACAATAATGAACAAGCGAGAGAGTTATAGAGAGAAAATTGCCCAAAAATGTATGAATGTGTGTTTACAACTGACAAATGATTCTGCTCCTTAATCCGTCAATGTAATCAGAGGTTTGTTGTTGTTGTAAACCTTTTAAACTATTAGGGATCTCTTCCACCTTCTCCTATAAATATAAGTATTTGCTATAAAAACAATACAAGGCTGTTTCCTTGAAGCATCTGTAAAATAAAATATATTTTTTCTCCAAGATGCACACTTACAGTAGAAAACTATGCACATGCACAGCAGAAGATCCGTCCATACAAACTGTGACTGACATGTGCTGACATGTGCTTTACTGTTCAAACTGTAAACAGAACAATACTAGTGTGGATTGTAAATGAGCCTTAAAGCTCCACTGTGGCTAAACTCAGGCTAGCATGACTCAGATGAAGGGCAAGCTTTCATCTAAGTACACTTCCTGTTTACTGTGCATCTGTTGATGGAGCTCTCCTATTGAATCACAGCCTCACAAATCCAGTCTGTTGCTCCACTATCGCGGCTCAAAAAGTAAGATATCAGTGTGAGTAAAATCATAAACGCTCACACGACCCGGAGCTTAAGGCTCAAAGTGTCTTTGCAAGAAAATGAACTATGGGAAATATCTTTTTTCTGTACAGTTCCTTCACAAAAAGAGGATCGTAATTGGGATCATTTCCAAACACTTTCTGAGGAGCAAGCAGTCGTGTAGTGATGACTCATCCTGTCTTCCTGCGCCCCAGTCTGTCTCTCGAGCTTCTTCCTCACTCCTCCTCCCCTCCCATTTTCTTTCCTTTCACTTGCACACTTACAAACTGTGAGTGTTGTATATTGTCTCCATTGGTGAGTAAACAAAGAATAAAACATCCATGGTGACATTTACTCATTTACTCTGCTTCATCACATCTCTCCTTTGTCAATTAGGCTCCTTCTTTCTTGTGCTCTCACAAAACTATTTTCCTCAACCTGTCTCATTAACACAAACAACGTCCCTCTTGTCTTTTGTTCCTTTCTTTGTAAAATTGGTGACATTATCATATGATGCACAGCGTGCACTGACACCGTGCAGACAAGCTGTGACAGCGACGAGTGTTGCAGGGAGGCACGAGGTACTCGGGTCTTAATGAGCTGCCATACAGTTTGAGATCCCCTCCACCTGCGACGTGACAGTCACCACTCCCATCTCCCCTTTTTCATCTGATGCATTTATGTCTTCTTTGGTCTTTATCTGCCCATCCGTCTGAGTTAATGCACTTTTAACATCTGTTCCATTCAGCAGACGTCACAATAGCTGTAAATATATATATATATATATATATATATATATAAAGCGCTTGAGCCACATCACATTAGTGTGTGATTTTTTTTTTCTTCCCACAATCAGCTCCCATCATCTGCGAGCACGTGTCCACACATGTCCAACCTGTGGGTAACACAGCTTTATGAATATACAGTGAGTGACCTTGTCTCTTCTGGCCTACATTATCAGGAGTGTGCCATGGAGAGGGTCCACTAATGCACACTAATCCTCCAACACAATGACCCCAATCCCTTAAATCTGTCAATAGGGAAGCTGATGCTCCAGATTAGATATCCTGCTGTAATGATACTGACTCTTGTTGTTTTTAAGACAAACACACAGAGTATTACTGCTACGCCACTTGTCTCAATGAATCATTTCCAAACCAATTTAATAGAAATTAGATTTTATCAAGCTGTTTCCCAACCACCCAAGACTAATTCCTATTTCAGCCAAAGCTTTTACTTAACTGTGTTAAAGGCGTAGACTGTTGATGATGACTTTCATGCAGAGACTAAGGGATGACTCTAACTTTTAAAAAACACTTTCAGTGGAAAAGCCCACATAGATTTTGGATACTGCATTATAGTTGTAAAAACTGGGCAGTGTTGGTATCTTAATCATTTCTGTTTCTCTGCTTTTGAGTTCTGTGTCCTGTATGATACAACAGCGCCACAATCAAAAGATGCTGGGCCACGATGCGCTGCGGAGACGGCTTTGAATCACCGCTTATCTCCACGGCGAGTTTGTTTACTTCCCTCACTGCTGCCGGACAGATAAATCGACTGGAAAGGGGAGAGAGTTTATACACGTCCAAAAAAACGCCAGAGAATTTGGGAGAAAGTTATTAAAATTGCTTTTATCAACACTCCAAATCCACCCGATGCTGTTGTGCAGCAGGGAGCGGTGATGCGTGCTGTCATATCCACAGAGCGCCAACCCCTGAGGTGCAGGGGCATCAGATTATCTGGGCTTCTTTTAAGCTCGGGATGCTGTGTATGCACCGCAGCTCCTGGAACTTAATTTTGGCTGTGGTCACCTCAGAGACACAGGATGGAAGAGAAAGAGAAAAATGAGCCGTGAGTTTTCACATGCAAGCCTCCACCATTGATAAAATACCTGTAATTCTTTATGGAGGCTGTTGAAAAACACACAAAACCAGGATTACGTCCTCTTTTCTCATCTCTGTCTCTCTGTGGAACGGGTATTTTGTGTAGCGTCACCGAATCCCAGGCAGACACATGAAAATATGCTGCTGTCAAAATGACATTTCTGTTGAACGATGACATCAGCTTTAAATCACGTTCAATAGTGATTAAACATAATTAAATCCCACTGATTCACAGCAGGGCTTGAGCCTTTAATCCAAACCATTCACTGTGAATGATCCTTCACTGTTTTTAAATGCTTTCAAACAATTAATGAATCAAACTGAATTAGAACTTTAACAAATCTATATGTTTGCGTTCTTTATTATAGGATCCATAGGAAATAACACATCACATTTTGGTTTAAAAATAAAGGGTTGTTACACAGAAGAAGGCATCGTCGTTTTTCATTTACACATGAAAAATCTTACAGTTAAATATGTATTGCTCTGACTCAAGAGACCGAGATTAGACATTTTTACAAATTGTAAAACCAGGGCCCCCGGGGGGAAAAGCAGGAGCCTAAGGTAACTTTCTTAAAAAATTCAGGAACTTTGTCCACATCTAACTCAGCACAGACTATATTTGCATAGCATGCATTTGATTTGAATAAGTATCTGAGCCCCGTGAAGCCTGCAATGACAGATTGCTGAAAATAATTTGATAAATGTTGCATATTCTCTCACAAATATTCAGGTATTATTCTCGGGAGGAATCCTAGAAAAAAAAGTACAAAAGGCTGGAAAAGAATAAAATTACTCACAAGAAATAATTCCTCCCGTATACTGCATTTACCCCGACAACTATGTGTCGGGAGCCATTTCTACAGGGACAGAAGACTTGTATAAAAGTAAAAGGAGATAAAAAACATTTAGTTTGAGTTAGAAATGTAGAAATAAGTAATATTATATATATATATTGTATGTATATTTACAGGAATTCATCTCATACAGTATCTCTTATGTAGGTCAACATGGATACAACAGTGCATAATGTATTTACAGGCGTTAACTGTGCACAGTTTATTATATATAAAATGTTCTCTATGTAATTTCAATAAATACAAAGTGACTGATCTTTCTTCCAAAACAGGAAAAGTTTGCTTCATTTCTTTTACAGATTATTCACCAGAATATGCTGCTTATCTTCTTCTGCATCTCTTTCTCTTACACATTCATACTCTCTCACACACATGCACAAACACACACCCAAACACACTCACTGGTGCTCTCCGAGGGGTTTGACAACTGGCCATGGCATGTCAGGTAAAAGTGCCTGAGCCTCTGCGGGGGCCACGTGCTGCTGCTGCGGTTGCCCGTTGGCCCAGTTTAAGTCCACGCCGTTTTTCTTTAGCGCAGCCAAGTGCTTGATGTCCAGCGTGGTGAAGGTGGTGAACTGGACCTGGTTCCTCTTACTGGTGGGGGAATGAAGCGGCTCGCTGCGGTGCGGCCGGGCCAACAACGTCGCAGAACGGTTCGCCATGGGGTCCATTATATTTCCCTGAAACTGCTGCTGCTGGGAGCTGGCCCTGCTGCGGCCCAGGGTGGCGGTTCGTTCGGGAACAGCGGGGGGAAGGCTGATGGTGGGCAGGGTGCTCTCCAGGTTGCGGTGGCCCATGGAGTCGATGGAATGACGGGACTCCAGAGGGCGGTGGGCCTCACGTTTTAGCGTCGACACTTGAGCTGGGACACCCGGGGCCTGTGTGTCATGATTATTGCTCGCCAGCCACACCCAGTCGTGCTTGTGGTCCTTCGGGTCCCCGTTGGGGGTGGGGCCCGCCTGTATAGGTGTCTTGTGCTTACGGAAGCAGAGTTTATATGAAGCACAATTGACTATAAAAGCCAGGACAGCAACACAGGAAACCCCCACTAAGGCGTACATGCTGATTTCCAAGTCTGACATGGCTCTGATCGTCTGAATGAGGTCGCTCTCGGTTATTTTAGGAGTTTTAGGTTTGGGACGCTCTTTAATGGGCATTTCTTCTCCTTTAGCAATGTCTTTGTTAGGTGTTGAATTTGGGTTTTCAAGCATGTTTCCATAGCTCCTCCTCTGCCCTTCACCTTTAATAGCAACAACAGTGGGTGTTGCAGGTTTGGCCGTGCTCAGTGCTGTATTTAAGCTTGGTGTGCTCAAAGTTGTGGTGGCAGTTGTGGCAGTGGCAGTAGACGGAGTCCCTCTTGCAGCTCTGGTTGTTGTTCCAATCCACACAACATGTGGCTGCACATATCTTGTAGAAACTGCGGTGGAGGTGGTTGTGTCTGTCTGGGTGGTGTCTTGCTGGTCAGGTAATATGCTCTTCATCAACCACTTATCCATATCTGTAACAGAACGCTGGGATGTCACTGATTTCAGATCTCCCACCACTTCTGATGCACCAACATCATACTCTTTATCTCCACCTCCTCCGCCTGCTCTGCTGCTGCTACTCTGGAAGTTGGTCCTGAGGAGCCCGGTGCCCACCGCCAGCTTGCTCTTCCTCTTGGATTTCTGACATTCCTCGCAGATCCTTAGCTCCACCCTCACTAGCGCCCCCCGACCTTCGCCTTCACCTTGGGCCACCACAAACGTGGAAAGCGGGGTGCGGCGTACTGTGGCCACTCTGTCGTCTGGGGTGGTGACTGTCAGAGAGTAGATGCTACGGTCAAACAGCTCCAGTGGGGCGACTGCGCCGTCGCTGAACTGAACCCAGCAGCTCACCACCGCTTCCTGAAAAAAAGAACATGAGAACTCATTCAGCAAATCAATATTCAGACCATGCCTTCACTCAGAGCTATATGCTCATGATTGGTAATAACACTAAATTGCCTTTGCTAATCTCTTTACGATTACCCTCACTAGGGCGCTACTGTACCATAGATTACAGCCCACTGAAGTCACAGCATGAAATATCATTTCACCAAAGTGGATAAAGAGCATACAATAGAGACCCTTTGCACAGGAACAGCGAAAACAGCGATAAGGGTCATGTTGAGAGCAGAATTAACCAATCCAATCCCACTAATACACAATGACCCATTTCCAGTTACTAATGTCAGCCACTGGGTCACTACAGACCTAACCTATATTTTGTCTTTGAATACATTATGAATCGCCCTGAGCAACACAAGGCGACAGCAGCTTGCCATCACAGACACTAGGCTCGGTCATCTGCACTGGCATGGTTGTAATAGTTTTTTATTGACCGGGGGCAGAGCAGCCGCAGTGGAGGCTTCTGTAGGTAAAGTGAGCTGCCATTCCAGCAGCTATGTTCCGCCTAATTGCTGCAGCATGCCTGGTTTAGAAATGGGCAAGCTGCCACGGCTAAATGTGTGAGTGAGCTTTTTAAAATGATCATCTGTGCACCCTGTCTGCCTCCTCTGCTCTCTCACACAGCGTGTGATGATAGTCGGAGCTGTGGAGGCAATGAGTTCACATTCTGAGAGGAGAAGAGAAAAACATAAATATCATTACACCCCTACGATCATTGTTTCATAAATGTGCTCTGTCGTGGAAATTCCTCTAATTCAAACGCTTGCTGCAGAGGCCCATTATATCTTTGTTTCTGCACAATTTTAACCCAGCAGGTTTAAAGAGTAATTTCAATTCACAGAATATTTCCAATAGAGCTGCTCTGATTCCTCCTCATTTGCACAGGAGCATATACAGCCTCTGCTCCCTGGGAAGGAACAATTGAACGTCACTTGAGCAAACATGGATGTGGAATAGTTCCATACACAAGAGATTCCTCATCCTGCTGGTTTTTTATGAGGTTGAAAATCATAATGGTGAAAAAGACAAAGAGTGCACTGTTTTTCCACCTCCAGCAAAAATGTCCTTTGAGTCTCCATCAATGAAACAAGGCATCTTGGAACTGCTTCATACAGACAAGTTGCCCCTTTCTCCTCTGTCCTCTGACCTAATGTCAAGCCCACTCCAACAACTCATGTTTCTATGAGTGTTCGACTACAAACGACAGTTTTTACTTCCCTCTGTGAAGAACAAAGACGATCTTTCCCCCTTTCCTTTCAGAATCTTGTAAAACCTGGAACCCATCTATTTCTTGTATTTACAGCAGATCTAGGATTGAATTAAATCAACATTAAAATCCCCCAAAAAGTAAACACCTGCAATTTGGCACTTGACTTCAGCCAGACTATGATTTGGTGCTAAATACAATATTTAAACACTTAGAAACAATACTCAGTTCTAATGTACGATGTTTCACTTACAAGGGAGCATCACTATTTTATTTTTTTTTGCTGACAGCACAAAGCATCTCTGATGATTATTTACGCTGAGAGTGTTTCCAGGGTGATGAGTTTAATAAAAAAGGAAGAAACATCTGTCAGTGCCAGGGGCTTGTTGTTAAATACTTATACTTTTCAAGAAGAATAACCGAGGGATGTTTTAATATCTGTACTCATAGGCAAAATATTGGTTGCAATAACAAGAACTCAATACAAGGGAGAAAAACATATTTAAAAAGCCAATAAATAAATAAATACACATATTAAATACAGAGAAGACAGATGTAATTTCACCTCACAGACTACAGCGATCTGAATTCAGTATTTTGGTTTGTGCATTTGGATGAAACTGTGTCTCAGGGTTTACAGTGACATGTGGCCTCGTGGGAGCTTTTTATTGTGTATTTTCCATCAAATGGCTAAAATGAGTGTTGTGAAATTTAAATAAATGTAATATTTTGATTTGACCTTACCCATGAAGTGTCTCTCCTCTTCTGATGATGAATGTGTTTCTGACTTTTTCCATATTGAAATAGAAACACATTCAGATCAAGAGACACTTAGAGGGAAAATACTTTTATAACCACACATTGAATTGCTTTTGTTTATCTCTTGTTCCTCGTGTCCCACACAGTCGAATGGTCCTTCTAAAGTTATGTGATGGGGCTGAAAATGACTGACGATAAAACTAAGAGGCATAAAACCAGTACAAGTGCCACCTCCAACGGCTGCGCTGTGTGTCACACTTTTATGCTTTTGTGTGGGACAATTTTCCAGTTACTTACCTGTTTGAGCTGCGTGATCATCTCCCGTGTGGTTGCCGTGGCAACTACGGCCCTGTTGCTCCCGGGGCTGAGCTGCAGGGACAGAGAGAGTCCAGAAATCAACTGCACTCCCAGCTCCGTCACACTCACTTTGTCATCCACCACCCTGATGGTCCTCTCAGCCAGGACCGATGACGTCACGGGGGACAGCACCTGAAACGAGCACATCCTCGGTCAAACCAGGGAGGGATGTGTGTTTATATGGCGTGCACTGCAACTGCTAAAACTACACACACACACACACACACACACATACACAACTGACAACTCACCTGTACAGTCGTAGAGCCCACAGCCCGTCCCTGCAGCACCACCCCATCCTGCACCCTGGCCACCTCAGGGTCAGCCACTTTTAGAGAATTGCGGACAAGTTTGGTCACATCCACCTGTCAGTCAAAGAGATTCAAATGTGTGACTATCATCATTCCACCAATTCTGCGTCTAGCTGTTGAAACTTTTAAGAGTGTATGCTAAATCCTGACGGTAAGTGCCGGCGTATCAGATGTTTTCACCTTCCAGTCAGGACCCAGGAAGTAGTCGACAGGCTCCGCTCCAGTTAGCGAGTCGGGCATTACCTCACCGTCAGCTTGAGCCACGAAGGGCGTGAGCACCCGGAGTGCAGAGTGCTGGTACTGCAGCATGCAGCCTCGGCCTTTCCTCATCTCCTCCTCTTCCTCACTGTCCCACATAGACCTGCAGACACACAAAGGCAATTAAACACAATTAGCCACAGTCCAACACTTCACTTGTTTCACTGAGATAAATGACATGATCGATTGAATTTTCTTAGCCTGTATGTTAAATGTGAAGCTATATCATGTGTATGGTTAGTTTAGCTTATGAAAAAGACTGGAAATTTTTTTAAAAAGTCACACATTATATTTATGTAGTTTGTATAAAAGTCACATTTGACAAGTGACGTGGATTTATTGTCAGCTCAATTATTTCCTGGCCAAGTGTAGAGTCACAGGAATAGTCTTATGTTGTGTCCTGTATGTTGCATGTAGTTTTATGCAGACAATAACATCCTACTTTTTAAATTACCTTTGCACAAAGCCAGGCTACCTATTTACTCCTGTTTCCAGATGTTGTGCTCAGCTAAGCTAACCTTTGGCCACCGGGTGTGGCTTCATATTTAACCTACAGACGTGAAAATGGTCCTCCTCAAGAAGCTGAATCACTGTTTCCTAAAGTGTCCTACTTTTTTATTAATTGTTCTAAACACTTGTCTTGATGTGTAAACATTTTTCACTGAGGATTCTGTGTGATGTGAATTATAAAACCTGGTTGTTGAACGTGTAAATTAAATCCTTAGAGAATTTTGAAGCTGATGACTGTTGACATCAGTCTGTCGAATGCACTGAAACTTGATCAAAAAGGTTTAGTTACATAAAACTATCGACTTTGAAATCTCCTGTGGTGAATCTGTGATCTGAACACCTAGATGTGGTTTGCTGGTGCCGGAGGGAAACACCACAAAGTGACCTTTTCCTTCTAAATGAATTCAAGTCAAACGAACCAGGATCCCAATGGCTGACTGGTTTGTTTGGGGGATAAACTGTGAATCATCCTCAACCCCTACAGCAATGATCATAATATTATCATAAGCACAGGAGGTCTGCCGAGTGCTGCTCCACAGGTGGGATGGAGGGTTGGTGATATTCTTTCACATTGCGGGCGGAAAGCTCCCGTCAAGAAATCCAATACAAATACACATAATTATTATGTAGCCTGGGGTCAGAGTGTAACATGTGGTGGAGAAGCTGCCTGAATTAAATCAGTGTGAGTCGACAATCAAACTCTTCTTTCAATTATTCTTTTAAACTCTGGATGTTTTTTTATGTTGTACCAGCTTCCCACATCCAGTGAATACTGGATGTGGGAAGCTGGTACTGATTTTTCAAAAGTAATTAATTGCTGCAGTCAAAGCAAGAGTAAGTAAAGGTGAATTATGCATTTTTCAGAATTTGACTTCCTGGTTTTTGAAACAGTTTTAAAGTTTTTATGTCAATTCTCGCTTTAGTTACTCAGCTTCCTTGTTAATTCTTTGACCCTTGAGCCAAAAGGGTTTTTATTTTTATATTACTTTTATTGGCTTCCTGGGCTACAGAATCAATAAATACAGTATCTTAGTTTATTACTTAAACTGAGTAAAATTATTTATTGGGTTAGGGTTATAATATATTATCAACAGAAAAATAAGATAAAAACTTAAAGAAACACACTCAAGCTCAAGGTCTGACATCTGTCCATGTCTGTGCTTGTGATGCTTCTCTCCCACATACAGGATATGCACACATACCCAACACAGTGACCGGGCACAAGTAAGGTCCATACTTTTTTCATCATTAGCTCAGCCGAGCCATTACAATCACACACCAAAGAGATTTCTGACCTAGTAAGTCTGGAGCCAGGCATTGAATGTTTTGGGAAATGAAAGTCCATAAGAGTTTTAACCCTGGAGAAATCTAACAGCCCATCAGTCGGCCATCATCATTAGTATCGAGTGATGAATAATGACTTTGCTGTGAGTATTGAGTGAAACTCCACTAACCTTTATCTCCAGGGCAAGAGTGTTGCCTTTAGAGTGCCCCACCCACTAATGCACCACACACTGACTGACTGCATACAGTATATACAAAAAAATACTGGATACACACATCTCACTTTAGTAGAGTCCAACTGAGCTACAGACAAAAAAGTCTGCAAACAGTAACTATAACCAAAGATAAAGAAAGATTTCTTTCAGGGCCAGCTGCATCTGAAGCTCTCACTCCTAAATAGCACAATACAATATCATCTGCATAATGGCTGTTTGCATATGAACATGGCAATAAAACATGATTAAATTGACAGGAAACTCCCAGTCCAATAAAAACGTTAAGAAGAGGTGTGTGAGTGCAGGAATCACATGTATTCATAATCAGCGACAGATTCCCCCACAAGGAGTCTCCCTCCTCTCTGTCCTCACCTCAACCCTTTCCCTCAACATCCACTCATCCTTCCTCATCGTTAAAACTTTAAATTACACATTGGTGAGGCATGGACAATGTGATAGTGATTAGGTGGCATAGAAATAAAGTTTGTAGAGTAAAGTTAACACTGACAGTAAAAGCTTTTCCCTACGTGGAACAACAGTGTATATACTATTGTATAACAATGTAATATATAAACTCTGGGCTTCATATCTGTCTCAATTAACAATTGGAAGTTTGTCTATATGTTTCTTTTCATTGCATCTTCAGTGTCAGGCTAACGGGACCGTACCTCCTGTTGCCGGTAGTAACAGGGACCCTCCAGCCTTTGATCTGGCTGAGCTCGGGGTCGGCCACATCAATGAGCAAAGGCAAGCGTGGCATCCAGACGCTCATCTCCAGCTGTGCACTCAAGAAGCCATAAGTGAAGTTCAGCATCAGCTTGTTGTTTCCTCTCGTCTCTTTCCCATTCACATATATAAAGTCACAGCCCTCTGACACCTGGACAAGACACACGAGAGAAAAAAGGGTGAGACCTGAGGTGAGAAGGGGACAAGGAGCAATATCACTGGTTTGAGTCCCAGCCTGTAAATGTCTTAGTTTTGGGCAAGAGCATAACTTTTAAAACTTTAGAATCATGTCATTATCACAGGACTAGAACTGGGATTGAACTGTCATCCAGAGATTTGGATTATACTTTCTCCAGAGACATCCACTCGTAGAGGCTTTTCTGCCTAAAGCCCCGTGGAAAATGAATAAGAAAGTTTTAGTAAGAAACTGACAAAGAGAGTAAAGTGGGAAGATAGGCACCAATACAAATAAGCTAAAACTAAACAGACACAGACATTTTATTCATTTTGTACATCTTCCAAAGTCTGGCCAGGGAATCGCACTGCATTTCTGCTTGTGTCATGTAAATTCACAACTGTGCTCTCCGTGAAACTGTTACCGAATATAAATGAACTCTGCCTTACGACTGTTCCTGTAGCGCTGTACTGTAGGTGGGAGTATTGTAGTCCCCACCAGTGAGAGCAATGAGGTGAGAAAGAGCAGTGTGTGTGTTTTATTTAAGATTGGAGGCCTATCTCCACCACCGCCTCACTTATCTTAACAAACCAGTGGCTCCACAGAGGTAATTGGAGAGCACTAGACTGGAGAATAGAGTGCAGCACTGGAGAGAGGGAGGTAAAAAAAAAAAAGTGAGGAAAATGCATTGGGAGGAACAACTTCCAAGGTAAGTCAACTTGAGCTCCTGGTTTGGAGCATTAACACAGAAATTCACAACAAACACACAATTTAAACAACCCACAGAGTGAAAACTTTAATATTCAAATGCCCAAGTATAATATTCAATGACCTCAAAATAAATGACAGATTTTAATCTTAAAACATTTTGTGAAGGAGGAATTACAGACTAAATGATCCACAAATACCATATACGTTATTTGTATGTAAAGCTGCGTTAATCAGTATTTTACATTATTTTCAGCAGCTGTCTGTGTGTTCATGTGGTGTTGGAATAATCAGAAATATGTCCTGACTAGGATAATTCACATGAACGCCATCTCAAGTAGGAATGACAACTCGAAAAGTCTGTGTAAAATATGGTATGAGTGCAGAGTTGCCAACATAATCACCTGTAAACCAGGTGACATAATTTTGCACTCAGCTTTAAACAGTAGCTTCTCAGATGTTACATATTTGTCTCTTGCAAACAGCAAGTCCGTCTGCATGGCCACTATAGATGTTTTTTAGGATAAGCATTGGCATTGTCGCATTTCGACTTCAAAGCACGTGAACAACAGATTCACAACTCAGGAAATGGAAGCAAACTGGATGCATGGTTCACTATCGGCAACGGTTGTGCTAAGTTGATAATATGTCCATATGACTCCCAGAACACCAAACAAAGTAAATGAATAGCGCAGCAAACCTCAAAAATATATAGTTTACCTTGTACTTCCTACATGCACAACCAAATATATGTTAGCATGCAGCTAATCTAAGTTACTGTACTACTGTATATGTGTATTAATTAAGACTGTGGCAAAGTCTGTGGTTTTAACTTGATCTGATCGTCGGCGCTGGTCTGAAAGGGGTCACTGACAGCAGGCAGCAGGGACACAATAATAACTGGATTAAGTTCTACTGATACAGAAAATCGTTACAAATGCAGTGTCCTCTCTCCGGATCTTTCTCTCTCTCTTAAGCTCCCACACTAAAACACACAAACACATGACTCACCCTTAGAAAAGCCAGTGGCCGCTATGTTTTCTAATGGAAATGAATGTTATTCCTTTTCTTCTTCTATGGTGCTCTATCTCTATCTTTATCTCTCTCAAACTCTTCCTCTCTGTCTGCTCTTACTGTGACACTGACATGGATCCATTACATAAAGGTCAAATCTCTGTGCTTATGGACTGAGTGGTGGGATCATAAGCTCAGTCTCTAATTCCATATGGAAGAGGCGGCTCTCATACAGAGAGAGAGAGAGAGAGAGTCTTGAGCGTGACCTGTTGAGCATAATGACACAAAGAATGTCTTGGAGTCCCACACCATTGTGGATATAAATACTTAATGCATTCAAATTCTGTTTAATTTCCATAAAATATTCAGCAAACTGGCTTTGTATGCAAATTCGACATGGATGATAATGACTTCACACTGGTATTAAATATGAGAGAGAGACAGATGCTGCAAAAGTAATTTTTTTGTGTAAAGTTGTTTTTATTTGCTTAAAATCCTCCTTTATTTATCAATTATTTATGCATTCTTCAGATCTTGACTACCCAACGATCATGCTGCCCAGTTTCACACTATTAAATGAACTAAAGTTTGATGGCACTAATGCACTAAAGAGAAAGTCTATTGAAGTCTTATACTAAATACTGTTCACTGCAGAGTTTCTTAGCTGGCATTAAATGAAGGGACTGTTTGTTTTTCAGTATGCATGACTAATTTATCACACTCACATATATAAACAGCTTTCTATTCATGGTTCACACAAAGTTTAGAATTTGTCTTGAAATACGTTCATTATTTCAATCCAACGGGCCTGTGGTTGTATCCCTTTACCTTGAGTACGTCCTCCTCTGTTGACCTACAGCTGGTGTAGTTGGTCACATCGGTGATGGAGCCGTCGGCCTCCACAGCCATAGTTTTCACCGGGACTGACACCGCTTTACCCGTCAGCACAGCAGTGTTCAAGATATCGGTGTTCTGTGCAGGGAGAGGGGGAAATACAGAACAGGTTAGTAATGCAGGTTGGTTCAGTGCCACAGGTTTTCACCATGCAGGGCTGGATGTTAAAAAAAAATGTTTGTATCAGTTGATATCAATTATTATCAACTGAAATGTCACATTATTATTTCTTTAAAGATGGATTTTTGCTTCTGGGTGAAGATTGTGGTTTTAAACTCCTCTTTATGGAGAAAGAATAACAAACAACAAAACATCTTATGCAAGCAATATGTCAACATATATTGATCCTGTGTTATATACAATTCTTTACTGCGATAACTATTTATATTGTTTTATGCCCAGACCTAAAACCATGCACAACAAAAGTTTTTCAGTGGAGGAAGATGAAGTTGTGGAGGATTCTTATTGGCTTCATATTTATAGTGTTTATTTATCGTCGTAATTTTGGCAGGTTGAAGGATGTGACTAATTCATCTCAGCTGATTGCTCGATATTAGCTGCAAAACAAGTAAATACTTTAAACCTTTCCAAAGATGAATAGATGCTATAACTGCATCTGCATGTTTCAAAAATAATTACAGAAGGAGTTTATTAACACATTAATACAGTGACAGCAGCAGCAGATATAGTTGATTACATCCCTAATGAAATTCTTAATTTCTCGTTTCCCTCAGTGCTGAAGAAGGTATATTTTTCTACATTTGAGAAGAGTTTAATGTTTAGTATAACTTCAGACTGCATGAGAAATAATGAAAAAGTTTCCTTCCCTTATCAGGGTTATTATTTTTCTGAGCAAGTATGTTAGGATCATTTATTATTAGAGTGAAAGTAAATAGAAAGTGGAGCTTTTGACATGTTTGGTCTATCTCTATATGCAGCAGCAATATTCCCACCGTACATGAAAAACTGAGAACTGGACCACTGCATTATGCAGCATAATCACTGTTTGTATGGGGGCAGGGATGACAGGCAGAGAGTGGGTGTTAGCCAAGACTAACAAGGATTAATACACTCACAGGCTGACAAACTTGATTCATTAAATCACACTGATGCAACACACACACACACACACACACACACTCACACTCACACACACACACACACAAACACACACACACACACACACACACTCACAAAACATTATGACTGTCTCTCTCACACCTGGATAAAAATAAGTCCTCAACTCTGGTGTATAATCATGACTCACATTCAAAGTAATATCTAAACCTGATTACATTTTTAATCTTCCAACCCATTCCCCACCTTCCACTCTTCATCTATGCCAAAGCTCATCTCCTATACAACCTGTAACTTGTCATCCAGCGTGATGTAGCTTTATTTCTACACTTAAACTCCTTATTCAACTTTGCAGTTCATAAGATCTCTGATAAATCTTCTTACTCTATTATAGGTAGTGACAGTGTTAATCAGAAGCTCAGCGTGGGTTTTTTCTCCCCTTGTGGACTGACGCATCAGACCCCCGCTCGGCAGATGTTCCCAGGCAGCTTCACATTCTGAACTCTGCTGGCTTGACAGCTGCTGACCGCAATTCCAAAAAGGACACGGTCTAGTTCAGACCGCCACACTGACCCAAACATAGGTCAGCAGATCGGGGGGGGGGGGGGGGGCGCACAATCAGACAAACCGGTATCAACGCTCTGCGTCCGCAAGCTCTGCAGTAATCTGGCTTGCAGTGATCAAGTTCAGGTCAAGTAGTTTAGCTCTGTTTTAAATCTGCCTCTTTTCAGAAACAGCGTCAGATCAAGTCTAAGTATTCATTTAACCCATTTACTTCATTCAGTGAGTCAAAGGGCCAGATCCAATAAGGAGTCACACGCAAGGGAGGCAAACACCAAAAAGAAAAGTCTGAATGATCAATAAAACGTCAATTGTCAATGACGTGCAAAGTATAAGATGATTTCCTGCAGCTCATCTTGTGGGTGTGATGAGTCACATGTGGTTGTAACATGAATTTGTTCTGCAGTAAATATAAGCTTTCAACTTGTTTTCCTTTAAAGGAATAAAGTTCTGTTTTTTCACTCTGACGTTCAAGAAAAGCTTTTTTTTTCCTGCATGTGATTCCGGTAAGTGACTGAGATGAAACATATTTTCTCCCAAGTGTCTGTCAGATTCATGTTGACTACCATAGCGTGAAATAGCCGTATAAATCTCCTGTCAAAGACCCAGATGGATCTACCTTGTAATTTCTGGAGGTGGTGCTCCAAATGTAAAGGTTTCAGAGACAATACACATAGCTGTCCGAGCGTCAAGGGTAAGATTGATGCATGATGGATGATACTCTGAAGACAATGTGTCTTCTGAAGAAAACGGGCAGATATGGAGACAAAAGTGACAAACTGTTGACTTGGTTTCCATGATGTAGGCAGGAGAGATTATTGTCCTCACCATGACCAGAGGTGCCAGCCCCACGTAGTCTCTCCGGGTTGTGTAGATCCGAATTATGCCGACATCCTTCAGGTTCCCCGGCAACTCCAGACGCCAGGAAATGGTCTGACTCTCCATCTGCTCTGAAGCTTCTTTCACCACAAAGTCGAGCTGTAAAACCTCCAGAAGACCCCTGTTTGAAAATGTGATTAAAATAAGTATATATGACCAAGACCAAGTTTTTGCAACAAAAAGTAGGACTGTATTTTGATTGATTATGAATTCAGTGTTTTATTAGTTTGAACACATTTTCTTTTTGTGAAATAAAAACAACTGTATATTATGTTATTTGCTACGATACAGCAATTCTTGTAAAAGTTTAGTAGGGCCTTATTTACCTGTATAATGTTAGTAATATTTTTAGCATCCAATCACAACATTTATTATCTTCAGGCACAGACTCTGGGTGAGCACACATCTGAGAGTGAAAGGAAGAGGGGGACGCTGTGAGCCAAGAGACGGTTCAACGCTCACCTGAACCTCCCGCACTCAAACTGGGAGCTGGTTTCCAGTAGAGGAGCATGGTAGGTGAAAACTGCCAATACATCTACACACTCGAGGAACCACAAGTAAGCCAGTATTTAGATCTCTTGGGATAATAAGGTACTATAAGCTCTTTATCTCTTAGCTCTTAAGATCTTCTTTATAATTAAAGACTGTGTACACAAGGACATGTTTGAATTCTCCACTGGGACCCAATGCAGAGAAGCTGAAAAAGAAATACAAATCATTGGTACATCTTGATAATAAGTTATCCCAGTAGTCCAGTCTAGAGGTACCATATGTGTGGACTAGTCTTTCAAAATCCTTTTGTTTCTAATTTGTACAATATTGTGCAGGTGAATGAGTGCTGTCCTACAGACCTGTCATGTGTGAGTCAAAGGACATAAATGGACAAAATTATCCCAAAGTTTCTTACAGTTAAAGGTCAAGGTAATGAACATCCAATGAAATCATTTGATCAGATGTTTTTCTGAGGCGTTTCGGACCAACTGCAATGACTTCAATTCCATCTGAATGCAGAAGTTCATCCAGGCCTTTATCTCTTGGAGACATGCCTCAGGTCTTTTCTCTAATGGAGCGCAATAACAGATTCAGAAGGAGATGAGGTGAGGTGTGCAATCCTTCATGAATATTTGTCAAGATACTTAAAAACTACCAGTGAAAATGAAAAAAGGTTTATTTTAAATTTGTCAGAATTTCATGCAAAACAACCTGTGGAGTTCAAACCAAAAACTAATTCAATCCGCAAGAGGTCTCGTTTCCATCAGCAGGTGGAAGAGTGAGGTGAGAGTGTGAAGGGAGGATTTTTAAGCGAGCTGGTGGAGACTTCAGCCAAGTATTCTGGTCAAAGGATTGTCAAAGAAATGCCATTTGACGCTGGAGAGAGTGTGTGGGCACACCTGTCAGTGGGATGTGATCAAAGGGAAAATGGGGCAGGATGTGAATGGAGCTGTGGCACTTTGAAGTGGAGTGAAACTTTGCGCGGAACAAACAATGAGCCTCTATATGGCTAGAACTCACATTTAATAAAGGTCATACGTATTCAGATCATCAGAAACAAGGATAAACTCTGGCTTATCAAAAGGAACTCAAGGACTGATCACAGTGTTTTAATGAATGATGAGTAATATAAAAGAGGCCATTATGAGGTTATGTGTGGCACTCTAGGTCACTAATGAAAAGAAGCATGAATAAGTGCAACCATAAGCTTTTAACTGGAGATGCAAGAATAAAGTACCTAGCGCAGACATTTTAAAATTAAAAAATCAAAAAGTATTCTACACTTTGTGTTGCAGGTAGTACACTCATAATTAGACCGGAATTCAATTATGGCTTTTTTGTTCGGCTTATGAAAGCTATTCCATCGAGCTTCTCAGCTCTGAGGTTTAGAAGCATCCTGACAAATATAAAGCTGTTTACCGAGGGTCCGTGATATGAAGCTGCACAAAGAGTTAGTGACGACATTTCACCAACATTCACATGCACAAAAACAGAGATGAGATTTTAGCTAGCTTGAGGTTTAGCTAGATGCTATTTAGCAAGCTTTAGTTTTAGCTTATTCATATTTAGCTAGTTTCACATTTAGCTAGTTTCAGATTGGCTAGTTTTCGATTTTAAGATCTATTCTTTGTGCTTTGTAAATTCAGGCCTATTTTTTCACTTTCACCTGTTGTTTCGTTTGCTACGGGGCTCAGCTACGTTGACTTCCTGTTTTGTGTATGACCCGAAGCTACGAAGTAAATGTTTATTGTAATCTTAGCATCTGAGGGTATTTAAGCTTCTGGTCAGCACTAAAACGTGAAATAAAGCGATAGTTCCACAGCAACATTCAAAAGGTCTGCTTGTTTTCTTTCATGAGTCTTTCTGAACTTTTAATGGACAGATTTGACACAGATGGACATGACTAGAGAGGTTAGTGCTTGAGAGGGAGACACAGAAACATAGAAGGGGTTAATGCCCCTATTTCCTGGAAATCAGTCTATTAGGGGGGACTTTAAAGCCCCGGACATATCATCACTTCAAAGCACAGTGGTGTGAGACTGTGTGTGTGTGTCCGTGAGAGAGAGAGTGTGTGTGTGTGTGTGTGTGTGTGTGTGTGTGTGTGTGTGTGTGTGTGTGTGTGTGTGAGAGAGTGTGTGTCCTGGCCGGGGCTCAGTACAAGGACACAACTTGGAATATCTCTCCTTCCTAATCTCCTCTTCTGAACGTGCAAGCGCTTAAGCCTGGATAACGTAGCCGTGATTATGGATGATTACGGATAAGTGGGTCGGACTGACAGCGGGTGGTGTGTGTGTGTGTGTGTGCGTGTTGTGTGTGTGTGTGTGTGTGTGTGTGTGTCTGTGTAAGCGGGAGGTTGCTGGGCAGAGGTGGCGGCTGCTGTGTATGCCACCTCCCACATCAGGCAACATCAGGTGAAACCGACAGAGGAAACGCTTTGAAATATCAATTTACTATAAAGTCAAAGAAAATAAAAACCCTTCAACAGCACTTGGATTTACTCAAGGCTAATATTTGATTTTCTCGTTTATAATTTTTTTTTAAGAGCAAACTTCAGTCGGTAAATTAGCAATTATATTGACAGTAGTTTTTTGAGATAAAAAACATCTGAATTAAGTTTGAATGAAATAAGAAAAACAGACATTATATAATGAATGTTGGGGATATAAATTACAATATATATTATATTTGAGATTTTACTGTTATGTCAATGTGCGGAGGAAAGAAGAGGATAAAAGATACAAGGATTTTAAAGTTGGAGACACATTTAAACCATTTATCTATCTCAATGTGAGGGCAGTGACGGAAATATTTCTTATGATTTCATCTGATTCTTTTGTGAAGTCATCATTGTCATGAATGACAGCTTTTAAGTATTTTAAAGGGAACTGAGGAAGATAATGAGCCGAGTGGCATTCAGTCAGATTAATTTTATTTTTCTAGAACTCAGAGCCAACTGAGAAAACAGGAGACCCCAATTATCAATCTTCTATTTCTGTGCTGTGTCCAATTATCAGCTTCAGTGCTTCCTAGTTAAAACTTAAACACCGTTCAGCTATAAATAACTCAAATCTAGGAAGATAGGAGTAAAATAGGATAAAATATATTCAAAAATAGTAATGATTTAGAGTCGCATTCCAGTACATTGGGTCAGTTCCAACGCAGACTTGAGAAGTTAATCTGAGAAATCTTGTTTCTGTGGAGGTCAATAATTTCTGCAGGAAATGTGATGTACAAACAGCAGGGCTGGTGTAAATCTTTAAACCTCATTTCTCTTTTGCAGATTTTTTGAGATACACATGAATCTGCTCTTACCTCTACTGACAAAATCAAGTATCAAGCCTGGAAACAGATGCAGTATTAGATTCTTTTACGCAGAAAAAAACTCAATTTTGTGAACTTGGCCTGTTTGCAATCTGTGCACCGGAGAATAAGGCAGCAAATGATTACTTTTTGTCTGGAAGAGAGATCACTCACTTTCAATTTGTCCCCTGCTCTGTGAAGATAATCTAACGCTGAGGATATTTTTTTCATGACAACTGATCACATTCCCGTATGGTAGCAGTGGGGATTATTGAAATCTCAGGAAATAGAGGCAATAAGAGACAAAATGAAGTGATAAAAGAGGACAATTGTGTTTTCTGTGAAGAAAAAGAACCTTTGAAACCTGCTGGTGAACGCACAGCGGCCTCTGACGCGGCGCTGTTCATGGCAGTGGACTGACCTCTTTGCAGTGGTGGCGACCTTCCTCCGGCAGACAACAGAGACGGTGCTGGGGTTCGCTCCTCTGCCGGGCTCCACGAGGACGTCCCACAGCGCTGAGTCGCTGGGCCGCGCTGCGCTGAACAACAAACCCGTTTTCATTGCTGCCCTGCAATAAAAACACACACATGCACAGTCCAGTTAGTATCATGGCTGTTTAAATACTCAATGATGAGAGTCTCTTAGTGCATGTTTTTGTTTATTTGCATACTACGGTGTATGTGTCTGTAGATACGTTTTAGTTTTGCGTTTGTTTGTTTGTATCAAATTGTGTACAACAAGATGACTTGCTGACAGAATGATGTGTGGCAGGCTAAGAGCTAACTAGGTAATTTAATTCCCATTAACCCTGAGGAGAACTGGGAATCAGTTAATCAGATGTTTGTTTCAGATGCACACATCTCTCTAGAAGAGCTTGAAGGCACCAGACTGTCACGGAGCTCCGACAATCACCAAGTGATTTGTTTCTATGCAGACGATACCCGGCTAAGTTGTTGCATTTAACAAGGTTTGACAGGATCATAGAGCAGGTACAGCAGTCAAACAGGAAACACGTCTGATCCAAGTTTGAAATGCACAGATTCTCTAATCTACACTCGCACAGACACCTAGCTACAGGGCGGGAGCCTCGTGTGTTCCCAAAACAGGCCAATTTCCTCATGGCAAGGATTCGGCGAGGTGCTGGACGCCTTCCAGAGGGAGTTCAACTTCTGCTTGTTCAAGATCATCACAGGATATTCACGTTGGGAGTCATTGGAAAAAGCCTCAATGACAATGCATGTTCAAACAGTGTGGATTTAAGTGAAATCTCAAAATGATGTGTGACTAGAAGTGTGCATGTAACAAAAGGTCAATGTGGCAATGAAAGGATGCTTATTGTCCACACAATCCAAGGTTAACATATTCTGAGTGCATCTTACCTCCACCACCTGTCTCATCTGATGATACCAGGAATGGGAGATATACACTTTCATTACATCTACTATAAATCCTGTTCCTGCCAATCTGTCGGTGAACTCAGATAAATTTAGGATTTATGAGAAGTTTTCCACAGTACTCAGTGGCCCTCGAGCCCTCCGCCGCATCCTCTGATGGCGATAGATCTAATTTATATACCAGCAAATGAAAACTTGGAGATATCGTAGATTAGCATATTATCCCACTTGGAAATCATCACTCACAATTCATTTTTTTTAAATTTCTGCAGTCTTGTAATGGTTTCGAGAAACAACCTGATATCTAACAACGAACCATCCATCAGTATTTATGTGATAACAAAGTGCTGTTTGTCTTTTCAGCCACAAAACTGTCTTCAAAAAGCTGAAGTACATTAAACGTGACAGATAAAAAGACACACACCACACTTACATAAAATCTATTCATGCTAGAATAAGGGTCAGTATGCATGCCCATGTTCAGCAAACACACACACACACAAACACATTGTGAGTCCAAACACACATGTTCACAAATACTGATTTGTGATCAAAGAGCAACCAGACAAATCAATAAGCACTATGACTGAGGTCAAGGTCATAGATGTTTGACAGACAAAATTCAGTCTGCATGAGTGCACACACACACACACACACACACACACACACACACACACACACACACAAACAGGAATTGGTCTTTTAAACAAGCTGATAATTCTATGCAGGACAGAGACATACTTGTGCAGAGACCAATTTCTTTTTCAAAGCCTTGTAGCCAAATGCAAAATTACATTTTCATTTTAAACTTCAATGAATGTTCAAAGTGCAACAAATACAAACATTGATTTATTTACAAAGGAGCAAGAAAGTCAAGATGGCAAACCAGAAAAAAAACTACTTTGGGATAATTGTTTCCTTTCAATTTTGTGATTTCTTCTTAAAAATATGCTAATGAATTATTCTGACAGAAGGTTTTGGTGGAGCTTCCAAAATAGTCATATCCACAACCTCATTTTCACAGTCTCACCTGATGACCACCTTCGCCCCAGAAGTGCAAACTATCTCAGGCGGCTGGTATTGGCTGTGGAGGAGTCATGACACCTCGGTCTAGTCATTACATGTCACTGTTGCCACTGCTTTCACTCATGTTTTCTCAAAATGGTGGAATCTGTCCTGCGGTCGCCCTTCTCAAACACACTGGGGTCACTTCTTCCACATTTTCCACAGCAATTTTTGAGGAGACTTTAATCAGTTTGAGACTAAACCAAGAAAGGGCATGAATTTCTCACCCACAAGGAGACATGAGCCTCCCTGCAGAGAAACCTCATTTCAGGCACTTCTATCCCGGCTCTTTGTCTTTGCCAGTCACTATCCAGAGCTCATGACCACAGGTACAGGACAGAATGAATGCCGGCCTGTGAAATGAACAACGCCTCACCGCTGTTTTGCTAAATTAATTAAATCTCTAAATCTGGAAAGCTCCTCACTATTGTTTGCCGGTTAATTTCATTAGCTGGAGTAAAAAGAAAAAAAAAAGATTCTGACAGTGCGTTATCTGTGTCACCTTCATGTTTTGCATATATCAAAGTCCAACTGATCTGTTTTTCTTGTTTTTGTTATTCTGATCGTGCAGAGAAAAAAGAAACAATTTAGCCAGTTTTCTGTTAGTTCATTGCAAAATGTCCACTGTTCACTTTGATGCAGTGTGTGTGGTGGTAGTGTGGCAGCAGGTGGACCCTGCAAAGCACACGCATGCACCACACACACACCCAGATGCTCACGGTTAATCCTGGCAGTCAGCCCAGATCATCTCTACCCCAAAGGGTTAACCTCTTGATTCATTTTCAATCAGGGGCACAGATTATCTGGCCTAACCCTGCTGGAGTGGACTCAATCTTGGGCCAAAGAGTGAAGTAGAGCAGGGATTTCTCCCAGGAGGAATCAATCACTTTGCCAAGCTCCTCAGAGCTCGCCTTAACCGCTGGACTCAGCATGCTCCTCTAGTCCAATCTCACTCTATATGTGGCAATGGGTCGGATATAGACGGACTGAAATCACTGACCCACGGGAACTACAGCGGCACGATCAGTGAGTCCAAACTTGGTGGTATATCAGGTGAGGAGGCTGTAAATCCTTCCAAATAGTCAAAACAACAGCAGATGTTAAAGGGTCAGCGTCTCTCCACCAAATCTTACTCGTGTCATTTCAACAATGCCTGCATTCAGGTCATTGTGTGTGTGTGTGTGTGTGTGTGTGTGTGTGTGTGTGCGTGCGTGCGTGCGTGCGTGTGTGTGTGTGTGCGCAGCCATGTTAGGGATTGTGCATGGTAAGGATGGTATTTAAGGAGCGCGCTGGGATTGAGCGACACACTGCCACAGGTTTTATTCTGTGTCCTATATGGATTAATACACACATCTTAGCATCTCTCTCCATTTGCCTGCATCCTGCCGCAGATTACAGCGACACTGGTATGTTTGTGGCTTGATATCACTAAATCACGGGATTAGAGGGAAATTTGTCTTGCATTTCAGACAAAACCATTAAGCTGAGTAAAGACTGGAAACACAAGCCTCAGTGTGATGGCTTTACACGTTAGTGATCTGAAACATGCTGATAAAAAACAATTTCACTCAAAGCAGCAAGTACAAACTTTCACATCAGACTGAAGTGTTTGTGTGTGTGTGTGTATGTGTGTGTGTCTGTGTGTTTGTGTGTGTGGCTGCTTTTATATTAAGTTTTACCCAAAGGAGTCAGGAAGATGTTAGTTATTTGTTTCCTGCTCCATTAAATCGTTGCATTATGTATGAAGTCAAACACCCAGAGAACCTTGTTGAAATGTTAGTGGGATGTTGAGATATGAAAACTGGTGAATCATTTGCCAATTATTTCCCTGTTTATGGATGAATGCTCTTCATAACACCCGCACCAACTGAGAAGTTGAAGTAGACAGGATATAACATGTCAGTAATTTATGAAGCCAGTGAAACTGGCAGATAACACAAGTCATGGTGGCGCTCAAGCATTTCACTGCGTGGCCTTGGTGACGGGCGCCATCAGTATTCAAGTGGCTTAAGTAACCATTTAAATGCATGGAGCTCATCTCTTATGAAGATGCTAAGACATACTGTACATCACCATGATTCAATTTGGTTTTGGTCATTTTCTGCTTTACGTATTTTGCAGATAATTAAATTTTATGTGACTCAGTCAAAACACTTGTCTCAGCAACAAAACTAACAAGTTCTTATATTTTCTGAGATTTAGTTACATGGGGCCAAATCTTGATCTTGTTAAATTTACAACAGAATGTGTTTTCACCGCAGTGTATTATTTATTTATTCTATACTGACACAGGCTGGGAAAATACCTAAAAAGCTCCAGAGAAGGGACGTGAAAGAGTCATCAAAATGTACTTTAGGAAGAATCTCTACAGAATAACACAAAACTGTTAAAAATGTAAAACAAAACCAATAATTAACTTTGTCTTTACTATAAAAGCACCATCTAAACAGCTGTTGGATGAAAAACATTTCATGTTTAATTGTCTCAAGCTTCAGTTTGCTTTTGAAGCAAAGTCATTTGACTTCCCCTGAAGAAGTTCAGACTCAACTTCAGAGATTCAGAGATTTGACTTTGGACTTATTTCAAATTACCAGAAGCTTGGCTTTGACTTGCCCCCAGATGACCTCAAAACTGCTCGGCAATGTAGCCACGCTACCCGAGGCCAGAGTGGAATTGATTACAAGACGATCAGTATCCACCAGATGCTCAGCTTAAGATAAAAATATCAAATTTCCTGTAACAACCACAAGAAAAGTATTTTGTCATTCACTGAATATATAAATAATCTCCCCAGCATTTTGTGAGGTTGGTGTTTTCCACAGATGGAATCATTTGACAATTTGGGAAGCTGCAACTGATGCCATGGTAAACACCATCAGAAGTATTCAGTATTGAAATGCATTATTATTATTATTATTATTATTATATATTGTGTACAATTTTAAGACGTGGCTGATAACACAGTATAATGCTGAATTTAGCACTGTAGCACTAAAAAAAGAATGTAGATCTCTTACCTGAGTGTGAAATTCTCCAGAGTTGAAGTACTTGCGAGGAAAACATAGAAAGTTGCCACATCTGTGGTTTTCACAGGCTTGGAAGAAGTCTGGATCACCACGGCGCCTCCCAGCCTCAGCCGGAGAAAGGTGGGGTTCCCTGGTGGAGTTCTGAGCAGATTGACACTTCCTATCCGCCTCATGGGCGTCCCTGACACCCCGGAGTCTCTTCCTCTTCCCACGCCCACACGTTGCAGGCTATCCTGCGGGGTGCACTGGCCTGTCTGATCCCTGCGACTCTGGAAATAGACCTCCACAAGGTTCCCCTGAAGTCCTTTAATTCCTTCGGTCTTTCCAGCTTCCCTGCTCGAGCTTCCTGATCGGCTGCTCGAGCTGAACCAGGCAGGTTCTGGCTTGAGCTGTGCCACACAGAATCCACCTGGAGACACCAGGCAAGCCCCACGGACCTCCCTTGTATCCCAGAAGGCGTAAGCCGTCACACAGTGAGCTCCATCCTTTGCCTTGACTCCTCCACTTTTCCTGCCCTTATCTTCTCCTGGCCCCACTGTCTTCTGCCCAGCAGAGATGTTGCTTTCAGTCGGCATGTGGAAGAGGATCCTCACAACAGGAGAAGAGGAACGAACCTGGCGGCCCAAAATAACTGGCAGGATCCTGCGCCCCCGCAGCAGCAAGTCTGGATGGATTGGGGCATCCACGGTCAGAGGGCCGTATGAAGCATTGACAGCTGACTGGAGGATCCCGCCTCCTGCACTGGTGATGTAGAAAGTCTGAGTCTGAGCCTTCAGGCTGGAGTTCCCTGATGCCTCTGAATTGTCCTGCCTCAAAAACACATGGTCCACATTGACCACCTTAAAGTTGACGGTAGGATAAACTGGAGATGGTGTGAAGGACGTTCCGAGGTCTTGAGCAACATTCTGACACTCCGCAACTGGGAGGGGGGAAAACAAAGAGAGGTTAGTAACTTCTAAAACACCTCTTCACATCAACAATTCATTGTTATCAAATCTGCTGAGATACACATATTTGTCACTTACAGTCTGCCACTACATTACAAACATTTGACGGGAGGATGACGGGTTTGAAAGAGGGATCACGGCTGAAGAAGCAAAGCTAAAGGTGGTGGGGAGCCATTGGTGTTGAGTGGTCATCTAAGGGTACCAAGGGTGGTGAGACTGAGGGTAAAAGACAATGACTTCAAATATGGACCATTTCCACAGGTTGTTCCTGCATTGAAAAGCAAAGAAAGACTGAGAAACATTGCTTGTGGTGTAGGAACGAGAGCTGTGAGACAAACAGGAGAGAGTAGGAGGTGTCAGGCACATCTGAAGAGGTCGGATCAGGAAACTGTGGGAGTGTGGGGTGACTGTAATCCCGTTATTTTAAAGCTGTGCTTGCTGACGTGATGGATTTTTGAGGATGTGCGTGTTTGAACATCAGATGTCTGTGAAAAAAATTATTTTAAAATGAATTACTGTATCGTTACGATCGTTAACTTGTATTTACTGTCATTATTGTTTCAAGCTCTAAAGCAGGAGAGTATTACGGGTATAACTTTTATTTCCGCTGCACCAAAGGTCTCCGTTTTTCTTATCCCTCGACACAATTGACATTTTCCACTCTCTGCACCACATCTGTGCCGTGCAGTAAAGAGAATGGCAAATGCAGCAACTGAGTGGGAGAAAAAGCCACTGGAAAAATCCAGGACGCTGCATGTGACAGCTCCCACTTCCTCCTGCCAAAGACATTTGGTAATTTGCCATCCTGCGTGTCGAAGTGCTCCAGAATTAATGTGCATATGTGTAGTGCAAATAGAAACACCACCTCCCCTTTCCTCCAAAAGGTCGGAGAAGTTATGTTTATTTTTTTCTGATTCTCTGCTGTACTTCATGAATATATGTGTAAATCAATTTCCTTCCTGGAGTGAAAGGAAAATCTATGGAAAAAGAAAAGTACAGATGTCAGAGTTGATATCACAAATGTTGTAAAAAAGCACAGAAGAAGCTGACCTGTACCTTTCAGAGATCAGTCTGAGTTTCACAGGCTAGAATTGATATTGGCTGCTATGAATAATTTTTCCATGATTTCTGAAGATTTAAGGCAAAGCATAGATCAAATTAAACAAAATGCTGAAGTGGTTCAACTGCATACTTGCTTCGTATTTGCAAATCACTATCATTGCTATCATTCATCTATAAATAGACCTTTTAAAACCCATGAATGGATTTTTCATGTGGTGGACAGACAGATGCCAAATATCTACTCATTACATTTTTGTGATATATCTAAGATGTTAGCAATAAACAGAAATTAATAGTTGAAACATAATAATTATGTGTCGGGTTTAAATATACTTTTTTATTATTTGTATTATTCTAACAGACAAATGTTGAAAATAAATACCATTTAAAAAACATTTAAAAAAGTTATTTGGTAAAAGTTATGTTAGAAGACCAAATTATTTCAGTCTTAAATAAAGCCTCTGATCTAAAGCTCACAATTAGCCCACTGCTGATTTATTTGATTGATTAGATTTTAATTTTAGGAGTCCCGGCTGAATCCCCTGATCTATCCTGACTTGTGACATTATGAGAAAATTGAACTATTTGAATTTTTGTGTGAATATTAGCTCAATCTCAGACAGGATCGCTGAAACAACAGATGGTGCATCTGTGACTGGACTTGAAGATAAGGCAGCCATGCATATTCATGCCTCCTATACAGAGACGATATCAAAGTATGAACTCTATCACTTAGAGACGCATTATGAGCACAGCTGCACAGCTGTGTCCTCCACATATATACAGTTTGTATATGATGAAAAAATGCACACACTGTAGATATCAAGTGCAGATTTAAACCCAGTCAATCTCAGAGAGTAGTCTATCGCATGATATCTGTATCACAGAGAGACAGGGAGCTTACTGTGACTGCAGAGCCTCAAACGCAGGTTATCTTTAAACAAGCAGAGACACAGCTGTGCAGCCTCAGCTTCAGGCCTCTTTAATCCCACCGATGCACACCGCAGAGAGCACACTGTTACTTCCATTTAGACAGAGGGACAATGAAATGGAAAGAGGCCACAGGTGACCAGTGACCAGAAAATGCTTCAGGACAGGAAAATACAGCACTGTATCCTCTAAATAAAACAGGCACCTGAACACCTCATGCAAGAAAATGGTTTTATAATAATCCCAGTGTGGGTTATTTTCTACCACTCTAACACTTCCTCACTCACACAACTGAAATCTTTACTGGCTTTATTTAAAGTCTGTGCAAATAATAGCCTCAAGCAAATCGTGTGCATGTTTGAAATCAGAGTAATGGCTTCAATAAGAGGAGACATAAAGCACATATCCAGTCTGTGTGTGGTCAGATGCAAAATTTAAGAGGAGCATGTGTACTCATTTCATCTTCATCACTGTTCCCTTGTAAACACAGCTGAAGCCTTTGAGCTACATCCACTCATCTTCTTATAAGTGGTTTCTATTTGCATCAAGACAAGTCAGAGGCAATGCACAAATCAAAGCGGAGAGTCTTCACCTCTCACCAGAGTAAATCAGTCACAGAACTCACCTTCAACAGCTGCAAACACAACAGCGAGCAGAGACCTCAGGGCGCAGCTGAGCATCATTTCAGCAAAGTTGCCAGTTGTGGCCATCATCCACTCTGCTGCGCGCTCCAGTGCGCACGGAGGAAAGCTGGGGCGACTGTCTGTCTGAGAGAAGAGCGCTGGAAACAAAATCACTACATTGTCCGGAGTCCGGTGAAGTGAGTTCCTCTGACTGCAGAGGAGGAAAAATACACTGGTTCACTTTTTCTTCGACATGAACGCCTCTCTTTGATGCATCTGTTGACTCCTTCTCCCTGTGGTGGCTCTGGCTCTGGCTGTGGCTGTGGTTGGCACGGCAGGACAGCAACAGGCACGACTACTCCCATAATAGAAATCAGTAAACATGTGCGCTTTGACAGATTACGAGACCCACGTGGGTAATCGCCAGTAGGGGAAGGGAAGAGCCTCGCGCAAATTAAATGCACATGAGGTCAAGGGAGGGGGGGGGGGGGGATCAGTGATTTCACCACGAGACGCTTTGATGTTGATTTAACAGGAACATGATTCTGTGCTGAAAGGTGAAAGATGTATGAATGAAAACATCATAATGATTATTACTTGTTGAATATAAGAAAAGTATATACTTGAAAATGTCAATAATAATAATAATTATTATTATCATTATTATTATTTATTATTATTTTACCGTTTAATGAGGATACATTATAACAAGAGTTCAAAACATCAAAGGCAAATCAATACAATGCAATATCATCTCAAATCTAAGACAACACATACAAGGAGTAGCACTAGATTAAAAATATATATGTGTATATATGTTCCTGTGATATTGGGAGGCCTTTAATAATAAATAGTAATAATATTGATAACAATAATAATAATCATTATAAGGTTATTTATATAGCATCTTTCAAAGTAGCCTTTACAAAGTGCTTCATAAACACGACGAATGAAAACAAAACTAGATACAAAATAATACAATATAATTTAAAATCAAAGACAGAAGATAAAACAATACAACATAATCTAAAAGTAATGGAAAAAGAAAATGATAAGAAACATAAGTAATAGAAGAAAAAAAAACAATGAAGCAAAAGCCATTGGGTAACACTATGTTTTGAGAGATGATCTACGAACAGTTCCTCAGGTAAACTACTCCTGAGGGTCTGACAACAGGGGCCCCGACACCTTTGGTCTTCAGTCTTGACCCAGGAATATCTCAGCTCTTAATCACAGGATCTCAGACTCCAGGCAGGTGAGAAGTTCAGTCAAGTGGTGCCAAACTGTGCCATGAAGATCAACAGCAATATTTATAAATCAATTCTGAAACACAGGGAGCCAATGAAGGGAAACTAATATGGGCGGGGATGTAGTCATGATGTATGAGCTGTGACATTATTTCTGACAGTTTTGGAGAGAGGCAAAAGTTTTGTGTAGGTTTTGCCAGCTGTCAGCTGCAAACTCTCAGTCCAGCATCACATGGGATCAGGCTGTACTTGGTGAGTGGGATGCAGCAGATGGATGCAAGCACTAAAGCCTCGTGGTGTCACAGCACAGCATATATTTGGCAACAAGGTACAAAGGATCAGCAAACACTCATGCAAACTCCACTTTAGTCTCATACGACTCCTGCTAAACCACATAATGTCCATGTGCTTATAGAGAATTTGAGAAAATGTCACATGCATCCATGCAATATTTACAGATGTGAGATTTTCTTCAGCCTGGAATCAAAAAAGTGAATTACAGATGAATAGTTTCTGTGAAACTGCACTGCAGACCTTCAGGCCACATTTGATTTCTTAGCACTCTGTTTTTCTTTTTTTGTGTGTATCACTTCATCCGCCTTCCATAATGAGGTATACTGAGCACCAGTGCAAGTTCAAAGCCAGCACTGAAATAACATGGTGCCCTAAAACCAGGGTGTCTATAAAATGAGCAGCTTGGTGTCTTGGAGCGAGCCGGGGGTGATGCAGTTTAAGCGCCATGGCATCCGTCTAGTCTAGTTCTGCACGGAGACATCCGACTGAATGCCAGCATCAGATTTATGGTAAAGAACAGCAAGAGGGATTAATGAGCTCGGTTGGACTCGTCTTGTGTTCTCCTCTCTCTGACATCCCTGCTCTCTGAAACAAATACATTATACTGACAGAATATGTCCACGGCGCCCATGCAGCGCCTCAGTGCTTGTTTTATTGCTGGTGGCACCGGTGCCAGGGTGACAGCAATATGCACGCAGGCATCACACTTTCTTTCCTGACAGCAGAGGCTGATTAAAATAAATATGAGCCTCAGAGTTACATTCATGGGCCTCTAAATACCAATAAAACTTTGAAGAACTAATGGAGACTGTATCGTCTCAGGAGAGGGACTTGATTTGACTGTACACATCGCTCTAATGTTTACAGTGCAGGCGCGGCACACATGCGTTACATTTTAAAGTCACTGAGCTTTAATTTAAACAGTTTGCTTCTGTGTTTTTTGACTGGTTGTGATTATTAAAGCTGACAGAGGTAGAAGCTTCCAGCTCTGGAGTCTGGGAACGTCTCCAGATCTCTGTAGTTTTAAAAATGCAGCTCGCTGCTGGGGCTGTTACAGATGACAGAGAGGTGGTCACATGCACTATGGGGGACCCCGGAGATGAAGCTGCAGCCAGGTGGCCCAAAGGTTTTGGAAAGTTTTTTTTCATGAGGAGCAAACTGGGCCAAAACCTAAATCCCAGCAATTATTTATAATGATTTTCCTTTTTTTTTTATATGAAACTGTGCCTAATTGAGCTGAAACCGACACTGTTTCTTTTTAGCCACACTATCAGCATGACTAGTTACAAATGTTTGATGCTTGGTTTATCCACCACTTTGATCCAAACTGGAAGCATCTCAGCAACGTTTGGATAGTTGTCCATAACACTTTGTACAGACATTCATGGTCCCCAGAGGATAAATCCTAATTTACATTAACGATCCCTGACTTTTCCTTTCCTCTCTCTCTGCCACCACGACTTTGACATTGTTGATTTTTCATGCAGCAAAATAAGTTACAGATATTTGTGATCCCTGAGAGTGAAGTGAAGTATATTTTGTGATGTCCTGGTTTTTTCTCTATGGTGCCTTCATCAGATCATCTACCTGTAAAACTCCAAACTAAGAAACTGAGCATGTTAATATTATGTCTCCTCAACATTAGCTCTAGGAGTCTTTAGTCTTATTGGATTGTGACTGAACTTATCCAATCAATGACACTGGTTTGAAACACATATCCAGACTTTGGCTGATATATATCAGCATTAGAACATATTGTATGGACCATATCTGTTTTCCTTATTTTAATCAGCCCCAGTGTTAACTTTGAAATTCATGTATCACTCACGTGTGTAATGCAACCAACAGAATTCCGATGAAAAGTTATTATTGGCTAAATCATCTCACTGCTGCACTTACATTTCCAGAATTGCACTTGTTTCAATAACAATTTAAAATCAGGGCTCAATGGCAGGAAATGTAGAATCTGCACACTGATTCTTTGCTGCAGCTGAAGATGAGTTTGAATGTGTGTCTCTGCATGAAACATCAAAACATGATAACATGGATGGTTTAAGCTTGAAGTTAAAGGAGCAGCACATGCACCAAAGTAACCACAAATGAGAGGGGGTAAAAATACATTAAATATACAGAAAAGAATTTACAACTTGGTGCTGTTCAGAGGAAGAAAGATACATATACATTTGAGTATAAACAAACCAGGAGAGTTTATACCAGAGGAAGCTTTAACCTGAAGGTTGACCTCCAGCTGAGACCAGCCTGTGATGACTCAGTGCAGCCTGTCCTGGGGTCATCGTATGATTAGTGGATCTATTAACTTTCACTGACAGTAATCCAGCTCAGTGATGGTTGTGAACTGCAGCAGTGTTCCACTTTAATACCTTCTGAATACTTCTTATCACTCTTCAGACAAATGGTGATAAAATTTAGTCCAATCAATCCATCAAACAAGGACGAGATCAACATGGACTCATTCTGCTGACGCTGCGTCTGACTATCGCACGAATAGATTAGAAAATAATAGCAACGGAAAAAGTAGTTGAAGAAGCCCCAAGTCAACTGGAGCTATAACCATTTATGAGGCTCTGTGAATGGAAATCATTGCAAACTGCTTCTGTATTCTCTACTTTGATCTCTGGGGAGTGCTGGAGTCCAGTCTCCGAACATAAAGCTGTCATTACACCTGTGTAATAACACTTGGCGCTACAGGCAGCCGAGGGGCAGTCTGTCTTTTCAACCGAGATGCTGGAGCTCTGAGGGCTCTGCAGCCAACCCTGTGCCCAGTGGACGTCTCCATGCAGGCTAAGATGAATCACTGAGGCGAGGCCCGGTGCCCTGGCAGCTTCCCTTCGCTGACTTCAGCCAACATTCTTCAGCTGATGACAAATGAATGCCCTTCTTAGAGCATGGCTGCCATAAACATCAGTTTTCCACCTCTGCAGGATGCCTTGACTGAGCTACCACTCAGGTGGTATCTGCTCCCGCAGACACTCTGCCCTCAGAGCACCGTGATGGACAGGTATGAGGCTCGCCCCCAACCGCGCTCCGGGGAAAGCATTAACGCTGCTGCAGATGGATGGACACAGGTGAACTTTTCAGCCTGATCTCGTTTTTCTGTCGAACATTTCTCTCATCTGAGCTGGAAAAAGGATTTATATGTCAAACCCACAATACCCAGCTCCAGGTCCAATTACAGCATCAGGTCATATTACCTGCTGATGTTTTTAAAGGTTAAATATGTTGCATAATTGACATTAGATATATCAGGCATGAGATGTTTTTTTTTATTTTATTCATGCAAAGCTGGACCACCCACCAGGAAAAGCTGGCAACTGCCCCAGGGTCATACCCCCTCAGGGGCCCAAAAGGCTGGAGGCTCATTGTGCTGCAGTTAGTGTCTTGTAAAATGATAAATTGCAAATTTGTTTGGTATTTACGCTATCAACACTCAAGCACATTATTAAGTAAAATGATGGTGGCTGTAAAACCATTGCTGCATTTTTATATAATCATCAGAGAAGACACACACACAGTTTACACAAAATAGGAGAAAGGGGGTTAACTAGGCCTCCAAGGGTATGTATTGGCCCCAGGGTGCTCCAGCCAGTTGATACGGCCATGCATGTATGCTAGGAGGGATACAGTATATTCATCTGTATGTACCCCACACTCAGCCCCCTCCTGAATCTCTGTAGCACACACCTCCACGAACTTAGTGAAGTTTGAGGCCCCCAGACTTCAAAGTAAATGTGCAGCTCATCACATGAGAAAAGGTCTCTGAGTGAATCAAAGTCAAAATTATAATGTTTCACCCGGGAGATCCCCGCTGTGATTTCAGGAGGAGGAGGGTCAAACGAACGTCAAGAGTTTAACTGAGGTTTTGTGAAATATTCAGGGAGGCCAAGAAGAAGACGGATGACTCCCTGTGCCCCCTCCCCCCCTCTGGTGGCGTGGCAGACAGGACGAAGAGCGAGTGATGGAGAGGTTACAACTGGCGAGAATTTTAAACATCCATTGGCCCTCCAGGGACTCCAGAGACTTACAGCTCAATAAAGATCTGTGGAATAGTGAGGGGAAGTCGGGGCAGGAGAGGAGGAGGAAAAAGGAAGGGAGGGGTGGTTGAAAGAGGGAGAGGAGATGAAGGACAGGAAAAAAGAGGAGAATATAGGGCAAATGTATTAGAAGCACCAAACAAAGATTCATTGATTTACAAATTCAATCTCCTCTGTTTCTTTAAGTCCCTGAGAACAGAGAGGGTGTTACAGCATCACCCTGCGGTGTTTTCTCCTCTGCTCCTCAGTCCTGGAGCTTCTCCTCCTGTTGGCATCAACATTAGAATGAAACAAAGCACATTCAGAGGAGGCTGTGAGAGCCAAGAGGAGGAGGAGAGTTCAGCCATATGGACTTTGTATGTTCCTCTGTGTATGATGTTCAGGTTTGTCAGTGAAGATGTGATTTTCCTCATCACAGTTAAATCTCACCCTGTCACTGCACAACTGAAAACCCCTGCTGCCCTCCTGAGGATCGACGTGTAATAGCAGGAAAACTGTTGCACATGTGCCCGTTTGTATTTATGTCAATAAGTGGTGGAGAATGAAATGTGGAGATACTTTGACTGATGCTCGATTATCCTTTCTTTGATAATAATATGAATCTATAATAATAATAACAAAAATGACCATTATCACCCACAATACAACTTCAGTGGGGTGTGACGTGTTGTATAGTATTGTTTATTACCATATATACAAATTAAATGTATGTGTATGTGTAGGGTGTGGTCAGAATATATTAACATATATACGTAAATCACATCGATAAGATATACAAATGATAAAATCACTAATATAATTTATATATTAAATATGCACATAAAGTTTGCACAAACAACAAGCCTCTGAATATGTATCTGTGACTTTAACAGTCATCTCTGTAGGGGGATTATAAAAAGTACTAATCTGGAGTAATACCTCAGAAATTACTGGTGAATAATTGAAAGTGTGGATCTTAAAACTTTGAAACTTCCTCATAAGTCAACACGTGTCAGACTTCAGATTTCACTTCGCTCTTGTTGTACTAATACCCTGCTCATCAGGAATCTTCGTTAAGACCTGAATATCTAATTACACATGTCTAAAACTTGAATCATTTTTTTAATTCACAAACCACTGTCATCAGGGTATTGTTAATCTTTTTAACAAGTGTGAAGCTCCACAGAGAATATCCTAAAGCTGATTTATGTTCTCTCTACTTGTTGTAGCCAATTAAATCTGAGCTGGTGATTTAATCTAACAAACAGAGGATGTCCTGATAAGTAACCTGTGACCTGGCAGGTATTTATACTGTATATTCTTATACCAACGTGTGTCGACCTCTAACTGCAGCCTCTCAAAGCCTCGGGCCTCACATTCAGATTCACTGAGCGTTATGAGCAGTAATTACCAGCAAATCCACAGAGAAACAGCTGGGATACATTTGACTGACCCCATTAGGACACAGGCTGCTATTGAAAAGCTTTCTGCACATAAGAGCCACAAATAGACGGTGGAGTCTCTCTGTTCGTTAATTAAAAACACGTTGGACGAGTAGTTTTGTTTGGTGCAGCCACAGAAATAAACACATGTGGTGTCTGATATTTGTCCTTAAACACAAACCCAGGTTATATCACTGGAACACATTCATCTGAGGATTTATCTGCACGAGGAGCTCGACTACATCATTCCAGCCACTCGAGCGTCCACACATATAACGTCCCATACATAAAACATTAAATGCATTTTTGAAAATGTTAAGCCCCCAGTAATTTGTGCGACACCGTGATAATGAAAGATAAAGAGCCGGATGGCCATCAGTCAGCGCAGGATATAAAAACGTGACAGGAAATTTACTTTAATTCTCTTTCCCTCTGCAGCCAGACTTCAAATAAACTTTTATGCATTAATTATATAACCGTGAAAGATGGTTATTAGGATCTGACGGCAGGTCTGTGCAAGTCAGGGATCTCCACTGTTTGAAGCTGAAACGCTTCACAGGAGAAAAGTGTGAGTGCAGATTTAGATTTTGTTCTGTGACACAGAAAGAACAGCTGGAGGTTGGTGTTTTTGATATATATGTATATTTAATCTGGGATAACATGCACTTGTGTCCTCTAATGTATGCACTACTGTATTTGTATTTTCTATATTGACGTCTTTTACTTTGTACCCCAGCTAATGACCAATGTCAACAATGATTGGCCCCAGCCCTCTGTGACCCTCAATGGTAGAGGCATAGATCATGGATGGATGATAGATAGATTAATGAATGGATGGATAGATGGATGGAGAGATTAATGAATGGATGGATGGATGGATAGATAGATTAATGAATGGATGGATGGATGGATGGATGGATGGAGAGATTGATGAATGGATGGATGGATGGATGGATAGATAGATTAATGAATGGATGGATTACGAATGGATGGATGTATAGATAGATCAATGAATGGATGGATGGATGGAAGGATGGATGGATGGGGTCAGAGTCTCAAAAGGTCTCATTTTTACCTCCACCATGGAGGTCATGTGTTCACCTCTGTCTGTTTGTGAACAAGTTTATACAAAAATAACTCAACAGATTATCACGAACATGAGTGAAACGAAGTCGTGTGTCAGGAAAGAACTCATTTAAATCTGAGGCCAATTCAGTCATTTCTTGTAACTTTTAACACTGAGAGTAGAGATCAGAGCCGTTTTCAACATTTTCACAGGGAATAATTTATGGATCTCGATGGAAACATCATCGAGTATGAAATGACTGAATGTAAGGGACCGTTGGACGTCTTTTTCCCACTGTGTCCAGACAAGGTCTAAATATGAGCTGCTCCCGTCAGTGGAAACAAACTGAAGATAGACACAAGGACACAAAATGAGCAACAACAAAGATTTTTCTAAAAAATATCAAATTTAATTTGGTTATAAAAGTCGTTGGCTATTTTTTTCACATGCACACCCACACATAATTAATCACCATAAATACTGTCCAATGATTTCTCTTTTTCTTTTTTCTTTTCCATATTTTAAACTTTGATTCACAAAGCAAGCACATACGGTGGACCGATACATCTGATTTCAAAAGGACACTATGGAGAGAACGCTTGCAGTCTTTCACAAGGAGAGGAGATCTCAGTGCACTGAAAAAAAGTCTGCCGTAAAATCAAGTAGAAACATTTAGAAATTACCTACAAATGGATCTGAGTACAAAAAGAGCTACAGTGTTTTCGACACTACACCCAGTCACATGTGAACGATCGGGTTTTGGGACATTATGTTGTTTCACCTGTATGAAAGACGGAATGAGAAACTATACAGAAACAGCTTTCGAACAAAAGAATGGGTGTAAACTTATTATCGGTGGAACTTTACCTTCATTGCATTTCATCAATTCATATAATATCAATAAATAATTACACAAAATCAACTTGTGTCTGACTCAGTGCAACATGACATAAAGGAAAACTAGAGATCGACAGGATGGACATTTAAAACTAAACATGGATCCTTTAAAATCATCAGTTATCCCTCCAATCAGTAATCGATTACTTTCCGTCACCAGCACAGAACACACAGTGCTGGATCAGAACGTGGACTCTTCGTCTCAGTTTGTATTTTAAACACTAGTCCCGTTATCTTTCACAATGAACACACACAACCGCCGTGTCCTTAAAAGCCAGAGAGGTAAGTAAGTTGTGTTTTGGCTACTTGAAAAATACATTAGAATTTTGTGCTGCATGTGACTGATCAGTGACGTTCAGATTTAATTTTTCATTATTGTATTTTGAATAACATCCGTAAATGTGCAAATATAACATAAAAATATGACACTTTTGGTCAGACTGGGGTTTCTAGAGGACATATGTTTGACTCTCTAAGCTGCAGGTTGTCGATTGTAACTGTTGCAGAATAGAAAAAGATTGAGATTCTAAGTGAAAGTTGCTCATTCATGTTAAATGTAAGAATTAATAAAGTTTATTAACTAAACAGGAACTAAAGTTTTTTGAAGATTTAAATAAAGAAGTGAAATGCTGGAAGTCAATGCGTCTTCATTTAGATTCAGGTTGTGTATTTTCACTGCAGACACTGATCGTAAATTACAGGAGAAACTGATTTAACAGACAGGGGATGTGAGGGTATCACATCGTTTCTGCTGATCCGACCACATTTGCTGCTGCAAATCTTTTTGACATTATGGAAATATAAGAGTTTGTTTTTTTTAAACTGGATGTATAAAACATTCCGTGAGGCGACAAACCAATCTAAAGAGAGTCTGCAGACTTTCAGCAAATCATCATTAAATCATCTAAAGTCATGGGAATAAAGTAGAGATCGTGTCGTGGATGAATCTGTAACATGATGAATTAGTATGATATAGACCTTATGTACTTCAGTCATGTACAGGATGAATGTTAAACACGTTTCTCTCCAAAGAGCTTCAGAGCTTGAGGATTTGATTTGTGGTTTTCTGTGAGGCTTTAACGTCGGCCCTCTGAATCAACGACACAACTCAACAGTGCACAGGCGATGGAGGCAGCAGCACATCACTACATCACAGGACCAGTAACTACATGGTCTCTCCCTCAGGGAACATAAAAAAAACAAGTGAACAAGAAACATGAGGGGTGCGAAACATGAAGGCGTCACACACACACACACACACACACACACACACACACACACACACACACACACACACACACACACACACACACACACTCACACATGTCAGCACACGACACACGTCTCCAGTCGTCAGACAAAAACACCCACCTTTGTGCAATAGGAAGACAGACACACAATTTTGTCTTGAACTAGGCGTTTCATGACAGTTTGACAGCGAACACGTCTTAATTATTTCATCATCGGAAAAAAAAAAAAGACAAAGCACAAGCGACCCATCGTAAAACAACTCCAAAAAAGTGGCGGGAATCGGCCTTGTGATCAGACGAGGGATGTCACATTGTTTTCATAAAGGCCACTGACACAGCTGAGCTCGCCTGGTGGTTCTGACGTTAATGCCCTGTTGCCGTTCAACTTCTTTTTCCTCCTTCAATCCCTCTCATCGCAGAAAACTTCTCTCTGCTGCATCATAAGTGGAAATCTTCCTCCCTCCACACACATGCTACCACCTCTCTGTGATATTGCACTGAATAAAGCCTTTTTAGAGTTTAGCAGCCAGCATTGCTTCACAGAATGCCTCAGGAACAGTGTAGTCTATACGAGGAGCACGGTGCCTTGTGGTGACGCGAATACTCCAGGAAAATGTTCTTCTTTTTAAAGTTTTGGCTGAGAAAAGCTCGTCGGAAACGTCGGAGTGACCCCGCGCTTTGTTTTCACAGCTACCCTGCTTGAAATAAATATAGTTTCTTTGACTAATGGTGAAGAAAAGAGAGAAATACATGTCATGAAAATCCTAGTTTTTTTGTTTTTTCTTCTGGATTTTAAAATACATCACAGTAATATGTTGTGTCTGCAGGTGACCCCCTCTCTTTGATTTTGGCACTGCACTGTACATCATTTAGTTGATCAACATGAATAATTGTATCACTGGTTATATTTGAATAAACAGACTCAGTGTGCATCCTCTCTGTTGATTGTATGGATGCATGATACAGAGCCTGGCCTGTGCACATATTCTACATATATGCTTTGTTTTTTTATTTCACAGGGGAGAGTCTCTTCAGCAGTTTCTTCCCCTTGGAAAGTAGTCCTTTCTTCTTCTTGTTGGCCATGTCTTGAGGGTCCCGGGGGTCCAGCGGGACGTGGGGGCCCCTCATGGGGCTGAGGGGCCTCATGGTGCCCGGCAGGAGAGGGCGGACGATGGGGGACGGCGCTCGGACGGGCGTGGCGCCGTTGTTGTTGGCCGTGTCGGAGGTTTCTGTGGTGACCTGGGGAGAGAGGCGATGGGGGAGGTGTGGAGGCAGGGGGCAGCGTATTACAAAAGAACGGACACAGACACACGGTCAGTCTGTGGTGAAGATGTGATGTTCAATCACTGAATCAAATTCTAGAAATAATTTGTGGGAAAACATTTTGAATCACTAAAGACTTAATATTTGTCAAAGTTGAAGCAGATTCAGTTTGAGAGCTGCTTCTAGGGATGAATCAGATCCACAGTATAATGTTAAACTACTAATAACACATTTTAAACAGTAATTTGAATAACTAGGAATAATAGACCTGTTCATTTGACAGAAGAGATATACGTCATGTTCACACACACACACACACACACACACACACACACACAGTACAGGTATGCAGAGGGAACAGCGAGCAGGAAGCCATTAAATGCAGTTAGCACACCACAGAGCTGGAGAGGTCCACCATCAGGAACATACAGTACGATCATATACAGAACAACACCCAGGGACGCAACTGTAGATACCAGGCTTCTCATCTAATGCAGCAGCACGATGCACCTCTCTGCGTTTCACCACTTTAATGAAGATTATTGTGACGTCTGCCAAGGAGTGCATTGTTTGTTTGTTAACAGGGTAACGCAAAACCACTAATACCATAACACTTAGTGGGATGTGTTGTGTTAGTCGAGAAAGGTCCCATTGAATTTTGGTGTGGATTCAGAACAGGGATGTTTTTCTTTCTCTAACATTGTGAAGTGTTTTTGAACATTTTCATTTAATTTGCATCGTATTTAAAAAAATCAGGGATGTTAAGGAGGCTGATATCTAGAAGTGTGTGTCTGAAGTTGGTGCAGATCCAAATGAAAGTCCAGATTTAGTGAATTGAAAAGTCACGAGGCGGAGGTGTGAACTCTACACCCTTCTAGTTTGTATCATGATATCATGAGGTCTGAGTATGGATCACTCAGAGTTTGGTCCAAATGATCAATATGTCATAAATATTAAACCTTTCAAAGTTTAATTGATTCTGTTCAGAGATGTGATTAAATTAAACATTTTGTTCCATCTCAATTAAATGAGATTAAATGATGTACCTGATCAAACACCCGAGGTAAATAACTTCCTGATTTCTGTTATCAGGAAGCAAAGCATTGAGGAAGTGTTTCCATTACAGCAGCGTTTAAAAGCCTTTCCTGTGACCGGCTGTGTGCATTAGAGCCGCGAATTTGGTATCTCAAGTTGCCGACTTACTGTACGAGGCAGACAGAGCCGTTTATGGTGTGAAATGAACAATCTTCTTCTGTTTGTTTTGTTTTGTTTTGCCAAGCGGGTGAGGAAAAACAAAAAAACGAAATCAGACGTGGCAGCATCGTCACCGTCGGGTAAAAAAAAAACACCACTATGAAAACTGAAAACAACAACGACACCAACACACACGAACACAGAGCAGGAAAAAAAGAATGTTTTTAATATCCAATTTCTTCTTTTATTGTTTATTGTAACAATACAGTATGGACGTCTCAGTGCTGCGGTTAGTTCTGTCTCTTGAGCTCAGAGCAAACATGGCGTATCCACTGTCAACATGGCTGAAAAATAGATCTGATGTGTGTGCAATATACATAAAGAAACAAAGCCTCTTTAAGGAAATACAGCAGTCGAGCCAAGAAAGTTAATATAAAATGTATCAAGTTTGAAAAAGGCATGCTTTTCCTCTCTGGTTTAACTTTTCTTCTTCCGTGTCATTTGGTAGCAATTGTGTTAATAAAGCACTTTTTTTTTATTATACACAATAACCACAATGTTTTTGTTTCAGTGCAAAGAGGAACCAAATTACGCTGTGTAAGGAATGAGCTGAGCCTTTTTCAAGTCCTCCTCCACCAGTGCTGCATGCATAAGTCACCCACAGAGCTCCCACAGTCTATCCTCTCTCTGTCCATTGTCAGGCTTTGCTTCTTCCTTTCTCTCAGAAAGGTGTCAACACGGGATTTTTGTCCCCTTTTCAAAAGGGTGAGAGGGGAGGAGGGCGGGGGAGTTGTTAGTTTGTACAGAGTCACCACTGTCACCACATGGACAAACACACACAATGAACAGCACACAGACGGCAAAGTGGAGGAAGCGAGAGACGGAAATCAAGAGAGAGGACGGAGGATGGATGAACACAGGGCCTAGCGCTGAGAGCGGCGATGATGATGTACCCGTTTGCCCTCTGGGATGGCGGCAGCAGAGTTGGCGGGCGGCCGGTTGGCAGGCTCTTCCTGGGGGTAGTGGGACGGAGTATCGGTCAGATACACCTCCACGTCATCAGGCACTTCTTCCAGGAAGTTAGAGGGAACCAGACCACGGTGGCCGTTCATCTCACCCTGTGGACGGAAACGAGAGGAGTGAGTCAGTTTCCATTTATACTGTAGATTTTCTCCTCTTCAATAATAAAATTATGATATAACCCACAAGAAAAGACCCGTTAGAAGAAGAATTAGACATTTTGTGACATATGCTCATTTGCTCTCTTGATGAGAACATGTGGAGTTAGCCGAGGCTGGAACAAACACTGGAAACAGGAGGCACAAACAAACAGCACCTGCTCCGTCTAAAGGGAAAAAATTGTTTGCCTGTCAACACCTCACAAGAACTAACTTGTTATATTTGTTATTGAAAGGGATTAAGCCTCCACTCGTCGTCTGTACAGTTCCGTTTTTGTACATATCATTGAGGTATTAAGTGTTTTAATAGAAGAAGAAGCAAACGTGGAGAAGCAGCACTCACGTAATAGAACCCGTCTTCATCGATGTCGGCAAACACAGCGATGATGTCGCCAGCACAGAAGGTCAGCTCAGCCTATCAGGAGACAGAGAAACAAATATACTGATTTTAAGATTTCAATCATTCGTGTTTATCTATGATGCATTTTAAGCTGTTTAGAAAGGTAGTGTGGAATAATATATTTTACTTTATCTTTTGTGTCTTTGTTCGACCTAAATCAAGCAAAAAGGCAACATAGATTTACATTGTACACTTATTATTTACTATATTAATTACTCTGTCCAACAATGGCCACAGTTATACTTTAGGTCGATTACACTAGTTTGAAATAAAGTCCCAAAACAAACACGTAGCATAAATCACAACAGTTTTAGCGCCTTGAAAAGGTTTAGAAGAAACATCATGTTGGTGGCATTAGTCTGTCTAGCGTTCAGCAGTGATACCTCGACATCAACATTAGGGGAGCTCTCTCGGGGGTCGTAGTCGTACAGAGCCACCATCCTCCTCGAGGCCTGATCTCGACGGAGGCCTCTCCTGTTCTGCTCTGGAAGTGGTAATAGACACAGTTTTAACCAGAGGTGTTTCGCGAACATTTAATTCTTCCATAACTGCATGTATGACTGTGTTATACCTATTCTGTCCACAGGGGTGCTGAGTGGCAGGAAACCCTGTTTGATGAGCTGGTCCATGGTTTCCTCGTCCTCCGCTCGTATCTCCGACACCATGTTACAGGGGATCAGCCCCATCCTGCCCCTCACTTCTCCTCTGTAGAACCCGTCTGTGTCTTTATCACCATACACCTGCAGAAAAAGAGCGATGTTTAGAGCTCCGGCTATAAACATGTACTGTACTTTTTTTCTAGAATCGCATTTTTACTTAAATGGTATCAAACGTTTAGTAGTCTAGACACATCTTAAACTAATAAATGCACAGAGGAGGAGAGAATGATCCAGAATGGAGTAAGTGAAGGTGTCTGGTCATCTCAAATTCAAAACCCCCACCCGAATGATCTGCCCCTCTTTGAAGGGCAGCTCCTCATCAGCTGCGTCGGGGTTAGGTGACATGGAGAGAGGATCGTAGTCAAAGAGGGCCACAAAGATCCGGAACGACTCCTCAGTCTCTGACTCGTCATAGTACGTGGGAGAGCGGCGATCTCTGTATCCATCTTTAAAACACGAAAGACAAAGAACAAATTAAAAAAAAAGAAGATCCTGCATCACCTGACAGGGCAGCTGACAAGAAACAGCTGCTTTGTAGGAGACTGATTTTTTTTTATAGATTTTAGATTTTTGTCTCCTGTGAAATGAGCCTGTGTTTGTGCTGTGCAGCAGATTTCAGGGCTCAGCAGCAAAACTCAGGATCTATACCATGTGTATCTATAATAAATTACTATAATGCAGAAGTCTATAGGTTTACATAGTGGTGTAGCTTAGCCATGCTTTAATCAAAGGAAATCAAGGAGGAGGATTTTCCTCTTTTTAAATCTTACTGATTTGATCATGTAGTGTTGCATGACAGATTTGATTTCCTTGTCCAGTCATATATTTGTGCCTGTAAGCATGCAGGAAGAAATCTGTGCTCAGTCAGCTATTTAAATCATTTACTATCGCACATGCACCCGCCAACACACACTACATGTGCTCTATTCAAATGGTTTTCTCCATCTTTATGCTTGTATACGCAGTGAGGGACAAATGAGGAGCAAGACAAAAACATGGTGCAATGCAGAGAAGTGATTCAGGGACATAACAACATCAACAACACACAACACTAACATGCATACTACAACTTTCTATGTACTTTATATGAAAACATAACATTTAGCGAAAGTAGAATTATCTCTCCACACATTGCCAACCTGGCAGCAGATGTTAAGCAGAAATGGAAGAGGTGTTGTGGAAAATGTACCTGCTAGCAAAGTGTAATACTGTGGAGTTGATGATGATGTGAAAAGCATCACGTCTAAGTCAACCTACAGAACGTCTGGGAACTGGACTGTTGTTTTTACGTGTTGGTAGGACAACTGCATATCAGGCAGCTGCTGTTTCAAATGTCCAACAAACATCTAAAGAAACAAAAAGCAGTGACAGTGTAGTCATTCTTTAATGTCTACCTTCTCTTCAGGATTTCATGCACAGACGCTCCCGTGATAAGTGTGGTCGGTGTGTTTGTACCACTAAGGGAAGGGGTATATGGCAGGCATCAGTTCAGTGCAGTGAGTGATGCATTCACTGAGCAGTCCATCAATCATTAATCATCTGCAACTGTGGAAACATTCATCCTGGACCCCTGCTATGGATTGCCAGTGGGTCCACCATTTCAGTGCAGTGCAGTCATGCTGTTCGACTGGAAGCATAATAATCACTATTATTATTCGAGACAGAGAAACAGGCATCTTGCAAGTGTCCACAGCTACTGTTTGCCAGTTGCCAGTCGGTGGTGGCCTTTCTGTTGCCATGCTGTGGTGGTAAAATACAGGACTGCAGGCACATACCATGGGGAGACCTGGTGCCGCCCATGTGCCTGCGGGATGACCATGTCCTGTGGCGGGCTACTTTGCCATAGTAAACATCCTCGGTGATGGGGGAGAGGTTTCCCTCACTGTTATTCTCAGAGGTTACCTCTACGGGAAACACCAATTAAAGGGTGATGGGGTTACAACGCAAAGCACAACCTTCCCCTCCCAAAAGGTCAACTGAAGATTCATGTTGTCACCTCACAACTACAAATGCACACAGGAAAGCAACTGCACATCATTATATTCTCTACAACATCTAACTTATGTTCAGGTAGTGAAGGGCATGAGCATGGTTCATACACACAGAGGTGATCTGGAGACACAGAGAAGCTCATGAAGGCTTTAACAGAGAAACAAACACTACTGTAACTACGTCCCACACGCAACCACAATTATTTCAAAATCTTCCCTTCATTTCTCTCCACAGCCACCTTCCCATACTGACCAATGGAGGGGACCATTAGAGGTCGTCTCTGAGGTTGAGGACCGCCATGATGGTGAATTCTTCTTCCCGCCTCCCGGTTATGACTGCCCCCACCCGGGGTGTTTGTCTGAAATGCACATAAACACAGGAAACATTCACAAACATTAGATATTTCACAAGTTTGCTCACAGAGACGTGGACAAACTTGCAAAATAGTATGTGACCAAAAAAAAAACAACAACTCACATTTAATACAAATTGCATGTAAACAAAATCATGCAGCACTCACAGACAGGCACACTGGAACAAACAGACGTTTAGACACACACTCCAACGCGCACAAGCCCACAGGAAATGTTCACAATCTAAATCAAGCAAATACTAATGACATCGTTAAAATATATGTAAAAGCCCGTACAGATGACAGAGTAACACTAAACTGTCAAACACAGCTTATCTGACATGCTGAGCACATTCAAACCCTGTGAATCACCTTTTCTCTCCATGATGCTGACAACTTCAATCACAATCTACTCAAACACAGACCATGGAAAGGATTTTCCAGACACCGCCACGACCTCTGGCTACCTCCGATCCAGGTCATAGTCTGCACCGCACACACAGGCTGCTACACAACTTGTATAATCTCAAAAAACTGTGTAGAGAAAGTTGCAACTGACAATAGAGGGGAACTCAAGAACGATGACATGATACAAAAGCAAGATGTGCCCACTAATGGTGGATAATCAAACTTTGACGATATTGCTCCAGTTTCTCCTCACTGGTGTGTTAATTCAAAATTCCAAATAAGCTTCTGTTTCTGTGTCTCCTCTGGTGTAGTTTCTGTGGTGAACCCACATCAGCTCCATCAACTCGGCAGCAAATAATCTCGTGAAAGGGATGGAGGCTGCACCTTTAAACCCAGTCAGTCTTTCTTTGTGGTAGTTCAAAACAAGTCTCTCTTTTCATGAAAGGGTCAGACTCGGTGTCTCTGCCTCGCTCGTCCGTGGGCTGACGCATTCAAACCCATTTTTTCTGCCCTCTTTCTCTTTTTATGTAACTCTGAATTAAACTCAGCACACACACTAACAACACATATCAAATGCAAAGTTGAGGCAGCAGACTCAGTTGAAGTATCTGTGCCCTTAGCGTTCACTAAAGAATAATTAATTTGGGTGGTTATGACTCTTGGGTAGGGCTGGGCAATTAATCTAAAATGTATAGAAAGCGACATTTGCTCATGTCGGCTTGTTCGGTTAATCCTTTCCCCAATGTGTGCATTCACGAACTGTTGGGTTTCCGCTATGTTCCGTGCTGACCTGCACTCACATTAAAATGAAAAACCAACACTAATCAGATGTTATTAGGAAACGTAGGCAACAGGACTTTGTTTGTTTGATTCTCTCTAAAGTTTAGGAAACACGTTTTTAAGCATATTGGAAAAAAAGTCCAACATTTTGCCTGCACGCAGTTCTAACACAACACAAGACATAACGTGACGCGCAAAGCCAGGACTCCAGGGTTAAATTGACCCGAGCAATCCGGATTCAGGATCCGACATCATCAGTTAATAACGAAATATATGTGATCATCGAGTTTGTGTGAGGCGCAGCAGGGACGAGGAGACACGCAGGACTGCAGACAGGGGAGAAGTTCCTACCGGAAATTATGACGCAGTGTGTTAACTTCATTGTTGCAGAAGAAGCGACGCCCCGTTCATCCAGGAACATAAATATGAATCCAGCAGGTTTTTATCAGTTCTACGCGTGAGCGATTAGAAAAGAGCAGTGAAGCAGAGTCGCTTGTTGAGTGATGCACCCCATTGGGGGTGGGTGTTGTAAAAAAATCGTAATCGAGGTAAAAGTTTGAAGTAATCGTTATATTGATTTGAAGTCATATCGCCCAGCCCTACTCTTGGGTTTAGAATAAGTGCAAAGAACTGCACCTTGGGTGTGTTGTGCGAGTTGCGTCGACGTCCCTCTTCCAGCTGCATCTCAGAGTACAGCTCCTCCTCATCCTCTTCCATGATGTCAGACAGGTCAGAGCCCCGGCTGCTTTCGCTGTGATAATCTTCATTGTGACTATAGTTAGGCTTTTGGTAGGCACACACACATACACACACACACACACACACCCGCGCACACACACACAAACAAACAAACACACAGACACAATCGTTTAAATTCACATACATACATAACGTGCGTGCACACATCAAACATACATGGATGGGCAAACACACGCATGACTGCAGACATGGGCACAGGAGTGTGTGCATGCAACCACCCAAACACACATGCACACTCACATCCAAACATACACACACACTTAGGAGGTTTTCCATCGTAAAACACATATGAGGTGAAGCTGGGAAAAAGAGCAAAGGATCTGTCACTTATCGTGTTGATCTTACCGGCCTCCCCAGCTCAGAGCCCCTGAGAAACTCATCAACAGAGGGTCCTCTCCGACGGCCACGCGCAAACCCTTCCTCATCCTCCTCTTCCTCATCCGAGTGATGCTGGTAAAATGAATGACCCTGCTCTCCGTACCTGCCTGGCCTCCTGTCACCCTTAAATTTGACAAACCAGTGTGTGAGTAACAGACAGGGATATAACAGTTGGTACATGGTTGTTGTGTTTTTGCAGTTTACAAATGATAACTTTATCTTGTTGTGTGTTTCTTCTTCTTCATTGCATGCATCATTAGGAATCAGGTATCTATATATAAATAGTATCTATACTATTGTGTGATTGGATTGATCATGTTCATTTCAGACCTTGCCACTTTCTGCTGCTACCCTCTGTGCCGCTTCCCGGGCGATGGCTTTGGCCACGGTGTCAGGGATGAGCGTGCCTCGGGGCTGCGGAAGAATCCTCTGAGGGGAGGGGGAGCGTGGATTGCCAGGGGGAGGGGCCTCGAGGGTGTGGCCTTGCATGGGCCCAGGAGGCTGGGAGGAAGGCGAGCGTGTGGGCTCCCAACCAGGCTGACCAGGTGGGATAGCTCCTCCATGGTGGGCAGCATGCTCTTTGGCATCCAGGTCTCTGGCACTTACTGGTCTCTGAGGTACAGGGTGGGGTTGGTGGTGGGGCAGCAGAGGCAGTTGGTGCTGGGGCCTGGGACCTTGGTGGGGTGGGCGAGGCTGAAGATGTAGGGGCTGCGGCTGAGGATGTGGGAGTCGGAGCTGGGGTTGCGGAGGTCCACCTGGATGAGGAAGCCTGGGATGGGGTTGAGGGTGTTGGGCATGAGGTGGGAGTGGTTGTCCGTGTGCCTGGGGTGGAGCAGGAAGTTGAGGCGCGGCGTGAGGGTGGTGAGGGGACTGGAGGTGGGGTTGAACATGGTGGTGGGGAGGGGGGCCTGCGTGGGGGTGCATTGGCGGTGGCAGGGGGATCGGAGGTAGAGGCACAAGCAGGTTGTTTGGAATGACGGCGACGTGTGAGTCCTGGGATTCTCCCTGTACTGACAGCGTCTTGACGATGACTTCCCTGGCCTCCAGGCACTGAATCCTTGTTAGCTCCACAGTGACATAGTCTGCCATTGGGAACAACACCTCAGCTATCTGGATTCAAAAAAAAAAAGTATATTAATATAGGTAGATACTTTTAGAGCCATCATGTGTGGATTCAACCTACAAACAACAGAGAAAAGCCCAGAAGCAGCTGAGTGTTGATTCACGCTTTCAGGTGTCGTGTGTTCATTTACTTCAGCAGTCACCAGAGGGAGTGAGAGAACTTTCCAATACATTCACAGTTCCAACACTTAGAGACTTGCAGTGATATCAAATCACAAGTAGGTGGCACTGTCGTGTCCGTTGAAGGCAGGGATGGCTTAATGCTACACTCAGTGACAGAGGCCGTTAGCGCCCCATCTGTGATGTATGTTCACATTTCTACTGGATTACACATAATTAACATGCAGTGTTTTACATACTGCATATGTGTACTGTATATAAGCTGTTGAAAAATTGCCCCATATGCTTTTGTACATATCTATAAACCTCTGTACTCTACATGATGCAGCACAAAGTCTCCAGTTTTCCCTCTCATCATGAGACAGGCCTTGAATCCAGCATCACTCATTATAGCTTCCTTTAACAGACTGAGCAACAATAAGGCGTAGTACTGGTTGCAAATACGCTTGCTAACTCACCCTCTGTCCTTTAGTGCACACTGCGTATCCGATGACATTTGCCCCATTCGACGTGCCTGTGGGAGAGAGGATGGGAGGCTTCCAGCAGACCTGGAGGACCCCCGGAGCCTGCCCACAGAGCACCCGGACATCATGGGGAGGCTGGGGAGGGCCTGGGAGGTGAGAGAGAGGTGTATGGAAAAACATTAATAATGTACTGTTTTAATATCACTAACATACAAACAAGAGCAGAGGGTGAGGGGCATTCATCAAATGCACAAATGGGCACTGTCACAACCATGCAGAGAGATGCCCACATACAAGAGAGGGATTTGGAGGATTCAGGATACAGCAAACTTGATGTCTTTCTAATTTGCCCTGAATGTTTCAATTTGTGAGAGAATGGCATTAACTTACTTTCTACTTTTCACGGATACACAATCCATGCAGATAAAATATGGAGACACTGCTAGTGGAAGTCATTCACAAGACACAGCGATGCGATTGTCAAATGTAATTCAAGTATATGATGATTTATTGTGGGTTTACTCTAACAAGACAATCATCTTAGTGTGTTGTCATTTTACAAAATATTTCCCTTTTAGTCCAGTGCTACACCATAACTACACACTGCAGTTTATTATAGGATAAAAATAAAGGTAAAATGAAAAATGCAGGCTTCTCCACAGAGAAACACTGCTGTCTCAGCATGCAGGACACAATCCACAGAGATTAACTAAAGCCCAAATTTTGTCATCCACTCCGGGATCACTGGATAAAACATGCACTACTGCATTCAAGCAGAAGCAAATGCACACTGATACAAAATGGTCATTTCTGTGTGAGCAGTGGATGGGCACTGCTTTTTATATAACTGGTTCTTGTAGGCTAGGCCATAGGCTGAGGAAATGACTCACCGGTATAATAACTAATCATATCTTGTGATGCAGGGGCTATTCTCTAATTAGTGATGTGATCTCTGCAGTGAGTAAACTTAGAATTTGGTTTGAAGAAAGGACACATTTGAGCTTGGTTTGTGAATGAAAAGCTTTTTTGATCTCAGAACCATAAAAAAATGCACATTCTCATATAGCTATTTTTTAAAAACAGGCAAATATCTGTTTCTCTTCCAGAAGTATCATAGCACTAATATAATCTCAGCAGAAACAGATCATTTAGTGCTAAGACGTATGGGAAACCCAGCCCAGCGTCGATGTTTCATTCTGACCTGTTCTGCAATATGGTGTTGGACCTGGACAAAATACAATACACAACAATGGCATGGTAAGGCAATACGTTCTTATACTCTAAGATTGATATTAATATGGCATCATGTTACATATTAGAGCTGACATTACATTAAATTGATGTAAACAGAGCAGTAACTCATCTTCATCCGTCCCACACACACTCAGTACAACATTGTCTGAATGTAAAACACATGAATCACAATGTGTGCTGCAGCTATGTGTGTACGCTTCATACTGTGTCTGTATAGAGATGAGACTTGCTGACCTGCAGCCTGAGTGCAGAACTCCACACCAGCTTCTTTCCTCTCTCTCTGTTCCAGCGGCAGTTGCCATGGCACTTGGTGCGGCTGTGCCAACACCGTGACTTTGTACACCGTCAGGGGCTTCAGGTTGAGGAAGCGTAGTCTATACCTTCCTGGCTTTACCACCGCGTGCTCTGCCCCGTCCAAGAACACAGTGTGGCCATAGTTACTGTTGCTAGGCAACCAGGATAGCTCGGCAGTGTCACGCTGGATGTCATCCACCCGTAGACCACATGGCGCCACGACCACGTTGGCTCCCACCAGCAACGTGCACCGCAGCTCATCTGACAAGCCCCGGTCAGTGGCGCACTGCACACACACCCGATGGACGCAACCGTCCAGGTCGAGCTTCTCCAGCAAACACTTGGTTCGGCCACCGTACTGTACACTGGCACGGAGTTCCCCGTCTACTAACACGTTGTAGCCAGAGATGTTCCCCCAGCCCAAAGGCACTAGTGGAGGCTCCCAGGCCACAATGACGCTCCGTGCCAGCTGCTTGATCAAAGTTATCTTTCGGGGATAAGGCACAACATCTTCAGCCAGGTCCTCCGGGTCAAATGGCCCCCCTGTTCCATTGCTACAGGGAACCAAGGCATTAGCTGAGCCCAGGAGGCCGTCCTGGGAGGCTCCTCCGTCTACTGCCATCAAGGCCAGGGGTCCAACATGGTCCAGTGGGCCCAGGTTTTCCCCTCCCTCTCCAGAGGGTTTTTCCTTGTCCTGGACGAACTCCACGAAGTTGGAGGGGACAAGTCCACGCTGGCCATCCAGCAGCTCCCCTGTGACACAAAAAATCAATTTAAAAACATGAGTTTATGACTTATTCTTCATGTTGAGGAATAAATGGCCTAAATCCCTGAACACAGCATCCATTAACAACCATCACTGGTATTAGTGCCTCTGTGAATCCTCCTACAAATATAAAATTAGCCCCGCTAATGCATCCTTTAAAGACAAAAGGAGAGCAGTAGCATGAAATACCGTCAGTGAGATATTGTCCTTGCAAAGTGAGAATGAGTCAGAGAGCCAGGGATATGAGATATGTAAATATACAATATGTAATATTCCCTAAGATGTACCACTCCTTCTCTGGTGCTTGTTTTATACTCTCTCCAGTAAACACGGAAGCGAGGAAATGCTTATAGAACTTGAACTCTGATTTTAAATATTTCCAGGAACACCCCTGAGCATGTAGATGCTGCAGGAAAAAAACTGGCTCTGCAGTTTTTCCCACAGGGGAGAATATTGCCTTTAAAAAAACCTCTCGATCATCTTGTCCTTCAATCCCTTTTCCCACAGAGGCCTGTGAGGCCTGAAGATGTGTGTGTTGTTTGTGTGTGCGGATGATTAAGTTGAGCCCCGCTGGATTAGTCATCAAGCTAAAAGGGACTGAGGTCCCATCTTGACAACAGCTTGGTCTGAGGCCTATGTCTCCCTCCTACATGGTAAATACAAGGCTCCTCCACGATGCCATGCAATCTCACCGCCGACAGCTAATGACTCACTGCAGCTGAGTACTACTGCGTCTGTGGCGAGCCGCTGCAGGATTTCTAGCCAGGGGATTAGGATTGCCACTGATGGAGAAGCCTTCATAATTCTAAAGAGATTATACAAGAGAATCACTACAATCATCACTTGTGAAAAGTGTGCAGGGTTTTTTCTTAGCGTCACTGGAGTTTACTTTTAGAGTAAATACAGTGGTGGGAAAACTTCTGAAAATGATCAACTTTATTTAAGTGGCACTTTTCTTAAGGGCTTCACAAGAGGATAAAACATCATTACAATAAATAAAATGAAATACACATTAAAATAAAAAAGGTTAGGGTACGTCATAATAAAATCTAGTACACTGATACAACAGCAACAACCTAGACACACTACACGAAGAGGTCACCAGATAAAAAGTAGCCAGCAGTCATGTAATGGTCATATAGAGTATGAGGAAAGATGACTAATGCTGCAGCTGTCATTCAACATATCAAGAGCAGCCTTTGTGTTTACACTGATGTCACATACACACGGTACAATAACAACAAGATAGTCAACAGGCAATTTAGATTTAAAGTATGTCACGGAGAGTTTGTAATACATGTCACTGTACATGCACAGTAGCTTTGACTATAATGTACGGATCACGTGGTCATTTTAAAATGATTTAGACGCCACGTAGAATATTGTGAATATTGTAAATTATTCTCTAAGAGAAAACTAAACCGACATACTTTCTGGCATTTGTCTCATTGTGAGATAATTAAAACATGATGATGCACACGCTTGTTGTGACTGTCATGATTTTTCCGACACTGACTCGGGGAAAATAACAGAACTTGAAAAGCAACAGAATATGTCTCCTGCTGTTCTGTTTTCTTTCATCTTAATAATGACTTCTTAAGTATCTGCTTGAGATAACTTCCATTAATGCCAATTTCATTTTCCATGTTAACTCCACCTCCAGGAAGACTTGTGTTCGTCTGTTTTGTTTCTCACCTTGGTAGAAGCCGTCATCGTCCATGTTTCCATACACGTACAGATACTTTCCAGCCACAAGGGGGAGCTCTGCTTCGGGATGCTCGTTTGGTCCATCATAAGGATTATAACTGAAAGGAAAAATAAAATTAAAAAATTGTAAATGAGCCGTTAATAAAACGATAAAGGGCAATAACATCAACAGACTCATGAGGTCAGTCTTATTCACCTGTAGCGGGCAGTGCAAAGGCGGACCTGGCCTGTGTAGCGAGGCTTGGACCTGGGTGATGGGGTGGCCTCATCCTCCATCTACAGAGTGAGAAAAGAATCAAAGATATTGATAGCTAATATTTAACTAATATCAATTATTAATACCAAGATTAAGTCTGAATACATGAGGAGAGAGAAAACCAAGTCATAAATGTGATGACGCCATAAATGTATTAATGTCACTCAGAACCACCTCTGATGGGGTCAGCTGTCGAGGGCTGCTGGGACGGTCCGTCGTCACGGTGCTAGATTTGATAGCCCGCAGTTCTGGTCGTTCTTTGTCTCCAGTCTCCGTTGTGCAGGATAAGAACTGGGAGATCAGTAGCGGTGTGTGTGTCGCGTTCTCATCGCCTGGAAGACATCGATTTCCATAGCAAATAAAGAGAAAGTGTCATTCCTTCTGCACCCATTTGCTGCTCATTGCACAGCTATTGATCTCCTGTTGAAATGAGTGTCCAGCAAATACTCTACGTGGCAAGGCCTCTTCTATCCCCATTAACACATCTGCAATGCATTTGTCCTTAAATACCACTGACGTCCTCATGGGAAAACACACACACAAAAAATAAAGGAGATAGACTATTGAAAACTGCAGTGTAAGAGGGCAAATGGCTGAATTCCTTGAGGAAATTGAGTCAACAACATGGATCCACTGCATCTCTGGGCTCTTGTGGTTTGCGAGTGAGTAATATTATGCATTAGCACAAAAGCATCAGCGAGTTTTGAGTGAAAGGAAAGATAAAACAGGATTTCCAGCACCTCAAAGACCTGTAGTCTGCGGCAGACTGTATAAATCTACATTGCTGATATGGCCGTATCTGCTGCCTCTGCAGGTTACACCGCGTGTCGTGAGAATACTAATGTGTTAAACCACATTCGTGTCATACATCAGGCCTGTGATCAATTAGGGTAGATATTGATCATGAATAAGCACTATCGCCATTAATGGTGTCCACGTCTGGTCAGGACTAAGCTTATCCAGCGGTTACGTACGTGAGCTGTCGGGGATTAGACTCATTTCATTCTGATCACAAAGACTTTTAGTTGATGTTTTTATCCAGTTTGTCTACAGTGTATATTTTGAAGAATGAGTGGACCCCACTCAGAATGAACCATTAGTACCAGGTTATATATATCGGTAGCATTGACTTCCACTGATCATAGATACGAATCATTATTAGACCATAATAATCATTGATGAATGTTATTAAAACAAAGTAAAAAATTAAACATATTTTTAAGATTACTAGCTGGTGGGACTACTGAACACCAAATATCAACTGGGAATTGTTACGGCTACACCCCAACCCCTCAAAGATAAGTGGTATAGATAGTGTATGGATGGGACTACTGACCCACCTGTCTCTGGTTGCTCTTCAAATCCAACGATGACCTGTGGGAGTTTCTTCTGGATCTGGGATGTGGAGGTGGGATTAATCTTAAGGATGTCCACGGTATCTGGTTGCAAACTGAAATTCAGCAGCTCTTTGGACAGCTGGTGGAAGTGCTCACTCTGTGACCTGCATTTCTGCTCCAGGTCATGAACCTTGACCTTTGACGGACAATGACGAGAGTAAAAAGGGGATGTTAATGACCGAGAGGAGGGAGTGGAGGAAAAAAAGGAGTTAAATGTAAGAATTATATTATAAAGTATAATTTGTCTCACAGGGCTTTACAAGGTGCAACATCCTCTGTCCTCAACCCTCAACAAGAGTAAGGAAAGATAAAGGACAAGGAAAATAAAAGGTAGAAACCTCAGAGAGAGAAACATCCTTCTCCCAGGACGGACAGAAGTGCAATAGAAGCCGTGTGTTCTCAGACACTCAAAGTGTGGATTATACTTTATCAAATGTAAGTCCTCTGAAGAACAGGCAGCATTTTATCTGTTCATGCTGATCGAACACAGACCCAATTAGAGAAATATCCCTGAAGACACATTTCCAAGCTTATGGTAGCGTATTATATTGAAACCACTGCAGCATATGGACGTGTGGCATCATCTGCTGCAGCTTCTGATATAAAACACAGATAACAAAGCCTGTGCAACACGTAAAGAGGATTATTAAACCTACAATATAGAAATTTAAGACATCATATCACTGATGCATCAGAGGAAGATGTATGGGAGTGTGGCGGCTACTGTAGGGACAGAAAAATGTCTTCACACTGGAAACGAGGGGGAGATGAAACTAACCAGGGAATAGAATATATACCTGAAACATTCTGTCCTTATTGTTCTGTTTAGATAAAAAAGAAACAGAAAAAGTAAAGAAATAAGATAAATTAAAAGAAGACATAATCAAAATAAATCCAAACCACAGTAAATGATATCATAATCGATGTAAAGAAGGAAAAAGTAATGCAAAACAATATTTGTTTGTTACATTTATTATATCATATTTCATATTAGATACATATTTGTTTTACTTGCACCAAATGACCAAAGAATGGGGAAGTTTGTTCGACCTTTCACAAAGTGGAGCCGTTTTTAATCCTAGTGTGTGTTTACCCATTACCCAGAAAGTAGCCTGTGATATAAATACTGTAAATTGAGTCAATTGTTTAGTTCTACGACAAATAACTCATTTATAGTGGAGTATTCATTTCACAGACCAAACTCAGGCTGCTTCCTCGGTAAAATCGTATTCCAGTGCTTAAGTTGGATAATAACGTGACCTCCCTTTGAACCACACTCAAAAGAGTCTGCACACTATTGTCATGACAAAAGGATTTAGAGTGAAATGAGAAAATAATTTGAAGTAGATGAACCAGTGACAAGCATCTTAAAGTCTGTGATGAAACACAGCAGGTCAGTGACTTTGATCGTAGGGAAATTTATAAATTAATTCAAGGTCGGCCTGGAAGCAGGATTTATTGGACGTTTGAGTCTGATAAAGTTAAACAACACAGAAATCCTAGAGGAAAACTGCATATTTAAACATGCTGATATAAAACTGAAACTTCTGTTATATAATTTAATTTGCTTCACCTTCAAACTAAAATTAGATCCTCAAGGCATTGGTGTTGACAGGTTATTTTTTCCAAGATGTAGCTGGCTCAACAAAAAAGGGGTGGGGTGGAGTATTCAATTACATCTAATTTAAATGAAGCCACACAACCTGTTTCAGGGCGAGAGGCATGAGCGAGCATTCAACAATGTTTATGTCCTTTAGTATTAAATCTATTCTGAATAAGACATCAGAAATCAGAAAATGCTGTTTAGATGGCATGTGACCTAAATGAGACCCACCCCATACCTCAGATTCTTCCCTGAACCTAACCAATCATGCTTCTTACCTAAACCAAACCCAATTAGCCTAATCCTTTGCCCATCTATAAAAAAAGGTCATGGTCTTGAAGCCTCATCTCTTGACAGTTTTATTGCACATGTTAGGGCTGCACAACTCAAACTGTTATTATTCTTATTAGTCGTCAAATTATTTACTCTGTTCAATACTTATGACCAAATACTTACTAAACTAACACCTATCACCAACAACATTTAGCATGCTAAAAGTCTAAATTTAAATAGTAAAGATTATACCTAGAGAGCATAGCCTCACGGCTGCTAGTATGACAAGTGTAATATACAAGCTGACTTTTGGTAGATTAGTTTCGTCTGGAAGTGTTTGTCATTTTCCTCATGTAGCTAAAGACGCACATGTGCAGCTAGCTACATAACATTATGCCATATTTGTTTCCTTGTTAACGTCCAGTATTTGACATCAGGCTAATACTGTTTTCTTAAATCTGTTCAAAAATAAAGAGACAAACATTATTTATAAAGTGTGACAGTGATCTGTGTTTGTTGATGTGACTGTACCTCTAACAGGTGAACTGCTTCCTCATGCTCTTGGTCAGCTTGCACCCAAGCCTGCAGGGAACACACAGAAACACACAGTGACAGCTGACACTGTGATCACGGTGCACAAGATAGAACAGGCAGCACACAGCTGACACACTGTCAACACGGGACTCTGATGGAGGCTCACTGGTTGATCAAAGCAGCGGCTCCCACTCCTAATGGCACAGCGCTGATTAACACCAGCAAATTAAGTTTATGGTATGTTAGTGTAAGAGTAGGATCTCGTGAAAATAAGTAAATGAACAATCTAAAACATTTAAAACATCCCTAAGGCTCTTTATGGGCTCTTTCATATCTTGTTTTCAGATTATTATTCATCAACACAAAGACGAAGTGATCCTCTGAGTGATCTAGTCCAGTAAGTATTATCAGGATATTTACATGCCATTAAAATAATTAGAATTTGCAAACATTTATGTTTTCATAGATTTAAAGCATTTACTAGTATAACTAATTTAACAATGAAAAACAATAGGTTTAAACATGTCTCAGTGATTCATCCTCATGATGAATCACTGAGACATGTAAGATGTGAGATGTAAGATGTGAGGGAGTAAAAATGTACAAACTCCTAATCTTAACAATCCAGTACAAGCGCTCAGTGAATTCTATCTATCTGGGCCAGACTTGCTATAAAGGCAAATAATTTAACATCCCCAGTGTTTGAAGAGCTTCAAAAAAAGTATCAAAAGCACTTGAAACTTAAAATATCACAAGGGAGACTTGGACTTTGTTTGACTACTTTCTAAGCAAAGGAAAAGAAACAACATATATCCCAGTTTTTAAAAAAGTACCACAGAGAATACAACACTGAGAAGAAAGTAATGTCTGCTCACTGAAAGATGCTCCTAACAACTAGAAAAGCAGCGTTTTTATCAAAGAGCAGCTGAAGCTGCAGTTCTGACAAAATCTGCAGATTTTTGGACAGGTTTCTGAGGTCCTCATATTTCCTGATACAGAAGCAGTGATTCAGTGACAGTGATTCAGCACAAACCAGCTCCTGACACATCACTAACTGAACAAGGAGCTATAGCAGCCACTGCTCTTATCAGAAAAGTAATGACCCTGGAGCATTATGTCAAACTTATGAATAATTAAGCTCTGAATATCCACTTCTCTATCTTTGCATTTATTCATAAAAGCCATACCGTTTGCAGTTGATTGATCTCCTTCTGCTTGGTGTGAAGGGCCACCAAGGCTCGCTCATGCTCTATCTGCAGCTGCTGCTTCAGCTCGACAGCCTCGTGCATATGCTGAGAAGAAACACAGAGCAACAAGATGTGGTAATGATGATTCTTGACAGTTCCCCGAAAGAATTACCCAACCACAGTCTTTCTCCATTGAGGGTGACGGATACAATACAGCGAGACCTTGAAAGTCATGACAATTATCAGAATATTGCTGTTGCTGTCGCAGGCACTGAGAGGAAGATGTGTTCTGCAGACACTGAACTCTGTCTACTTGAAAATCCACTAGCTGCAGGTAATTCTGCACTAAGATCTGATAAAAATGCACATAGTTTGACAATTAGGATTGTCACAATACGTCGAAAGCAATAATGTGGTTGCATCAGCTTTCCATCCATCCATTATCTATACCACTTATCCTATGAGGGTCGCAGTGAAAGCTAAAGCCAATCCCAAGAGGCGGGATACATCCTGGAAAGTTTGAGACAACATACAGAGACAAGACAAGTCAAGTATTTAATGTGATTACTACAAACACGACTACTCAGTTATCGTCACTACATCAATACATGAGTTGTCAAGGGTCAGACGTCTATAAATGTGGCCTTTATTTAGATTTAAAATACGCACCTGTAAAGTTTCAGTTAAAATATATAGAGAACAGGATGGTCAGAAATATAATTTGGTTGCTTTATTCTTATCTGGAATAAAAAAACTAAACTAAAGGATTCAACAAAGTCTTGGAAATTAAAGCATGCAATAGAAGTAAACGTTGACCTTATGAATTTGTCATGTGTCTGCGTGTTAACGATCAATCTACAGCCAGCAGCATATTTCCTGAAATGCTGAACAATTACTTAAAAAAGTTCTCAATTTATCAAGTTTTGACTTGAGTATCAAGATTTTGAGACAATGTTCCTCCATCACATCCAACGTACTGTATACTCCAAACTGACTCAGACAAAGCTGTCACACGCTGATCCCAAATCTACCCTCTCTGAAATTATCCGAGTCATGACTATACAGTATCTTTCCACTAAGTCACGACCAGCTGCCACATCTTGCAGAAACAGAGTTAAGGCACAAGATGTTTCTGCAGGCTTAAGAAGAAAGGACAGCTTAGAAAGCTCTGACATTCATCATTTTCTCTCTGTATTCCCTCTCCCTTCAAAAAAAAAAAAAAAAGAAAAAGAAAAGCCTCTTTACCTCCCGGAGTGGCTTCGAGGTGTCCTGAGAAGGCAGCCACTGCTTTGCATAATCGGAGAGAAGCTCTAAGCTGCGGAGGACTGGACTGGCTGAGAGGCTGTCACTGGAGCTTTAGTGAAAACTATTTTTTTTAACCCTTGATACATCTGGGGCTTGATGAAGTCACCTACATTTTCAGGAAACACCCAGTGAGGTCATGTTAGAACAGAAACTGACCAGATCAGCTCCATGAGAGCAGCTGGATTTCTGAGGGAGAGGGTAGAGCACGTACATCAATCCAAGGCCCAACAGTCGCCTTAAATCCAAACAAGCTGCACCAAATTTCACACCCTCATAGATAAGTTTATTAAATAAACTTATTTTATCAAGATCCACGATTGATTCACTGGTTAAACTGTAAAAATGTTGAAAAAAATCTTCTCTCGCGACGTGCACTGTGATCCAGATCTGATCCACACCAAAATTGAATAGGTTCTTCCTTGACCCACGACATTCACTTCCAAGTTTTGAGGAAATCTCTTAGAAATCGCTTGGAAACAAATAAACGGGTGAAAACATGAGCTCGTTGGTGGAGGTACACATCTGAGGTATTTCTTAGTGCAATTCTCAAAGCTGACTGAGAAGAAAAACCTTGCGGACCTGTTGATGGCAGGAAATCCAGATGTGTCTATGAATGAGAGGGATCTCAGCTGGGTAACCACGACAAACAAACCTGTATCTCTGATCTACACTGCTGTGCTTCGGAACCAAAACCATTTGGAAGATAAGACTGAGGTCTGCTAGAATAGTTTTCAGCTCTTTATAAACAATAACAGCAATAACAACTACGGCAAAGCAATTTAAAACATACAATTCAACATCGTCTGCACAGCTTTAGGAGATGTCTAGAGTGGAGTAAGCATGACTCACACAATGGCCACAGTTGGAAGAATAAGAACCAGAATAAAGAAAGTATATTTTGCCACAGGCCACTAAATTTAGCAGCTGCTAATATTTGTGTTTGTCTTGTGTCTTGACCTCCTGCTATGATAGAAAGGCCCAGAAAGATGCATGTCTTAATTCTGTAATGTTTCTCTTGATACCAGATGATATAAGTTTCAACCCAAGTTTAGTCTTGGATGAGGAACCTACAGTAAATAAATCAAATCTGTCTTTTTCATGTTGTGCTTCTTCCATCTCTGCTTTCTCTGCCCACGTTGCCCTGTGTAATTTTCTCTAAATAGTCTCTTTGTCTTCATAATCAATACACAATGAGGACAAGACAAACCTCTCTTTGCTGTATTAAGGAGCAGGTCAGTTTTTCTCAGATGGGAACATTTCTCTCTCAAACATCCTGACAAACAGACAATCAATAGGAGATGCAGGGAGGCGAGGACTTGTAATGAGAGTGGCTCTCGCGGCACGGTGAGACTGTGTCTGATTACTATTGGCAGACCAGAACATGATGAAAAAAGAGGCTCTCCGTCTAACAGATGACACTTCACCTCATGAGTTGCTTCACTTTCCCTCTGAAGTTTTCTTAGTAACCAAAACCACGGGGAGAGAGGAATATTTCCAAAAGACAGAAAGTGGTAAATGGAGCGAGTGAAGCAGAAGCAGTGACGTGAACGAGGAACAAATGTAGAAATGTGGGGAGATACAGCCAATAGTATGTCAGAGATATCGTGGACAAACACTCTGGTGATGACGGGGCATAAAAGAAGGATAGCCTTTAGACTCGGGTCTTTATCTGGTTTTCTCAGCAATTGTCTCAAGATGTAGAAGGAATTCATTAAGATGCATAGTTTAATTCCTGGACTAAATTTAGATTCACTTCCACCTAAATGATCCACGGCTAATTGAATCTTCCTCTTGGATAATTTGTCAGTAAAGAAGAGAAAATGCTTCTTTCAGGTAGATGTGAAAAATAGCAAATTGAGACCATAGAATCCAGAACTTCATGAGTGTAGTTCCCTCTGGAGTATGACTGTCCACAAAAATTAACTTAAGATAGTAAAATGACCTACTGTCGTGTTGCTTCTAAAAGGTGTAGGATGCAAGAATTTAATTATAAATGCGCAGAAAAAAAAGTTGTCTGACCTTTAGAACCTGTTCCAGGTTCTCCACTTTGCCTTGGAGTTGGCTCCTCTGCTGCTGGGCCACGTCTCTCTCCTGGCTCACTACAGCAAAGGTCTGTCTCAGCTGGTCATAGTCTGATCGCACCTGCATGGACACAAAGAGTCCAGGTGCAATGGGGGGAGGGACAATAAAGACAAAAAGAGCAAGAGGACATTAAGTGGACTGTTACCATGGATATAAAAAGACTGGCAAACAAAGGAGTACAACCAAATGGAGGAATATATGAAGGACATATTTTCTCTTTGTTTAACTTAGAGGTTATGTATAAAAGATTGTAAATATCAATATAGCAGCCAAAAACTCTCAGTCCTGCCCACATTCATAAAGCGGGATGTCTCCAGCTGCAGCCATGTAAACATGACACCTGAAGGAACATGGTCATTTTCACACCTTTTCCGCACCGTGCACACAAACACAGTAAACACACCTGTCCACCACACCGAACTAGCTGCTAGCTGCCATGCTGGTTCACTGAGAGTGTGCTGGTGGATGAAAGAAGAAGCGCAGCCCTGAATTCATTTTAAAACCGACCGACACTTTTCACACAGACGACAGAAGCGCCCCACTTTCACTGGGCTTTGCAATACCTATAGAACACCTTGAGAGGCCCAGAGGTGTGGTATGAGGCAAAGCTTTTGTTTGGGTCTAGTATGCTGGTGATAGTGCAACATCTAATGAGAATCGTGTAGTTAAGCTTTAAAGAGTTTAAACCCATTGTTCTGTTGTTTTATCCTAAAAGAAGAAAAAGGCATGCAGTTTTTATGAGATTTGTTCTCGCAGCAGACCTACTTTTTACATTTATGAATAGAGGATGCCTTTTTTCTTCTGCTGGAGGGTTGATTGGGAGTTCACACTCTGAAGAGAAATTAATCAGCACATTTCCATTTAGCCCTGATGAGTCGGAGCTGCTGACTTGAGCATTCTGCATCTCGTTTCTTCATCAGTCACAGGCCTCGGGCTAAGCCGGTTCCTCTAAAGGTGGCCTCATAGGACTGAGCAGAGCCATCCCTCAGCCATCACCTCATTAATTAACAAAACAGATGAGAGCACAATAGATAAGCTTAAAGTGCACAAATGTAGACGGCTGCAGAGGAAATGAGTTCATTCATATTGAGGAATGTATGATTGGAGCTGGAGTCAGAAGCTCTAGTAAAATCTGAACTATATCACTTATTTGTTTCAAGCAGACAATAAAAACAGCAATATAGTTGATTTATTTAGTGCTTTATATTCAAGGTGTACATAGTGCATTAAATTAGATGAGAATATCCTGCAGGCAGAAAAGAGAGAAATCCAAAAATTAAAAGCCGTGTTCTCATAATAAAACCATGTGTTAGTATTTCAGGTCTCGCCTAAAGGTAAATGTTATTCATTTAACAGTTGTATTCCATCAATAAAAGGGTGTTTCTAATATTCCTTTCAAAATAAACACAAGCCCTCCAATGAATGGTATTTTTAAAGGTTCAGAATGTTCATTATCTTCACAAAACTACACTTATATCCATAAATTCCCTTTAACTCAAACAAAGATCCCCAAAGCAAGTGCAATTTATTTTCAGTGATTACATTCTGTAATTATGGCTCCACCTCCTTTCTCAGTCTCGGTTCACATCTTCTTCTTCATTCCCTCATTTGCTTTATATCTGGCAGGACTGTAAACACTTTTGTCCCACTTAGATTCCACCCCTGTGCCCCCTCATCAGTGCACAGATGACATCTTTTTGTGTGGCACGGTAGAGACAGAGCTCCGAGCTGAGTCCCTGGACATGTGTCAAACCTGCCCCCTCTGTGAAAGTCACTATTAGTGCCAGAGTAGCTAATCGTCTACCATCACAGACGGGCGATTACTGTCTCTCTGTCTGAGTCAGCGTGCATGTTTACGTATGAATGTTTAGACTTGTGAGACTCAGAATGACTGGGCCAGTACAGTAATAAGAACAATGAGGGGTTTCTTTCAGACACTCATTTAATATCATACTAAACTAGAAGGCTGTTCTGAGAGCACCTCCACCAAGGCTAATGCCCCATCGCACTATATCAAACCAGTGTTGCGCTATTGTCCATAATGTTGTTACCATCCACGCAGATAGTCAAACCGAGTAGTTTCAACTTTAGTTTCGTGAACAGTTAAGTGGCAAGCAATGTAGTTCTTTCTCAATCGCTCTTCAGTCTGTGTACCTCTCACTCTGGAATCTGTTGCAGCATCGTTAATGCACAACTGCTGCTGTCATAGATTGAATTAGATAACAAGATAACAACATGCAAGAGATTATGATGATGACAACACAGCAACACCACTCATAGACGGCTGGTTGACCACTAATCATTTGCTCTGTGTGTGTCCTTGCGATAATACATGTTTTAGGCATGTGTGAGCATCTTACCTGTTCATACTTAGATGCCTGCAGGTGGTTGTTGATAAGCTCAAGGTTCAAACGATTTTTCTCCTGCAAGGCAGCATGGAGCTTTGCTTTCTGCACGAAATGAGGGAGAAACAAAACTTTAGCGCGTTGCTACTTTACGATAAATTTACTTTTTCAACTGCAACGCATTTTATGCCTGAGTGCATCCTGTATCCACGTCACACAGTGCAACTCCATCTCCAAGAAGATACGCAACAGATCTCCCATGTGTCTCAACTGTCTCAACTCCTCCCTCTGTCTGCATGCATGTATATGTATGTAACTATCCATTTGGTATGTGGCATTAGGAATGAAGGGGGAGAGGCTTAAAAAAGAGGGGAGTGGTTTGAGGGAGACGTAGAAACAAAAAGAAACAAACTGAGGAGAGACGAGAAAACCAGTACATTAAATCAGTAAATCCCACAAGCTGAAGATGAGATTAAGTTGCATGGCAAGTAAAAGGGTTTTAAAGGTCTGTTCGGCTCCTGTCTGAACTCTCCACTGCCCAGATTCACATTCAGAAGTTGTCATGCCGCTGGTGCTGCAGGTACTCAAGCATTACATAATTACGCCAGACTCGAACTAGGGCAATGTTCTCCTCCTATCGCAGCTGCGAGCATTCAGGAGTGGTTTCACTGTGAGTGGTCATATCCTTGCTCATAATACCACTTTATGCTGGTGCACTGAATGTTGATTGTCATTTTCAGCATCCCGGCCAGAATATGTGGGGGATAAGTAATTTATAAGAGCCTTTTCTCTATTTGTCTTTAAACAATTAGAAATACGATTATTGGTTTTATTTCTGTGAAAAGTCCAGAAGGATAAGATGGTGGCTGGGCTTCTGTTGAAATGAGTAGATTGACAGTCTCCAGAAAAGAATTTAATTCAATTACCTTCTGAATATGTGAATATTTTAAAGACGAAAATCTGAAAATATAGAATTGTGTTGGATTTAACAGTAATACACCAGGCGTTCATGCAATCATCTCTTCAAGCTCTGCACGACAGTTTCAGTACAAGAAAATATGGAGCAACTCAGAGCTTTATGATCAAAATTTATCAGCCTAAACTGAAGTAAACCCCGTAAGAGGAGGAGGGGAGAGAAAAACTGAAAGTGAAGGACCAGCAAGGTCCATCCATCTCTTTATGTGTGGGCAGAGAGACAGTTCGGACTGTCAGAGGAAGACACAATCAAACAGGACACAGATAGAGAACAGACAAGGACAGGAAGACACAAAGACTGGTGAGTGAGTTCACTGGCTGCTCTTATTGTGTAACGCTGTCGCCACATCACATTCCTGCACGCCACAGAGCAGTCAGAGCACAGAGCCACACCTAACTAGAGTAGCAGCCAGAAACGAGCTTGTACTTCTTGCTTTGACAGTTAATTATGAAGACATGCCACATCATGGGGTGTCAGCTGCAGTCGTTCTCTGCGCCGACACCCCAGGACATGGCCGTGTAGTTTCCACCAAAAGGAAGCAGGGTAAGGGGGGGGGGGCTGAAAAGAAGCGAGGGTTGTGATGAAATTTTCAGGGAGTGAGGGAAAAGGTTAAGAGTTTGTTTGAGGTTTGAAGAGAACGATAACAAAAGAAAACAAAGAATCACAAGAAGGGGGCAAAAAAGTGACCTTTCCGAGGATCTTTTTATTTATTTATTTTTTTAAATGGGCCTCAGGAATGATGTCTGTGTTTTCCACGTCCTCCCACTTGCAGTGAGTCACATATTCACAGCTCTGCTTAACACTCCGTAACATCGTGTAAACATAATGCTACACTGCAAAGCCAAGGGACACACACACATTTTTGTGCCAATTTAAACCTTCAATATGCACAAATAAGCAGAAAACAAACAATGTCTTTCTTCCTTCCTTTTCCGTCTTGTCTTCTGTCTCTATCCATCTCTGTCTCCCACACACATTCCCTCCCATTAACCACCATGATTTCCATTCTCTCCACAAACCCTCTACTTTAGCTGCTGGCCTTAAATCTGCTCTGCTCACTGTGGCCAGCATCTTACTGAGGAAGACCCACAATGTGCGGTGCATCGACAAAGACTTCAGTTCAGCTCCTCTGGTTATTATAGTGTCTGCATCAGAAATAATTGTTCCTTCTCCCAGGGAGGTTATGTTTTTGTTAGCGGCATAACGAAAAAGCTACGCAACCAATTCTCATGACATTTTGAGTAAAGAGTGAACCCATTACATTTTGTTGCAAATCCAAATAAAAATCTTTAGTGAATTAAATGTAGTTGAGCGGACCTTGGTGGAGGTATACGCTGTACTGAGAGCTGTTCTAGGTTTGTTGTGTTGTAATTTCTGTTTGAATAGCCTCCGTCTTCTGTGAGAGAGAAAACTATACTGTATATACAAAAAGCATATATATATTTTTGGAGCAAATATTCCATGATTTGTTTCAGACCAAGATCACACTCTAATCAGGTCGTGTTGAAATCATCATCACACAACGCTTTCAGTTTGATGCAACATCAAACTGTGAGTACCGCTCTTGATACAGTCACTGGACGGACCCCAGTTGCAGCATAAATAGCACATTTATGACGTAAGATGATTAGATTTAGGCAGTGCCTCTGCTTATTGTTATGCTTCTCTGCATCAGCACATCTGCAGAAATCTGCAGCATCCTGTTGTTCTGTGCTTTGTTTCTGATCCAAACAGACAAAGAAATCACTTTAGTGAAGTCTATAGATATTTCCCTTATTGGTTTCTGATCATCTGATGATGACGTGATCCATTTAGATTAAATATGAATGCAAAGAATCTTAACTCTTCACAGAGTATAAACAGCTTCGTTTAATCAAACAGAAATTTACTTCTGCATTCACAGCTGTATTTGGCAGTAAACTTGGAACATGCTGGATTTTACAGCGATGAAGGCTTTAAATTTATTTAAGAAAATGTTTATGCTTTCAAATTGTGGATATGCTGCTTTAGAATAAATCAGCCGTTAATGGGAATTAATTGTAACATTTGAAAGCTGCTGCTTGTAAGCCAACATAAAATTATACAGACAGGATCTTGGATTTGCTTAATTTAGAAATAAATGTTTTGGATCATACTGGTGATGCTAAACTATGGATAAATAACTACGAATAAGCAGCTGGCTGCGGCCGTTATAATGGAGAACACATGAAGGATGAACTCATGGGCTCAGAGATTTCTATAGTGGCTTCTGCTGACTGGGACTGTTGTGGGTGGAGGACTGTGACTGTTCGACCTAAACTCTCAGAAGGATCGTCATTAATCAGATGTCACGGTGGAAACATTTCATTCCACTTACTGCGGCTGTGGGAAGCAGGACACTGACAACATGTGATGTCTTCATAGCAACCTGAAGTGAAAGTTAAACTGGAGTTCATTGCCAGTGTTTGTGAGAAGAGATTTTACCTGACGCATGTTTTCATTCTACAAAAACCACATTCTCACCCACAGATGACGCTTAAGCTCTCGATTCTCCAAGTTATTTCAAGCGCAGCTCAGATTATCTGTTTAAACTTATCCTCAAACAAAAGACGTCTTGAAAAGTGACATTACAAACACATTACTCCTTCCACTACTTTGCACTAAACTTTGTGCTTAGCGGTTTAATAGGGCGACTACAGTTAATGGGTGTCTGTGTGCGCGCGAGTGTGCCTAAAGACTGTGTGTTAAAGATTGCTTTGCACTCATGTGGTTAGGGAACGGATAAATGAGTCCGAGTCGTGACTGACGTCCCACCACTAATAGCTGCTGGAACATCAGCTGTCTGTTCAGCACCACCTAACGTCTGCAGGAGTCAGGACCATGGACAGCTCCTCCACTGAGCAGATCAGGATTGACGCTGTGAAAACTGGACTCAGTCTTCACAGTCTATGATTACACTTAACAAACAGCACTCGTGTCTGTTTTTTAACATATAAGTATATTTATGGACATTCAATAACGGCGGGGAGTAGAAATCCATCCATTATCTATGCCGCTTATACTTTGATGGTCGTCGGGAGAGCTTGAGCCAACTGTGGTACACGCTGGACAGGTCGCCTGCAAATCACAGGGTCAACATACAGAGACAAACAACCATTCACTCACAAATACATGGTCGATTTAGAGTCTCCAATTGACCTAATCTCCAGCCTGCATGTCTTTTTCCTGTATACCCGGAGAAAACAATGTAAACACACGGGAAGGGAGTGTTGCTTCTCCCAAAATAATATTAGCTGACAGTGGATTGCAGCTGTAGTGCCACAGGGCTGAAGTATCACATATCACTAAAGTATATTCTCACAGTGATGAATTGCCGACAGAAAGCACATTTCAAGACTATATCGACGTAAAAAAGAGCCAATGACTGAACAGAGGGGGCGGTATCAACTGTTTGGACCTGGTTAAGTATAAAATATTGCAAATGGATGAAAACAAATCACCAGTTTAAATATTTTTGTTCAATTACAAACCAATTAACAATATACTGCAGTGAGTTCACATTTGCAAGGTTGTTATGAAACTTAAAGGCGACTGTACACTGCTACTTAAGGGATTGGTTGTGACAATGTGGGGGTGCATTAGGAAGATTTATTGTGTAGCATTAGCAAGGTCTTCACTGCAGCATAAAAGATGATGTACAACACAGAGACACACAGTTTGTCCTCTGAAGGGCTGGGTAGGTGTTTGCCTGTTCACAGCAGAACGTGCGACTTCAATCCCACATGATCGGCCAAACATCAGCTTTCTTGGCAGACGGTCGTGATTCTCAAGAGCATTTTGAGATCACTTGTTTGTAATGCTGTTAATACTGTGCATTAGCTCTGGTTTACAACATTGGCATGACACCTGAACAGATGTTTTTTAAAAGCCACACAGCACACCAACTCTCTTTGACCTTTACGTCGCGTATTGTTCATGTGGAGCATTTAGAAAATCTAACCTTCAGATTTGACCAGCAACCGTTCTCGTCCTTTCTTTGTGCTCTTTGTGAAGAGCAGTTCGTGGTAAATGTTACCATAATGTCATCGATAGATTATTCATCAGCTCGCGTTTAAATATTCCTCTTTAAGTGTTGCAACGCATTATCTGCTGACATTCCTGTTGCCTGTGCCTCCCATGTGTCTCAACAGGTACCTCATTCATAAAACATACATTAGTCACCAATGTATTTTTGATGGTAGCGTGTGCACACTTGTGATTATATATATATATAGAATGACACACACGTCACAGCCATAAGACCTACAAGGCCATCAATAAGTGTAAAATGTGGGCGCAGATGGCAGTGCCTAATGCAGATATAGTGAAGCGTGAGTTCAGTGTGTGTGTGTGTGCGTGTGTGTGTGTAATATTGATGCCTTGCATAACTGGCATCTCCAGGCATACATTCGCTGTAAGCTCTTGCATATCGTGTTGCAGACCTCTCGCCTGAATCCTAAAGATTTAAAATCCCTTACAAATTATTCATGTGGCAAAAAATTACCTCACATGACAAACACACACACTCAGATTAAAACCAGAAATTCTCACAGTGTATAACACTCTTATAATTTGAGGGATCCCCTTGTTGATAGTGGATATGTAAACAAAGCTTTGAAAAAAAATTAAAAGTCTGAATATAAAATACATGACTCATTTCTGCAGGTTTAATATTATGGATCAATCGGAGCTTCAACGGAAACCCTGCCTACGCAAACATTTAATATTAACAACGTCTGGAGCACAAAAGACTCAGTGTCAGGTCAATGTGGCAGAGGAAATTTAATGCACATCCAAAAATCTTAGGGGAAGGGATCAGTGTACAGAGGAGTCTTTTGTGCTGAAAAGCAAATACTCAAGATTTTATCTCAGATACATGCATATATAAAAAGCCTTACGGGATACGTAGTGTAGATTTAAGCTCACCTCTTCTTTCCATTTAAAATCAAGCAGCTAATGTTTTGTTTAAACCCCCCGGTTGTCGTAGTGTCTGCGTGTGTGCGTGTCTGCTCCTCAGTTCAGGAGACACTCCAGTCCAGACTTTTATGGAGGGAGAAGACGGGGGAGCGGCAGGGAGAGGCCGGCGCTACAGTCAGGAGAGATTAACTTCTCCACGTAACACACATTCTCATTCACCTCACTCTTCGACCTCCTCTGTCACTTCCCCTGTTACTCATCCCGAGCTCTGCACAGTTTCTATAATGTTTGTGCTTGCTTATAAGTAGTCCACATACAGTTCATACACTTTATACAGTGTGTGCATTTGACTCCACACTGCTGCTCAGGGGCAATAGTTACAGTGACTATTAGTGAGTATTACAGTGGTACACTTTACTTCTTTGAGTTTTGTTATGATGACAAAATGTCATGTTGGTCTCTGGAAGTATAAAGTAGGAAGTATCCCCACTACATACTGCTGTGACTCAGGCACAAATCATGTTAATGGATGGGGTAATGTATTAAAGCTTAATTCATGTTCTGCAGCAAACAACAATAAATAATCGTGATCCATAACGAGTGAGCAATACAAAGAGTGGAAGGAAAAAAGCAGCCAACTGGTTAACAGTGTGTTTTTCCTTTGTATAATACATCACATGCCATGGAAGTTATCCTGAATAAAGGGGATTTCTCTGGTTTTAACATTGTTGGAAACTTTTGGGATAATGTAGATACACAAATCAACAAAATGAATAACAAAGGTCTGGTCATTTTTAGAAATTTTGATGAAGAACTGTGCAATATTATGTCTTTGATTATTCACAAAAACTAATGGACAGATTGAGCCTTGAGGTCTGTGCAGTAACCGCAGTCTTAGCTGCATGTCATACTGTGCAAGAGGATCTTGATCACTGTCGGTGTGAGACTGTGTGATGTCAGTTCTGAGGCTCGTCAGATGGTGCAATGAACGATAAACAAGCTTTGGCCACAGCACACTTTATCAATCAGAAAGTGAAGAGGAGATAGTTTGAGTCTCCCAAAAAAAGGCAACGTAGTGAGAAAACAATTGTACAAAGAGAGTTGTGTAATGTATTCTGTGCTATTAATGTTTCTTCGTGGCTGGTGTGTATAGGTTGAAGTTAGCAGTTGTCACATTGTTGGATTTAAGGTTTGTTAGAATCTTGATGCAGCTCTTCGTCTGTAAATCTTGGATTGTCTCATGATATTATCCCAGGAATGACATGTGAAGATTTTGCTCCGTTTCTTGCAAGATCACCATCTCGTGTATGGAATAGACAAACATCGCACTTATTATTTCCTACATGTGAGCTTCAGTCTGTTCCACATGAAGCTAGATCCAGTCTGAACAAGGTCAGTGACAAAGAGAGAGCCCATGTGTGCATATCAACTTTGACTGTGTAGTATATGTGAAATGTGGAGGTGCTCCAGCTGCACTGTATATGGAGGTCCCTCCAGGGGATAAACATGAGACTACACATGCCCCATGGGGAATATTAGAGCATGGGAGTGTGTGTGTACTGAATTGTGTTAGTGTGTGTGCTGTATGTATGTAGTGTGGGTGCAGGCAGTGAGAGTGAAACACGGCTGCGATGTCGTGGGCAGCAAAGCTTCCAGTCACATCGATGACATAACGCATTTGATGTGAACAGGACCTATTATTCCCTGAGGCCACACAGAGAATATCAGAGGGCTGGAAAATAAGTTCTGAGGAAGATCAGTGTGATGCTAATGAGGAGCCCAAGAGCTGGTTAGGGATTACATGTGCTTGGATGGACCTTCATGCTCACATAATGCTTGGGTGGACCTCCATGCTCGGAAGTGCACCCACATGCACACAAGCCTCTATATAGATGCTCAAGCACAAGGAAATCCATAAAACTCTCACATGCACCTCAGCACACACACACATCATTATGTGCACAGACACACACTCAAATGACCCCAATCTGCGGCAAAAAATGCTGCACAAGTGCTAAATAATTTACATCTGACCCCATTGCACAGTTGTTTAAATGTACAGTATGCTAGAAATACACTGGCAGAGCCTTAGCAGAGGTTTCCTCACTACTGGTTCCTACAGGGTTTTACAATCTAGATCCACCCATAAATACACAGTTTTATATTAAATAGCACCAGCAGCGTGTCATATCACAGAGAAGGGACATGCAAGGACAAACTAGGTATTTCTACACTGGTAAACACTTGAATTTAGATTCTTATACTCATCAGCAGATGCTTCCAAATACATTTACATTACATTTGTGTTACCTTCTTTCTGTTGGCAGCCACTAGCAGCAGAGTCTTGTATTCATTATATTTTCCCTTTTTGTTTTACTCATTGTACAGTTCTGTTGTGCCCATAGGAACAGAGCTCGGCCTCAAATGAGGGAATGCTTTTTTGCTTACTTACTACTATGTACTTGCTTACCATGACCTCTAAATTAGCACCAAATTCATAAATGGTTCCTCTTGTGAGCAGAGAAACATCAGTTCAACAAAAAAAAACTCGTCCTGCTACCATGACTACATCTGCAGCCTTTGAACAGAGAATACAAAGCAGCACTTTGAGCGTTACGAGACAGAAGTCTGTGAGAGATTAAAAATGTCTGAACAACATCCTGTCGATTTGTATCCAACGTCTGTGCTTGAATTTCTGCTAAAGGTTGCAAACACGGACAATTCTATAATGGCTTCTGTAATGGCAGATGCTTATATGACCGAGTTTTAGGTCTCAAGCGATCCGGACTCAGCGGCACAGAGCAATAGGTGACAGTTACAGGAGCACAGGTGCTGTCATGTCATCGGTATCCGAACAGGCTGGCCTGACATTGTGCACTCCTCTATACATCCTTCCTCTGTTCTTCCTTCCATCCAGCTTCCCCTGGTGCTCAGTCCACCGAAGACCTCTGTCCTATGTTTAATCATTCGAGCCCTTCCACACAGAAAACATTAGGGATGGAGAGAAGAGAGAGGAAAGGGATCAGAGAAAGAGAAGAAGAGGACACAGGCAAAAGTTTAGTAAGAGAAGGCAGAACAGTGAGAGAGAAAATTGTGATTGAGAGAGAAAGAAACTTAAAAGGAAGGAGAAGAGAAGGGAGTGAGAAGACAAGCAAAATAATTCCTGGGGACAGTTGGAGACAATTAGTGACGTAGCTTTAACAGGCTTTTCTCAGCATGTTTCTTTGCTCGAGGGCTCACCTTGCCTGACACTACATAATTACGTTGTGAATTAAAACCATAAAATGAAGGGGAGATTTTGGTCTGCTTCATATTCCTGTCTGTGTGCCAAAACTATAAACAACACTGTATGGCATGGCTCACGCTCCTTTAATGATATCATCCAGAGGACTCTCAACACTTGTCCTTTCTTTAGAGATAAGAAAATGATGTAGGTGGCAGAAGAACAAGAAATCTGTATCATAAAACCCGACAGTCTGGAAACTGATCTAAAAATATGTTTGTGTTATAAATGTGAGGAATATCAACAGGAGCTGAACGTTAAGATACTGAATCAGCAGCTAAAGTGAATATCTGCCTTTATTTAAAGAGATGGAAAATAACTGGAAAAGTCTACCACATGCATGACAAGGTTACGTGGTGCTCATGATATTCTTTACTAAACCTGTATTTAGACCTCAATCACACATCTGTTTACCACCGACGTTCCCTCTCTTCCCTTCTCGGCCCCACCCTCTCCCTTTCTGCCTTTCCCCTCTGCAGTGCTCTTTCCTTTAATATAACTTCTGTGTATCTTGAAAAGCTGCCAGGAAATGTGAAGAAGGAAATGTTCCTTTATTGTTTCCCTCTCTAATACCCCCGCTGGCTAAGATGACATCAACACTTATGGCGTGTATGCTGGCAATCAATACAGCGCTCACTCATATTCAGGCATGTGTTCACACAGACGCACAAAACAGGGGTAGGGGTGAGGGGAGGGGATGATGGGGTTGCTATAGAAACTGTTCTTTCAGGTGTGGACTGTCAGGATGATAAAAAAAAAGTAGCAGTGAACTATCACATCCAACAAATCTGATGCCCGTTGAGTTGTATGAATGCGAGCCTGCGTTCAAGTGCCGCAAACACAAGCGATCTAATTTAATCCCCATTTAAACCTACAGCATGAATGAGTAGTTAATATACTGAGGAAAAGCAGTGAGAGCGCACATAAAATACTACATAAAAATACCCACACACATGATTCAAAGCACAGAACTGGACTATATTGGATGTGGGTTGAAAATGGAGCTGCAGGGTACAGTAAGTGTAGGTATGCATGAATACACTTGGTTAATAATACACTGAAAATGAGGGGGAGTGTGTATGAAGGCATGTAAAGCTGGCAAAATTGTGGAAATGTGCGTCTGTGTGGATGCAAAGTACACAAAGGCTGTCTGCATATGTTAGTACCTGTGTGTTTATTGATATGTGCTGCCACACCCCTGTGTGGCTGTCACTATAGGGATTATTGCGGTGCTTGTATGTCCTCAGGAACTTTTTTGATTAGTCAAGGAGGCCGTCTTTTGGCTGCCACACTCCCCGATAATCTCAAGAGAGGAGCGAGGAAATCAGCCATTAGACTGAAAACACAAGTTTCATTTCCTCCTATCCTCCTCACTCCCTCTCTCTCTCCCTCCCTTCTAGCCCTCTGGCATCCAACTGAACATCAGATGGCACGGCCAACCAGTCTGCTGCATGAAGATGAAGAAGTAGTCGAAGAAGGAGAAACAGGGAGGTGGTGAAAGAGGGGTAAGATTAGAAGTAAAGGATTCTTTAGATTTTACAACCTGGTGGGGTCTTCGCAGAGAGGGAAAGATGAAATATTGTAGGTAGAGAGAGAGAAAGTGATATCAGTCATACAAAGCAAAACGCTGCAAAATGGGACGAAGCAACAATTCTTCCTCTCTCCTCTGCCATATTTTTCCAATGTCTCTCACCCACCCACATAGCCATACATTCAAACATAAGCATATAGTGCAAGCATATGAACCCTGTATGGGCAAACAAACACATGCACACACACTTGTTTGAAGCATGTATTTTAACTCACAAATATTACACACAGAAATTAAAGCCATTACTGAGTGACTGACAGAAAAGCAAGAGCTTTGATTTGTCCCTCGTTTCAGCTACGAACCTGATACTTCCATTCATGTCATCAAAGTGCTGGCTCTCTGCAAATGTCACACATGCTCCATGTGCAGAATGTGATAGGGCTAAGTTTTCTTGCCATAAAAGGATTACAATGAAACAGGAAATGTTCTACTGTCAGTTCTTGTGCTGCAAAGCTTTTCATGCTGTGACCAAACCTTTTTGCATAATCGTGCCCAGTTGCTTTAGTTATTTAACCTATAGGCAGAAGTTTTACTTGCTCAAACTACATCCTGGTCAAATACTTACAAACTTTTCACAAACATTGAATTGACATTGAAACTTGAATTGACCCCAATGAGTTATACACACCTGGCTTATGCACACAGGAAGCAATAAGTTTTACATTTACAGGAACGTCAACAATTAAAATAACAACATCCGATTCATGCAATTCAACAGAATCAAACTATTGGAACATAAAGTTGAATCTACAACTTTCCAAATAAACTTCAACCAACACTGAACTTAGTCAATTTCAAAAGAACGGTTGTTGTATTTGTGTGAGTGTGCATTTGGCTTCTGTAATCCTCAACAGTATAAACTGATCCAAGATATGAGCCCAGCACATTTACACTTATATTAGCGTGAGTGGTTAAGTGTTTTATGTTGGGACAATGAACAGGCTCTTCTGACCAGGCAGCCTTGATTAAAATAATTCATTGCGAGACTGGATCCAGATGTTTGTAGACACCCCTGATTTCCAGTCAGTGCCCCAGTATGAAAGCAAATAATTTATTTCCCATCCGTCTGACCTTTTCTTACTTACTACCACCAAAGGATAATTTCGAAAAACGGAGGAAGGATGGGTCACAGAGATGTCACAACACCCCAAGCTGTCCAGCTCCACCAATACTCAGTTGTCAAGTAAACAGAGCCTCAGCTGGCTGGGGCCTTGATCTACGCCCCACTGGACCCCAAATTATCTTCCCTGGCTGACATCCTGTCTGCTACTGCGTCTGCGGTCTGTCTGCTCCTGCATTGGGTCCCTGCTAACATTAAGTGTGTTCCTGGTCTCCAGTCACTAGCCCAGTCAACACCTGCTCCTGATCCTCAGTGGGGGGCCTAGTGAGCACCTGCTGCTGATCTCTCATCTGCAGCAGTTCTTTCTAAATCAAGATCCCCCTGACGGCACAACCTATGAGTCCGGCCTCTGGACTGTCCTCCCTGAGCGCCCCGGGCAACTGAGTAATTGCCTTTGGTTTTTTGGTTCCCTTAGTTTGAATTACCAGAGTTTAACTTGCCCGTTTCTGCTTATTGCAGTAATTAGCTTCCCTGTACCTACCTGCCTTTATGTGAGTCTGCATTTGCGTCCTGCTTTACTTAAACTGCAACAACATGAGTGGGTTCATATTCATCACCAACACCTGGCAACCCCTCAGAAGGGAGGAACCAGGAAAAGCTTTGGTTACCAAGCCAATAACGTCAAACGACTCACACATGCACACACATGCACACACAACCAATTTGTTTGACAATAGCGCCACGCGTCTGTCTCGCTCGTTGTGTCGCTAAACGATCATGTGAACATGTGTCTGCATCTGTAATTTTAGAAAAGAATGATTGAATATTCACACATCATGGGGCTATTAGATCCATAATTTGACAGTAGTGAAAAGGCAACACTATGGTACACTCTTGAAATCCACGCACACATACTCACATGCACATACTAACCTTTTCGAGCCAAACACAACATTAACCCCTTTCACTGTAACCCCACCCCTCAACACACACACCGCACACACCCACACATCTCCAAACAGGTGGCCCTGCTTCAGTCAAGAAACACAGAAGCTGGATGTTGCTTTTTTTTTTTTTTTTACAACCTTATTAAGTCCCGGGAAGAGACAAAATGTACAAATCCTCCTCTCGTGTCCACCTCTCTGTGGACGTTCGTCTCTTCCTGCAGCTGCTGCACTGGCAGGTTTTCCCCAGCTGCTTGGCTATGCTAACCCTCTGCACTATATATAGGACTCAACAGAGCTAAATCAAACACTAACACACCCGAGCCACTGATGCAGAGACAAACAGCAGCAGTAAAGAAGATGCAGAGTGGTGATAAAGGATTGGTATTTACCGTGTGTGCTGGCTAACACAGGAGCATCTTGACGGAGGTGCTGCTTACTCCTTCTTCCTCCTTGCTCTGATCTCCTCCCTTCTCCCTTGCTCTCTCTGGGTGGGGAATTGTCAAACGGCTGCAGCAGCATCAGTAGCAGCTCCGGGGCCTGCGTCTGTCTCTCTCTCTCTCTCTCTCTCTTTCCTCCGCCCCCTCTCCACACACTCTCCCTTTCCTACTCTCCCATTCCTCTCACTCTCTCCCCACCCCCAAAGACCCTCCTCCTTAACACCCTTCCTGCATCATTTTCTCCTTTTCTCTTCCTCTCTCTCTCTCTCTCTCTCTCTCTCACTCTCTCTCTCTCTTCCTCTGCTCAATTTCCTCCTTTCTCTCTTGCGCTGTACGCGTGTTCAGTGAGCTGCGGAAATCCACTCTGTTGAATTAATCAGCCAGCTCCACTCTTACAACCATCAGCCACATCAGTGGGCTACTGTTAGGCGAAAAGGTATCACAGCCAATAAGAAACCGACATCTTGGAGCGTGGGTTACAAATAAGGATGGTTTATTGGAAGGCCGCCCTGTGCAACCACGGTCTGGACCTTCCAGCATGTCTGCCAAATTGAGTGAAATGACAGGAGCCTGCATGATGCTGCCTGCTGTCACATAAACCCTCCCCCTTTTCCTTGCTATGCATTTCATTTGTCAAAAGAAAATTTGAATGAGTCTGTACAGTGGATTGAATACCACACACTACACCCACTTTAGAGGTACCAGCTTCACTTCTGTAATTTCACCCATATTTGTAGGCTTATACAGAACCCTGCTGATATACTGTATATAGATTTTTTGCAAAGTTTACAGACACAGTCTAAAAACGTTTCTGGGTTAAATTCTACATGCATAAAACCAGGATCAAGGTTATCCCCATGCGACCAATTATTAATTTCCTTTCTGTTCCAGCTCTAATCCTAACAGTTTCACAGCTTTTAGCCTTTAACTACAACATAGCACACACTTGCTATAACACTGCCTACACTGGCTTGTCACAATGAGTAATTATATCATATTGACATCAGCTTATGTGTGGGTGTCATGCATGCCCCTGCATGTGTATTTGTGAGTGTGTAAGTGGGTATACCACAGATAGCCCCAACAATTATTTAAGCTGGTTAAGGGGATTTTCAAGTAATCCACAAGGGCCCTACATTTTGACAGTGGAATATTTTTAGCACATTTTAATTAGAATTTGTTTATCTGTGCAATTTTCTATAAGTCTGTTTGGACTTGAATGAAAATCAGATCACATATTAAGGACAATTAATGTACAAAACCAGGTAATTCCAAAGGATTTTCATATATTTTCTGTTCTGAAATGGGAGTGTTTATTATTTATGCAATCACCATCTCTGTATCACTCATATTAACCCAATTCTGCCAATATTTATTCAAAAAAGACTGAAAGCATGTGGTTCCCTAGGAGGCAGCATTGTGAGGCACAGTGATAATTGTGGTTATGTGGATGATGAAATGTGCCACTCAAATGCAGCATGAAAAGCTGTAATCGCCACTTTAAATCAAAATAAATAAATTTGTTTGATTTAGTTAGAATAGAAGGGTTAAGTGTACAATAACTGTAGAAGTGAACCAACTTTGCATGAAGCACAGCGTTGTCACGGTCTGTGATCAGACTATAGCATAGTCATATGGAAAACTTGAATGACACTGGTGTTATCATTTATACATGATGCACTTACTCCTAGGGAAGAAGGGCTAACTCATTTCAAAATTCATCTGGACTGAACTCTCTCTAAAAATGTCTGAAATTGAATTATGGGTTGGCATGACCCTCCCTAATGTACATCAAATCTACGTCAATTACTGCAGACATGAAGCTGCACAGGCCGGAGTCCACATATCTGCCTGGATGTGGGAAAGTAAGGAGGTTAGGACAGGAAGTACAAGGGGAGGGAGAGGAGACTGATGGAGACAGAGGGGAAGACAAGCACACGCATGGTGGATAGAGGGGGAGACTTAAATTTATGAGTGATGGAACAGAGGAGGAGTGAGAGAAGTAAAAGCTATGGAGTATAAGAAAAAAACAAAAAGCATGAAAGAGGTTAAGAAATGGAAGACTTGATGGACCACTATGAGTGAGCACTACCTCAAGGCACACTAATCTACCAGCATGTTCTTAATGCTGGCTGTGTACCGTTATCTAAAAGATCACACAGACTATGGGTTCGTCCTCGTGGTTTTTAGGTTTCTCTTTGTGGAAAAAGGTGAAATAGGCAAACAACAGTAAAATGTGTACAACAGTCTTTGACGCCAGATCCGATTTTGGTGTTTTCTCAAACCTGATTAAGTAGAATGTCTAAAGTTACACACTCATATCAGTGTCATTAATACCTTAGTCCCTGGGAAATCAGTGTGTGATTGGAGGAAGGAAGTAACCCACAACACATCCTTCCACCATGGTAATCCATCATATAGCCTTTGCATAATCATGCTAACTAACAAACGCAGATAAAAAAAATATAACCCCAGAGGCAATAAAATTCAGTCCATTGGGAATAACACCTGAATGGGACAGCATACCAGCTATGTGATGCTTGTTAAGCCAGCAAAGCATCTCACATTCATTTCACGTTATATAAGATAATTGCCACCCCAATAAAGTAAAAACCCTTAATATGTTGTTTCCATTTTAGACTTTTAACTGTTTTAATCCTTTAAGTGAGCTCTATGTAGTTTTACCTTAAGAAAAGCACTGGGGAATTGTAGTGCCATCTGAAAGAACACTGAGATAAACTCAATTAAGGAAAGAATAGAAAGCTCAGCCTAAACACACCCCGTCTAATATCAGTTGTTAAAACAACCACACGAGTCAAAACAATGTGAATGCTCAGACTAGCCTGTGGGTGGTGGCGACATTATTCCAGCTGAATTGTGTCACACTACACTGGACTATTATAAACCCTGGCTGGTCTGGGCTCCTTTGATCGGGGGGGGGGGGGGGAGTTAAAACAGAGATTACTGGGTCAGCTGAGACAACATGGCTATTAGGGATTATTGATTAGACGTTGTTCCTCTTTGCGCTGGGACAGCCCATATCATCACGAGGACTCTCATCTGAGTGGGCCAGCTGCTAGCAGCACACAATTGTTGCCATAGGGATCGGTGTCCAAGGAGACAGCTGCAGCCTTTTAGCAGCAGTCACACAGCACACAGAAGGTCATTCTTTACCTACGGTACCTTTCTTCGACTGTCCATCAGAGATTGTTTCCAGGCAACGCTTTCTATTTCCTAGGTAGTCCACCTCCTCAGTGCGTTTTTTTGCCGTTTTTGTAGCAAAGTAAATGAAATGGAAGAACATGACAAGAGAAAGAGGCTGAAATGCCCCATGAATATCATCCTCAGTGACTTGAAAAGGATTAAATGCAAGAGTTTGAGGTGGTAGATTTTAAAGCCTGGTCTAGAGCACTCTTTTTCTTAATATAAAACAGGTGTGAGGTGAAAAAACTTAATCAGAATAATTCACGACCACCATTTCTGGCCACGTCATGCTCCAACATATAGCATTTAAATATTTATAGGATGCTGTGATCATATACCAACCCTATGGTTAGATAACAGTTAACACTATAAATAGGGCACAAAACATGCATTAGTAATGATCAACTAATGTATGACTCATCACGATTCAATTCATAGAAACAAATCTTGAGAATCAGGAAAGGTACTGTTCAGCTTTCAGATGCATGGATGTGCAATGTCGCATTTCCATGTTAAATTTAGCAGCATATCTGTGAATATTTGAGGTGACTGTGAATAAGCATGTGTTAACTGACTAATCACTAAGTCACAGTGACATAACAGTGAGCAACAGCCAGCCGTGATACATCCGGCATTAAATCATGAGTCAGTGTGTTGATGTAACATGTTTTGTACCCTTATTTCAAATTGTGATATACTTGATCTCACAGTGTAGAATACACAGAAGTCAGAAACCAAGGAATTTCAACCAAGTTACACCGAATGGTTCACCTATAGAAATGTTGAAAACGCCCTCTTTTTGCAATGTTAAAGAAAGTGAAACTCCCGGATCTGAACAAACAGTTTATGGATTCTTCCCTGATCCAGCCACATCCTTACACCAAGTTTCATGGAAACATGCTCAGTTGTCTGTGTGTAATTAAACATACAAACCAACCAACAAACTGACAGGGGTGAAAACATTTGGTGTGTGCATCATACCAGCATATCACTAAACCTTATATCTTACATTCTGCCATCATATCTGCCATTAATTCCACTTTTGCATACACCACATCACACATTGAGACACTGTCAATATAAGGTTTATAAACGCAAATAGTAGCTTTACCTCTATGAAACTGAAAATAGTTTCTGGTCATTGAGGCTTGTAACTGAAGCAGCCACTATATTACGTCGGTCTGCCAGTCTGTCCACAAATGGGCGTGTTGCCAAGACAACGGCTCGCACGCCTTGCCATCCGAGACTACCTGGGGGAGGCCTCCATAGAAAATCACTATACACACACACAGACGCACGCATGAACATACAGGCCAAACAAATATATGTGGCAACGCAAACACACACGCCCATGCGAGAGATACAGACCAAACGGCACGCCCCTACTTATCCATTTCACACCACATTACACACAACCACGTGTCTGCAAGACCAACAACAAGCGCGTACATATGGCCGAGTGAGTTAACAGTTGACTCCTTGAAGAACATAAGCTGCAACAGGGAGTGTAGTGATACCGACATTCTAAGAAAATCTTAATAGTTCCCAATACAGAGGGGAGTTATCAGTAAATATGTATATTGTGCTCGCATCATTTTCATCTGGTGTTTGCAGGCAATAAAACAGTCGTATCAGATGGTGAGTGTTTGAAGAGTGGCTCAGAAATAGCTGTGAGTGTCTGTGTTGAAGTAGGAAGCTTACCAGTTTCCTGTATTGCAGTTTTTCTTGGCGAAGCGTGGTGACTTCAAGCTTCAGAGCTCGATTTCTTTCCTCCAGCAGTCGGAAACGGTTCACACTTTGGACCGATTGGCCTGCAGCTTGCTGGGATGAAACCTCATACCTTAACTGGAAGACAAAATCAAATAGAATTTGAAACATTATAATGTACATTACATTTTCATTGGTGATAGCTGTCATAGCACAGGCTTCAAAGTAAAGTCTAACAAAACTAACAGTCTACAGCCATGAGGTTGGACTTACACTGTGTCTGAAATGCTAATGTAAGCACAATATCATGCTCACAATGACAGTACTTACATACTAATGCTAAACAGGTATAACTTTCCCCAGTTCACCATCTTTGTTTAGCATATTAGTCATTATTTCAATCCAAAAAATATTTGCGAATAGAAAGTGTCAAGGATCAGCAAACCCATTAGAATGTTTCCTCTGGGGATCTTGAATATTGATCCAATAAACCAACTGACAACAACCAGTGTAAAAACAACATGTATATGAAGGAAGCAAGCACTCGATTCATGTATAAGTAACTAGAAAATGCTCTATGAGTCTAATGCCCTATCACACCACGTCAAAGCAGTGACTTCCCATGATCATCAAGACTGTGGTGGCCCGTCATATTCCTGTTTCCCACAGTTTCATAATGAATCAATCACATTTTGAAACTTCTTATAACAACACGGCATTTAAACTCGTGGTGTTGTTTGTGTAGTTGGTTTGTGTCAGACCTCATAGCACCCCTGGAATCGCCACAGCCTGAACTAGCTGTCGAAAATGTTTCAAAGTCGGTGAAGAAAAAAGTTCTGGATCCGCACTCTTATTCATATATGCTCCAAAATTCAGTGGGATGTTCGTTGGGCCCCTTTATTAAATTTCATGGAAATCCGTCCAGGAGTTCTTGCGTAATCCTGTTTACTAACAAGCAGTAGAAAACATTACCTCCTCGGCAGGAGTCCTAAAAAAGGACATAGGGCTCCTGTCAATCTGTCTTACATTGATGTACTCAGGTATTAGTTCCATCCTGCAGGGTCAGACCCAAGAAAAAGATTACCAGACTTTAAAATGAAGCTGCTACTGCAACAGGTTTTGAAGCTCAGAGGAAATTGCCAGTCAGTGTTTTTCCCCTTCGAAGTTTCCTTGATGGAGTGGAGTCGTCTTTGAAACTGCATTTTCACTCGCTTGAATTCTCCATGGAAATAAACTGCATATCTGCAAGAGGCAGGCTGGAAGCTTCTCGTGAGGGGTTAGGGAGAAGATTATCTTTTATTGCTCAAGTTAGTCTTTCCTTCATGCCACTTTTCACAGTTGTTTGGAATATGACTGCTCTTGTTGTGTTGCAGATAACAGAGGGACGGGTAAGGAGGAAGCAACTCTGCCTGTGCAACTAGAAATTAAAACGTCCCCCTCTAGGATAAAAGGATGCACTTTTCCGTTTTGTGTCAAGAGAAAAAAAAAAAAACTCCTCCCCAAGTTAATCTAAAAATTGAATTTGATGCTCCACTCTCGTCTGCTTTGAGTGATATAAATGTATGAAATGGGAACCATTTGCAGAGCTACAATCTGAAATCCCCTGCTCTCACTCCCTTATTTCTCTGAATTACCTTTTTCCATTTAAAGGAAAATTAAGGCGAGGGTAAAAGAGTCAGTCCATTGTTCCCTTTGAGCACTTTTACTTGCAGTAAAAGTCCAACAGTAACCTGACAGTCCAACAGATGGCTCCAACATCAGTTTATTATTCTAATATATCAATTAGCATGTTAACAGAACATTTGGTATCTTGTCAGGTCCACAAAAGAACTCGCACTTCAAACAACCAGATCCTGTGAATGCGAGCCAGACTGCCATCCTCCACAAAACTAATTCTAAAAAACTAATTTGCAGGCAAGATATCAGTTTACCCTGACAGACAAAACTAGCAAAGCCAGTATGATGAACCTGCCAAGCAGACAGAAAGACAGCCAGCTCCACCTGCTAATACAGCAGAGCTGCCAAGCAGACAAGCCCTCAGACAGACCCACCAGTGTAACATGCTGGACTGTCCAAAAACAGATAGACAGACATGCCAACCCCTACTGTTGGTCTTTCACACACATTTAGTTACAGAGGGAGATATCAGGGCATATGGATAAACTTGTGAGAATCGATTTATAAGTAAAGACGACCAGAAAAATACATACAATACAACAAATGAAGACATTTTATGCAGATTTTATACAAAAATCAAAATTGTTGTTTGCCTTTGCTCGTTTACAACATAAGATGGATGACGCGTCTCCTCTTCCTGCCACCATTCACACATTAAGCCAAAATATCCCAGATACAATCGCTGCCATCTTGTTCAGTTGGAGTCGAAGTCTGCGCAGCAGAGATCGAGAGATGGAGCCATGATAGTTGATGAGCTGTCAATCATGATGTTTCACCCTTTTTTTTATATCATCAAATAACCAATTAAAACCAAAATTACTGGGGGAAAAAAAACATGTGACCGAAACCACTTTCAGAAGAAAGATATATATCTATTAGACATTTACTTTGGTTCATGTCCCATCTGTGAAAGAGGCGAGATCTATGACCTTTTCTGCAGCGAGCCACTTTTGGGAAACAGTAATGTCATTGATCTTTTTTATTTTTTATTTATGGTTTATTCTGAACCAAACAAGCCAGTGTAATGCTGATCCTGTGAGTGACTTTAAACATGTACAGATATAAAGGCAGGACATATCGGCTGTCCCTTTAACACAGATATCACTCCAGCTCTACCTCTGCTGTTTGTAAAGAACGGCGGGGTGGAATAAAAGTGCAACATTATACTGCCTTAAAACAGGCTGTGAAAAGGGCTTTAGTTAGACATGGTAGAGTTCAGTGCCCAAATCAGTCAGTCAGGATGAGTAATGGCCCAAATCTGGAGGCTGCGACTGCAACTGCTCCTGAATCGCAGCAGGCCCTAATTGTTCCGTCCACGCCGGAAACGTCATCCTTGTACGGAGAGAGCTGCCAAAGCTGCTCTGACAGGAGCTGCGTCAAAGATGGGAATCGTGACGCACTCATGCGACACAGGAAGTTCTGACATCATCTCCTGCTGAATGTGAGCCAGAAGATGAGGGATTAAAAGGGACAGAGGAAAAGTTGCAGAGTAATATTCCAGGCCATTCAGCACTTTTCAAACACAAAAGCCTTTTTATTCAGTGTGGACAGGTAGAGGGTGCACTACAAGTATTTTCATAATGAAAACTACAAATCTTGCAAATGCATCCTGACTTTTATTTATTATTTTCTTTATTATACTGGGCAGTATGTTTATTTTCCAGAGGCTTGATGGGATCCAGAATATTCTGTTGCAGATCTACACAACTGTGGATGATCATATGATACCAAAACTACAAATGACTTAGGAACAAAACAGCAAATGAAATAAAAAGTAATTACACACAGAGTAATCTCAAAGAGAGAGAGAAAAGCGCTGTGGCAGACACCTTGAGACTCGGTTTAATATTAGGTTTTTCTTTTCATATTCACAGTGGGACAAGCATACACAAACAAAAAGTAATCATTTCCTTGCAAACATCTTTTACAAAATCGTATAAGTTGCTCTGAGTCAGAGATGCCGAGCAGTTTATTAAAGTTTGCTTGCTCCCCATTTCCAGTCATAATAAATGACAGGTGTTTTCAAACTTTAATAAAAAACTCACTCGTAGAAAACTATTTGAGCAACAAATGAGGTTTTTACTGGAGGTAAGTAACAGCATTTAAGAAACAATGAAGGGATTTGCCGGCCTCTAATGGAGACAGACTTCCAAGCCACTGAAAATAAAACCATGTGAAAAATGTTTGAAAGAACATCCATGCATGTCCGACAGATTAGTTCACAATAATGGAAACGATAGCTTACTAAGCAAAGCTATTGCTATTTGATGGAAGGAGCATGATATAACATACCTAAACATATTTAAGAACTTGTAAGTAATATTTGAACATATCTAAGACTATTATTGAATTATACTTCCCACAAATATAAATTACTATGCAAAAGTATTTATTCCTTAAAGACATCGGATGCAGAAATATATTTCCCAGCAGAGATAAAAAAAATTAAAACAAACATACAGGGAAGTTAATATCTGAATGATCTGAAAATGCTGAATGAATAATCCATTTTAAACATGACTAACAAGTGGAGGCTAGGGAAACAGTTTAAGTAAAGCTCATAATGTGGGTAGTTATTAAGATCTTACAGTATATAATTACGTAAAAGGGGCTTTTACTGCACGGTAAGGCCCCTTTCTGCTTTTCCAGTAATTAATAGCTACAGATTTTAATTCAGCATGACACAGACAAATGTTGTGTCTATTCATTCATCGGCTCACTAAATACTATCTTTATTTCTAGTATTATGGTGTTTCTGCTTTGTTGGATGACTTATGGTGGAGGGACACAGTAGAATGGATTAGGGAAGCAGCATGTGGTGGCTGGATTTGAACCAAGGGCGTTGTGGTTAAATGGCATGTGCTCAGTCAACCAGGATACCCAAAGGTAATCTTATTCTGACTAGGTGCAATTTAAATAGATTGTCTTAACGCCATCTGGTGTGTGAGTGAAATACTGATGCACTCAGCCGTGGTTTGTCCATCTACTGACCTGCCATTAAAACAGATTTAACAAAATAAAATCAATCCTTCCTAGCTTATAAAACGATGCCTGTCCAGTGTAAGGGTTTGATTTAACATGGAGGGGATTCAGACACAGCGCTATAAATTTACACTTAACTACTCAGGAGGGAAATAAAATCACTTTCACTCACCAGCCACTGCTCCTAACAGTGAATACATGTTATTTCACGTTTCCCAAGATGCAGCATATAGAGAACCACAGCAGCTGCAGTAGCATCAAATGTATCATTGGTGTCTGTTGAGATTCATAAAAAAATCAGCGATATAAATCTATATAAAAAAAAAAAAAGAGGGTGTGGGACAACGTTTCCCTGATACAAATAATAAGGATGTCCATACCTTAAAAGGCAGCACCCCCTTTGTCCCAAAATGACTCTCCTCCCTTCACGTCACATCACAAGCTGGCATTGAAGGCGGAGGCAACACGTCCGTTGTGTGTGTGCGTGCACGTGGACGCCGGTGTATGCATGCCTGTGTGTGCTGTCGCAATCAGCGTTTCCACTCTGCAGCTTTAGCAGCTTGCCTGGTCGCAGCTGTAGCAGACTGGAGGTCTCACCCTCACAGTGAGAGCAGAAACAGCAACAGAGGCTTCATGTGACTCTCACACACTTCCCCCGGTTCCATCCTTGAATGTGTTAACGCCCTCTGTCATTCCTCCAGTCGTGCTTTAAATACACCCCCTCCCTTATTTCTGTCTCGCTCATACGCATGGGGCTTGTGCACGGCCTCTCAACTGGCCAGAAACGTCACACATCCAGGAAGAAACACAAGCACACGTGATGGCTTTCATTTAAACGGGCTGTGAGAGTCTGTTGAGTGATGATGTGCAAATCATTACATCATAGATAAGATGAAAGATTTCTCTCTGGATAGATTCCCAAAGCAGAGCAGGGCACGTTTCAACGTCCCTGTGTCTTACTCCGACAGAGATAATGATTTTCTGTTTTGCTGACAGAAGCATGGATCAATACATCTCTCCATCTTACACTTGTAGATATAAATCTCCTTTATCTCTCACTAAATTTCAGTCGTTTGCTTCTCCCTCGTATCACGATTTGTAATTTAACTTTCCTCTGGCATGAAATCAAATCCACGCCATCGTGTTCCTGGACAGGCTTCGCGTACAAGCGTCCCTTTGCTCTCTCCACCTTCTCTAAATCCCAGATCAGGGGACTCAAATTAAATCAGTGCGGTAGTTTTAGTGAGGTTACATCAGCAGCCGTCGCTCAGTGCGTTCCGTCAGTCGCCGCTCTCTGTTAAACACTGGGACGGAGGAGAGGACAGAAAGAGAGAGACACTAAGTGTGGGGAGAGCGAGGAGAGGAAAGCAGAACGTACGCTCCGTTCCACTCTGTTCCCTAGCAACGCTCGCTCACTGTCTGTTCCCATCCTTACGGTAGATGCATTACTCTCACAGTGAATTGGTTTCCAGGCATGATATGAAGCCCTGTGAGACCGCGGTTCAGGAGCAGATGGAAACTGGATTGGGCAGAAATATGCAGTGACCCCTTTAAATATGCAAATAGCTGAAGGCAAAGAGTCATTTAACTATTTAAACAAGCCGTTAGCTTTGAGCCACATCACGGCCTACTCTCGTTCTCAACGTGGTGGAATTGAAGGATGCTGTCCTCTTCTGGTCATATTTGCAAAAGGCTTGTGAAGGAATGGTGTCGGTTGATTGTGAAGACACCTGGTTTTGATATTTCATTTTTATATTTCATTTAGTAAGCAACACACAAAATTGGTGTGTAATAAAAAAATAAACATGAATTTAATACATATTTCATTGTTAAATATGGGCCATCAATTCTTTTATAGCTTAAGTGAAATATGCATAGATGCACAACTTATTTACGCTCATAATTTATCATTGACCAAGTTGAGTTCAATGATTAGTTTGGGACAACCAAACTAAATCAGGAAACAATGTTTTTCCATCAACGCTTCCAAAAACCTGGCATCACAGGAAGAGCTAAAAACAGCAGGCACGTGAACATCTGTTAGGGTCAGGTAAGGAAACCGATGATTGAAAACAATGGATTTGTGTTTAGACACAAAACTTAACCCCGGTGCACAGCTGGAATGAGATTAAACAACATTCACCAATAAGACTTGTGATTCTCGACAGCACATGACATCATTTTGTTACATCGTCATGACATGGTTTGGAAAACTCTTAAATCAACTGTTTTTTCTGTGTGTGTGCGCAACCACAAAACAAATACAGAAAAGAGACTTTTCCAGCAATCAACATAAGATCATTCTCATCTGTGCCATAGAAACTTTTTTGTTCTTTCTAGTAATGCTAGAATTTATGAAGCTCTTATTTTTACGATTCATACAGGATTGAGTCATTTAATCAAAAATGCACACAATACAGGGGCATAGCATGACTCGAGTTCTGTGATGTAATTAAAATAATGGAGACACAAACTGTGCAAAACAGCTCACATCTCAAAAAAAGAGTTCTCATGTTACGTCACAATGATGTGTAATGAAAATCAGATTAGACCAAGCAGATGTTACTTTTTTCTGAGTACAATTCATAAGTTTGAATCCTCCTTACAGCAACAGGAGACTTTGTTTATGTTTCAGTTTCAGGATTGTAGGAACATAAACCCATAAACAGTAGACATGATAATAAATGAGTGGTTCATATTCTAAATGTAACTGAGGACACAGATTATAATGCATGTTAAAAATGCAATATGACGTAGTATTTACTATTAAAGTCCTGCCTTAGTTTATCTAATCGTTATCAACCATGTATTTGAGCTTATGAATCACTGATGCAGCCAATACAGAGCTTACGTTCAGCCTGATTCAATGCTACGCTTCATTGTACAAGCTCACTAGACTTAGCTGTAGTAGCAGTAGTAGTAACACAGGCCTGCAGTGTGTGGTACCACAGTACCTTGGCCTTGCTGTGCAGGTGATGATGGTGTATGTTTCTGGCAGCGATCATGGCCAGCTGTCTCTGGATCCACTGCAGCTCCATCTGAGACTGTCTCAGCAGCTCCTCCACATTAGCACCAGACGTGTGATCCCGCATTATCACCTGCAAAACCCACACAACCAGACATTACACACACTGAGGCCACACTGCAAACTTCACACTCTCCTCACACCTCCACACACAAACTGTGCACTTAATTAACTGTGGACATACGTAAAAACAAAATCAAAACAAACTGAACGTAGAATTAATACATATTTCATTACACAACAAAATGTAGTCAATTCTTCCCTGAACTGTTTTGCATCCTTCCACCAAGTTGTGTGTCACTACTTTCAGTTGTCATGTGATCAAATTACAATTAAAGATTTGTTTTCATTAAAATGTGAATAACATTTAATCTCATTCCATTATTACCAACCTTCCCAATTCATTGTAACAGAAAAATGGAACCGCAATTACAAAACAACTGACGTGACAATAACTGAGAGAAAGAATAAATGGAATATTGTTGTTCACAGCACTTTAATACTTACTCTTACCTTCTGTCATTAAGTCTCATAGATGCTTGTTGCTTCATTATTATAACACAATCTGCCACATCTAACAAAGTAAAATCACTTTTCCAATGCAGCACTGTCGCCCCCTGCATCGCTTCACCTTCATGTATTGGCAGGTGCAGACTGGGAAGATGAGTTCATGTCTGTGGTCATGTGTGTATGCGTGTGATCACAGAGAGAGTGAGTGAGCTCCACTCAGTTACATAAGAGAGGATTACTGTGTTACAACAAAATAATGACGGGGAGGGAAGCAGGGAAAAAACATCAGCTTTTATCAGACCTCAAATCCCCCCCCATCTATGCTGGCCCGCTTTGTGCAAACACACACACACACAGGGATACCCATATTCACAGTAACTACAATTCACAAGTAACACACATAAGGTTAAGAAGGTTAATGCTGCTTGCACTTCAGGAGATTTGACTCATCTGACTCCACCGCTGCTGATTCCAGTGATGTGTGCTCTCTTTTATACTCACGCAATTGTTTTCGTATGAAACAGAAGAAGGTCATATTTAAAAATTATATGAATTTGTAGATAATCAAGCTTAAAGTGAGCTGATATTTGGAGACTATCAGCAACAAAATATCAATAATTAATGGAAAAAAGGAATAGGAGTCATTTGCTTTTGCCTCGTCAGTAGCAGAATGAAAATGTGAAATTTACCATCTTTCGTCTCCTTCCTCTCTTTGAGCCTCAGCCAAATGCTCAAACAGCTTCTCAGTGCTGACTCACCTTGGACAGCTTCTATTTCCTCGCAGGGGACTGTGGAGGAGGAAGACAGACACAACAACAAAACTCGGGGAGTCCTGTAGATTTATGCAGAAATGTCCCGTCCTGCCAAGACCCCTGTGAACCTGCGGAGCTGCCAGAGCTCCCTCTCTCTGCCTCGCTCACAGATTTGAGAGGAGAGAGACGTGCCTACGTCATTATCCGGGCCTGAATGGGTTCTCTCATTTGCCATTTACCTATTAATTAATCTATCAATCCATTACTGAGATTAACTTCACAATATGGCTGCTTTGGTTTGGTTTATCATCTGCCTCTGAAGAACACATCAGCAGATTAATGCTTTGACCCCTGCGTAGTCGACTCAGCTTGAGTCTGAGCAAACGTCTCTGCATTGTTGCACTGTTTGCACTTGAGCTCTAATTAGTCATAGCTAATTAAAGAGCGATATCATTTTACATGGCACAGGAACAAGTGGAGTCCACTAATGGCATCATTATTTTAATGTTCCTCTAGAAAAAAAAATAAAGGACCTTGCACTAAATGATAAACCCAATGACAGATGTGAGTGGTTTTGGATCCCTGCGCCAAACTCCATTTGGCGTAAATTGTTTCATGCATGTTGTGAGGGACATCTTGCAGGGTGGAGAAATGAAGTTCAGCAGAAGTAATATGGGTTTTTCCTCCGATCTTTATTCAAGAGCAGGACGTACCAATTTCACGTTTGGAAAAATCGGAGAAAAAGACGTTTCAAACGCAAAGAGAAGCAGAATGAGCGTGAGGAGAAGAGCTGAAGCGCAGGAAATCTCTCCAAGCAACAAAACATCTGAGTGACAGCCCATAGCGTGAACACAAGACTTAATAGTTGAATTGCCGTCACCAAATATGAGTTGTCCCTGCAAAAAGTATTATAATCTCCAAGGCACAGTAGCCTCATACCATTGGTATTCATGTCGAGCTACTCTTCTGGACAAATATCTGACGTTGGATCATTTTGCAAAACCATTGTTGGCTTTTCTCCATTTGCCTCCAAAAAAGTAAAGGTCCTCTCAAGAGACATTTCACATCTTCCTCCACTTCTAGTTCTATCTAGCTTCCCAAAGGGTTAACCATACTGTCTGTGGTCTTCCTCTGGGTTCATTCTTTTGGATGGAGGGGTATGTCTAAAGATGTGATGGTCGCACCTGATAAAGTGCAACACATAAAAGTCAGTGGAAAGATGAAAGAATTAAAAAGATTATTACCCATGGAAGTGATGTCTGTCAGTTCCTCTCTTCATCACTGTTCCGCAGCATCCTCACCTTCCAGTTTTGGCAGAGTCTGGAGCCACGTCTCCGTCTGTAATCCTAAAAATAAACCTACAAAAATATGAAAAAAGAAAATGCACTGAAACTCAGAGTGTCACAAACAGCTTCACTGCAGAACACAGGCTGTGTGCAGCTGCAGACTCTCTGGCTTCACATGTGTGTTGCTCCTCTCCAGGCTGCACAGAACTGGACAGCTTCTCCCTGCTATGACTTTGCTCTTTTACAAAACACAAGTCAGCGGTGATTCAGATTTATTTCCTCCTGCTCTCACGGGGCCGCCTGCTGTGCGGCCATATGGTCATTTAACAAGAGGATGAAATGTGAACTGCACATGAGGGGAAAGAAAAGAGCGCGTGAGACTCAGACCTGAGATCACGTGAGGACAGAAGTGGCCTCTTGACGGTGATGACATTCTCCATGACTCCTAACATCCATTCAGATAAACTCACGTCCGTAGTGAGTCATATTAAACCACGTCACCTTGTTTAGTGACGAAAGAAAACTTAAAGTGGCGCCACACCGGAAGCTGCTCAGGTGTTTCCAATTAGCGACTCTGAGAACTGCGCATGTGCAAACTGACTTCCTTATTTATATGTTGGTGGGAGGAGCTATAATGATTTTAAATACATTATGTATTTACTTCAAATCAGATTATCTTTTATTATTTCATACAAACACAATATGTTTACTTCAAATCAGATTAGCTTTCACAATTTTATATAAATACCCTCTAAATCCGTGGCTGTGTTGAATCTTTATCTCTGTATTTAATTATATTGTGGCTACCTTTTAAACCATACCTACATACTACAACCTTTTATAATACTTTATGGTATTTAAATGTTTTATTACTGTATTATTTTGCTCTCCGATTTTTTTTACCTCATGCTTGAGTTTTTCAAATCCTGTTCAGACCATGAAAAGCACTTCGCAGCTGTGTTTGGAAAAGTGCTGGAACGTTTATGCTATTACTTCCATAGTATTCCACAACACGCCATCATTACACAATCTTGCCTTATAAGAATACCATGTTGGCAAAAGATTGCACACACTGAAGTGACTCTTTCATTTGAAGTCATATTTCCGGTAAACTGATAAACACAAATCCAACTCTCCCTTAATCTCATCGAATGTGTCAGTATTTGAGTTCAGCTGAGATTCTTTTTAGCTTAACAGGCCACTGAGCATTGAGACTGAATGTGTCATGAATGTGTCACAAAACAATAAACCATTAAGAAACACTGTAAAGCCACAGCATTGAATAGGTTCCAATCTGCTTATTATGGACTACGCAATTTATCTAATGTGACAATGAGCTTTGGAAAAGGTTTTTATTCGTGTACAACAGTCAAACATTTAGGAGATTGACATGGAGAAATTCTCCAGATCAGACACATTTCAGTTGGTCTTCTCACTGGTCGTTGTTCTCAAAAGGGCATTTACGTGATGATTTCTGAGGGGGAGTGTGTCCAGATTTACAGTTTAGTGTAAAACTGTGACACTGCACTGTAAATATAAACTCCTTAATTCAGACAGAAGTGCTGCCCTAACACATCTCCTCCTCCTTGTAGTAACTGCGAGGCAGTTTCAAACTCCAGTGGGACAGTCTTGGTCTGTTTCTGCTTCAGGTCTCTCTCCATCAGCTGCGGATAAGAAAACAAGATATTATTCGTGCTCCTCAGATGACATGAGTTTAACAGTTCAACTACAGGTTTTACATCACCTCAAACGTTGTCAGCTCCAGCACCTCGCTGATGTCATCCTCTTTTCCTGAGAGGGGTGTGTTGATCAACATGGCAGTTTTGGCCACGTCAGGATGGTAATGCTTCTGCAAGGTCTGTGGAGAAGCAGAGAAGAAGAATGAAAACTTTCGTTAAACTGGACCACGACTTAAAAAAAATTAAATTTCTTCATATGCATTTTCCATTAACATGAGAAAAACTGTGGCTAATCACAAGCCAGTTGAGGTAAGTGTCATGTATGATTAATGTGTGAATCCTTGAGCATTACATGCACACCTTAATTTCCCACAAGCTGCTCTCTAAGGCACAGCACTGAGTAGGGTCCTCTTCGTCCATTAGATATGGGTCCTCCAGCATTTCTGTCATTATGAATAGAAATGCACATATATCCAAAAATGCTTTGTGGCTCATAGAAAATATTGAACAGTATATTAAAGTGAGATTTGAACAAATACAATTAAATATGTTGTTTTAGACAGATCCCAACCACAAAGTGAGAGGCTGACACTCACCATTCTCTGTGTTGGGCTTGTGAATCAGGACTCTGCAAGACGGGTGGCGACGGATCAGGTTGTAGATGAAGGGCAGCACGATGAGAAGGGCTGCAGGTGGTGCAGTGAGAGACAAGCGGGCCAGGCGTTTGGCAAAGGCTGCCACTAGATACACTGGTAAGTGACTGCGGGCAAGTACACACACTCATATAAGTTAATACTGTACAGGTGCTTGTTGAATTTTTAAACTGCCCTCAAAAATAATAATGATAATATTTAAAACAGTCAGTTTGGATCACAAGAACACATCCAGTTACTGAGTAACTGCAAACAGCTTTAACAAGATAGACTGAAATAAGACAAAAATCCGTGAGTGAGTGATCTTACCTGGAGCTAAGGAAGAGGTTGACTAGGTAGAAAAAACGTGCTCTGTACTTCACATGGAAAATAGAGGGCTCAAGCAGATTATACAATTTCTTGTAGAAATCAGGATAATCCCTGAAAAAAGATACGACGACACAACATTTAGTATTTATGTGATGCTAAAATCTAACTGTCAGATTTTCTTCTATGTATTATTGTAGTTAATTTGGCAAAATACTCACAGGTTGTGTTGATGTATGAGGATAAAAAGGCCATTGAGAGCCAACAGGCTGATGGCTCCACCTTCAATGAAGATATAAAAACATTTCATTATATCATGATCAAATATTACATCCTGTAGACCTGGTGTGAAAGTAGTAGTCATTATTAATCCACATGCACAACTTACCAACGTCATAGGCAGCAGTCAAGAAGTCAATCATCAGCGTGGGTTTACTCATGTGGGGCAAGATGGAGTCATGGAGAATCACCAAAATCTGTTTATACATGCTGCTCGGCAACTAAAAGACAGAAATGAGAAATTAACAAACAGCGTCATCAGTTTGTACACAGAACAAAATGATAAGAACGGTGTGGTTTAGATATGTACCTTGTACTTGAGAAAGCCGAGCCACATCCTCTCAAACACACGCTTGTGCTCCTGTAACGAGTTGTTTAAAATCTTATTCAGTGACATTATCATCACAAACAGAAACGTTAAGGTCAGATTTTTAAAATGCACTTACATTGAGTTTAGCAGCTTTCCAGTCCTCGTGCTTAGCTGAAACCAGGTAATAATGAATAACAATAATTGTGTCACTATAACAACTTTTTATTAACGACACCAACATTAACACAAAGTGAAAACAGTTGCTGTTACTTATGGCAACTTTAACACAGTCCTTACCTTCCTGTTTGACCATAAAGTTGGTGAGCTCAGACTCCTGGCTCGGAATGCTGATGTTGGACATAAGGGTGAACGCGTTGTTCTGGAAAACTGGCATCACAGCCTGAGAGGAACAAGACAATCGAGATTAACTCAGCATTTTCGATGTCATGACAATAAACAAGCAAGAAGAGTTCTCCTACCCCTTTGTTTCTGTCCATGACTTTCCCCACACAGTCACGAATGGAGCTCATGGCGTAATAACGTACGTCCTCCATCTCAAGGAATTCCTGGAACCTGGAGATCAGCAGGGAGTTGTCTGCAGTTTTGGACAGCAGTCTGTCTACCACTGTCTGAACATGAAAGAAGACAGAAATGTCAGAAGCATTTTCAAAAAAAACGCCTTATCTCTTGTTTTGGCTAAAAGCATTATCAAGATATTAGATTTTTTTTTCATGACTTCTAGTACTGAGGGGGGGGGGGGTGTTTGACAAATTGTCTGACCTGGATGAGTTCTCTCGGGAAGCTGTAATGTTCACTCCAGTCCAAGTCGTCCAGAGGATATTGTCCTTCTCCTGCAGCGAACTTCATCAGGCAGCACAGAGCAGTCTCCTAAAATAACAGTTTTATTGTGTGATGTTCAACCACATTATTAAATGCAACATTGCTTCCACTTCATGTGAGGGGAGGTTTGTTATTCTGGGAGGTTTGTTATTCTGGGCGTCTTCCTTCTGTTATCAGTCATCTCACCTTGACGCTGTGAGCTTCGTGGCTGAGATGATCGAGCAGGATCTCCACACAGCTGTTGTATCGGTGTCTCATGAAGATGCGGTACTTCTGCTCGGGACTATAACCTCCTGGAAAAGATGGAAAAATGAAAAGCGGGTGTGTGATATGAAACTTTAGTGAGAATTAAAGATAAGATAAAACTGAATTGATCCACACGCCAGGGACGTTCAGGTGTTACAGCAGCAGGCAGGTCAGTATAAACCTTTTACTGTATTGGTTTGTATAGAAATGTTAGAAAGTCCAGGCAGGTCAAACCCAGAGGAGTCAGGTCTTCTCTTGTCATGAACTCATATCTTCAGCTACAGTTGCATGTGGTATCCCAGCAGACTCATGAGCTGTGGGTGCAGTGCTGTTCCTCTCGCGTATCTTGTGTTTGGGGTTTATTATAAAGAATATCCAGCTCAGACTCACCACTCAACGCCTCCTCCTCTCCGGGCAGTTTCCCCATGAACAGATCTCTCCTCTCCAACAAGGTGCAGAACAGTTTACTGCAGGAGCCGACAGCACCGATGACATCCTTCTCTTTCTCTGACTGCAAACACAGAAGAATCCACAGTTACCTCCGGAGCTAAAAGCTGCTGTGACGTTACCCAGCGTGTTTTCAGCTGTGTTACTCCAACAGATGAATGTTCTCACCTGAAGAAACTCCAGAAGGTCGAAAACATCGTTCGCATGTTTCTTGCTCTCCAGTATCCGCTCGACTTGACTGTCCAGGTTGATTTTCGCAGATTTTACACGTTGTTCTGTTGTTTTTACAGAACTCACGTTGCGCTTTTTGGCCGGCGCCATGTTTACTCGCTGATGTTGCGTTCACGACACAGCTCAAGAATAGGAAACAACCCACTCATTACAACGTGGACACAGTTACGGGCACGCAATTTATACGTGTTGTGTTTTCAATTCAAACTCTTAGTTTAAAACATTTTCAGCATGTTTTCATAGATGTTAGATGTTTTTAGTTGGTCACGCTCCCTTTGCATTTACACTTATTTCGACGAACGATGGGAGCACTAATTTACTATACTTTGTAAGGTTGTGAATGCGACATTAGCGCAAACCGTTTGTTGTATCGCCTCCTAGTGGCCGGAGGGCGAAGGTTCAGCTCATGTCACAACCTCCGACTTTTTTTTTTATTTGACTCTATTTTTCATCATTCATCCAAATGACACATACAATTTTTAATTGAAGCTGAGCTGGCAACACAACTAAAAAGAAAATGGCCATGAAAAAATACTTGCTTGATTATTCATTGGATTAAAGGTCCAGTGTGTAAGATTTAGGTGAAAGGGATCTATTGGCAGAAATTTAATGTAGAATAATCCTCATGATGTTTTCACTAGTTTGTTTTATCTAAATTGTATGAACAGTAGTTTTCTTTACCCTAGAAAAGGTCCTTTATATTCAAATACTTTATATTTACATCGAGGGGACCCTCTCTACGGAGGCCGCCATGTTTTTACATTAGTCCAGACTGAACAAACTAAACATCTTTTGAGTTTTTATGACAACTGAAGCTGCCATAGGTTCTTTTTCATGTTTGGAAAGGGAGGGTGAGGTGAGGGGTGTTCAGCTGCAACATGCAATTTCAACACTAGATATCACAAAATGACAAATGACAGCTCACACTGATAAAGGCTTTTTAAAATCCAAACCTATACTTGGTCATTGGTAAAATGTTAAAAGTACTGGGGCAGCAGAAACTCTTTCATTTACTGACTGACAAAGCCCCTCCTGTTGATGAGCTCATCATCAAACAAATTATACAGGCATTCACATTGTTTGACAGTGACATTATCATTGAAGAACAATCACCAGAATAAAAAACAGAATGTCTAATAATCAGGTTTTTATATGTTTAATAACATTTGTAAAAGATCAATTTAAAGCCACTAAAAAAACATCAGTCTTGGAAGATCTTTTAAAGCAAACGAAAAAATAATATTTGGGTGAGAAAACCTCTCTTCTTTCAGCAGCCGTGACCTAATCTGTGTCATTTTCTTCATCTGCATTGTCCTGAGGAAAAAGAGCAAACAATCAATTTGATTATGTTACAAAAGAAATAATGTAATGTGACAAATAATGGTTTTAAATACAAGTTGTTTCTTAGATACCTGTTTCTGGTCCTTAGCGTCTTGAGTTCCAGTAGCCGTCCCTTCAAAGTCATGGATAGGAAGTGTGGCCATCCAGCTGACCATGGAGCCCTCCTGAGACTCCGTCTCAACAATGGTGGGGTAGATGTGAGCCTCCTTAAAAGCCTGGATAACTTCCTCCTCGCGGTCCCATTCTAAGCACTCGTGCAGCCCGTCCCCTCCGAAGCGTTTGTTGTATCGGTCAAAGTGAACCCTCTCTAGCACCAGACCCAGTCCTGGAGCTTTGGGCACATCCACCTTCTCCTGTCCCCAGCTCCGCTCTATCACCTCCTCCGTCGCGTAGCCCTTTATTATCGCAATCACCAGGCCGATCATCTTGCGGATTTGGTGCATCATAAAGCTCTGGCCTCGCACAGTGATCACTGCAAACTCTGAGTCGCTGCGGATGAAAGGCTCCCCGCAGGTCATCTCTGTGATGTAGCGGCGAGCGCTGGGGTCGTTAGGAGCCTTCTGGGAGGTGAAGTTGTGGAAGTTATGGGTGCCTTTGTACAGAGCAAACAGACGGTTCACCCTCTGAATTTTCTCGGGTTCCAAGCGAAAGGCTGCTATGTTCCCTGTGTCAGAGTCTTTCGGGGAGAAGGCCACTGTTGGAAGCATGTAGGAGTAAGTACGACCATCACAGTTGTTTTTGGAATTGAAACCCTGGGTGACCCGTTTAAGACCTGTGGAGGCAAGTGAAAATAGAATTCCATTCAAAATGAGAAATTCTGCAACTACTAAAAAATCACAGGAACTAATCTCACCAAGAACTCTGATCTGTTTTGGAAGATGCTCGTTGATTTTTTCAATGACGTCCTCAATCAGCCGCAGCTTTAGAGACACAACTTGTCCAGCAGCAGACACACCCTGAACAGGTTCAAAGAAATAAACACCAGCATCCTTTGTCAAGATGACATCATAACAACAGAATCCCTTTTAAGAATAACTTCATTGACCTATCCATGCAAAGGGCTTCACAAAATCCATGGCAAAAATGAATGAATAAAAATAAAAGACAGGTTTAACAGAAAAACTTCCCACTGTGCTCAACCCTTACCTTATCTGTTCTGGCACATCTTTGGAAAGACATCTTCTTCATGTCGTCACCGTGGTTTTCAGGAATGCAGCCAGATTTAACGAGAGCGGTGACCAGATCCCCTTCGATGGTCTTGAACTCAGAGGTTCCAGGATTCCTCTGAAACACAGAAAACACTTCCAATCAGCCACACTTAAGAAAATAAAGCGCCTATAAATGACAGCTGGAGGTGCGGCGTGTACCTGCATGCCATAGTAGCCCTTTCCAGAGTACGCCATGAGAAGCACCACTTTCTTCTTAGGATATTTCTTCTCATCTTCAGCCTGTTCTGTTTTCAATCTCTTTGCAGCCTGCAGCCTCTCAGCCGAGTCTTCGTTTTCCTCGTTGGCTCTTTTCAGCAGCTTGGCTGTGTTTCCGTCTTCTGATGCTTCAGTCATCGTGCGACACAGAATATGAGAAACACCTGCAAAGATAACACGAAATATTCAATCATCATCCACTAACACGTCTCTGGTACATGGAGTCAAAGCAGCTCAGCCTGTGTGGGTCTGCACAGACATTGTGTTGACAGATGGAGAGAGAGAATGGAGAAGAAGCTGTAAATGCTTTTAGCTGACTTACCTCTCGTGTTTGTCGTGAGTGAGTGTTTAACTAAGGCACTGAACACTGGTCGCACTGTCAACATGTCACGTTATCAAGCCATCATGAGAAAACCTGCTGCTACACGATGAGTTTCAGACGAAGCGATCGAAGCAGCGCAGGAGATTCAGCTACAACACAATGAATTCACTTCAGCACTCATGGACTGAATCCACCACGTGAAGTCCGTCTGTACACTTCTCTTAGTGACCGCATTCATAGATATTTACGAATGAAGCGTTGTACACAGTGGTGGGTACACATGGTCACTACAGGGATGTGTTAACTTTGACCCCTCCTGTAAACCTCGCGATACTTCCTGTTCTCGTTTTCGCTTACGTCACTGTAAACCCTTTTTTTAAAATAGTTTTTTTACTTTATTTTTATTCATGACATTTTCACAATAACACCGAAGATAAATAATTTCAATATTTCAGAATCTATTATATTGTATCTTGTAAAACAGTGAGAGCTGGACTGCAGCAAATCCACAGGACTAATGTTATAAAAGTTTTTTAACATAGGTGATAATAGTGTTTTTTTAATGTTTATATATTCAAGAGGAATTTAGGAGTTAAGAAAAAAGAAATTCTCAACTATAATCAGCCACAAACCATTGACAGATAATTTAAAGTTTTTACAATGTAATAAAATGTTTGTCCATGTGAGTGCAGCAAAATCACAAAAACAGAGTTGTACAGTTGCTTTGGATAATATGGTTTCAATGTAATAAAGACGTAAATTATGGTTTGATCTCATTTATGAGCACATAGCTTAATATTCTATTGTAAATTTATACATGAGACTTTTGCAGGTCAGTACTCAGGAAGATCAGTAAACAGTCTGGTTCAACCATCAGCTTTATCTTTAACTAATATCTATAATCGTCATACAGATTTCAGTTTACAATTGTATAAGCTAATGTCCAGTCCAAAGGCTGCCGTCACCTTTTGATCAGATCATCACATTCCAAACTTCACCTGAACTCCTCTTACAAGTAAGTATCCTGCATGAGGGAGGGGTTGTCGCAGAGGTGTTTACGTCTTCTTCAAGGTCACCACAACATGGAGGACGACTGGTTGTCAACAGGCTAAACCTTTAACCTTCTCATCCTGGGATGACTTCAGAATGTGCTCTCGCATTTTTTTATCATAGTACCTTATAAGGTGATCAACCAGTTTTCTGCTGGAAACCCAAAGCCAAACATAGGCTTGTTATGGGAAAAGGCTTCTGGTTGCCACAATCCTTTATATCACAGAGGGCAAATCCCCGTTTTTCTAATCATTGCTGATCTTATTAGATGCTGCTGATTCTGAATGAGAAACAGTAAGGACTTGTTTTATTAATCTGTAAAGAAGTATGTTATGTTAAATTATGTCATTGCTTATCAAATTCTCTATTTTGATGGTAACAAAAAGGGACATGGCTGAGTGTTAGATAAAAGCTATAATTGTTTTTCACGTTGCATGTGACATGAATATGCTATTATTCCCCTCAGATGGCCTGAAACAGGGCCCAAGGAAAAAGGGAAAGTCCCGTAACTTGATGGATAAAAAACTATTATTTTCATTGTTGTAAATAAACCTTTATTTACATATTTTGTGATGACCATGACAACATAATATTATATGATAACTGGGGTCCCTTGTGAACAAGCAAAAATTCATGTCCCGGAGTCAGAGATGAACACAGCCAACATTTTGTTCGAGCTCACTGTCGTCTCTTCTTTAAGTCTGATAGAAACAAATGAAGGCAGAGCATCTTACTGCAGTCTCCAAAGAGAATGATGCGGTCGCACAAGGAGCCATTAAGCTTTTCAAAAACAGACTTATACCTTCCTGCAAAGCTCACACTCAGCCTGTATACTCCCACATAGAGCAGGCTGCAGCAGTCTGAGCTCACAAAAACTCAGGGACATCAGATCATATGGAAAAATCACTGCCTGCGATTCCTGCCTCCACATACAACAGAGAAATAATGAATTAAAAGCAATCCTCATTGCTACTGAAGATGTTACCCTGCTGGCTGAGTTATGCAACAGAAAAAAATTCAACAGTCAAATGTGAAGAGAATGAAGTAACTTTGATGAGTCCGAACACGACCAATAGAGCCTTTATACTTTCATCAACAGGAAAATGTCCGATACATATTTTTAGATTGCTATAATTTGGACCATGTGCTTTCAAAAATGCATTTGCATGACTTAATGCTCAGGAGCAGACAGTCATATGATCAAATCATGATGTCAAATATGTTGATATACTATGGTGAGGAAATCAACCGTCCAGTAAAAATCTAAATTATCAACTCAGGACTCTGAAGGGTTAAAATTTAACATTATTATAACATCTAAGTATATATAATAACTGATATCACAGACATTTAAGGAAATATCAGGACCTAAGACTTTTTAAGTGTAAGTTTATCAGGGCTGAAATATAAAAGTGTATTAAAGTAATACTTGCTATACAACCTGTGATATCCTGACTCTCTCAGTCACTGGACTTTTCCATTCTAATTTTAAGCCATTCTGCGTAGTTGTAGGAGAAATTTTCCTTTTCAATGAACAGGAGTCTGACTGTGGCAGCACACATTAGTCACAGTGTCTGAAAATAGCTTGTCGTTCAGATAGACAGTAGATAGTGTGGGCTGCAACACATCTCACACAGAAGACATCTCATTGTCTGGGGGATTTGATTTGAACTGCTCAGAAGATCCCGTTTGCTGCCTAGATTAGTCATGCCCCCAGACCATCTATTTTCTTGAAACTATCGTGATATCGGTGCAAAAACGATGGCTGTCACTGGCCAATTTTACTTTACTCTGGTGAGACAGAGTATATGATAGATTCATGATAAGAGGCCAGAGTGCAGATGATAAGGCAGACTGTGTTATAACACAGGCATGGTTGCTCTGTCAGTCTAACAGTGGATGGTATTTTTCACAGCCACATCCAATAACAGTGACAAACACAAAAAAAGTGATCAGTACAAGGCTGATCTTACATCTGGAGCCTCTTAAATTGGATCAAACAAATGTGTGAAAAAATCACATAAAGTTTCTGTCAATAAACTAAAGTAAACTCAATTATACAGGTTTTTTTGTGATGATTTGTGGTAAAATATAGTAAATTAATCCTATTCCTTCTTCTGTTGTATGTTTATATGTATGAATATGTGTGTGTGTTTGTGTATATATGTATGTATGGATATGTGTGTGTGTGTGTGTGTATATGCGTTTGCATTTGAAGTTACATACATGAAATACATACATATAAATATGTTTAGTGTAGAAAATAGAAATGAATAGAATATGAATAGAATATATATGAATATAAAACATATGTGTTTGTCATTATTATTGTATTGTTTTACATTAAATTCATACTGAATATAATACTGTATATTATTAATAAGTTGATTTTTAAATTCTTTTTTAAATCTATAATTTGTATTATTGAAGGCAGCATTCAAACATTATTCTTGCTATGATAATAGAAATATATTCAATAATATATATATATATAAATATATAATTGTTTTGTAAATGGGGCACAGAAATGAATGGCACCACGCACACACAAGAGGAGCAGTACTTCCGGTGTGTCCGACCAATCAGCTGGTTCCACATGCGGACACCGAACACCGCATTCGACGCACGCGAGATCTGCAGCGGACACGCGCGACCGGAGCCGAGGAGGACGTCGGAGATCCTGCAACAGTCACACAGGCGAAGCGGGCGACGGGAATCAAACTGCGACTCCGCCACATGTCTGAACCATCTAGCCGGACCCACACTGCCTGGAGGTCTCCGCTCGGAACAGAAGGGGAAGTCGTAGAAACAAGCAGCCGGGACTGAGGCGTTGATATGAGCCAGTCGCTGAGGATCTGTCGGTGAAAGCAGCTCAGCTCAGCCGGTGAATTCAAGCGCAGCCAGCGGAGCCCAACACTTAGCTAGCATTAGCCTGTTAGCCACCGTTAGCTCAGGAGCCGCTCAGCTCGTCCACTCTCGCCGGGCACCTGCACGCCGCTGCTGAAGCCGGCAACAGCACAACAACAGCAGCAGCAACAGCCGGAGGGGGTGAGCCCTTCTCCCTTCAATACCATCCACGGTTACCGTCACGTTATTTTTTTAAAGCCACGCGGCGACAGCGAAACACGGAGAGAACCGCGACAGGTTGAGGTCGGGACCAGCAGGGCGAAGCGAGCGAGCGAGCGAGCGGTGTCCTCCAGCGGCCGTTCATCATGGACAACACGCACACGAAGACGGTGGAGGAAGTTTACAGCTTCTTCAACGTGAACGAGAGCACCGGGCTGAGCTCCGAGCAGGTGAAGAAGCAGCGGGAGCGGTTCGGACCAAACGGTAAGAAAGCTGGTTGACGTCGGGGTGTTCGAAAACAAGTAGCCTAGCTGTTCTCTCTATCTCCCCCACACCGGTGTCACGCATGTACGGGCCACGGATCCCGAGGAGAAGCGGTTGATCACGTCACGCTGTGTGTGTTGAAATGTGGTCCTGCCTCGTCTCCTGACACCATCTTTATGTCTCACATGTGTGATTCTCTGCCGCTGCAGCATTACAGTGTTTGAACTTTTCATTAACTGCGTCTCCATCTTTCTTTTGCCCGTGGATCTGAATGGGGGATGATCTGCAGAGCTGCCAGCTGAGGAGGGTGAGTGCACACTTTAACATATATATATATTTATATATGTATATAGTCACCTGTTTTCATTCATGCATTTGTCAATGAATCACTTGTATTTTTTTTTGTGAATGAAACTCTTTCAGGTAAATCTCTGTGGGAGCTGGTGATTGAACAATTTGAAGACTTGCTTGTGAGGATCCTTTTACTGGCTGCCTGCATATCCTTTGTAAGTATAACGCACGATTATGCACAGTGGTTTGCTCAGTGTTGAATGACCTGACATGTAGAGACCAGGGGTGGGAATGGCATGGTAACTCATGATGATATATCGAATACGAGGCCCACGAGAACAATAAAATCACAATACGGAGACTCTGTAAAGATCAATACGTCATGATATCTGCCTTGTTTTTTAATCAACTTGAAATTGCAGGTTTTGTGTATTTATTCACTTGTGTCAGTTTCACAGTTTGACACAAATTGAGTTGAAACATTTTACAAAAATGTGCATTTATTCTCATCTTGGTGTCTTTTTAGTCTTAAACACACTGTTACTTGTCAATCTCTACATGTGTCATCATTCTAATGTAAAATGACTATAATCTGGCATAAGTATGAACTGTATATTTATATATATTGATATTTGGCAACAGGATATCGATAATTTCATGAGTCAGGACAAAGATAAAATGCCATGTCAGTATTTTGTCCCACCCCTATTAGAGTGAGTGCTAGTAATTCAATAGCTTGTATTTAATTTGTGCACTTGTCTACAGGTGCTGCACTTGTTTTATTCATCAAGATAAATAGTAGTAATGCTCTGTGAGCCGGTTGTGATGCTCATATAAGTGTTCAACGCTCAAGCTAGTTGAGTATAGGTGCAGTGTTTTAGTGCTGCAATGGTGAGAGGGTGATTCACTGCGAGATCTTAAATAGATGAGTCTGTTTTATATCTTTCAAAATAGAATATTCAGTGTGGAGTGGGATTCAAAGAAGTAGAAACGTGGCCTTCTGCCAGTTGTACACTATCTCCACCACCATCTTTCTTTTCATCCTTACACTGATCAGTTCAGTGGGTTTGATTTTTATTTTCTCTCTCAACACAGCTCTGTCAGTTTACAAAGTGTATATAGGACTTTTCTGATTGAGTCAGTGCAGACCACAGCTTTGCAAGAACATTGTACAAAGTGGAGGAGAAAGGTGCCCAGAATCTGTCCGGTGACACAACCCAGATCATCTTTTTTTCACTATTTTTGTCTTAATTTACTATGTCAGAGTGCAAATACGCTTTTGCTCTTGAAACAAATCTCAAGTGATTGCAGCCATTTTGAGCCTCTTGTTTTAATGGAGATTATGTAAACACGTCAATAGTAAAGTTAAAAAGAAATGCTGACATGTTGTTAATCTGGAAAGAGATAATTGTGTCACTTTAACATGTTCCTTTAACACGAGCAGTATTGTGTGGGTTTGGCTGTTAAAGAGTGAAAGTTGCAGACACCTGAGTAGTTTGTCTCTTGGATGATTGAATGTCCTGGTGTTAATTTGCCACTACAACCAAGTGTCTAAATTCCAAGTCTCAATACTAGTCTGACATCCAGTGTTCATGTTATTATTGTGAACAACAGATGAATAGACATGATTTGCAGTAGGTGGCTGTCCTCAGTGTAGTTTATGGGACAGTGTCAGATTCATAATCCCTTGGCCCCGTTTCTGTTCTCAAGGCGACATCCAGCTTTGATTGCAAAGCGTATAAATCAAAGGCTGTAGTAAGTAGCACGCTCTCAATCACACAAGCTTGTGCATTGACATTTATTTCAAGTAAAAAGTTATATACAAACATTTCTCTCGACTTAACATTCAGTTGCTCAGCGACTTAATGGCTGCAACACTAATGATTTAGTTTGCTAGAATTGAATTTGACATTTAGTTGGCCATTGTTAAATAGGTTGGGGGTGGGGGTGGGGCGGCATTTCCTTTTGACACAATTAACTCTTGGCACAGATTCTAAAAGAGGAGAAAGTGGTTATTACACTATCGCTCTCTCTGACATGATTCTCTTTTAACACACTGGGGCCTAGTTTCTGTATTAGTGGCAGAGGCTTGCTTGATATTGATCATGAATTATTAAATGATTGTTAGATGCTTAAAACCATTAAGCCAAATGTGTAAAAGTCAAAGTGAGGAGGTTCTGGCACAACTTCACCTCATAGCAATGTGTGTGGTAAAGACAAATGGAGGAAAATGGCATTATTGTACCAAAACAAACATGATCTGGCCCAATGAGTGAATAGTGATGACTAAGCAACCTGAAATTTATGTTGTTGTGTATGTGTTGAGTCTATCTTCACTGCACAATGTCTTTACATCCTAGTACATTTATTGTACTGGATTTGCATTGTATTCTAAGAACTTGGGTCATTATGATTTGACATGGAGTGTCAGACAAGGCTTGGAAAAAGTATACACGGAAATCTAGCTCTCCCACATCACTAAATACACAATTTAGTTCAAAATAGCTTTGACCTTTCTACCTCTTCTTTGTTCTATTCATGTGAATGACGTACAGTGGTTTCCCACAGTGGATGGATGTTATCTGATGCATGTAGCTAGAATTTCATATTCGGTGGAAATCAAGCTCCACAATTAAAATTTCAAAGCATGTGAAACTTTTTATTACTAAGAGGTCAGTGTTTTATCGTGCTCCAAAAGTCGCTGAAGCAAAGACCTCTTCATGAAGTCATTCAACAAGCGTATTAGTCAGTTTCATGCATGCAGTTACCTCAGGTTGATACTTCAGTGCTCCCTGTATCTCAGTATTAACAGTTATTTGTATTGAATTTAACTGTAAATTTCTTTTCTGTTTTTTAGGTGCTGGCCTGGTTTGAAGAAGGAGAGGAAACTGTGACAGCGTTTGTGGAGCCTTTTGTTATCCTGCTTATTCTCATAGCAAATGCTATTGTAGGAGTCTGGCAGGTAAACACTTTTCATTTCATAAAGCATCTGTTCAGTCTTGCACGAACGTTATAAGTCTCTTACTGAAAGGGTGAATGAAAAGCTTATACTTCTTATCACGAGAGACCGAATTTGAAATATAAAATCTCTTTTGGGTAAAAACGCATGAAACCCAGCCTGCCCCACTTCCTCCTCACTGGATCCTCATTCATTAACCTACCCTTTCAGAGAAACCCAAGCATTTACCCTTTAACTGAGCCGGGCAACATTTGGTCTGTCAGAGTGAAATGTCTCCAGCGAGGAACTCTATCTATGCCTCGGTTCATTCATGCCTGCTGAGTCCAAGCGTTCCCCGGAGATTTACAGTGTTGGTTCCTTTGAGAAACAGTATTGATTTGTCAACATGCTCCTTAATTATAGTCAGGAAGCAAAGGCGGCAACAGTCGTTGATTCAGGCACACAGAAGAAATTATCTTTTCTTTTCTGGTAACCGTGCCAATCGAATTTAAATGGCTTAACAGTGTGATTGACACGTTCCTGTTTGACATGATTCATGGTTGTCAACAAAGCCTTCTGAACTAATTCCTTATTGTTAGATTTCATTTTCTCCTACGTGGTCAGAGTTGTCAGGCTGCCGTCTGTAGGTTTCAGTATTTCTTACATGTGTTAAAGGTCAAAAGTGCATCTCTGCTTGTGCAAGGGCCTCCTGGGATAATACCTCCAATACACCGATTGAACAACAATCACCTTGATTTAAAATTCCACCCTTTCAAAGATGAGACCCGGCAGGCTCAATGTGTCTGCTGCATCTCTTGTCTTGTAAATTACAGAAAATGCTGCTAAAGCTTGTAAATGGGGAGTTGTCAAGCAAATGATTGTTTGCCTTTGTTTATGCAAACAAAGGCCATATGATGTAGAAGTGGAGGCGGTATCTGCAGTTCCCTCTGTCGTCATTGACTGGGCCCTACCTGTTTTGAATTTAGAAGAGCCTTCCTTTGAATTGAACACTGTAGTTTTTCATGCCGTCTCCAGCCTCCTTTAACCCTGTAAACCCTCACCTTTACCGGCAGCCATTTTAATGGCTTTGTGTCACCCGTTGCTATCTCTTACAAAAGCCCATCATGTCCGGGGCTTGTGTTCTCTGTCTTACCATGTCCGGGTGAGTGCATCCTGCCTGCCTACTTGGCTCTGGGCTGCCACTAAACCTGTCCAATCTGAGACAAATCAGTCAGGCAGGGAAAAGTCAGCACAAACAGAAAAGGATAAGAGATGAATGATGCAGGAAGAAACTGCTGTCGGGGAGGGATCATTTAGAGAAACAGGAGAAAGAATGATTGACTTTATACTCCCAACAAAGACTGATATTAATAAATTTATATTAATAAATTGACGAAGACGAAGTCCCACCCAGTCTGCCCAATCAGATAAATATGGAAATTATAGGAGATGAACCGCAACAGGTCGAGGAACAATCAGTTTTGTTAATTATTTTTAACTTTTGAATATTTTAAATGGAAACACTTAAATATTTCTCCTGTAATGTAAAGCAAAGCATCTTTGCTCTTGTGGCTGATTATTATGTATATGTGGCTTGTTTTGAAAAAGTTCATTCTGAGCCATCGGTGGTTGTGGTTGATGGGTGTTATATCTGGTGTGTAGCCTTTTATAAACTGACTCAATGTTTATATAATTCTTCTACCCTGTCTATCCTAAACCGTGTCGTTATGTACGCAGAGTTTATTTTTTATTTACCCCTTTGGTTAGGTAAAGATTAGGCTAATTCAACTCATCAGTCTATTTTGAATAACTTGGCTCTAACTGCTCGTCCGAGGACACAGTTGTTTTGATCGTTTTTTTTTTTCTTGTCCCTGTTTTAAATATTATATTTTGTGTTTGTATGGAATGAACATATCTTTAACCTTTTATCCTATTCAGGAGCGAAATGCAGAAAATGCCATTGAAGCGCTCAAGGAGTATGAGCCTGAGATGGGGAAGGTGTACCGGCAGGACAGGAAGAGTGTCCAGAGAATCAAGGCTCGGGACATCGTGCCTGGGGACATCGTGGAGGTGGCAGGTAAGATTGCACTCCTCAGACCGGACGAATTCTAATACTCAGAATGTACGGTTAGACATCAACAAACTCAATTGCAGAAGTCTCGGATGACTGTTTTCTGCGTCATGAATTGATGTAATTAAACACGCAGATGCCATCGGTAACTGAAAGTGACCCATAACAGTTCTGTAAACATCATCAGCAGTGTTGTGACGTACGCTTCACGCAGTCTAAACACACACACAGCTGATCTCTCAGCCCATTCATCTCCCATGACAATTTCAGAATAATGGTTGCAGCGGGAAAGAAAAGCAGTTATGCAATACAAGAGCAGAGGTCCAGTCTGTTCCTGAACATTTCTTGGCTAACCTCAACTTGGACTGGGCCACATGTGTTTATGTATTTTTGCGTCACTGCTCCTCAATTCTCTTGTGTTCTTACTCAGTCTGTCTCACTTGGCCTCTTTTCTCTCTTTGATTGGTTGTCTTTCGTTCAGTCTTTCTTTGTTTGTCCTAATGACATAGCTCAATTTTTTTTTTGTTATAAATCAAACAATGGCAGAAAAGGGTCACAGAAAAATTCTATTCTGTTGTAATTTATTTCTGAAGGTAAAGGAAAGGTTTTAGCCTTTCAGTGTCAATGATGCAGGGTTGTACCTGACCTAGAATTCTGTCAGTCGAATCACACTTGTTCCAGAGGAATACCGGGCCATGCTTTATTGAAAGCCTGATTATTTGTGTTTGATGAGATGTTCCAGGTGACAGCGTTTTTTACATAATATAGTAAACAAGCCAAGTTCTCTCTCCATGTTGCTACACTAACAATGGATCGTAAATGTGCAGCAGTATTTTTTGACACGATATATGGAACAAAAGCCAGCAACTAAAGATTCACCCAGAGTTCAGGTCCACAGCTGCCTGTGCCCATTACACTCGCTCTGCAGCTACATCTGGGGACCCAGAAAATACTGCTCGACTTGATGAATCTTAGTCCACTGGAGGGACTCAGCTGGTGATTCGAATTAATTCATCTCGCAGTGGCTCGTATTTTGAGAAGTAAAGTGAAGCAGTAAGTCATGACAAAGTGATCTTGTACACTATGTTGACACAAAACATCATCAGGGAGGCCAAAGGGTGGTCAGACCATCAGCCACTCTAAAACAGTGACGTCCTGTTCTTTAGTCTGCATCACAAATTACAAGGACGTCAGTGGTTGTATGCAATGTTTACAATATGGCAGATTGGGGCTAGTGCTTAAGTTTAGTTAATCATCTCAAAATGACTGTGTGAAGATAATGGAGGGAGCCTGTAAAACACGACGAAGCAGAAACTAATGTTCACACGTCAAACACTGAGCAATGAACAAACATCTTTTCTTTTTACCAAAACACTCGTATTTATCAATTAGTTTTGGACTGACAATATTTAAATTAAGTTAATTCTTTCTACTCTGCATTTTCTTACTGAAATATAACAAAAATCTGAACCAAGGTTGGACAAGAATTGGAAATCTGATTGTAAAAGACAGTACCAACACCCCTGTGAGCTTTTAATGCTTTAGTTTGCTGATGTAATTGAACAAGAAGCCACTGTTGCCTCCTCCTCTTGTTCCTCTCTAGCAGGACTACATCTCAGGAGCGCTGCACTCGACATTCAGAACTGATGTCTGTGTTCCAGCAACTATTATGCCATATTAAGAGGCACGTGGGTAATTTAGTGTGCCAACTTAAATGTTTTAGTTGGTCAGTATCTGAATCAAACTAACCCATCTGCGTTAAATACATAGTTGTAGCATCTGATTTACGATCTGTGGTAGCGTGCTGTTCACATAAATACACTCACAAACCTGATAGATGGGCCTCTGTGGTCACATAAGTAATGGGGATGGAGCTGATTAACAGATTTTAGTTGCACAGTATGGATCTGTCTCAAAGTGTGATGAGCGATATGCACAGGAGCGATATGCACAGGAGCTTGCAAAGCTACATTTACTTATCCAGAAAAACGTGTGCGTGTGTTTGTGTTAGCTGTGGCTGAGAAACTGGGAAAGCAGCAGCCTGATGATGCATGTGTGTAATGCCAGGCTGCAAAGTGTCTTGTCAGATCAGGCTTATGGTTTATATCCTGGGAGTACTTTTAGATATACAGCTCTGATAATTTAGCTGTCACCAGCGGAGCTACTACATCTTAACAGTTGTTAAGTAGTTAGTGAAACACTAATTCAGATCTAAAAAAAACTGTTGCCACAAGTTATACCCAGCAGACCTGCACGATCTTGTCTCAAAGGCTAACCAAGATTTGCCTCTGCAACATATGTACTTTGCTGTATTTGCTTGTGTGTCACATTTGAGTGTTTTGTCTGTGTTGTGAAAACAGTCTGTTTTGCTGCAATATAAATGGGGAATCATTGACCGTAGTTAGTGTCTATCTTTGAGGCCAAAGCATTAAGTGACACACCTGCTTCCTTTTGTGGCAGAGTTTTGAGAGTCTACCTTTAGTAAATGGCCATCATCTCTCCAGATGTTGAATTTAAATGGACCAAAATGCAATTTACCCATGTTCCATTAGTGTAGGTTATGTATTTGTAACGTTGTGTACACGTTACATCACTTTTAATTCTCCTGAACTGAGGTCCACCCACTGTCTTGTGTATTTCCAACATTTATTTGATGTATTGAATGTCAGAAGGCAGGGTTTGTCATTTTTCTTTTCATTGATGCCCTCAGCTTCTGGCTTGTGTCAGCCACATCATGATGACTCAGTTTAACACCGTATCCTGTCTATTGTGCCATTTCATAAAACAAATCCCTTTGTGAATCTACTGGGTTTATTTTTTGCCAGCACTCTGCTGAGACACGTCTCTCAGTCCCCCTTTAGTTTGCTTTAGTTTCAGCCTGCAGTGGCGTTTTAAACTAGAGGTTCTCAGTTGCCAAAGTGATGCCCTTAACCCTTGTAGCAGCAACGTCCTGTGCATACGGAATAAAAAGCATTGTTCTTTTTTCCCTCTTGCTTTTTCTCCTGTTTGATTAAATCATGCTACTTGTATTTAAACCTAGATGTGCATCACATTAGTGACTAATCAGCTCTTTTGTTCCTGGGCTGTGGGTCTGTCCTGCTCTGGATTTAGGGTTTGGGCAGAAAGACCGGATGTAACATTTAGAAAGGGTACACATTCAGTCCCATAAATAATTAGTCCTCCAGATGGCTACATGGCCAGAGTCCCTCTTAAGTTTAAGAAAGTACGATAGTCTGCTGTTTGTCTCTGCCTGTCGCTTGCTGCCTGTCTGTTTCACTGTCCTCCTCTCACACAGCATAGATACAGAGATGATACGGCAAACACAGAGTCATGTATGTTTGTGGCTGTAAAGGTTTGGTCTTGTGATTTTTCCGTTCATAGGAGTCTCTCGAGGACTTTAGGACCTCATGAAAGGTCCCAGAAGGCTGCGAGCCTACGTGCTAACACATCAGCGAGGCTCAGTCCCTGGGAGAGAAAATATACAACCGCATTAAGGCCGCAAAATTTTCACTGGACCCCCCATGACGAATAGCTGGGTGCTGTAATCACATATCTCTAATTTAAAATGCTCCGCTCCATGTTGACTTGACCTTAGACTTTGTTATACAGGATAGTTGTATCTGCAGTTCACTTTTCATGAGATTGAGACAGTTGCGACTTCACTCTCAGTCACATTAGTGTAGGTGTTTGGACCATGGATAGGATAACGGGAGAAAAGAGGGGCTGCATATCCTGGATAGAGTCTGAAGACAGCCTGGGTCTCTACAAGCAGATGGGGTGTTATCACTCAAGAGAATGCAGACTGACATTTGTTCTTCACTCAAGGGAGCAGATAACACAGATAAAGCCCCTTTGTTCACATGGGAGAAGGAAAGGTCCCAGAGGCTGTTTGCTGTTTCCCAGAAAAGTTGGAGCTAAAACGAGCATGTTTTGTAAGATGAAACGAGAAGGTACTGTCACTCTAAGTTGGACCAGCTGCAAATTCTGAGTCTGCAGAAATCTGCGAAATAACTGTAATGAACTTGCACATTTGGCAACATTAACAATTAACAGTCATCTTAGAAATATTAGCGATCGCAGCTGTATATATATTAGAGACACTTCTCCTGAAACAGATTCACTTTCTCTGGACTTTTGCGTATTGATGAGACCAATCCAGTGCCAGTGCATTTAAAAAAACAGCTGTATGCTACTAAAATGTACAGAAGTGATTGCTATCAGTGATTGTTGTGTGACTTGACGATCAATGAATACAAGCCAAGGTCAGTACCAAGATTTGCGTACTCTCCAATGCCCGGCCAGGCATTTTCAGCTTTTCTGTTGATGGTATTGGAACATCTGTAACATATGATATTCTATTTGAAACATAATAGGTTTATAATTCCAAAAAGAAGTAGGTTTATTTTAATGGCCTTAATGATAAAAATATCTGCCACACTAGTAAATATGAAGGTTCACTTCAAGGTGGAAGGTTTTCTAATTAGCGACTTTTTGGAGGAACCGTCCCACAAGGCTTTGAGTCTTTTAATATCTCTGCAGCTCCTCGAGGGGGATGTAGTTTGAAGGCAGACAGGTGATGAAGTGGGTTTGACAGCCTCTCTTCACCTCGAAGACCAAATTTGGTAGTACAGCTTGTACTGATCAGAAGCAATGTCACTCACCATGAACTCTGCATTACCACACGTTAGAGTAACAACATAATTATTTTTATAGTGCGAGCAAAATGTGAAACAATTCAGCGAGGCTTTCGTTTTATTGGTTACACATTTCTTGTGTAGAATTTGCTCTGTCCAGGCTGTATTAATAGAAACTGCCATAAACTCCTGAGAATGGGAGGGATGAATGAACAATCTTTAAACAAGGACTGTTTCTATTTTAATACAAATGACGTAAAGCGGGTTCTCCTCGCTTAAAACAGAAGTTTTTTATCATCACCACCCCCTCCCCCAGATCCAGCAGCATGTTGTCAACTGATCAAAATAGTTTTCCCATTTTTGGACGTGTGTTTTTGCTGGACTCATCTAATCCCTCTTCCCATTCTCTCCTCCGCCCCCCTCCGCGCCTCTTGCTCTTCACTCAGAAGAGCACCCAGAGGCCCTCGGGTTGGTTTACATGTCTGTCACCACTGTCCACAGAGGGATCACTTAAGAGCCTCTGGGTCATCACTTTATATTGCTCTTGCCATCAGCCTCTCAGACTGCATGATGTCTCTTACTGTAAGCTGAAAGTAATGTTTCATTTTGGTGCAACAGCGGAATTTTCCATTGTGCTTTAGAATTTCATTAAAACATCTAACATCAGTCTTAGGTGCAATGGGGACCCATAGCTTGTCTTATATTGTAAAGTATCATTCTGGGAGCATACTACAAGACTTACATGTACGTCACACTCATTTAAAAAACATTTTCTCAGTTGTTTTTCGATTCCTCGTTGTGGATTATAAGAAGTTAAGAAATACAATACTTCATGTTTGTAGTATGAATATAATTTAAAAGCATGTGCACAAAGTGATCTGACTTCAAATACTTTAAAACTTCAATCAAACCACAAAGCTGAAAGGTTCATTATCAGCTCTTTCTATCTCTCCACATCCGACCTGAGCTGCGCAGGACAGTTTTCTGTAGAAGATACACTTATGTGGAATCTGGTGTTTATCCACATTTATGTTTGTTTTACTGGAGGTTGCTAAAGCCTCTTGTTAGTGGAAAGAATGAGCAGCAATCTATTTGTGCAGGGGATGAATTGAACATTAACGATATTTGAATGTGTGAGTCTCAAACTCAGCATCTCCCCAAACTAATAAGTTGAGTTTGATTATTTTATTACTCCCGAGAGGCCTTATCTGGAAAAACAAAGCGGTTGATTGAATTTCTTAGATCTAAGTGTCTGTGTGTGCTGATTTGTTTGTTTATTGCTTTCATCTTCAAGTTTTTTCTCTTTTCATTACACCAAACTCTCGTTGTCTTTTTTCCATGGAGGAGATTTACACGACACTCTGCCTTTTTATTTATTTTTTACTACTGTGAAAATTGTGTTTGTACAATCTCATCGTGAACTTAGTCCAGTTACACAAGGTGTCACCCACTTGATGATCAGTTGTCATTTAAAGATGCTTTTAAGTTGTTAAGAGGTACTAAGTCATCTCCTTTGCTGTTTCTCTCCACAGTTGGTGATAAAGTGCCGGCAGACATCAGGCTGACGTCTATCAAGTCGACCACACTGAGGGTAGACCAATCAATTCTTACAGGTAAAACCATTTATACTTATACGTCTTTATTCCTTCTTCCTATTATAGCTCCGTTTTATAGAAATGTATTGCCTGTATTTCTTTACCTCCATCTGCAGCAACTCGCTTCTTCTGATCAACCCTGTCACGAAAGAATAACAATAAGCACTTTATCACTTCCTTTTCATGCTCATGACCTCATTACATGCTGCAGTCATGGGTGCTCAGTCAACACCTAAGCAAAAAAAAGAGAGGCAGATGAAAGTAAATGTAAAATAGATGAATCTATGGATGGATAATTGGCCTGTGAGGTAAATGGAAAATAGTCAGGGAACACTGAAGGATATCTAATGCACGGGAGACGGGGTTTATTCGAATCAAGTCCTTAAATCTCTTGTCCTGCTCTGCTGCCTTAATTGGAAGCAAATTCCATGGGATATTTTCAGAGTTTCTGCTATTTCCCCCTCTTCCATTCCCCATTCATGGCCATGCCGCCTGTCAAAAGCCCCCTGCCTTACTCTATCAGAGCAGCACAGACCTTGCACAGTTAATTACACAAACACACACGTTGGAAACACAGCATCAGATACAGTGTTTTGAAAGGCAGCGGCAGTGCAGCAATTGATAATTGTCAGGCCTGTTCAGTCAGCTGCAAAGCCTTTTCCACGCAAATCTGCCCAAAGTACTGACCAAGCATCGCAGTCACCACTTTGCTCTCTCTGCGTAGGTAATTCCTCAGCGCTCGCTCCTCTCATATCTTTTGTTTCCTCTTCCTGCAGGAGAATCCGTGTCTGTGATCAAACACACCGACCCTGTGCCAGACCCACGTGCTGTCAACCAGGACAAGAAGAACATGCTCTTCTCTGTGAGTGACTCACGAGACCGGTTTCCAGTGCTCAGTGTTTTTTTATCGTTTGTTTTTCTAAATAGAAAACCCTCTCCCCTTTCCATCTTCTCTGTGAGCCTGACAACACCTATAAAGGCAGCAATGTTTTTCTGTCATCTTCCTCCTCCTCCTTTGTTTTTCATCTCATCATCCCGCCTCACATCCACTCTCTTTAGAATGACAGCACTTTTGGAAAACATTAAATTATCTATTTAGATCCCTGCTTTTTTCCATCGTGTATGAATGAAATATACAAAGCGGTGCATGTCTGAACAGAAGTGTCCTCTGATGTTAGTCATTTAATTCAGAGTTTACATCCTGTACACCTTCAACAACAAAGGAAATTTGCATTCAGGCAAATACCTTTCCCTGGCCTGTTTTCACTTTTCACAAGATCTGTTTGTGAAATATTTACTTTCACTGCGTGTTGGTTCTTGCTGCAATTTTCTTTGTGACACATTCTTCAGATATGTTGTTTAACTAGTTTCCCCCATATGTCAAGAGGCTCAATGAATTTGTTTTGTGCTGTTGCTGCTTCACAGGGCACAAACATCGCAGCGGGTAAGGCTGTTGGTGTGGTGGTGGCCACAGCTGGCAACACGGAGATCGGCAAAATCCGAGATGAGATGGCAGCAACGGAGCAGGAGCGCACACCGCTGCAGCAGAAGCTTGATGAATTCGGACAGCAGCTATCCAAGGTTATTAGTGATGATAAATTAATCTCCCACTCTGTTAATTTTCGGACCTTTTGTACTGTAAATGTAAATAAAAACAACCTCAGCGATATCTGTTTGTTCATATTTATAAGGATATTAATGAGTAATGTGTAATTTAAGGTTATCACCCTGATCTGCATTGCTGTGTGGCTCATCAATATTGGACATTTCAATGATCCTGTCCATGGAGGCTCTTGGATTCGCGGTGCTGTCTACTACTTCAAGATCGCGGTGGCTCTGGCGGTTGCGGCGATCCCTGAGGGTGAGAGCTGGACAGCGACACAAATGCAGCCATGCCTTTGACACACTGTTTGCCATGAGAGGCTCCATTATTATTCTTCTGTTCAGACTGCTGAACAGAAGGTTTAGAAAACCGTATTTTTCTGTATTTCACACTGGACGGACAAATCATTGTTGTTTCACCACTTGAGTAAAATTAATATAAATGGATATCTCTATCTTTTTTTAAGTAACCATTTATCTCCTCTGTATATCTTAACTCTCCTCTCGTCTTCTTGTGTTGTTGTTGCTGTCTCTCTCCAGGTCTGCCTGCTGTCATCACTACATGCTTGGCGTTGGGAACACGCCGCATGGCTAAGAAGAATGCCATTGTCCGCAGTTTGCCCTCTGTGGAGACCCTTGGCTGCACATCTGTCATCTGCTCTGACAAGACTGGCACACTGACCACCAATCAGATGTCTGTGTGCAGGGTAAGAGAACAGTGGCAAAGAAAGCTCTTGTTTTTGGAATTGTAATCATAAGTCTATTTATACATCACAATACACAGAATAAAATGATATTTCATTTGAGATGGTTTTGGAATGAACCAACCTAACCTTGGCGCTCATGGTCTGTATGTAACCAGTCAGAAATCTCATGTAAGATTAAAATATATAAGTTTGTATAATTATATATATAAAAATATAAGATAATTCAAATTAAGATTCAAATTTCCATGAAAAAGAGGATATAATAAACAAAATTATGAGATAATATATTGTCTTGACTAAACTTGTCAGCCAGATTCTCATAAATGATATATGTGAATTATACATTAGTGTTAAGAGTTTCAAAATAAAAGGTTTGTCTAGTTCAATGGCCTGGGTTTATGGTTCTATGCATTTAACTGTCAGACAGAAATCCTTTGTTTACCCACTTAGGGCATTGTTGCTATTGAAAGCAGTAATTTAAAGTCGGTCCATTACCCTTAAAATTTCAGCTCAGTTCACTTGAAATGAAGCTGACAAAGATCAGCTTATCTAACAACATGCAAACCATGTAAATGTTAGTCTGCAGCTAGTATAGCCAAGAAACGTCATAGTCTACGTGCACCACAACAGCTGAGGGTTTCTGACTAACATCTTAACTAGTTGATATCATCTAAATGTAACGATAATTGTTATTATACAAATAATTAATAATAAGACAAGAATAACGTAGGATGATCATGATCACAGTCTCACTCACACATGATGCCTGAGGATTCCATCAGAGGTTGTGTGCATTCTATGTCATTACAATATGTGCTGTGTCACATGTGGACTTCATCTGAAAGCAGCGTAAAGGCGATTTCAGACCATGTGACCGCGACACACTTGTTAGCAGGAACTCTCATGCTAAGTTCAAACCAAGGTTTCCTAACAGTTTCTGGTCTATAACCCAGTAATTAGTAATTAAGTTGTTATAGCCATTAAATTGTGTTGACACCACCTCACATCATCCTCAGGGAGCTAGTACAGTTAGCGGTGCACAGGGACTGTGTCATTTCAAACTGGAACAAAAAGGAAAGAAAAGCACAAAATAAATATGATTTTAAATCTGTTACCATACATGGAAAGAATAAAGTCTGGCTCCTCTGCGGACATGAGAGGTCTTTTCATGTGTAAATGAATTAATTTAATAAACAGCCCTCACAGCCCTTTTCTGACAGTGGAGATTTATTGAGCACTGAGCGCTGCTGACGTCAAGTAGTTAGTAAAGGATAATAAAGGATTTATTTCTATGAAGGCAGAGATGAAATACGAATCAAAAGTACTCATTGTGTGAGTATATTTATTTATTTTGTCATCCCACACGAGCATGAAGAGCTTCAGGCAGTATGAACTATTTAGAGTTCAACATGTTTATGATTTTGTCCTTAAGCGTTGCCTCCCTGCTCCTTTTTGTTACTGCAATTGTCTCTTCATTTTTGATTTGTTAACCCTCGTCCTCGCTGCAGCTCCATGTCTCCATCTTCCTCAGTTCTATTCCTCAGCTGTTTATCTTGTTGGTCTTCTGTCTCTCTCCTCCTCCTTTCTTCCCTCCTCATTCTGCTCTCCTCCCCCTTCTTGTTCAGGCAGCATGCTGATCAGTATGCAGTAGTTAGTCACTTGCAGTAGAACCAGCAGTAGAGTTGCATAACTGACCTTGCATTTAAGACTCTCTCCCTCTCTCTCTCTCTCTCTCTGCTGTCAGTCTGTTCTGCCTTCGCTCATCCTGCACAGTGTTTTATAAAGTGAAGATTATATTAAGTACATTTTGGAAACCATTCGATGCTATTTTTGGGTATTTTTTTTGTCGCTGGCAGAGAAATTTGTGCTTGATGCATCTGTAACCAGATTCAGTTTTCCTAACTGAATGTTTCTATTCAGTGTCTGACTTCTGGTGTTGTGGGTCAGACCACCATTGACATCACTGCTGAAGTCTTGTCGGCGCCTGAGGGGAGTGCAGCCATAATGCAAGCTCATCGTTCTGCTCAGATACTTCTATTTTCATCACTTCCCCTGACCCTCTTGGTTTTTAGCAAATGTGGTGCTTTAGATGCAGGAAAGTACCGATGAATGATATAACATCAAAACACGTATTGTGTTGCTTCCCTCTTCTTCAAATAGGAGACATAACTAGTTCCCTCACATTACATATTAGATTAATCAATTCAAATCTTTTCCACCTCGAAGTGATTCACTTCAGTACAGTTTGTATTAATGAGGAACTCTGTATCTGCTTTGCTGTAAGATGACATATATGGATCCCCCCCACCACAGTGCGTCTCTGCTTTGGCTCAGCATTTCATTGCTTCACCCTGTTCTATGTTCAGGTCCTCTCATGATGTCAAGCTCTCTTTCCTGTGGATGGTAGGCTGCTGCCACCTGCTGGATGCAGGGTCTCTCAGCCCTTTGCTTTGGACACAGATACAGTGAATGTGTACTCATAGTTTCTTTACAACTTTTGTGTTTCTAGATGTTTATCCTCGACAGCGCAGAGGGGGAGCACTGTTCCCTTAAGGAATTTACAGTCACAGGCTCCACATACGCCCCAGATGGAGAAGTGTGAGTATTCAGTCTTGACGTTGTGTGCTTTGAAAATCAACATTTTGTTAACCAAAATCAAGAAAGAACAAATCTAAGCCAAAGTAATTTTATTATATACATCACTTTGCATTTGTGACTCACTTCTTCATGTCTACACCTGTATTTTCTTTAGGTTCCAGGATAGCAAGTCAGTCAAATGTTCCCAGTACGATGCCCTGGTGGAGCTGGCCTCTATCTGTGCTCTCTGTAATGATTCCTCACTGGACTATAACGAGGTTGGCAGCGAATCATTTGTCCATGATAACTGAAACAACATCCTGTGTTTTTCTTTAATAACCATTTGTGTGTGTCTGTCCCTCTCCAGACCAAAGGTGTGTATGAGAAGGTTGGTGAGGCCACAGAGACGGCTCTCACGTGCCTGGTGGAGAAGATGAACGTGTTTGATACAGACGTCAAAGGCCTGTCCAAGATTGAGAGAGCCAACGCCTGTAACTCTGTACGTAACCTACAGTTCTTCAAAGTCTCTTTCTCATTACACTTGACGGGAGTTCTTATTACTGTTGTGTTTTGCTGTAACTTTAGGTGATTAAGCAGCTGATGAAGAAAGAGTTTACCTTGGAGTTTTCCAGAGACAGGAAGTCTATGTCTGTGTACTGCACTCCAAATAAAGCCCGCTCCTCTGTTGGCAAGATGTTTGTTAAGGTGAGTAATGGAGGCTTCGTAAAGTCACAACAAAGCATTTTTACCAGAAATGTTTCTCTTACACTTTTTCCTTCTTCCATTTCTTATAGGGTGCACCCGAGGGTGTGATTGACAGGTGCACACACGTCCGTGTTGGCAACAACAAGGTGCCGTTGACCCCTGGCATCAAGGAAAGGCTAATGTCAGTCATCAGGGAATATGGAACTGGCAGAGACACCCTGCGCTGTCTGGCTCTGGCCACCCGAGACAACCCCATGAGCAAAGATGAACTGGTGTTAGAGGACTCCAACCGCTTTATTGAGTATGAGGTAAGAGCTGCGAATGATTGATAAAGTCGCTGGAAACAAAGGCTCCATATCTGTTGGGATTTTGTTAAAGTGCCGCTGTTTTTCTCTTCTTTTTTTTTATCACCCAGACTGATCTGACGTTTGTTGGCTGCGTGGGCATGCTGGATCCTCCCAGGGCCGAGGTGGCTGCTTCGATTAGACTCTGCCGTCTCGCAGGCATCAGAGTAATTATGATCACTGGAGACAACAAGGGTGAGGCAGTCTGCTCAGAGAATAAGAGAGAACACAATATCATTATACAAAAGAGAATTGCTCAAATATCCTCTTGTTAAGTACATACGAGTATTTCCAGGAAGTAAATATTGTACTCTCGTTCACACTTTAGGCACGGCGGTGGCTATCTGCAGGCGTATTGGCATTTTCGGTGAAGACGATGATGTCTCCAGCATGGCTTACACCGGCAGGGAGTTTGATGATCTGTCACCTGCTGCACAGAGAGAAGCTGTGGTCAAGGCTCGCTGCTTCGCTCGTGTGGAGCCTTCACATAAATCCAAGATTGTGGAGTACCTGCAGTCCTATGATGAGATCACAGCCATGGTGAGAAAAGGGAGGCTTTTGAGTCCTTGATGATTGTCTCTGGCACAAACATTCATTTTGCTGGTACAGATAAATACAGTGATACAATCTAAAATGCTGAAAATCATACGGTGATGGTTATTCCCCCCCTCAGACTGGTGATGGTGTGAACGACGCTCCTGCTCTGAAGAAGGCTGAGATCGGCATCGCCATGGGCTCTGGCACAGCTGTGGCCAAGACCGCCTCCGAAATGGTGCTGGCTGACGACAACTTTTCCACCATTGTAGCTGCAGTGGAGGAAGGCCGAGCCATTTACAACAACATGAAACAGTTCATCAGATACCTCATCTCTTCAAATGTGGGCGAAGTTGTCTGGTAAGGATGAGTGGTTTATACGAACGCACTTGCATACGTCCTCTGTATGACTCATGTCTGACACACACCATGCTTCTCCTGTGTGTAGTATCTTCCTCACCGCAGCTCTGGGCTTCCCTGAAGCTCTCATCCCTGTTCAGCTGCTGTGGGTCAACCTGGTGACTGACGGTTTGCCTGCCACCGCTCTGGGCTTCAACCCACCGGACCTGGACATCATGAACAAATCCCCACGTAACGCCCGCGAGCCACTCATCTCCGGATGGCTCTTCTTCAGATACCTGGCCATTGGATGTAAGGAAGGAAACCTGGATCATTGTTGTAGAAGGAAATTGTGTTGACAGTGTGTGGGCTGTATGAGGCGCCATCTGTTCTTTACTATATAGACTCAGGTGAAATCTGCCACATAAGCATGATATGAATGTAGAATGAATTTAGGTCGTTACTTGAAAGCGCTCTCATGTAATCACAGCCTGTCGTCTTCTCACATGTAAGACGTCAGACGTCTGTGTCACTGTGAACATGTGTACATTTCTGCTTTGCCTCCTCCAGGTTATGTGGGCGCTGCCACTGTTGGTGCTGCCGCCTGGTGGTTTGTTGCTGCTGAGGATGGACCCAGGATTACTTTCTACCAGCTGGTAACTACGACCTGACAACTATTAATTCAACACTGTGGGTCAACCCCCCACAAAAATACTGACTGAATCGAATCATTTTTTCTTACAGAGCCACTTCCTTCAGTGTGGTCCAGAGAATCCAGACTACCAGGATCTGGACTGTAAAGTGTTTGAGTCCCCTTACCCTATGACCATGGCTCTGTCTGTGCTGGTCACCATTGAGATGTGCAATGCCCTGAACAGGTTAGTGAGCGAGGCATCTTTTAGCTGATTAATTAACAGATCCAACATGTTCAGCAGAAATAAATAAAAATCCCAGATATTGTGAACAGCTGAATTTCAGACCTTTACACTTTTAGAAGCTGCATGTTTTGACTGTTTTGTTAGTTTTACTTCAAGTGTGTGCTCAAACATCCAGATCTTAATTTCCATGATGGATGACAAACACTGCAGTACTTGTGAGTTAGGTCTCTTGCGTGACTTTTTAATAAACATGTCTTTGTCTTTGTGTCTCAGTGTGTCAGAGAACCAGTCCCTGCTGCGTATGCCTCCCTGGGAGAACGTGTGGCTGCTGGGAGCCATTTGCCTCTCCATGTCTCTTCACTTCCTCATCCTCTATGTGGAGCCTCTTCCAGTGAGAAATATTTCTTTTTAGTTTAACGTTTAAGTGCCTGAGCCTGGGTGTCCCTCTCCTCAGCGGTGGGGAGATAGTTGCTGACAGGTGTCGAGCTGGTTATTTTGCTGTATTAAGCACTAAAGCTGTTATTTAGTGTTAAATTATTGTGGTTAGGTTTTATTTATTATTCTATTTTGTAAATAAGCAACTTTGTGAAGAGTTTAACACTTTATATTTTTATTTTCTTTAAGTTAAGTTTGTGTTGTGTTCTTCTTTCCAGATCATCTTCCAGATCACCCCTCTGAACCTGACACAGTGGCTGATGGTGCTCAAGATCTCTTTGCCCGTCATTCTACTGGACGAGATGCTCAAGTTTGCCGCGAGGAACTACCTGGAGCCCGGTAAAGAGCTGGATAAGCCTGCCAGCTCCAAAGGCTGCTCACTGTCTGCATGCATGGAGGGAATCTCCTGGCCCTTCGTGGCCGTCTCCCTCCCCTTGGTGCTCTGGATCTACAGCTCCGACACTAACATGGCCGACATGTTCTGGTCCTGACTGACTTGAGCACAACCTCGACCTTTCCACACCTCTCCCCCTCCCCTTCCTTACCACCATCACGTCACTCTTTCCTCCTCCTCCCTCCTCCTCCTCCCTCTCTCCTCCCTCTTTGCCTTTCCCACATGTGCATAGCTAGTGTGTGTGTGTGCGCGTTTGTAGAGCTTGAGTGTGTTCTTGTGCGTGCCTGCTGTGTGTAAACGAGAAGGACCAACTTTAACACATAAAACGTAATGAATAATATAAGGTGTTAACATTGAGAAGTTACCTGTTTTGAGTCGGGATAGGATCTTTGAACGGGTGAGGCTTTAAACGCGAGTGTCAGAAGACCATCACTCCTATAGCTGTGGACTTTGTTGCTGGTTTTGAAGGAAATATACTGTCGCCATTTTTTTGTCAATATTGCCTTTTTGAGGTTTATATTTTTAATGATTTTGGGAATATCTTATGTCACTACAGTAACAACAGCAGATTGTTCTTGCTAAGATTCCCTCATGAAAGAAAATTTAAGATACCAGAAAATCATTGATCTGTACAGAGAATGAACACTATTTTATGCAATTTTTTTTTTTAAATGGCTTTGTAAATTGTTTGACCAGCGTGGCTTAGACATACCGCCTTGATTTATTTTCTAATGTTTACCATTGTGTCTTCAGTATAAACTGAGAACTCTTTCAGAGAGGACGACCTGCGTGCGACACATGAGGATGGGGGGAAAGGTTTGGGAGTTTGAATGCTTCACTTAAATGAAAAGAAAAAAAAAGAATCCTGGAAAGCAAAAGCCGCATGTCCCGTGACCAAGCATGAACTGTATATGGTTTCTCATTTCTAATTTAATTGTATATGTCCCCCCCTTTTCCCATTGTTAGAGTGTAAATTAACTACATGGATGGTTTTTTACTATATGATTTGAAAAATAAGCCAGTTTTTCTGCACTGGGCAGAGCACAGCTACCTCAATATGACAAAAAAGATTTTTTTTCCCACTCATCTCTAGATGCTTTTTCTTCAATGCTCTTGCTAAAGCGTAACATCTGAGGTGTGCCCCTATTTGCTTGTGCAGAAAACAAAGAACACAATCTTCCTCCACTCTAACACTTTTAAGGATATATATTGTTTGTATTGATGATTTTTTTTCGACCATTAACTATTTGTTTTTTGCTTTGGAGACAGAACTGAATGGGGATGTCGTATGTTAATAACCATCTCCATGGTGTTTGATTCAAAGGACGATGATATTAAAAATCTTAAGAAAACTAATGGAAATTCTCCAAATGAACTTGGAATGCAAATAAGAACACAAAATGTTGTTTTTTACTTCAAGGAAAAAAAATACACTCTGGAACCCTTTGAATCAAAGTGTTTTCTGTCTTTATTCAAGAGGTGAAAGAATGGTTTCCAACACTTATCGCATCCAGTGTTTTTGTATGTGCATATGATACTTGAATACAGATCATTTCAGACATGAATGCTTCAGTTTTCTTGGCACAACATGACGGGACGCAGAAATTTACGACGCAGTGAAACGGATCACGTGTATATTTGACTTAAAGGCTTTAAAAAGTAGAGGTAGTGCTGGGTGTACCATACTCTGGATGTGTGTGTGTTCATGTTGGATCAGAGCCCATACAGTCATCTGCACTTATCCTGAGCATCCTTTTGTATGGACATTTCTACAAGTGTGAGAAACACACACACACACCGTCCCTCTTGTCTAAAAAGCATGTATTTGCAGTGACAGAAGCCTGGGTTTGTTTGCAGTGTGTGTTCGTGTTCCACTTGACAACAACTGTGTGCTTTCTCCCTCAATGCTTTCCATTGGCTCCCCTGTCACTAGAGTGAGTATCCATCTTTTTCCTACTCTAATTAGTGTTGCCACATGACAGTAGAATCCAGTGAAACAAGAAGAAACTCCCTGAAATAGATTTCTCTACTTTTTAAATTGTCATTTTAGGGAAATAATGTTTTCCAGGTAACTTAAAGGCATAAGGTTCACGGAAGAGGGTTTAAACTGTTATTCCCAGTGCATTATGGGTTGCCATTTCTTAGAGGGAATAAGAGGAACTTGGCTTGGAAGTCGACCACATGCCATCACTGTGAATGTCACCGTGTGCTGTTCTTTTCACCACTCTGGCACTTTGCTTATAATCACAAAGCGAAATCCTGTCTCTGGTTATATGGTAGAAAAGGTTTTAAAATAGTTTATAAAGTGTTTTGTACTGACGGATTTTCTTCTCTTCCTTTTTAGGTTGGCTTTCATAAAAAGTAGTATCAAATTTAAAACGTGGGCTCCGAGGCTGGAGTCGTCCGACCATCCGGTATCTGTGCTCACTCTAAACTTCACACACCTGACACCATGACGACCAGCAGTGTGTGAGTGTGTGTAGCGTTGCACCAACAACAAAAAAGAAAAATACACGTTTTCACAGTCATGAGACCAAATACATAAGTGGGTGGGCTGGAAAACTTCCCTGTGCCCCACAAAACACCACACACACACACACTCCACTTCTTAACATAACTATACCTCTGTGTGCAGACGCTAAATCAATATGACACCGTTTCCAGTTTTTGTGTGCAGGGAAGTTGTTGAAACCCTCCTCCTCCCTTCTTGCATGAAGAATTTGTTTCCGACTTTCATGGTAGCTTAGAGAATCTTTGAAATAGAAAAAACACACTGGGTTAAATGGTCTTAGCTGTACATCAATGTACAAATATGCATGCGTTTCAGCTGTATGTAGGCTTTGCAATTTGTATTTATAGATTCTAATGTATAATACTCCAATAACGTTAAGGTTTTAAGATGACTATATCATAGATATAAGGGAAAAAAATCACTGTTTTTATTGTAATGCTCTGGGTAATTTGCACAATATTTAGACGATGAGAAAGGACTCGTGTTGAACTTGACTGTGCTCTACTTGAGTTTTGATTATTTTCGTATCTTTAATATTCTTCCCCCTGTGTCGGCCGATCACTGAACCATTTACATAGATGAATAAGTCCTTTTCTGTGAGGACACTACAGACTGACACTTTGATTCATTGGTAATCCTGCAATACAACTGTGTTTTCTTATTTCCTCTACATTATTATCATCATCATCATCACCACTATATATCTTTATCAACTGCTGTAAAACTGTGATCTAATGTGGGGGGTGGCTGTGCAGCTCCCTCAGCAACTCCTGGTCGAAGAACAATATTAACCATATGTAAAAAGACGATCATTATTAAAGGTTAATAATAGTGATTGTACATGCGTTTCTGAGGTTGTGGTTTCAGGTAAATAAAACTATAGTATTTGAATCATGTCTCCTGCTCCATGTCTCCTGCACATGACTGTGTGCAATTTGCTGCAGATCCACGTAAAAGTCTGGAGTCTCAATTTGTGGTATAAATCTGGTTTCATAATGGGACTGTTGTGCCTCTAGTTATTGTAGTTATATTAAGTTTTTAAGTGGTGAAGTTGGTTTTACCACAGAAAATAAAAAGCCACACATAAAAATAACCCAGTAGGTGGCAGCATTTGGCTAAATATACCACACAACCATATTGGCAGAAGAAGTTTTGAAAGTAAAACAGAGGAAGTAATGTCGATTGTATTAATAGTTTAAAAGAACATAGAAGTGGAAATATAAATCCTGAGATATCATGGCAAGTTGCTGCTTTAAAAAAAAACTTTATTGTGAGAGTTCCAGAGTTCACAAACGTTTACTTTTGCTTGTATCATGAAAAGAATTAATAATTGTATTATCACTTACAATATGTAATGTTTGCTGAATGAAAAAAGGAGAATGAAGAAAAGTAATGATAATAAAATATCGCTGAAAAATGCAAAGACAGACAAGAGAAAGACAGAAATAAAAGGTGGAAAAGGGAAGCTGTGATGGTGCATGAGCACATGAGCACATAAGAACATGAACAGTGTATCACACATGTTGCATGTACATGTTCAGAATGAAAGAAAACACAGCAACAAACAGCTAGAACCAAAGGACTGACTTATGTCTTATGTATATAGTATCATATACTACACTATACTATAGTTACTAATATACTGAATCCAGATATTCCACCAGATATTCCAGATATGAGTCATTTATCTCTATAATACTGTTCACATTAACTTCCATACAGTATAAGAATATATATATTGTACACATAGTTGTTATGTAAAGTATAGAGCAGGTTTCTGCCTGTGAGACATTCAGATTTTGTAGAGTATATGTTGCTGTTGGATGAGACGCACAATTTACGCACTACAGTGGATAATGAAAATGTCTGAATGTGATTAAATCAGTTAAAGTCCTTCTCTTAAATTAAGACTAATGAAGAAAATGAATGGCTGCGTTCAGGTGAGGGGGTGAGTCTGTCTCTTTAACCAGCAGACTCCCTGTCACTCTGGTCCCTCCCACTGCCTCGCAGCCCCTCTGGCCTGAGATGGGAGCGCACACAGCGGCACCATCACGGCCGAAGACGCTGGAGGAGCACCGAGGAGGAGAAACACCACCAGCACCGCTAACAGTGCCGTGGAGGAACATGGGATAATGGAACAAATCGTCCCCCTCGCACCGGCTCCCTCCTCCGCGTAAAACCCGCAACTCACATGTTGTCGTCCCTCCACGTTTTGCGCTTTTTCACGCGTCCTCCTTGAAGCGCTGCGGGTACAAAGGCGCCTTGGACCCGAGGAGGAGCAGCAGCGGCACCTGGGATTCATGGACACCATGGAGTGACGCCTCCACCTCCAACCTCACACTGAGACAGTGAGTAACCCAGGAGCGATTAAAAAACACTTTCACCTCTTTTTCATCCCCCCCTTCCCGAGATCCACATCACCCTGGTCACAAAGACACCAGCTGTCATTGTGGCTGAGAGATTTCCTTTTTTGATTTTCACTCCTCCTCTGAAAAGTGACCTTTTCTGGAATAATGCATGAGAAACACGAAGTTTGCTCCAGTTTTTTATTCCTCTCTCTGCGCAGCACGTTCCCAGTGACTGACCAGCCGGTTTCTCTTGTTCATGATGGGATGTATTGTTGCGCCCGCGCAGCTCACGACAAGTGTCAGCAATTAGACTGTGTGTTTGTGGACGGGTTACCTCGAGGCCTGCTCTGAACACTGCTCTGCTGCTGGAGCTGGACATTGTTGTTGGGAAGGAGTCGGTGTTGGAAAGGGACAATCTGAGCGTCCTTGGCGTCTTCCCTCCCTCCCTCCCTCCCCTTGAGACGGGGGTCGGTCACAGAAATACATTTGGAACAATATGGTGGAGCCAGTTGGATTCATGGAGGCGTGGAAAGCGCAATTCCCAGAGTCTGAGCCACCCAAGATGGAGCTGAGGTCAGTAGGGGGCATCGAGCAGGAGCTGGAGAGGTGCAAGGCGTCCATCAGGCGTCTGGAGCAGGAGGTGAACAAGGAGCGATTCCGCATGATCTACCTGCAGACCCTCCTGGCCAAAGAGAGGAAGAGCTACGACAAGCAGCGGTGGGGCTTCAGGAAGACGCCGCTGAACGAGGGGATGGACCCCGCAGCCACACAGGGGGCAGAGTCCCAGCAGCCACACATGCAGGAGACTGGTGGGGTCGGAGTAGGAGTTTGTGGTGGAGGGTATGGCTGCGGTGGTGGTGGTGGTGCCATCATGGACAGGACTCGCTTCCAGCCTCTTGGAGATGGCACAGGCAGAACCAAACCGAGACCCCCACCTGCCAGAAAGTCAGCCTCCCACGGAGACGGACTGGAGTCAGCGTTTGAGGTGCCGCAGCAAGTTGAGTCGACATCCTGCGACAACCTGGACGGCCTCTCGCCATCCAAGCAGAGAGGCGGCATCTCAGTCTCTCCCCGCAGGCCCACCCTTCCACCCCCAGACAAGGATCTGCCCTCTGACCCCAAGGACAAACTTGGGATGGGACTTGGTGTGGCGGCTCTGAGATCCAACTTTGAGAGGATCAAACGGGCCAACTCTCACTCTGCAGGTGATGTAGCTAAGGGTCAGGAGAAGCAGCTACCGCCTCCACCACCGCCATTTTACACTAACATGGAATTCCACCATGAGAGGGGTCTGGTGAGGGTCAATGACCGTGACGTCTCTGACAAGATCAGCTCCTTAGGCAGCCAGGCCATGCAGATGGAGAGAAAGAGATCTCTTCACTCCCTCCCAGGTAACCTGGCAACAGTAGCTGGGGAGCTCCGCGCCAGGCCAGTGTACAGAGGACGTTCCACCGAGAGCACCTGCGGCTATGACGCAGAATATGAAGATGGAGAGCCCAATCAGAGACATTCAGGGAGAGCCAACGGGGGAAAGCCTCCGCCCCCACCTTGGCAGCCCTCTGACTTCCAGGCCTACTCCAGTGTCTATGTTGGTGGGGTGATGATGGGCGAAGGTGGGGGTGGAGATGGTAGATCTGGAGGTGGTAGCGGAGTCACAATGAGAGACCACGGGGGAGGAGACGACCACCTCCTGACCTGGCCACGCCGATCCTACTCCCCAGGTAGTTTTGAGGATGTGGGTGGAGGCGGCGGCTACACGCCGGACTGCAGCTCCAACGAGAACCTGACATCCAGCGAGGAGGACTTCTCCTCTGGCCAGTCGAGTCACGTCTCACCCAGCCCCACCACGGCCTTCCGTCGGCCCTTCAGAGAGAAGAGCCGCTCGCCATCCCAGAACTCGCAGAATTCCCAGCACTCTTTGGACAGCAGCAGCCCGCCAACGCCGCAGTCCCAGAAGCGTCATCACCGACAGCAGGGAGGCCACGTGGTCATGTCTGAGGCCACTATTGTGAGTGTTCGCAAGACCGGTCAAATCTGGCCACCTGCTGCCCATCATGACCTCTTGCCCCACGGCAGAACATCCCACGACAACAGTTTCCATGGAGACCACCTAGGTGAGTGCTGCATCCCGTCTTTAATCTTTTACTGAGAGCAAGTGGGCTGGAGCACAAAGGACATTTCGGAGCCCACACAGAAACAGAGTGTGCCTCGTTTTGTGTGGAGGAAGGAAAAATTAATGAAAGCCTGAGTAGATGTTGGGATGAATGTAATTTAGGAATGATTTTAGGTTGATTCTTTTGCATTTTTAGCCTCTTCGCTTTAAAAACCACAAAAGCCAAATGTTCCAGTGACTGATTCTCTCTCTGTGTGTGTGTGTGTGTGTGTGTGTGTGTGTGTGTGTGTGTGTGTGTGTGTGTGTGTGTGTGTGTGTGTGTGTGTGTGTGTGTGTGTGTGTGTGTGTGTCCTTTGGAAGGCCTTGTGTGGGAGACAGATGAAAGATCCTCCTCTGCTTATTCCTGGAATGTCAGTCGGGTGGGTGAACAATAAATGCGGTCAGGTCGAGTGGAAGCTGCAGGTCTAGCTTTTCTCAGACAACCCCTGTGGCTCTGAGTGTGGAATTCAAATCACAGGTGGCCGTCTTCCTGTCCGTCTCAAGTTTGACAAAGCAGAAGACGTCCGCCTGAACCTCGAGCCAAAACTATTTACTTCCTTATATAACAGACCAGGACAAAGGAATGCCACTGTAATCTCTCCAAACAATTACCTGCACTGTCCCTAACTACTAAATTGCAGCCTTCCAGCCACCTGTAATAGAACAACAGCGACAGTATCAGATAGATGTGTGCAGCCTGGAGTTTAAGACATGGCCACTGGCTGCCCTGGCTGCCAGGCTCAATCACAACAACAGTGGAGTGTGTTGTGTTCAAGAACCACATTAGGAGGGCTTAGTTTACTGTAATTCCTCAGGAAAGTTTCCATTGTTGAGGCTTTGCCAGCTCACCAGAGCTAAAGCTGTGTATTGCTCGGGTATTTGACATCATTTTTTAGAGATGGAGTGTTTACCAAGATGTGGTTTGCAGTGGTAATGCACATTTTGGCGTGTTGTGTCTCTATGGGCTTTAGAAACACTTGAATTCAAATCATTGCTAAAGACCTACTTCTTCTCAATGTCTTTCATGATGTTATGATATTTAACGCTTTATTGCTTTTGTATTTGAAGCCCATTTGAGCACTTTGGCCAACTGTGGTTGTCTTAAACGTGCCATATAGATGAACTTTGATTTGACTTGACTTGGCTGTGGAAGTGAGTAGAAGTGTTTTAGTGGCCCTGCTATACTGTAACAGATTTGCTGCTGGCGCCCTGCTGGAGCAGACAGGCAGCAGGGTGCTGGCATCATACACCTGCTCTGGTGCCAGGATGAACTGGAAAGGAGGGAGGAGGAAGTCAGGAAGCGGAAAGGAGCAGAGAGAGAATTGGAGGATTAGGAGAAGGAACTCAAATATGAAAAAGGGGTGCAATCGATATGTTTTCACTCCTGCCTGTGAGACATTTGTACCTTTAAAATGAAGTCACAGCTAACGTGAGGCCTAATTTCCTCACTGTACTGTAGGTATTACTGTCACCATTCTGGGCAGCATTACTGTCTGCAACCTGAAACCGCTCATTGCCTAAATATCCGGAGCAGCGGAGCTCTGTGTGCATCTATAATTCATTTATTTGACACGGTGGCCCTGGTGGAATCAGCTAAAATGCTTTTTCCAGACGGGACACTGGTCAAAGTGCAGCATCTCATCCTGTCTGGAAAACCATCTCCTCTTTGCGGTGAATGCGAAAAGCCATCTTCCATTTTAATTACCATTCCCTTCCCCGGGAGGCAAACACCATCAGCAAACGCTAACATTCGTAGTGCTGTCAACAAATAAGATTGTGTGTTTGTGTGTGTGTATAGCAGCAGTGCCAGTCCCCAGGAAAATGGCTAGCTAATTCCCCAGCTGCTATGTTTAGGATTATCGCTGCACTGTCTGCTCTCTTTGTTTTAACATCTTTTCCACAACAATGAGCCCTGTGGGGAGCGAGGCGAGCCAGAAGAGCAGGGACGGAGATGGAGGATGGGGTTGGGGGGGTAGAGAGGGATGCACTTAGTGGGATAATCTGGAATTTGAGCATAAGAAGTAAAAATGTTCGACACCCTGCAGAGCGGGTCTTGTTTTGTAGTTGGGGTTTAAGCTGAGGGCAGATGGGTGCGATGCAGACAGTGAAGGTGATGATGATGATGAGTTGTTGTTTTGGTGTCCAGGTGGTTGGTGGTGTGTGTGTGTGTGTGTGCGCCAGCCGGAGGAGAGACAGACGAGGAATGAGGAGCCAAGAGTGTGTTTTTGCTGGGCGATCGAGGATGATGATGATAATAATGGAGAGTGGGTCGGTGTTGTGCGAGGAAGGCAGAGTGCAAGGCAGTGAGCTGTCGTTTCTCGCTTCACTGGTCAGGGATGCGGGGGCTGTGGAGAAGCACAGATGGGAAGAACTCTCCTGTTGCGTAACAGAAATGCACAGACGCACAAAGACACACACACATACACACGCACACACACACACACACACACACACACACACACACACACACACACACACACACACACACACACACACAATGCTTGATGTTTACTCGTATACCTGGAGGCTGCTTTACCTTCAGCAATAGGTGCGGGCGTATGAATACTCGCTTTCTAGCTGGAGATAGGACGTTGAGGCCGGGTGTAAGAAGGAACATGTTTCGAGCAGTTGTTGGCCAGAGTCTGAAGACGCCTCTAGAGGAGTCACACAATCTCCTCCCCTCTCCTCAGTGGGGTTTTCAGGATCAGATGTTTACCTACTGAGATTTTAAGGCCTTTTGTGACTGCGACAGAAGTACAGAATGACAAAATGAATGAAAGACTCAAATAAAGATGTCTCCAGTGACTTCAGTTGGAAAGCGGAGCTGCTCGGTGAGTTAAATCGAAACAGGTTTTGTAGGAGAGGAACCTTCAGCTGCCAACTTCTCGCTTTTGATGTAGATTGAAGAAACGCGAGCGCAGCGATGTTACGTCAAGTATTTGATCATTCACACTGAGACGACTGACAAGTCTGTTTCACATCACCTCCTGCAAGTAAACCTCTTAAACTGTGTAGAAATAAATTGTAGAACATGAAAATTGATTTTTTTAAAGAAGGGCAAAAGTTCACAGAGAATAAAACGAAATAGCAAAACAATCCAAATGTTGTTCACACACAGGTAGGTGGGAAAGGTGGGCGAAATATCAGATTTGTGGGGAAGCTAGATAAGGATATAATATGGATATGCTGTTTAATGGATAAAACTCATCCTCTGAAGCTTATAGGGATGTTAACAGAACTGCCCCGTGGCCACACACACCCTTAACCTGCTGAGAGTTGAGATCAGTCAGCTGAAGAAAGGCAGCTTTCACTACCTTCTGAATGGAATTGGGTGGCAACCGAAAATGCCAAAGTCTCTCCGTAATGCCGTTTCCATTGATTCATGTGAAGAGAAAACTGGTGAATACCTGTGGGTTTGCGTCTCAGAGGGCAGGGATGCCAGAGCAGGACAGGCCCGGGAAAGCCTCAATGGTTTTATTGTCTACGACCTCCACCTCCTTCAGCTGGGTCCCATCAGCAGCTCTAATTTTAGACAGGTACAAACTCCGGCACTCTCCGTCTGTCCTCCGTAGACCCAGGGCTATTTATCTCTTCTTCTCTATAAACCATATAAATGGGTACTTGGTCAAAACTTTTATGCTGAGGATATTGAAATCATAGTGAGCCATGATTATGACCATAAGTATGACGTTATTTTAAGTGGGCTATAAACACCTAGGTGCAATCACTAGCTAACAGAGCCAACTGGACAACATTAGCTAACATAGCTTGGTTAGCATAGACTGAGATTCCCCACTCATTTTAAACAATATGAATACTATACTAAATGCTGAACTATATTATACTACTATACACTGAAACACACATATTATTCCAGTTACATATATATATATATATATACACACAGTATATCAGTAAAATAATACTTAAGAAGGCCTAGCCAATTTAGCAAACATATTTCTCAAGTTTTGAGATTTTATCAATCACTTGTATGAAACTTTCGGGCATGTCCCAGAATATGGACTATTATATATCCCATCTGGTCTGGGAAGGCCTCAGGATCCCAGGAGAAGCTGAGAAATGTTGCTATGGAGAGGGATGTCTTGAATACCCTGCTTAGATTGCTGTCGCCATGACGACAGAAGAAGGTGGATGAATAGAGGATGGATGGATGGATGGACTAGTTTGAAAATAGCGAATTGTTGCTCAGACCTTTGGATGACGGACTTTATCCACACATACTTGGTGATGGAATTCCAAACGGCTCATGTAACCTGCTTCATATTGAAATACGTTGTTGAAACAATGGTTATATGCAACTTAAAAATCTAAAAACCAACATTTCATTCAACTATATTCAGCCCACTTTGAACCTGTGTGTCTTTTGCCCTGAAAAACTGCAAGTCAAAGCATGCTGGGAGGGCATGCGTGCATGTGTCACTGTATGTATTATAGCATGTGTCAGAGAAGAAAAAAAAACTGCTATCTAGATATATTTTAGCCATGAAGGAAATCATTGTCATAGAGTGTTTATTAGTGGAGGTGACGGTCTGCAGCAGTCTGTGAATATTGTCTTTCCCTCTGAGCCCTGTGTGCCCCTTGCTTCGAGTGATTCAGCATGTATTTCCATGTGTGTATATTTGTGCAGAGGATGAAGAGGAAGGATGGGTACAGCCCACGAGACACTGACACACATTTTGTCGTTGGTACCTCTGGCCACATGTTTTACAGTAGTCCAGTGTGGCACAATGACCCCATTTTCACACTGAGGGAGAGCGGGAGGAGGGTGTGTGTGTGTGTGTGACTGTAGCTCTTTAAAAAGGCTCCTTCATGCTGCACTGTTTGGCAGTGAAAGCCTGGGTTACCTCAGCCGGCTGCAGGCTCACAATCAGCCCCAAGTGGTGAAGAAGAGGTAAAAGGAGGAGAAAGAGGCAGAGTGGGGGGTCGTGTCTGTCTTTTTCTTGCCAGCTGGGCGCTCGGCTCAGCCTTTCACTGGGCTGGCGTAACCTGCATGGACGAATGACAAAACCTTATCTTTGTTCCTGGGATCAGTTATGGAGGAAGAAAAGTTCCTCTGAGGATGTGAAAAGCCTGTTTACTAATTTAGTAGTTGAGCTATTGTAATAACATCTCTAATATGTATGAGTTGGTCTTTCATAGTTCATGCTGTCCTTTAGTAGATGACTTTGTATCGTTGACTATAGTAGTTGACTGAGGTATAACAGAAAAAACTATGTAAAAGGCCCATCAGTGTCCTTATGAGGCCACATTTAAATTCACTTCATCAGGATTTTTATTTGGCTCTGCAAGATACAGCACTTATCTTAGTCATTTAAAGACTTTCACAGTATCCCTGAGGTCATGTTTCCCTTGTTTCAGCTGTAGAGGTCCAACCTGCCACAACCTGCTGGTCTGGCAGACCCAGAATCTCAAACTGTCTCTCTTTCTCTGGGTTTAAATTATGTTGTGTCCACTGTCCATTAGTTTGAGGCCTGGGGAGAGTTTTGGACACCGGGTGAATGGAAGCAGATTGGATGATCATTACTGGACCTTGCAGACAGACATGTAAACACAAATGCACATAAACACTCACAGCCCTCCAAAGGGTAAATTTACTCTTCCCTGCTTCTGTTTATTTCTTCTCCTCTTTTTGTGTGTGTGCTTGTATATTTCCTCTGCCAAGCACCCAGCCACAATCTTTCCTCTGGTGACCAACTGCTCTTGTTAAAATAAAACGACAAAAAAGAAAAAGAAGAAAAAAAACTGATGGAAAATCCCTTACATAAATTCTGGTGACTTGTTTCTCCCCGCCGCTGTTACTTTGAAGAGCGGCCATCTTGGCTCACTGCAGCACGGTCCTCTGAGTTCGCCGCAGTGCACGGAAACTGTGCTAGTTAGCGTCCACCGCTAACCACTCACCACAGGCCTTTGGCCCTGCAGTGGAAGTGCTTGCTGCTGTGTGTTCTCTGGTTTTCTACGTGTTCTAGGTTAGCTGCTCGGGTCGTTAATCACAGCCAGCTCTCCAAGGGACTGGGTTAAAGTTGGGGGGGTTGGAAAGAAAGACCTGGTTTCTGGTTAAGACCACAAGGAAATATGGCGTCGGTGATGATTAATGTCAGCCTGACACCACACGGCACTTGGGGCTGTGCAGAGCTGCATTCTGCTTTATCTGTCCAGATTCCCACACGCTCGTGTCCGGACATTGTTCACAGGAAGCATTACGCAAAGAGTTGTATGATGACTCCTCTGTCTAAAAAAAATTACTCAAATTTATGATAGAGTAAGGGTTGATCTGATACTAATGCATTTTAAAGACTTTCTGTAAGCTACTAGCTCTGTATGGAAGTGATCATCGTTACCATTGGTGTGTGGCCTATTGCTAGTGTTGTAATTGGCAACACTGGTGCCACCACACGACTTCTTGATTTCCCAGGAAAATAAAATTGCAGTTTTATCTGGGTGAAGCTAGTTATTTCAAAGACGTGGTATCAGATTGATAGTATTAGTGGCATTGCCGGTATTAGAACGTCTCTAGCAAAGATCTTGAATATACTATATGCAGAACATGCAGACAATAAAGACATTGTAAACTTGAGATGTAGAAAATAGGAGGCCATCACACTTGTTCCATCAAATTCAGTGACGTCTTAGTGAAAGCAAACAAGATTTTAAGGTGCAGTTTAGATTCAGGATGCTCAGCTAATAACACGATTTTCAACGTTTCCTCTTCGCGATTAACGTGAACTTGTAGGCTTGTGGCATGTATGTATAATTGAAAGCCTAGTGATATTTTTTCTGGATTAAAAGGCATCACAAACCTGTCTAGTCATGCAAACATCAACAAGCTTTAATCTCCACTCTTTCGTCTGGGAATTAGAAGCTGGCCAACAATCAGATTACCATTGGGTTTCTTTCCCTCCCCCTCACAGCTCACATCCAACTGCACTCATTACTGCACTAATGCATGATGTCCTATATATTACACATTAGGATTATCATCACTCAGGAGCTGGCACTGACATTTACGCGTTTGCACACGTGAGGATGACAAAACAAAGGGTTGATTGGACAAGATTAGCTTTGATTATTGTACTGCACTAAATTGAGTGGATAAAAAACAGGAAAATAACCATACAAATGCAGCTTTTTGATTCCTCCCCTTCTATCCATCTCACCTTACTTTCTCCTATCTTCCTTCTTTCTGCTTCCCCGTTCAACTGCCCCATTCTTCCAGCTGCTTCCAGTTTCATTTGCTTGCAGCCAATTAGAGGTGCATCACCTTTCCGTCTTTATTTCTGCGGGTTTTCCTCCAAGCGAGGGGAATAGATCAAAGTCCCAGCCCCCTTCCTCAAGCAGCCCCTCTCACTGTAATTGTCCAATAGGGGTTTAACCGACGAATGCCTATAAAACAACACAATCGATGCCAAATGTCTCCTTGTTACGGAACAGTGTTGAGCAGGTGCAGACTCGGCTGATTCTCTGAGAGTCTCTGCCATCTTTTTGTTTGTTCTCTTTCCCTCCAGCTATTCCTGCATGTCCGCATGCCTGTATTTCCTTCTCCTGTCCATCCATATGTTCGGCCTGCGCAGATGTAGTATTTGTGTGCGAGGACACGGAGAGTTAAAAGCTTATAATTCTTCAGAAAAATTGGTTTAGTTGACTTTAATGGAGTTAACCTCAGCTTACTGTCAGTGCGGAGGATTGCGGCTCACTGGGGGTTAAGCTGTATGTAGGATGTAGTGCTATTCTCTGTCCTTGACTTCATCAATGTCCTTGAAATCCTGTCTTCGGGCTAATATTGCAACACTAAATGTTAAATGGATTGTATTTCAATAGCCTGTTTTCTTATCAACTACTGCTTTACAGTACAAGCCACATTCACCCATTCACATGCCCACACAATCGGGCTAATTTGGGGTTCAATCTGAACTGAAGGAGCTGAGGATCAAACCATCGACCCTCTGGTTAGTGGATGACCCGTGCTACCTCCTGAGCTGTCCAAATAATCTTGCTCAAAATCCTATGAAATGAACTGAATTCCATAGAGTGAGATATCAAATACATCATCTATGCAAAATTCTGACAAATGTAATCACCTGTACTTTGAGATGTGATGATTTGTTCCAGAAACATTTATTAATAGATAATATACAATACTATAGATTAAAAGTTGTTAAAGAGATTTTATTGGTGATATATGTTAGTCAATTTAAAACATTAGTCTCCCCTAGATGTTTCTTGGCTTCTTGAAGAAAACCAGAGCTTTGTTGTGTGTCCATTCAACCCCAGTCAGTCATAGATTACAGACTAATGCTCAATAAAGACCTTGATGACAAAACATTTCCTAATTTAATACTTCGGAACTCGTAATATCCAGTATAGCTACTTCCTCTTATTTTATTTTGGTGCCTCCTCTGGGCTCATATACAGACTGTGGGCTCATCAAATCTCTCTCTATGTGTGTGTGTGTGTGTGTGTGTGTGTGTGTGTGTGTGTGTGTGTGTGTGTGTGTGTGTGTGTGTGTGTGTGTGTGTGTGTGTGTGTGTGTGTGTGTGTGTGTGTTTCACCTTCCTTCCTTCAGGCTCTTTGTTATTGGACTGTGTCTGCACTGGGCAGCAGGGATGGGTTGTTCAATAAATGGCAGTTGTTAAGGGCTGCACAGGCTTTTAAAGGTATAGGTGTGTGTGTGTGTGTGTACAGTATCTAGTATCTAGACATTATAACTAGTTAGCTGCTGAAAGAGGAAGCTATGCTATAAGAAACTCAAACTGGCTGCTGATCAGTGTTGCAGCTACCTCAGTCTGGAGGGGAAGAGAAAGAAAAGCTCTGTGATCCGAAGAGCGGAATCTGTAGAATTTGTTAGACGTCACCAGATGTAAAGAGAAGTTTAATTTCCTTTATGCTTCTTCCTCTGGCTCAGGCTCCTTTTTATTGTCTGTTATTTGTTGAGCCGCTTGTTGCAGAGGGACTGGATAACTGTAGGCTCCTGGGGAATATCAGATTTCATGTTGCAATGGGCCTCCCCTCCCCTTCCTCCTCTCTCCTCTCCCTGCATGCCCTTCGGTAACATCCCTCCTTCTGTGATATGTCTTTTATGTCACTTAATATCCTTTTCTCTATCCCCTGACCATTTCTCTCTCTCTCCCTCTTTCTCTTCCTGCCTCTTTCACTCAGCAGTGTTCAGCCTGCAGCGCACTGTACAATATAAAGGCTGATTTTAAGCCCAATTTGGCCATGACAACTGATTTTCAAGTTCATGAAGAGACGACACTTGTCTGGCAAAAAATATCAGACACGTCACAGCGTATGGTCTCTCTCTCCGTTATCTCTAGGATTTTAATTTGCTGCCTCTCAGCTCAGACACAATCATGATTATTGAAACGTGGATGCCGAGGGATGTGAATGGGAATTTGGCAATCTGCAAAAATCTGTCATTTAACCGTGAGATGCTGGGGCCTTTTCACGCTCAGTCGGAATTTTAAAAGCCTTTTGTCCGCAGCTGCATTGTCCCGCTCTGTCTTTCTGTCTCAGTCCATTGTTGGCTCTCTTTTCTTCTGACAGGCGGCAGAATCCAAGCCAGCAGCTCTTGGCCTGATTCTCCTCCTACGTACCTTCCCGGGAGCAAAAACGGAGATGAGAATTTCAACTCTCATTGCTTTTTCCAGTTCAACCTGTAGCCTCTAGCCAAGGGCTTAAAACACACGTTTTTTTAAAGCGGAAAAATAATTTGCACAACTTTTACATGTAGCAGAGGCTCAACACAGCTTAAGAACCACTCAGAGTTATGAGGTTTTCTGGTTAGGCCTGAAATCTCTAAGTCTTAAACAGAAACCTTGTGCAAACAGCCCTGACTGTAAGAGAACAAAGCTATACTGAAGGTGTGTGATGTTTGCTGTGGGCTGATGTGAGCACATGTTTGCGTTATTAGCACATTAAAAAAAAAAGACCAGGAGCACCAGTAATGAACATTTAACACTCAACAAAACAAACTCACCAGCTGACTTTACTCTATATATTCTTTACTCTATAAAAAAGCGATAAAGCTGTTGTGTAAATGTAGGAGGAAGAGAATATAAAGTGATTCCACATGTGCTTCTTATATGGTGGGATTTCCTTCCTTTGTGGTGTCCGCATGGTCCAAAGAGTCACAACTACCTACGATCTGCCTACTAATTCCTACTAATACTTAACTTTGAATAAACAGGTGAACAGCCCTTTGTGCGGCAGCGGTGACGCAGCCTCAGGCATCGATTGACCGAGTCCTGCAGCCAACCTTTCCCTGCTGTGGCTCAATTACTGCAGGTTACATTTCTAGTTTTAGAAAGAATGCTACAACCACTAGTTTAAAGATGCTGTATTTCTGTTATCTCCCTCTTTCTCTCATTCTTTGTCAGCTCTTTTCTCCTTCTCTCGCTCTGTTTTCTTTCTCCAGTGTTCCAGTTAGACATTTCTTCCTGTGTCACTGTTGCTGCAGCTCTCTCTCTCTCATTTGGCCCATTTTACAGACCTATAAATGGCAGAGCACGCTCAGAGCAAAGTGGCAGCGATTGGCTTGAAGTGACAACCCAAGAAGTATTTTCTCTTGTCACATCTGTGAGGACGACGCACAGTAGCTTGCCATGTTGAATGCGTGTCCCAACAGCATGAAGCCTGAGGAAGATTTTTCGACATTAAGTCCCAAACTCTAGCCTCATTCCTTATGCACACGTGTTTGAATAATGTCGACATTTCCCTAATTACCTCTAAATACTGTGCGTCTCTGTTTGACATCACTTCTCCAGCTCTGCCTCTCCTACACAAACACTGAAAATGCAGATATGGATATTTATGAGTAAACTTAGCATCTCATACACATGCAGAACTGAATATGTACCCACTAATTGACTGTTGAATTTAGATAAAAGGGCACGTTTGCCCGCTTTGCACACACCACTCTGCCTCCCCATCTAATCCCTTTCTCTGTCATTCATTAACGATGCTGCGGCCCACTTGTTGCCAAACTGGAGACTGACTGTCTTGACACAGGGTGTCATATTTCCCCACTCAAATGAACGCACTCACACAAACATGCACATGCAGGTACGCACAGTTACACACAACCTATGTGATGTGTAAACCGATATCGGTATAGACTGATGGTATCGTGGAGGCGTGTGTAGTAAGCTGAGAGATGCTGACTTCCTCCCCCAGCGGTGCTCAGCAGGATGATCGAACATGTGTAAGGCTGCAAGTTGTGATTATCATCATCACTTCATCTGTGCATTTATCATTTAATCTATACAATGTTAAACAATTGTGAAAAAAATTACTTCAACAGCCCAAGAGCTAATTATTTTAATGTGGTTTACATATTCTTGACTTTTTTGCATGAATAAATAACTGAAACTATTGATAATTGATGGACAAATATCTAAATCGTTCAGTTGACTAATGATCAAACTCTCTTCGTGCACATTATCATGCATAAATCCAGAATTTCCCCAAAAGCAGTCTGGATTTTACGCTCAGTAAATCCTCTAACTTTTACACGGAGTGTCGTCATGTCGCGCACACAGGGAAATATTCACTGGTAGATCTGTTGATCAGACACCGTCTGAGTTGATAAATTTAAGTTCTTACTTATGGGCTGAGTATTTTCTTATCTATGAACCATTTTTTAAAACCTTTCCTTCTTTTCCGCTGCACTTCCAACGCCAGCTCTTTACAGATTTTAAATCAAGAAATTATGAATAATGAATTAAAGCTTAATTCAACTAAAGAGTTCCGATGCATCACAAATAGAGTCATTGTCAAAGTATAGAATCTCACTCTGTTCTTCCATGAGCAGCTTCTTATGTGAACATGTTATGAAATGGGATGTTTACCATGCAAACACAGGATCCTGTTCCTCCACATGGTGACATAAGGATTTGTCATTTACCTCAGAAGAGCAAGAAAATCTGCAGCATGATGAGTCTAAACACTGGAAAAAAAAAGTCCTGCTGCTACTTTCATGGGTCACATAATCACAAATATGTGAAACCCAGGTCTGACTAATTGTGACTTTCACACCCCTGCAATACTCTGCTTTATTTATAATTGTATTTAGAGTGCTATATTTAAATTCTCTCACAGTGTTGAGCATTATGATTGACTATCCTACATTATTTGGTCTTTTTACAGCCACACAGAGACTGAGTGGACGTCAAACTGCAAATAGTCTTGTGTGGAACTACTCCACTCCAGAGAGAGTCACGTACAAGAGATGATGACCAGTATTCACAGCCGTGTAAACAACACAACAGTGGGTGGGGCTATAAGCTCCGTCACATGGTTCAGTCTGTCACATGTAATTTAGGTTATTCACTTATCACGTGGAACAGAAGCAAATATATAATTGACTATAAGCCTGAATAAATCTGTTTTTTAAATTATGCCCCGGCACAGACCGGCAATCCTGCTTTTTTCAGTTGAACCCTCTTGTAGCGTGACAAAGCCTTGATTGACTCTCATGTGTTATTTTCTGATTAGATTTAATTTTGAGTCTCTGTTTGGATGTGTGAAATGATGGAAAAGGGTTTTTCATCTCGTCTTTTTTTCATTTGAGGACAGTTTCTGATTCTCACAGGATATCTGCAGTGTAGAATGCGGCTGGGTTCACAATTTTCTGTCTGAACCCGACCGAGTCTAACTAAACTCAGACTCCACTCTGGCATCCACACTCTACCACATTGAGATATTCTGTTGTCTCAGTTCAAGACATTTAACCTGCAACATTTTGTAAGACTGTCCAGTCAGTGTGTGACCTGACATCTGAAGAGAGCAGCACATTCTCTATTTAAATCTCCTCAGAGGAATGAAGAGCAGCCGCAGTGCTACGACTCATGATTGACACGGTTTCGTCCCCGCCCCTCTCTCAGCAGAGGATTGGACGATGGCCAGAGGACAAGGTGTCTCAAGGTATCCCTGTGTCACCAAAGACGGCGTAACACACACTCACACACACGCCACAGAAAACATCACACCCAGCACTATTTACTCCACACACACTTCCTCCTGCTTCAGGCCTTGTCATGGGATCCTGCTGTAAATGCAGAGAAAGAGAATACTTCTCTTCACTTGTGTTCTCTATCAGCGCAAAAAGAGTAAACAATAGATTTGCCCCGACATCAGAGGAGATGCTGTTTTTGCTGTTTGAAAGCTGCTTCTCTCACTTTGCTCTGTGTTATAGGCCACAGAGGGACGCCACTCCCTGCTGTTAATGTTGGTAGAAGTGTGTGTGTGTGTGTGTGTGTGTGTGTGTGTGTGTGTGTGTGTGTGTGTGTGTGTGTGTGTGTGTGTGTGTGTGTGTGTGTGTGTGTGTGTGTGTGTGTTGCTAGTCTTTCCTTGAGGGTGTGAACAGAGGATTTATAAGAGGACCTGTGGTGCCCACAGTCTGCTCCACGGCAGACGAGAGTGAAATAATTTCATTATTCAGAGATATTCATAAATCTATTGATTACTTAAGTGGATCCATGCTGAGGTCGCTCATCAGAAGACCTCTATAAATCTTTCAGCAGAAGATGGCTGAATCCCTCAGAGGGATATCCTGATGCTGCAGTATGGCAGCCATGTTGCAGCTCCAGTGTTGCAGCTCTTTAACGAAACAGCAGAGCAAGTAAAGCCAGAAAGAAATAGATTTGTGTTGGCCAGTGCTGATTCCAACATCAGGGAATAAAGAATATATATCAGCAAAAATCCTAAACTGTCGTTATCAAATCCTTATGTCAAAGAAATAACTTGAAATTGAATATGTTATAGTTTAACCATATAAATAACTATAAATAAAAAGAAAACACAATTTCAACCAGATATAGACGCGATTAAAGTCAGTAAAAACGTGTTTTATTATGCACATCTTCCATGTATTGTTTATTCTGTAAAATAATAGTTCTCGAATCAGTAAATGTTTCAAATGTAAATATTTAGTTTTTCATATATTTGAAAAAAGCATCCAGCCACAAAGAGGAGGCGCCCACAGAACCAAGCAGATGTGTGGACCCTGTGAGGACTCTTGTGGGAAACTTCCAGTGTTTTTTACGCTTGACATAATTAGCTGTAATAAATTGAATCATCCTGCCAGGTTAGCAATGGCTTCAGTGAAAAAACCCAATGCACGCTCACAGAGTCAGATTCACCTCTGGCAGATGCATGGAAGCATCTTCAAGGCCTCAGTTGTTCCACTGAGGGGAACAGATGTGTTGTTTTTATTGAAGGGTGTGTGTATTTGGGTGAGAACTCAAGTGAGAGTTTTTAAGTGTGTGCAAATGTGTGTGTGCATGTTCCTGAAGCTCTCCAAAAGCTGCATGCAGCTGGGTCGCTGCTGAAATCACAGAGGTGTCTCCCTGTCTCTCACTGTCTGTGGAAACTGGAGCCTTGTGACTGATAATTATAAACCTTGACGCGGTTACGCTCTTAAAAGTCCAGGACACAGTGCGGCCTCTTGTCTTTCCTGGAGACCCAAATAAGTCACAGTCAGAAGGAAGTTAGCATCTTCAGCTGCTGTGATGTGATGACGCTGCAACGTGTTACGAGAGGTATTTAAATCAAATCCTTCACATTTGGTTGGATTGCTGAAAATAACGCTCCAGAGCTTTAGCGAGATGTAGTTCAGCCTCCACCCACACCCCCCTCAACCCAAACAGGGATGAGTGGAAAAATGAATAAATTAGACTTTAAGCACATTCTTCGGAAACATAAACAAGGTTTGAGCCGACTGACGTTCAAACCTCCTGCTATGACACTGCACTGCCAGCCACTGCCACACGAAAACTGGTCCTGTGTTTTCAGCAAATTTTCCCAGAATGATTTCATAAAAATTGTCAGTTCAGCTGTAAATTACCAGGCTTACGTAGTTTGGTTTCAGCCCAGAAAGGCCTTTGCTAAAAATTTGAGTAAATATCAGCAAATTTTTTTATTAAATCCAGAGTCTTCAGGAAATTGGCTGTAAAATAAGGGACATACAGAATACAGTGTTGTTGAAATGACATTACTATTAGGACAAAGACAGAGCGGTCTAACTTTGTTTGTGTGTGAAAGGGTGCACGTCAGAGGAAGAGAATGCTTCCATCGACCCCCAGTCAATGCTGTATGCCCTGCTGTCAGTCAGTCTGATAAAAGGCCCGTTAAAGAAAAGCAGTGATGGTGGATTGTGTGTCAACGGCAAAATGTGTCATTTGTGTGTTTGAAGCTCTCCATTGTTACTCAGTACATGATACACACACACACACACACATGTACACTGACAAAACATGCTGGAAACCAGTGCGATGCCTCTGACGTGTTGAGAGTTAAGTGCAAATCAGCCTGGCTCCATCTTGGCTCAAGTTTGAAACTAAAGTGGCTTGTTTCCAGAAATACTGCGGGAGAATTACATCCCTTCTCTGTCGGCTGCAGCGCTGATCATAGTTACTAAATCTCTGCTCCCCGTGACTGTGTGTGTTAAAGGCTGCGAGATGATTTGTGGGAGACGTCTTCACAGCGCGTCTGAGAAATGCTCTGTGATATAAAAAAATTGGCCTGAAGCGTATTCGAATAGTTGCAGCCGAGATTATGTTTTATGTCACGTTAATGTATTGTACTGTTTTTTTTATTTGGCTGAAATAGACCAATTTAAAAAGCACCGTCACTTGGAACAGACGATAATACATGGACATTTTTTCCGAGTTACTTTCTCTGCCTCCTACCTGGAAGCTTCTCTGTATTTATTCTTTATATTTCTCTCTGTCACTGTGCTTTTAAAATTCATGTCCCAGTTGAGGCTCTTATGTAAGTGAATTAGCTGGAGATGTAGCGTTTCATTTTTCATGTGCTGAGTCGGTGATCACAGACGAGCTGGCTTATGTCTCCTCTCTCCAGCAGAGCAGAAAGATTTCATCATGATTCTGCCGTGAATCTGCAAACTGTATTTCCGTTTGTCTCTTGCTCCCTATTGGGTTTGAATCTATTTCTAAAGATAAAGATGGATCTCTTTTAGTGAAGCTGCTTTCAGACATGCACTTAAATCTGGACATTTTCCTGAAATTTCCCAGAGTATGTGAGAACGCAAATGTCAGAGTCAGCTGCGTCGGACGTTTTCCAGAAGGTCAGAAATTCACAGCGATCAAGTGGGTGTGTTGATGATGACGGACGCTAAACTGGAAGAATACAAATAGAGCTTTTGGTGATAAGGGCAGACACTGGAAAACAAAAACACGGGATTTCCGCAGCAGAATTTATACGTCATGTCCTGCCTCCTGCTGCTTTGCCAAGGTAGCACCCATCGCCTGGATGTTTCTGACATTTTCAGGTTCATGTGAACGCTTCTGACCTGGAAGATCTCCTGCTGTGTTCTACATATGTGAAATGGCGAACCCTCTCAGTACATTTTCTATCTGAAAGCAGCTTAACACACACTGACGTCATGTTTTCCTTCTTTCACAATGGTCTATGTTCTATATTTAGTTTTGAGTGAAGAGTGATGTTGTCATCCTATCATTTGACCAGGATCATTCACAGAAACTGTGATTCATTCAGGTGTGTGTGTGTGTGTGTGTGTGTGTGTGTGTGTGTGTGTGTGTGTGTGTGTGTGTGTGTGTGTGTGTGTGTGTGTGTTAAGGCACAGGACATGAGAAGACATGTTAGAGGTATTGCAGAAGGTCTGAAGGACAAAATACTTTAAGGAGCACTTATAAGAATGTCACTTCTGGAACATATCAATCCATCAGAGTAAATGTTAAAAGCTTTAGAGGTTAAAGTGAATATAATCGTGGCCACATCCAGGTTAAAGTGTTTTATTCAGCTGGAGAGATGGGTATTGACGCTGGGCCACTTTCTGTTGCCATTTTCGTTCCAAGGCCAGACCTATGGGGAGAAAGAGTGCCAGCAAAAATCCATTATCTCTCCAAAAAAAAATGCCATCTCACTGCTTCGACTTATTTTTAACTGACTCAGATGTGGAAGCAGGGAGAAATGTGAGTGGAGATGATGAGCAGAAATTATTCAAGGCATCTTTGGCAAGAAAAGATTTTAAAAATAAAATATGACTGAAACAAACTCTGACTTTAAAAGAAATCCCGACCACGTTTGCAGAATAACAGTGTGTATGATGGCAATAAAAGCAAAATTAGCTGTGACTGAAACATTGTCTTTATATATTATCACCTGGTGAATCGACACAGTGAAGTATTCATGAAGTTCTTATCACAACGGTATTTGTTCAGGTTTTAATCAGTAATTAAATGCTATGATAACAAGCTGAAACGAGATGATTGGTTAAGCGAGGGACTGTGCCACCCTGGCTCCATCCCCGATCGCTACAGTGCAGACTCCAGGCTACAAAAGCGAGAGGTGGCAGTTTCCATATGTAGGATATTGTGGCTTATCACGTCCATCTTTATTTACATCCTATGATAAAAAGATGCTGACTGGTTATTTGTCACTCATCAAGACCCCCTTTCACACAAGTAAAGGTAGTTAGACAATCTAGTAGTTGTCCACAAGTAGATCCCTGTGCAGCTTGGTAGTAAATCAGTGGTCTACTCTCTGTGTTTTGTTTTGTTTGGACTCTGAAATGTATTTGTAAATCTTGATGAGTCTGCCGCTGCTTGCTGCAATACAGTGGTGAGTGCAAAGTTAGCATGACCCATAACCAGAGGAGCCACAGTTATGAGAATGAACTGAAAAATACCACACGGACACTTTTCCACCGCTTCGGTCAATCTCAATTTATTTTCTATTTTCTAAGTGTCCCGTGGAGTCATCACTCTGTTTAATTAGTGAACCACAAGCATTTATTTTAATGTCTCTGCTTTCAAATGGTTTTAAAGTAAAATGCAGGCGTTTTTTTTTCTGCAGGAAAATAACATGTTAGCATGACATCATTCTGAGGATTTAATGACTTTCATAGAGGTAACGACTTCTGTCTTTTGAAGAAAGCTAACAACATTAGAGTCTGGCCCATGTTGCAGCATTAATGTGGATAGTTTTATACGGCTGTTTATTTGTGGTGGAGGCTGGACGACAGCAGAGATGTAGCTGTATTTTACTTATATATTGACACTGATGTCACAGTCGCTCTGTATGTCTGCACAAGGCGTATTCATGGGTGTTGGGCTGGAACATGTGACTGATAGGACAACAAGGGCTGGGATGTTACATATTAACGTGTGTGATTGTGCATGACTTCATCTGTGTTCACAGGAATTAGAAGAAGTCTATTTTCAATATGACAGTGTCATTTCAAGGCGTGGAACATCAGCTGACACAGAGGAAAAAAGGGCAAAGACGATTTTTAAATAAACTCACCAGGTGAGTAATGAAGAAATGGCTCGAAGCCATACGAGCGACCGGCACAAGAACTGTGGAGTATTTTCAGGCTGGGACACACAACGAGAGCACAGTTAATTTTGCTCTGGAGGCAAAGCCCCTTTTCAAGCATATGTGAGACATGTGCCCTTTTGGTGATTCACATGAAACAAGCCTGGGTCCCATATGGCTGTTAAAGACAATCTGGATAATGCAGGTACTAATTTGGGTCTTAGTCACATCTGTTGGAGAGCAGTGGCGGCTCTTTTCATACTGCTCATAATAGTTAGTTGCACTCTGACGTGTCCCCTTCAAAGTGCCGTTGTATGGGGTCCAAGAGAACTGAAGTTTCCCCGTCTCAGAGAGAGAAATTGCAGCTGGATCTTTAGCTAATCTTTATCCTCCTCCATGTTAGCAGATGGGACATGGGCCAAGCTGAAAAGACGAACTTAATGTCATTTTAGCCACGTCTTAGGCTAAGATTTCATGTGTTTGACAAGTTTGGTTTTAATTAGTTGTTTGATACTAAAATGATAAAGCACGTGGGTCTGTGGGACGTCAATACTGCAGCTCCACACCTCGATCACCACGACGCAAACTCTGGCTCCGTCAGAAAACGAAAAATGGAGTGGAGACACGTCGTCTATATGAGCTCAGACAACAACAGAGTGGACGTTTTAGTGTATGTGTGTGTATGGTTGTGTTGGTGTGTGGCCATGTGTGATAAAAGAGACTTTGTGGGCAGCAGACAGGTTGTCAGGGCCCCCCCGAAATCACTGTGAGACCTGTGTGCCATGTTATTGATGACTTCAATTAGAGGCTGGATCACCCTGAGAGGGTCCTCACACCCTGCCTCACCCGTTTATTATTCCTGCACACCATCTTTCTCTCAGGGGTAACACCACCATCAGGCTGCACTGATAAAAAATTTTGCTGCGGAGGCAGAAAAAGACTGTGAGAAGAAATATACACGATACAAAATTTGGTGGGATATTTTATGGCTGAAACTATTAACTGATCAATCAAAACAATGATCAGTAAATTGGCCAATAATGGAGAATGATCATCAGTTGCAGTTGACGATCAATTGCTGTTGTAGATCGACTGATGCCGCGGTGATCGTCGAGCTGTAGAAGGTCGACAGGGCACATCTGACATAGATTCAGAGATACAGTGAGAGGTGAAGAAGAACTGAAGCACATGCTGCTTTCCCACGCCCCTCCCCTATCTCTGCCCACACACACATCTTCTCCTCCTCTCTCTCCCTCTCTCACACACACACACACACACACACACACACACACCTACACACTCACACAGTTACGGGTGACTTACGGATCATTGCGGTGTGCAGTTGCAGTATCACTGGTCTACTCATGATGAAAAGTGGGTCACTGGAGGGTCTTGTCCCGTTTTTTTTCCGGCGGCTATTATTCGTTCTCACTCGAGTGTGGCGAGGCCCCACCGTCCTTTGTTTCCCGTCTCAATGGATAATGGTTTCTCTCCCTCTCTCCCTCTCTCTCTCTCTCTACCGCTCTACCTCTCTGCCTCTCCCTCTCTCTGTGTCCGTCCTTGACCACTGGTTGACTCAATGTTGCCTCAGGCTCATTGCCAACAGCTCACAGCTCCATGCTAAAAGGTTACTTACTTTGGCCTGTGCAGCTGAGGAGGGTGTGAGATGTTAGTGCACTGACAATAGTGTGGCAAATTGTGTGTGAGCCTATCGACTTACATGGGTTTATTTGCCAGTTTTGCAGAGGGTTTTTAGAGATGTAGAGGTTTTCATGATTAAGATGATCACCTCAGTTATCTTCACAAGCATTGAACTGTTATGATGCCTGTAAATTCTCAGATTTCTACACTGTTAAAGAGCGGTTAATTCCATTAGCATGTTGTAGCATTGAGGTTAGGTTGTATTTACTAATCTGCCTACTGGACAAATAATAGAATTTTCCCTGAGTCAACAAAACTGAACATTATGTAAACAAGGCCTGAGGAAATAAGGCTGTGTGAGAATTTGTCTTCTTTCAAGTTGTGTTCATTTTGAAGGCATATTCCTGAAGTTACTTGTGGTATCAGGTTATTATTGTTCTTTAATATCTATGATTATTATTTCCATTATTATTTATATACTTTCTTGTTGACTAGCACTTTGTACTTTTGAAAAGTACTATGCATGTTTGACTAGGTTACAAATATTGTCTTAAATAATTTAACTTAATGCAAAATCAAATTTTCTCTGTTTTATAGTAAATGTCAGTAGTAACTGCAGTTGCACAGTAGTAACTCAACGCCACGTGTTGTCATGTTGCCAACTGTGTCACAATGAGTTGTTGATCCAGATTCCACTGTGCAGATGTAATTGATGGGTTCTGATTGATAAAAGTGATGCTTAGAGACCTGGCGGGATGAAAGCTGTCATGGCTCAATGACTCGTTCTATCCCTTTTACTCCTGCTCTGGATTGGTGGAGCAGTGGAAGTAGTTAGAGCTGCTCTCTGCAGCACCCTGAGACAGAAGTGTTACTCACAAAACCACAAGTATAAATACTGCATGTCCTTACACTTCTGGCACTAATTTGTGTTAACTGTTTCCATGCGCAGATCTGAGTGGGTGTTTTCCTACATGCAGCCTTACACAGCCTGTCTGACAAGTTTAATGACACACACACACACACAAACACACATCTTCTACACTCATTATGTGTGCAGGATGTGGGTCGGATGCCTCCATGTGTGTATGTGTGATTTTCAGGGGCTCTGGCCTCTGTGTCGCAGCGATATCTCAACAGTAGCACCATGTTATCTGCTCCTGCTCCTTGTCAGTGAGACAGCTCTCCTGCGGTGCTATAATAAGGTTGAATTAAAGGGGGTGTTTTTGTGGCTTTGGGTTCACAGACCTGCTCTGGGGCTGAATACTTAACTTCAAACTTGACACAAAACCCTTTTAGTTTTTTGGCTTCGATTCATGAAAAATTCATGAAGAGGAGAGACACAGAGTCTGTCTGCCTTTGTGCTCCTCTGCCTGTAGTTGTCTGCCTTATTCATTGTCCAGTTTGTTTCTGTGTATTGGTGTCTGGGGATTGAGGTGTGTGTCTGCAGTCTTTCTCTGTGTGTTTTTCTTGTCTAAACTCTTTAAACAGATTCTGCAAGTGAATATTCAGAATCTGTAGGCGAGGGACAAGATTTTGTGGTCAGAGGCTGTATTGTTTTTAGTTTGTCCAATCACGTTTGAGCAGGCAGGCAAACAGTCCGTGTGGAGAGCAGAAGAGGCGGAACACTCTGACCAAAATGCAGTGGCAATCATCTTTTTAATTTATCTACATGTGCAGATAGGTGTTAATATGTCATTAAAAAGCATCAGTGGTGTTTTATGTGGAGAAACATTTAACTTGGGTGGACTCGTCAGACTTCAATCTCAGTCCCAATATCCACTGTCAACATTGGAAACCCAATAGTATTTACTGTTGCCGTAGGCAAATTCATTGACAGACGATAGCTGATAAGGCCTCAGACTTTGCTCTTAGTTAAATAATTCTATCTATGCACATTGAACCATGAACTATGTGATAGTGTCGTAAAAAAACCTGGTTTCAAAAACCTCATGAGGCATTTTATCCAAAATATAAATTCCCTGTTACAAAATGATTTTACTCTACCAGAATTCTATCTTTAAATTAACAATGCTGTTTTAATGCAGACTACTAGAGGTGTATAACTGGTGTGACTGTATAGATAGAGTTCAATTTAACATTTTTTCAGTGCCACAGAGGGAAATTCAAATATATCCTAAAAATATTGCAGTGTTATTTATAGTAAATATCACCGAGCCCTGTCTGGTGGTTTACTGCAGATCATTCAGACAAGCTTAGGTAAGATGGATTTGAAGGAAGTAAAGACACTTAATAGATTCTGTGGGAAATCTTTTAGACATTATCTAATAACAAGGAAAATAAAGTCCAGACTCAAAGTTGATCCAAAAACCAAAACCAGACAAAGACAGAAATTTGACAAGAGCTTCACGAGACATGAAAATAATTATCCACACTTTAACATTTCAACACTTGAAGAGCAGACGTCCACAGATCAGCTGTGTTTTCTTGTGGTTGGAGTTGTGTTTCTTCTTCTGTCTGCATTAATATGTGTGTGTGTCTGTGTGTAATATTAACTCAAACAATATGTGTTGTGACTCATTGTATCAGTCTGCTCAGGGTTTATCTTTCTCACTTCAGCAGAGGGTAACAATATGGTTCAGTCAGCTACAGATGGAAGCTGCCGTTTGTGACTCAGATTATTTTTTTAAAGATCAAACTCCTGTTTTTATTTCTATTTGTTTTTATCTGCACCAGTTTGACAGTTATGATGGAAATACACAAAGATACGCGGGTAATGCAGGACGCCGTGGCCTGGGTGGAAGAGTGGGCCGTCCACCAATCAGAAAATATGTGGTTTCCGCACGTTGAAGTGTTCTTGGGCATCGGTGTGCGGGTGTGGGTGTAAAAGATCTGTATGAATGTGACCTGTAGTGTGAAGCGCTTTGAGTGGTTGTTATATAAATCCAGTCCATTTACCATTTGCATTGGAAACATAAGTGATGGCATTTGAACATTTGAAGTGAACAACAGTTTTGATTACAGCTACATACTAATAACACGTGTAAGAAAAAAAAACCACAACAACATGCATACAAACAAGGAAAATGTACAGAAATACATGTATGTGTTCTTGTTCCTTCCTCTCTCCATCAGTCAGACGCTCTGGCGGACACATTAGCGCAGCACATGACGCCCCCAGGGGAATAGTTGTATTTTTGGCCCTGCAGAGTTGTTGCTCGGGACCTTTGGGAGCCTTGTGCTTTAATTTGTTTTTCTCTGGTGAGGTTGCAGCTCCATTTCAAGGCAACTCGTAATTTATTTAGACTTCCTACACTGCGGCTTTTTCAGACATTTGTCAAATAACCGATTTGACAAACAACATGGCTGCAAGTTATCTTCCCTGTCTTTTCAAATTCAGAATTCACAGTCTTTGTTTTCAGACTCTTGTTTGACAGCGTCCATCCATCACTTGAGTGAGCTGTGAGAGCCGGGTTGGCAGGAAGGCCAAAATGTCAAAGTTGAGAAAAAGTCCTAACAGAAAGCAGCAGGCCCTGCGGTAATAAAACCAGTAAATGTGCTCTTGTGCTCTTTGGAGTTTGAAGTGTGAATTCTGCATCAGACAAAATAAATAAAGGATGAATCTCAGATATTCTATTCAGAATCAGACTATACACGAATCCCACTGTATCACCACCCATTCGTCCAGCCGTTTGTTCATCTGTCCATCCATCCGTTCCCTGTGTATAAACGAGTGATTTTCCCTTCGGTGTCCTCTCGCTCCACTGCTGCTGAACACAACATGAGACCGAGCCTGAGTCCAGCTCCTCTCTAATTAACATCTGGCTGAGCTCATCATAATGATGTGATGCTGTGCTTGGGTTGCATAATGACTTTTCCATCATCATCATCATCCTCATCGTCAACTCTCTGCTGCACATTCACACGCACAAACACAACAGACATGCAGTATATAAACTATACTTGGACGAGACGGACCAGTAGTGAGTTGAAGTTTTAAAAAAATGAAGGAAACCTTATGATTGGATTTAGAGACAGAACTACATGTGATCTGTGAGGACGCGTACGACAGAGGTGTTATTTCACACAGCAGCCACTGCATTGGAATGTGATAAGATCTGCCAGACCACCTCCAGAGCGGCTCTGGTTCACATCACGAACGAGAGCTCAGCCTGGTTCAGTCCGAAATATATCGGTGTGTTTATTTGAGTGAGAAATAATCTGCACACATGCTGAGGTCGAGTACCAGATACATTTGTAGGTACACCTTGCAGTGGTCCCGCCTTCATGAACATGAAATTTGACATCACAGTTTGTGGTGTTGCAGGAAGTGTTGCACGATGAGTCTTTAGTTAAGAAGCAGCATTTTAATTCCTGCATTTTTCTTCTCACTCTAGGACCACATACACATCACGTTACACACAAACACACACACGCAGAGTGGTGAGGCAGACTTGATTCATCCTCAGACGCCTCACAGGGATGATGACAAAATGACTCCTTTGTTCTTCCTCTGTACGTCTCTGTCTGTCTTCTTTTTTGGGTCATATGGAGTTTAATGTCTCTGTGTGTCTGTGTGTCGATGAGGAAGTTGGCATTTGAAATTGTCGGGCGAATAAAACATCTGGCCTGTGTGTGTGTCTGTGTGTGTCTGTGTGTGTCTGTGTGTGTGGTAAAGTTGCACACACGTACGCCTCAGATTTGATAGATCGCTGTCATGTGTCCTTGTGGCACATATGAAGTCATGCGTGTGTGTGTGTGTGTGTGTGTGTGTGTGTGTGTGTGTGTGTGTGTGTGTGTGTGTGTGTGTGTGTGTGTGTGTGTGTGTGTGTGTGTGTGTGTGTGTGTGTGTGTGTGTGTGTGTGTGTCCCTCCCTTGCCGTGTCCTTGGTATGTAATAAGCATGTGGGACCACAGCTCTTTGCACATCTGTCTGGTTGTGGGCAAGAAACCGTGCAGTGCTGCTATGCACCATTTCCACAAGCAGCTGTCCCACCCCCACCTGCCCTGCCCTCCCAGTCACTTTACACACACACACGCATGCATCAAAAGAGGTTCAAACCAAACTCAACTTTTCATTTCTCGTATTTGAAGAGTCGTCTGTGGGCGTGCACACGGCTCAACAACCTGTCCACGATCTCCCCTCCCTGCTCGCAGCTAGTCTCCTGTTACATAAGCAGGCTAACATTACCCTCGCTGGGCCGCTGTAACTGGCACCTCGATATCTGTCATCACCCCAGAGAAATGAAAGGAGAGTAGAGGCAGGGGAGAGTAATGAAATGATTAGTGGAAAGATATAAGAGAAGGGGAGGTGTGAGCGATGGAGAGAGTGAAAGAATCAGAGGTGAAGATGGAGATTCAGGGAGGGAACGTGGCCTCCGCTACTCCAGAGGATGATTTTTTTTTTTAGTTGTGACAGTTTTGAATGACAGTCAGCTGCCTTTGTGGCCACGTCTGTAGTTTTCTCGTAGCCTTGATCGGCCTCCGTGAAACGTCTCCTCTTGAATCTCTCATCCATCCAGCAGAGAAACACAGGAAAGGCATTAATACTCCAATCTGTGTCTCGCGTGCTCAGCCGGGCCCGTCGGAGTGTTTCCTTTCTAAACACATTCTTTTAACCCAAATTGAATATATCATTCCTCCCTCGAGGCGCCAGAGAAGAAAGACTCTAATTCACACGCCTCCCTCACTGTCTCTCTCTTAGTGGTTAATGCTTGTGAGAAGCTGCTATCTCGTCTCATCTGTCTCCTCCCTGTTTCTCTCTCACTAACTCTCTGTCAAACCACCTTTTTATTGTTGCTCGTTACTTCTTCTGTCTTGACAATTTAGGACCAGACAGATTAGCAGTGATTTCTGTAGACTTTTATTTATACAGGCTCAAACTGCATGGTATAAAGCTACTACAAAACTAACCCCTCAAAAAGATTTACTCTATACGTGGTGAAAATGTGATTCCTGATTTTGGATGGGAAGCAAGCATGCAGCAAATAGTGCATCTTATTAAGAGAAGTATAAACATTTCTTTGGGTTCAATCTGTAGAAGGACAAGTTAGAATTTAACAGACTGCCGCAGTTATAATCCAAACATTTTTCAATGTCAGGCGAACCTCTGTTTTGTTAATGCATCATTAGTATTGGGTATACTATAGTATTAGTATACTCAGACACACATATGACCCCAACAACCTCCAGCAATGAGATAATAAAATAAAGAGATAGGGTGGCCTGTGTGTCGCCTGAGGTGAAACCCAGGACAAGACGTCCAGGAAGGACTTGCTGCAGCTCATTAAGCTTATTACTGTGAGAGCGATGCAATAAATTAGCCAATTAGCACATCAACATTTTTATCTCCATCTCTCTTGTATCGCCTGAAATCTAGTGGCTGCACAGTAAAAAAAAAAAAAAAAAAAAAAAAAAGGTTTCTGGTGAGATTTTTGTAAGAAACTCAAACTGAAATTTTAAAAGTTGACAGGGGAATATCTAATAAGCATAACACACTTTACTATTTACCTAAATGCTCATTTAAATGCATGTCAATACGCATGTGCTTTGTGGAGTAGCATTTGCTTTGCTTAGTCACACCGGCAGGAAGGCAAGGTGTGTATTTGTTTTCCTTTCTGAACATATTACCTATGTGACTTTGTGTGTAGGTGTTAAGTATCAGTGTGACATTGGGTTGTCATTATGAGTCCTGTCGTTGTGGCAGAGCCTTAGAGGGCAGTGAGCCTGCACGTGTTTCCAGAGGGAGAAAATAAAGGGCGCACACACACACACAGGTCCACCCAGAGTTTCCTGTGTATGTATCTGGCAGTCGAGGTCCTGTTGCCAAGGAGACCAGGCCTAGGCTGAACGCATCCAATAAATACCTGGGAGGATTTAGGAGTGGAAATGAGGGGCGGGGAGAGGTTGCATGATTCAAACATCCCTGTATATCGTATCATGTTGCATCTGTGAAAAGACTACAAATACCATGAGGTAGGCCTGGCCACCTACCTGATGGAACATCACATGCATCCTGTACATCCTTAACATCCTTTATCCTGGACAAAGCATTTTTACACCTCGGCACCAGGGGCAGCTAGTGGCTGGAGGTATTATGACTTCAGGTTGTCCTTTCATCCTAATTAAAATTTTGTGGTCAAAGGTAAGAGTCAATTTCACCTCATAAACCCTTTTTTGCCTTGTGAACGTTATATCTCAGGAACGCTTCACGAGAATCCCCGGAGGGAAATTCAAATTAGGGAATTTCTTCACATTTTGACCAGTTGTCTTTTGGGCTCAGGGTTGATTTGATTCGATTTCAGTCGTCAAAGGTTAAAGGTCATGGTGATTGTGGTGTACACTGAAACTGCCCTGGTTGGTGGAGGCTTCCAACTGCAGGGTGTTGATTGTACAGTATAAATTGTACAAATTGTTTTGCCTGGTTGACAATGCTGCAGGAAGGACAGGACAGAGATACAGCTGCCCTTCAGGACAGTGAGGAGATCTAACATGGGATCCAATAACAATCTGGCTCCACATGACTAAATCCCAGAGGAGGCTGTGGTGAGCCGAGCCCATAACCTTCAAGAGACGGCAGCAGCCAGACAGCCAGAGGAATAGAGATAATTGAAATGACTGTCTGTCTGTGTAGGCACCGATTCTTTTTTCTCTTTTCTTTCTCTAATCTGCCTAATTATTCAGTGTCCTCATTTTGTGATGCGCGTGTTCACATGGAGAGAGAGAGAAGCCGAGAGTCTCCGAAAGGGTTTTGAACGTGTGGATAACTTAGATTATCTCACGAGTGTGTATTCTATCAGGCGCTGTGTGTGTGAGGGGGCGAGGCATATATAATGTGTGTGTGTGTGTAGGTTTTAGAGTCATTATGGGAATATGTGAGTGGCGGGTTCAGGTAATTGATGCTGGGACGCTTGAAACTGGCAGACAGTCAGACTGGCCCAGTGCCAGTGTAAAGAGGCAGGAGGAGGAGAAGATTAGAGAAGAGCAGATACAGGCCACAGAAATTCCATGGCAACCAGATCGGGTGAGATATGCATTACCAGGATTTTTTAAATGACAGTTTACCTTATGGTGGAATGTAGTTTCACATTTTTCTGTCCTCCTTTGTTCTCTGTTTTGAATGAAGCATGCGTACATTAACATTCATGGGTCAAGAGCTGATCACATGGATATCAATAAATACAGGACGAGGCAGGAAGATGCAGGTTAGATCCACATGTGAGTTGGCAACCAGGTATGATGCATAAAAACCAAACATCAGTCTAAATGTTTCAAAAACATAACCATTCATTAGATATTCCCATGAATTCCTACTGGCTGTTTTTCTAAAGTAGCGTGAATAAAAGCCTCTTCTGTATGTGACAGGTTACCTAATCAGAAGTGAAATGCTCTTCCTGTTGGCTATGGTAACCCAGGCAACAGTTCCCCTGGAGACGGGCTTTGGCAAATCTCTACGGTCCGTTTAGCTGAGTCCTAACGCGTGTCCCTTGAACGGCTGCGGCATAAAGCAGCAGTTTATTGCCCTGAGCAGCGATGATGCTGCGGCTTGTGTTTGACCAGAGATTAGGCAGGTTCTGGCCCTTTGTGTTGCTCTGCTGTTTGTCGATGATAAGCGCGGCTGCAGGCCGTGCTGATGTCTGCGCCGCGAGATGTGGGAAGAGGGGACGGAGTTAAGGTAAACTGAGCGTAGCCTTTTCCAGTTAGTTTTCAGATTTCATGCATCAACCATATTTATTATTAACTGATGATTTTCCTAATGCTGCAAATTGCCACAGCGATTCATTAACAGGGTTACTGGCAGAACATTTTCTGACCCACCAATAATATCTTATGTGTTTTAAATTAAGATTTTTATTTGGATCTGCACCAAATTGTGCACACTCATAAATATGAGTCCCCAAAACATGCCATAAAAATCCATGAATTATTCCCTGAGAGATCAACAAAAATATCTTATCACACATTGTTAAAGAAAGTGGGGAATAAAAAATTCTGGATCCGCCCGCACCAACATTTAATAGGTTCTTTCCTGACCAATGACTAAAGACTTCACCTCACATGCAGAAGTAGTTTCCCACTGCCACACTACTCATAATAATGATTGAATGTAACTGCATTTTTCATATAGAGTCAAGAGTTTGGCAGAGAGGTCTGACAGAATCTCTGGTTTCTCCGAGACAAGCTCAGCAGCAGCAGCACAGTATAACCTGTGTTACAGGAATCTGGGGATTGTGATAGAGGTGATGTAATGTGCCTCAGAGCCCTGAACACACAGTCAGTGAATGTCAGCCGGCTGTATGAAGGATATGAAATGATTGAAGAACATCTGAGCCGTTTACTCTTTAGTCTACTCTGCTTCTGCTGAGGATTTGGAAGCGTACAGTCCTGCGCTGGAGAGAAAACGGCGGCACTTCACACAGGTGCCTCACGCTGGTGCTGCTTTTAGAAAACCACTTCTTACAGTAGATGTAACCACTGTAGCTCAGCCTCCAGCTGGCTGATGCTAGTCGCTGTGCTGCCAGACTGTGTTTCCATTATGCAGGACTCTTGGAGCTCTGCGCAGCCTAAACGGCACATACCATAATCCCATAACTGAGCAAGTCAAACCACTCGACATTATAGAAAGTGTTGCACAAAACCAACACTGCATATGTAGAATCATTTCTCCTGGAGAATGAACAAATTATTTGAATTATGTGGTGTTTAGTTGGTAGTTTGTTAAGCTGGAAGAGTTTGCTTTTCACATATGAAGAATGCAGCAGGAGATTGTCCAAGTCAGACGAGTTCACAACAACAGGAACTTTCAGGCGAGGGGGGGGGCGGCTGAGTAGAGCGGCAGGAGGCAGGACATGACATAAATTCCAGCAGAGTCTCTTACCCTCTTTACCCCTGTAACTTGAAATTTCAGTGTTGGCCCTCACTGTTAAAAGCTCCCGAATCTCGTCCTCTTTTGTCGGTTGACATCTTTGTCAGTGTCTTCTTCATTTGTGGCTCCCTATCTTCATCCTGAGATATTGCTATTGTTCCATCATCATATCTGTGGGCGTGAATTTTCCAGACATTTAATTCTAGGTCGCCAGCAGGAAAAGTTTCAGAAAATGTCCCCGGAGCAACTAACTCGAACATTTGCATTTTCACACCCAGCCCCTCTAGAGGATTACAGGAAATGTTCAGTGCATGTAGTGGAACCAGCAGCTTTTCCATACATGTTCCCACAGTTATCAAATTTAAAAGAAACAGTAATTGCAATAAAAATTAAAGCGAATAGAAGAGTAGTGTTTCAAGTAAATGTCGTAATGATTGTATTATCGCATGTGTGTGCAAATCTGAAGATGATGAGGCACAAATAAAACTCAACAATAATCAGTTTTGACCAAAAAGACTTGTCAATGGTGATTAGAGCCCCTGCTGAACATGTGTCTGTCAGTCAGACGGATCATTTACCTTTTATTTGTGTCATTAATCATAGCTCAGTCATTCATCTCTTTCAAATCTCCCATCAGATCCACGGGTCAAATGTTCTGTCAAACAACAGAGGCGGGAAATAAGAAATGATTTACTGAGTTTCAGTCCTGCTTTGAAAACAGTCGGTTTCATTCACAGGCAAAAACAAAAGAGGATGGTTATCCTGATGTGAGACGTCCAGGCTTCAGGGTGGAATCAATATTGAGATGACATTTAGAAAGTGTAGTGTGTTTGAAATGAAAGAGCACTATTTATAAAAAAGCTGCCGTTTTGGAAAGTATTAACTGGCTTTTAGTTTGGCCGTCTGGAGGCACTTGTGGAAAACAAATAATCCCTGGCCGGGAGAACCGCCCTCTTCACGTCATATTAGTGCATCATGATCCTCCACAGCAGCTCTGCGCCCACGATTTAATGACTTGCACATATTGTTTTGCATCTGATGAGTTGTTTTAAGCCAAGTCGTGATTTTAAGAGCTGATAATATAAGGTGAGGTATGTGTCGTCAATATCTCTGCATTTCTTTAGCCGGTGGTTTTATTGACTGAAGCAGTAATGCTGTTTGGTAATTGGATTTCAGCTCCTCTGCTCCAGGCAGATATACACAAATGCACACGCACACACACAGTAACACCACATGACCTTTGCCTCCTCCAGCTCACTCCTCCAAAGCGTTAACCTCTGACCCCTGACCTCTGCTCCGCCTGCGGCCTGGACCGCCTCCAGCAACAGACGCATGAAAACACTTCCCACCTGTGATCGTGTAATAGTATCTTGTTGTGCTGTTCATTGTATTTGTTGTCATTTAATTATGATTAAAAAGTCGGTCCGATGATCCTCCATCACTTTGGGTCAGACTAGTATCTCAGGAACTACTACACCTCAGTGCTTCATAGCAAATGCTGGAAAGTGCCTCTCAACCGAGGCTCTCACCATGTTAAAGTAAGTGGTAAAAAACAGTCCTGAATCTGCCTGTTTATCTGGATGCACTCCAAAATATAATGGGTTCTTCCTCGGGTCACGCCCCACATCTGCACACAATCAGACAAACAAATTGCAAAGAAAGCAAAACCTCCTTGCTGGATAATAGGACTTTATGAGATTATTCAAACTGTTCCAGTCAGACTTGGACCCGCTGGTTCAAAGATGTTAACACGTGCATTACTCCCAAGTTTAACTTCAAGTGATTCACAGATAAATGATAAATGCATGTCTGTCGGTTACATTCATTCTATTTATATTGAGCACGTCAGATCATTTAAAACCCACACATTACTGGTGATGGGCCTCTGAGTGTTTTGCAGATATAGCCATGGAGATTTATGTGCCAGGCAGAGTTGGTGTGGATGAATTAATGAGGCTGCACAGAAACACACCCGACGGTTGCGGTGCTCGAGACGCATTAAAGAGAATGTCAGAGGGCTGCGGGTTCTGCTCTCAAGATTTACCGCTGCGGTGAGATCGCTGACCGACTCCTGCAAAGGCCGACTTTGAGAGGACGGCAGACGGATGCAGCAAAGGGAAGAGATGCAGAGGAAAGATAGTGTTTAGAAGATAAGAGAGAGAAGGAAAGGAAGCTTCCCTGCACAATTTGAGAGTAACACAGTCTTCACTAAAGACGCTAAAATTCCCACAGTCTTATCTTTTGCTGACTTTTAACAACGTTAAAGCCGAGCGTCTCCTATTTTTCATCGTGCATTTCCATCTTCGCCTGTAGAAACCACCGTCTAATGAGTGTCGGCCATGTTCCAGAGCGGGGCTGGTAATTTAGCATGCTGTATTATTAATCAGAGTCTCCGTGTGATTTTGCAGCAATTTGAACGCTTATTTCCCCCCATAATGCTTCGGGGGTCGGAGTAATGAGTCTCCTTCCTAATGACTTTAGCAGTTGACGGAGAAGACACGACAGGCGCTTATGGAATCAAAGGTTTTTTGTCTGGCAGGATGAGGGCACAGCGGCGTGTCGTGTGTGTAAGTGTGTGTGTAGAGTGTGTGTCCACTTACTCAACACACACTCCTGATCAAAAGAAGCAGAGAGAATATGGAAGACGCAGAGTGAAATCCAGAAAGCGGTGGGTACAGAGGAGGATGTAAAACACACACCACCGAGGGAAGCTGACAAAACACACAGCATATGGCCGCTCGTCATCCTGTCTGACAGACTTTGTGACTGTCCGTGTGATCGGTTGTGTAATCATCTCTGCGTCTTCATTTCTGCTGTAATTACGTTTAAGTCTGTGTGCGAATCAGTTCTCTCTGTTTACATCCGCTACCTGTCTGTCAGCTTTCCTCTTTCTCTCTGTCTCTTTTCATCTGTTTTTCCTTTTTACCAGATCATCTGTCTTCCCTTGTTTTCCTTGTCTCCCCGTTTGAACGCTTCCCCACATTTCAAACCTGATGTATGTGACAGTGATGCAGTATCCACTGGCAGAAAACTCCTGGAAACTTGTCAGCATAAGACTCAAGCAACAAAGAAGTCACTGAAAACAGTAGTTAAACAACTGATCAGTGAGTCGACAGGAAATTGATTGACAGCAATCTTGATTGATTCATCGTTGGTTCCAGCTTCTAATGTCAGGATATGTTGCTTTTCGTGGTGTTGGATTGTTGTAAACTGAACATCTTTGTGGGTTTCTTTTTATTTATTTGAACGAAACCAGCAATTTGAAGATGTTGCTTTGGGTTTTGGTAAATTGCTGAATGCAATCCAGCAACTTTTTTTGACATTTTGAATGGTTTTGTTTCGTTTTTTTGACATTTTCACTGATTTCACTGAAATAAACCATTGACCTTGATGAAAATCTTCGTGTTTGAGAAATATGTTGCAGCTTGGATTTAAAGTGACTATTGGGTCTCTGCAGAGGTATATACACTCTACTCAACACTATATTTGGATTTGTTGCTTTTCTCTCTGTTATATCCTTGCAAACTGATTGTCTTCGTGTCTGAAACATTACTGTGGTAAATAGTTTTACATGTTTTCTGTTGGTGGCTGTATAAATGCTTTTATTAAGTTGTAGTGAGATTTGCATTAAAGACGATAATGAAAAATGGTAAACACAGTTGCAATGATAACCGGACTGTAGTAATAATACAGCAATAGTATCCTGCAAAAATATATTTTTTAAACATATATAAGTAAAGAGAATGGGGACCTTTGCTCAAAACTCCTTTATAAAAGCCCTTCAATGCAGCTCCACCATCATTTATATGATTCAAATATGTTGAAGCCAAATAGTATTGTGAGAAAATCCACATGCTGTGTATTGTAGCACCCAAGACGTTCATTTGATATCTCTCTAAGCAGCATATGATGCAGCCGACTGCCGTGCTGCAGCTCTGACTGACTCCTCTCAGCAGGCGGCCTGGCTGTCATATCACATATTGTTTATTATTCCGTTGACAGATATTTATGACATGGAGAACTGTAGACAAACAGTTTGCATCTGTTCCCGTGGGCAGTTTAGGAAAACTCACCAAACCATGCAACTAAGACAATGGCTCATATCACAAGTGTTAGCATTGTGAAGCCACATGGTAAACACAGCAGCTCTGCAGGTACATATGTGCAAGTCTCCCTGTCCCTCTTATCATCTCTCTGTTCTCTCTTCCTCCGATAGTGTGATTTCAGGCTGCGCTCCTTCCTGTGTCCCTTCTCTCTTTCTCTCATCCCTCCATCCTTAAACAAAGAGATGATTACATCACTGCAGGGGGCGCTGTTTCCTTTTTAAAGGAACAGTATCTCTAACTTGGCGTTCATCCCAGCTTTATAACTGAAACCTGCTGCTGCTGCTGGGTCGAATCCACAGAGATTTTCAATGCTGAGGCAAAGAGATTACCTCCAGGAAACAAATTGGTTTATTATGATTTTTCAGCTCCAGTATGTTAATAATGCCAGGAAGCAGGAGCAGGGAATTTACCGGCAGATGGACGTCAGGCCGCTGTGATTGCTGGTTTGATCAGTGAAGAAGAATTTGTGATTAATGGAGTGCATTTGAAAAGGGAGATGATGAAAGTTACAGTCATCATGCACGATGGTGTGTGTGGTCCATTTGCCTCTCATAGGGTGCAAAGAAATAAAAAAATATTTTCATAAAAGAGATCATATACCTCTGCAAAGCTTATCTGGCCATGATAAAAGCAGTTTTTGATTAATTATTTTTCCATTTCAATATTAATTGGGTTCTCCCTTGGGCCATGTCCCACCCCTCCATGAAATTTCATGGAAATTTGTTCAGAAGTTTTTGCGCAATCCTGAGAACTGCCAAAGAAACACAGATGAAAACATAAGCTCCTTCGTGGAGGTAACAATCATCAGACATTGCCTCTGCAGAGGTTGTGATTTGTGTAGCTAAACACACACTTTGTTACATGAAGTCCAAGCCTTCATTTCCAGCAGTTGTGTGAAGAATACCTTCAGGATTAATCTTAATCTCGTGAGAAGCATTTAGCTTTCTAATCTAGCGGCACAGAATGGCTTCCGTGAGGGATGCAAAGCGGCCACTGTGACCGCAAAGTAAAAGCCGGAACTGTCTCCGCAGTCATGTCGTCTGAGAGGGTGACAGAAGCCGCCCCTTCCAGATTTTAAATTGCAGATATGGAGGATTTTAAGAATAGCACCACCCGTGCTCTATGTGGCGCTGCCTCCGCCCCTCTAATGACAAGATGGCGACATTTATCAAATTAACTGCTGTCAAGTGCCTGCACAGTCGCTGGAGGATTATGGGAGGAGAGGCTGCGTTGAAGTTCATTTGACGGCATGTCTGTCGCCGCCCCCCCCCCAGCGGTGCCGTGGCTGAGGCATCACTTTAATTTCCAGAGCTTTTTCCACTTTCACTTGCCTGCCACCCCCCGCCCCCTGTCCCCTGTGCTAAATTGTCTCTAGATTGGATATTTAGGGGATGGGGGAACTCATGGGATGGGCTGCTCTCTCTTTCTTTTCTCCCCCTTGCAGCGACTCTCACCCCACTTTCCCCTCTCTATCCCGGTTTACACTTACAGTAGCACACTGCATATAAATATGACACCATTTATTTGGAGGCCAGAAATAAAATATTGCAGCATTATTCAAGGGAGAGGGCTCCAGCTTCTTTATCTGCACCATCCAGATTTGGCCTCTTCAGTACGATTAGCCCTCTGAAATCCACTGTGCCCCACTAACACACTGTGTGTGAGTTAGATTTATTGAGAGGGAGCTGGAGGAAGCCATTAAAAGGCACCATTTCGATCTCTGATTACTTTCTCCTCTCTCGACAAATAGCTGGATTAAGAAAGAGGGCTCTGTTGTAGCGTAACATTAGCATCCTATGGGGCTGGGTGGGGCTTTAAGGTAAAGACGTGTGAATGCCTTTGTAATTTGTGTGTGTGTGAGGGAGGGAGAGAAAGCTAGAGGTTGGGTTATATTGGCAGTGTTAGGATGACAGGCCTCCACCCAGAGTCCAATAAAGGCGTCAGCAGCCTGGGCAGATTTATGGCGGCCGTGCTGACTGGAGAGCATAATGGGGGATGGAGCGGCAGCGAGCTCACTATCGAGGATATCTTACCTCCTTAGAGAGTCGCTCTCTCTCTCTTGCTCTCTCTTTAATTTCACAGCTCTCATTCTGACGCATTGTCTCTATCCTCTCTCTCTTCATTGTAATTTATTATATTGTCTTTCTGAAAATTATGTCAGACTTAACTGTGATTACACCCTCCCCCCGTTTATTTTATATTTTCTAACCCCACCTTTCCTTCAACACCACACAAAGCAACGCAGAGCTTTAGGAAACAGTTGTTTCCTTTGTCTGTTTTTCCACCGAGCTCTTTATCTCAACTAAACTCAGACGAGCTGTGTTGAGTGTGTAAGTCACAATTGGTACAAAAACTGATGCGTAAAAAACTTAAGGTTTTGACGGCGTTTTCAAAACTGAAATTCCGAATCAAAGTCTGAACCAAGGTTCATGTCTTTGTCACGATGTTAGAGAGCGGATTTAACACTTTTGTACTTCCTGTCATCATCCCCCACATGGGCTACATCCACCTATACTTGACATTGATTGAATTATTGACGGGTGTGCGTCTGATGTTGGCCTGTTCATCTGTTGTGTTTGCGCATATTTTAAAATAAATTGCACCAAAAAAATGCTGTCTTTCCATTTGCATAGAGAAATTTAATGAACCGGTTTACTTGTTTAATTTAGTTGCCACTGTAATATCAATATGCTATCACAACCACCAAAATGAATATCAAACAAAGCAAACTATGGTTCTGTTTGATGCGGACGCTGTCAAAACTATTTTCAATATTTGAACCCTTGTGTATTCTGTTATGTGGGACTTCCCATCAACCCTCGCAGCCCTCAACCCCAGCCTGTGATATTGTTTTGGAAAGACCTGTGCGTTGCCTTGGCAGCAGAGCACCAGCTTTTCCCGATGTGATTGTAGTTTTCCACCTGCAGCAGGAAAAAACGACCTGTTCCCCCCGCCCCCAAATGCTGTTTCCATGTAAACATTTCACAGCTGTGTGTGTGTGTTTCTCTGTAAGATGGTGTGGGTATGTATTCATGAGAAAGAGGAAGAGGAAGATGTGTGAGCTGCATGAGGATGAGGCCTCAAATTAACAAGCGAGCAGGGGCGTTCAAAGAAACAATGTGAGAGACAGACGGAGAGAGAAAGGCGACGTTAGAAGCGACGTCTGGGCTGAGATGAGGTCAGACGTGGACAGACTGAAGCTTAGTGTTTGACGACCACAGGCTATAGTGACCCATTAACTTAACCTGGGAAGCTCAGCCCCTCCCCCACTGGAAACTGCTGGTCATGCACACTCTCATGCTCTATATTGGCCTGCATCCATGAGGTAAAAGGATGGTTCAAAGATAAACTATATTAGGCAAGTCTGTTAGTGGGTCTCACCAGCTGTTGTGTATCAGTATTTTTATTATTCCTTAATCTGTTCATTAACTGGTTTACTCTGGTTTGATTTGTAAAAAGCAGATACACAGAAGCTTTTTTTCAGATTCTAGCATTTGTGTGTTTTTGTTCCGTGGAGACATCAGTTCCCCAGAAGACGCTCGGTTTAGTCAGTGTGGTGATTCATTTGGCATTTCATGTAGCCTCAGTTTATCTGCAGTTTATCATTATTATTCATGACTGTGGGTTTTTTGGCCTAGAACTGTGCCCCCCCCCCTCTCAACCAAGAGACAGTTACGTACTTGAGATCGCCGTTTGGATGTTCAATATTTTTGGCCTAAAGGCTGCGTGTGGGCTTTAAAAGCATTTTACACACACACACACACACACACACACACACACACACACACACACACACACACACACACACACACACACACAGTTACACATCCAGTGTGTTTGTAGTGACAGCATATTTCCAAAGCAGGGTGGTACGACCAATAAAGTCCTGTAGTTCTTGAATGAATCTTTGGAGGAGTTTTTAAACATCAGCTCGAGATGTTGATGCATTCCCTTATGAGGAGGGGTGGGGTCAGGAATAGAAATAAAAACACGCCTGGATGGCACCGACTCATTTCTATTTTTTTACATAGATTCCCTGTTTAGAAGAAGTGAAAGGATCCAACGAAGGAAAGACTTGAGGACAGGAGAAATAAAAGTGTTATTGTCAACACAAGAATCTGGAAATACAAAAAATATGTGCAAAATAACAGCAGTGTCACATGCTAGGAATAAAAATGAATGGAGGATGTGTAGTACTCTACTCAGTTTGGTTTGCTGCAAGGTTTGGCATTGAGGGAGGAGATTGTTTACATACACACACACACACACACACACACACACACACACACACATGAAGAGAGCCCATGTTGGTTTTTGCCAGGCAGTTTGCCAACGGTTAGAGAAGGCACAGTGGGCAGTACCCACCCACAGGCAGCAGCGAGTACACGGAGCAAGCAGTGGGTGGGCTGAAGGTCAGACGGGGCCCGGACACACTGGCATTGTTCTCTCTCTCTCTCTTTCTGTCCCTTTTGTCCCCCCTCACCCCGTGACCTGTGACTTTAGGGGCATATGTCTGTGTATGTGAGGGTGTTCACCAGTTATGAATGAAATATGGGTTATAGATGCAATAGAGGCACAAGAGATTAAGGAAGATGTCAGCTGAATGTGTTCTAAAGTAAACTGGACAACACTCTGGATGGTGTGTGTGAGTGTGTGTGTTTGTGTTCATCTCTGGCATGTTATTAGTCTGAGTCAGCACTGAGGAGGCCCAGAGAGGTCAGCTCTTGTCTCCGAGAAGCGCGGCTCTGTTGAATGTCGGAGTGGGAGGAGATGAGCAGAAAGTTCTTCTGTGACATGCAGAGATGTTTGATGTGTTCTCCTCAGCTGTTACACACCAGATTCCCAGAACCGCTGACTGTACGCTCTCCTCCTGGTAGCTGAACAGTTTAGTGGAAGCCACAGGTTGAGGTTTTTAACAAAAATCACTTCTATCAGTTTCTCCCACCTCTGCTTTTAATGAGCAGCCCTTGTGATCATAGCCAAGACCACTTAGCGACGGCAGAGCTGCTGTTTTCCCACAGAGAGCGTCCCCGTCGCAGAAGCAGGTCGGAGGGTGGTTGCCGAAAATTTCCCTGGAGGTGCTGCACTCGGTGCTCAAATTATTCGAACCTTGACCCAGTTTGTTGTCGGCCTTTTCAAGTGCTTCCTCTCTTGTTGAGCCTTGTGTGGGCTTTTTTTTCTTCTGAATGCATGAACAAAGATGCAGGGGGAAACTCATTTGGTGTGCCCCAGTTTCCAGAGCTGCATTAATTAGCTAAATTAATTCTGCAACACAATGACGAACTCCTGTGCATGCAGGCTCACTATGATCCTGCCCAGCGAGCATCGTGATGTCAGGTTAAATTAGATTAAACCTAACAAGACTTGTGTTGTGCAAAAATATGAAACTATGTCCAGTGTCACCAAATACCAGGTATTACAGAAAGTCGTCTATGTGATGTACAAGTGGAGTAATGTCTAAATGTCTAAAAGTGAACGTAATTCAGATGCTGTATATAACGTTAACAGTGTTATGTTGGCTGGTTTGGTTCTAGAAGAAACCAACTCATGGTTTGTTGCTCTCCAATCACAGATGGTCACTTCACCGGGACCCCTCCCTCATACGGTTATGATGCAGACCGTGCCGAGGAGCAGCGGAGGCACCACGACATCCTGCCGTACATCGATGACTCGCCGTCGTCTTCGCCGCACCTCAGCTCCAAGAGCCGCAGCAGCCGGGACACCCTCTCCTCTGGGTCGTTGGAGTCCTCCAAATCGGTCAGTGTCGGAAAGATTCCGCAACTCAGCTATTTAACACAAATGAAACCTTGTTAAAATCAATTTAATGTTTTATTCATGTCCCTTAATATTAATATAATATAATATATTTCACATTTTTATGGCTGGTATCACTATTCAGTGGCTTATACGTTGACCTCAATACAGTCCAGGAAGTATGCTAATCTATTCTTACAGCAATCCTGCACCATCAGAAGCTGTCAATTGATGAGAAATCAAATCTGCCATTAAAGAGGATTGATAAAGCACAATTTCTCCTGCCTGATAACCTCAGAACCAGTCATCCGGGGAAGAATCTCATCCCCTGTAAGGGTCTGGCTTTTTCTCATCCAGGGTATTAGACAGAATTACCTATCACCTCCATCACTCCCGTTGCTGCCTTCATCCTCTTACCCTCCTTCCTGATGCTCTCTCTTGTCTGCGGAGAGAAAGCCAGTGATCTATGACGTCTGGTACACACACGGATGGCTGCACGGACACACACACACACACACACACACAACCCCAGAGTCAGCAAAGATGAGAATGATCGTGAAGGCTATAGCTAGGATCTATTTCACGCTACATATACGTATATGTATTATTTATACATATGTATCCATCCATCCATTTTCCTCCGCTTAGGCAAGATTAGAAGGGTGTTCCAGATTTTCCTCTCCCTGCCACAATTTCCAGCTCCTCCTGTGGGATTCTAAAGCGTTCCCAGTCCAGATGGGATATGTAGTCTCTCCAGTGAGTTCTGGGTTCTGAGCTACCTCACGTCACCTCCATCGACATGACAGAGCAGCGGCTTAACTCCTCGCTCGCCACAGAAGTCCAAACTCCTCGCTCTACCTCTACGGCTGAGCTCCGTCTTCACCCCAGCAGTGCGGTCCTTACATATTTTGTTCTTACAATAAATTACGCACATTTTCTGTTTTACTTCCACTTCTCCCAGTTGCCATCGTCATTTACACATTATTTTTTTGCCCCATAGATGTTTTTGCAGGTAGCTGCTGAACATGCTCCAGCCATATGTTGGATTAGAATGAAGGGGTATCATGGGAGAATGTAATAAGCTAATAGTGATCCTCTCCACTGTGCCCTTGGTGGAAGTAATCGCATCAGTGGTCATGAAGCGGTATCAGTTACTCAGCCCCCTCAGTCTCTGCTCTCTGTCTGAGCAGGAGAGCCAGCGAGCGCCTGTCAATCTGATTGATGGCTCGCATCTGCCAATAAACGATGAATCACTTGGCTGCTCACGACCTTTGACCTGTGAGCTCGGAACTCTTACTGATTTTAATTCCTACGCATGCATGTAAACGCACACACACACACACTGCATTTCAATTATGCCTGAGTTTGCACAGCCAATGTCTTCTCTTGTCTTCACTTCTTTTTTGTCAGAGCAGGATGATGAATTTGTTGAAGAGGATTTGCTGAGTAAACTCATGTTCAGAAGCAGAAGTCTGTGTGTGTGTGTGTGTGTGTGTGTGTGTGTGTGTGTGTGTGTGTGTGTGTGTGTGTGTGTGTGTGTGTGTGTGTGTGTGTGTGTGTGTGTGAGTGTGTGTAGGGTTGACGGAAGCAGCGCCGGACGATCCTCACAATTAATTCATCAGTGAATTCTCCAAGCAGCCAGACAGGCTTTCAATAACTGCCAAGAAAATGGAGTTACTGTCGTCCTTGGTCTGCCCTTGGCCCGCCCCTTATCAAACAGCATCCTAGTCTGCGGCTCTAATTGATGAGTCAGAGGCCAGACGGGCTCTGATTGGCTCAGAGGGAGCTGACGCTTCTATGACATCACTTTGATGAGTCATCACCATCAGCGGGGCGGCTGCTGATCTACTTCTCCTCAGCGGATCATGTTCTCTCATAATAATCTGACTTCCCCGCACTGGAGCGGGGTCAGTGATTGGAAGTCAGCTACTGACGTATGACGGCCGTGCTATGATATGTTATTTTTAACAATATGTCAAACACACTGACCACATCTTTCACAAACACACACTTTTACAATCATGGTACAGTTTGAGACCTATGGTACTTGTTGGCCATTCAAGCACAAGAGACCGTTCTATTTCTGTCTTCACCAAGTAGAAGAAGAGGAGACGCAGCCCACATAGGTGATGAGAACATGACGCACATATGTCAATGTGACATAAATAATAAATTACAAAAAGCTCTAAAACAACTACATCCATATATTTCCCCTTTGCCCCCTCACCCTGTCTGACATCGCACATTAAGGCCACAACCTTAGAGAGAGGCAATTTCTTTTTCTACTGAGTCAGCACTAAACGACCATCTGACCAACTTCACTGGATTAGGAGGCTCAGTAAAATGAAAATCTGCCTCGTTATAATCTATCATGTCTGTAATGAACCTTCAGTGCTTGCACAGCATGCTCTCTTGTAATTAAAAGCATGACGTGATGCAGCATCGCAAGCAATTCTATCTGGAGCAGCTCCGCAGACACAGCACTGTCAATATTCAAGAATCAAACACCCAGAAGAAATCTGGTTTTCTCCTCTTGCGCAGGATAATTCTGAAAAGGCTCCTTACGGACATGTGGAGTTGGGAAGCGATCTCATTAAATATTTCAGAAAGCGACGGGTGGCAGAACAGGAGACTGAACAGATTAGAATGTGAAAACCGAACATTTAAAAGGGTTAATAAAGTGTGGAACAAGCTCACTTCCATCCGATCCAACCTGAGAGGAGGAAAAAGAGACAGAGATGGAGAATAATGTGGTTATTCTATCTCAGCCTCCTGAGCAACAATGGCAGGCTTGTCCAATAAACACTGTTTGTATTGATCCATGTGATCCTCCTGCAAACATCATCCACACATAAACAAATCAGAAGCAAATCGGATACACTAAACTATGTTCCTCTGCGGAGGGGTTATGTTGACGCTGAAAGGGGTTTAAATGTGAAATATAAGAGACGCACAAACCCAAATATACTTAAAGCAGGAAAATAGTGTTTTATTTGTACTTTTTTGATGATGGAGAAACAAATGCAGACAGACAAGCCTTCAGTCTGAACCCAGAGATGGGCTCATTAGTTGCCACGGCGATGAATAAAAGATGATATGTCTGGAGATGTGGGTCCTTCCTTGGGGAGTCGTCTGGGGGTCTGAGAGGATGAGTACACACTTTATGGCTCCTGTCTCCCCTCATACAGCTCAGTAACATGTGGCTGTTTCCTCCTTGTGATTTTTTTAAAGCTTGAAATGGACACTCATGTACTTCTCGTGAGGGTCAAAGTCACATATGCACATGCTGATACTTGTAGCTCAGGATTTTTCATTCATTTTTCATTCATTTACAAACATTCAGGGGGCTCCGTTTGCTGCCCGAGGCTTCCCCTTTTCAAGTCTGCAGAGACGGACGGATTCAAAGCCGCTGCAATTCAACGTAACACATTTAAAAGCAATCATAAATCATAGAAATATATTTACTCCCAGGAACTTTTTATTTGCGCTCTAAATTTACAAAGAGAAAACTCGGCGTCTACATAACACGCAACCAAAGCTTTTTTTATGGGGAAACCGATGTTATATACAGTGCAGATCCCTACACAGATCTGTGTGATGCATAATGCATGTGTGTCACAATCAATCCCTTCATCCTTCACGTAAGAAAGAAAAAGACAGAGGGAGAAAGAAAATGCTAATAGTTAATGTTTCTCAGTGAAGGAAACTATTTAAGACGAGATGAACAGGGAGGGAAGATGAAGAGAGTCTGCATATACTTAAATCCCATTCCACTCGGCGTCTATGTCTGATTTCTTTAAATTTATATAAATAAATCAAGTAGCTAGTCTCTTTCTTCGCTTTAATACAAATGTTTGTGTGTTTGGCTGAGATCGTGAGAAAACTAGAGCAGAGGGCAGCATCTTTAAATTATGCTCACGTCTTTCTTTAGATGACTCTATTACGCAACCTGGTCCAAGCAGCACAGAGCTGCCATCACAAAGGATTGATGGTTATTAAACTGCAATCACACGCACTAACGTGTACAGTGTGAGTGCTGTTTATAATTGTTCACAATGTCTTTAGTCAAGTTGGTGAAATTAAATCTGAATTTATGACTGGCCGGGCTCGTGTGAGGCTTTTAAATCATGTTTTTTGGCCAACAGGTTATTTAGTCGTTTGGCCCCGTGCAAACAGTGAGGCCGTAAAAAATCCTGGACTGGGTTTCATAATCCTCAGGGCCAGCATCTGCTTATGCAGTGGCCATGGAAACATTAACCCCTTCTCACTTAAATAAATGCATAAACCCACAGGCATCCAGCTCGTAAAAATACTGTACATCTTTTTATGACACATATTTATAAAATGCTTGAAGTCTGCAGAGTCCAGAGTCTCAAACGTGATGATTTTCTACTTTTATTCTTTGTTATTGATGTAAATTATATTGTTGTTTGGACAAAATAAGCAATTTGATGACATCACCTTTGGCTCGAGGGAATTGGGACGTGAATCTTTCACTTTTTGGGGCATTTTACAGACTGAACTGAGCTTTTAATCTGAAAAATAAACTACTGCTTTACATGATCTAACTCTGTCTTAAAATAATGTGGAGCCTCATGTCAGAAGTTATCTCCCTATCTCCTCCATGATGTCCAGACTCATCATGGTCAGTGTGGACAGTACGAACCAATTACAATCACTTTCACTGTGTCATTATACATATAATCATTTTAATATGAAAATGAAAACCTGAGAACAAGTCATCTAGATTAAGTAAACTGTTTGCACCCCCCCCAATAAAAGACAAAAAAATACTTTCTTTTATTCTCTAAAGATGCAGAGAAAGTTTTCGTCTGACTTTTATCCCGTCGCCTTTGTTTTCCTCCATCTCAGTTCCAGACAGTCAAATACAGACTGAATAACTCCTCTCTCCACTTTTCATCTTCTCTTAATTATCCTGTATCTTATTTAAGTCTCCATCGTTTCCTCTTCTCCTCCTCCTCCTCACCCTTCCTCCCAATTTTCCCTCTCTCTTTCCTCCTCCTCATGGCCTGAGGGGCCGGATGCTTCCGCGTACCAACCTGGACTCGGTTTGTGTTAGTGTACGAGTGTGTGTGCGCTCACTTGGTACTTCCACATTCTCTCAGACACACACACACACACACACACACACACACACACACACATATTTATAAGTCAACCCTGTTCCCACGGGAGACCCTGCCTGTTTGAGTTATTTCAGAGTTGGTGGTTAAACAAGACAGCCCGAGGAGTCTCTGTCTGTCTCTCTGTTTTCTTTCATGTCCGCACTCCTTCGTGAGCTTTGACTGGGCTGAGGGGAGTGCGGAGGAAACCGGGGAGGATGACTAGCAGGTGCAATTGTTGCCGTTTGATTTTCCAGACTGAAGCGCACACAAACGGAAAACCTGCGGGAGTTTCAAGCTCGGCTAACAACCGGGAGCCCTTCAATTTTAGATTTACAAAGAAGTCATATTAGAGGTTCTTAAATGAGCTGATTTAAGGGATAATACGATGCTTTGAATGTTCTTCATGCCGTGTTCCAGTGTGAAAACAGTTAACAGATGTACAGTAAGTTCAAAATGTGTCTTGATGTTGTTGTAACTCCATCACTGTGTTTCTGTGTGTTTGTTACAGACTGAATGTGACCTGGAAAAAGGTTTGGAGATGAGGAAGTGGGTCCTGTCTGGGATCTTGGCCACAGAGGAATCATACCTCAGTCACCTGGAGGCTCTGCTGCTGGTGAGAACACACACAAGCTGCAAGAATGCACATTTTCAAAGTCTCTACTCAGGCTCCACCCCTCGCCATGAATGTTCCGAACATTTTTCGTCAAACCTGAACAGTTTCCTTTTCATAGGTGAAAAGCTAAGACTGGAAAATGTCCTGATCCAATTTTACAGACATTGTCCAGAGTTCATGCCCTCTTGTTTTTGTTTGGTGCCACTAGTCATATCTGGAAATGTAAGATTAAACAGATGCTTCTGCACAAATCCTTAAAGTGAGACTAGTGTTTCCCTAACGGCAGCCTCTGTGGCCACAAGTGGAAATAAAGGATAATGGCCCATTAAATGTCCCTTTATTTCTTGACTCAGTTGTTTTATAGATGCTGTCATCGTTATCTTTATTCTGGCAATGGATTAAATGACGGGGTGTGATCATCATAGTTTCATGGCACACAACTTTACTGTTGTGATTCTCTCACTAACAGACAAAACTACTGGGAATAAAAAACGCTTATGTTTGAAATGTCTGCAGTAAAGTTATGTACTTTAAAAAGGTACCAATTTCAATTCAAAGCAGTCATATGTTCTTTTAGGCCTAAATACCTCCTACACCGATGAGACCACCTGATCAGGTTTCACAGACACAGAGACACAACGTGTTTTCGAGCCTGTGTCAAACCTGTCATCTCTCCTGTTTGTTCTCGCCCAGCCCATGAAGCCTCTGAAGGCTGCAGCCACAACATCGCAGCCCGTCCTCACCGTGGCCCAGATAGAAACCATCTTCTTCAAAGTGCCTGAGCTGTACGAGATCCACAAGGAGTTCTACGATGGACTCCTGCCCCGCGTGCAGCAGTGGAGCCACCACCAGAGAGTCGGGGACCTCTTCCAGAAACTGGTGAGTGGGTACAGAAGGAGATTTGGGGTTTGGTTTTGGTGCATTTGGGATTGTGGTGTGCGTTTGTGTGACGTTACCCCTGATGAGAGTGACACAGGACACTCAACAACAGGACGTATGGATGCAGACCCAAAACAAACCTACTCTGCTAAATTGGCATCATTCATATTAATGTTATTTCTGGAATCGGGAGACTTTCCATCAGCAAACTCAATAAACCAATAAAAAAATGTTGATTTGATTTTTGTAGTGATTCTTTTCCTTTATCATGTTAAATCCGGACAAATTAAATCTGAATTGTCCTTTTATTCCCATTTCCCTCTCTCTCTCTTGCTCTCTCTCTTGCTCTCTCTTTTCCCTCTGGTGGTTTCTTCCAAACGCATCCGAACCAAACGTACACTGGGTCTATTTAATCATTTTCACAATGGGTCAATTAACCCACAATGAATCATTTGTTAGTTCCGTCCTAAATATTCCCCCCCTCTCTCCCACCAGCGTCTCCTTCACTCTCCCTCTCTCTCTCTTTTCTGTCTCTTTCCCCCTCAGATTCACATGTGCTCGAACACACACACATCTACACACATGCACACATACACACACACATAGAGGGAGGTGCATGCATGTTTCACAATGCCGCCTTTCTGAGTCCATCACTCCACTGTGTGCTTTGTGTCTCAAAGAAGCTGCTATAAATAGGAGCCTCTCTCTTTCACTCTCTCTCTTAGTAACGTATTCCATCAGCCTTTTCTTCCCTGCGGCCTCACCTTGCAGTCCAGCGAGCACAATATCAATTATTTGAATCAATTACTTTGTTTAGATGCTCATCTATATTTTTTTCTTTCTAAAAACTGCTCCTCGGTCACAATGAAATGATTCTCTGTTCCCGGAAAAAGATGTGATTTCATGGTTCTGATATGGGTGATGACTAAATAGAGAGCCGGCTGTAGTCTGTGAACAGTGTATGAGAGCTATTGTTGTTCGAGCTTTATTTAGGAGATGGAGTGAAGGTTCGCTTCGTCTGGTGCTCGTGTGATCGTACGAGAGCCCATTTCCTTTGTCTGCTTTTAACCATTACGTCAGCCTTGATCAGTAAATACAGTGCTTTTTTTTACGCACTGTATTTACTCTTTCTCTGTCGGTATCAACAATCTGGCTGTGGTTGTCACTCTGCACACACACTAGTGCATCCCCAAGTCTGTGTCCCATTTCTGCCCTCCAGACAGTAGCTAATAAAAGTCAGATTGAGAAGACGCTGAACACACAGAAATGCTACACGTCAGTCGTTCTTTTTGGTGGGGAAGGAGGGAGGAAGAGCTTAGATGGGAGCAGAGGAGGAGATACAGGGAAAGAATGGAGGGGGTGGTATAGGCTGAAAGAGGATGAGAGGGTATCAGAGAAGATTTAGGCTGCTGTGACTCTGATAGAGCCGTGTCGCTGTGACGCAGAAGTCTGCGAGAGGAAGTTTTTTAGGAATCGTAAGACATCAGAGCAAGAGACGAGTTAGGGGAAGAGGCAAAGCGTCGGTGACGGGTTTTGAGCGTGAGTGTCAGGGAGAAGTGTTTGAAGGCTGGAAATTGTGTGCTCCTGCTTCTCCTAAACATTTCATACACAGCAAAGAGGTGAAGGTTTTACACCACCAACATAGACGGAGATAAACTGACTGTTGCTCTTCAGAGACTGATGATGAAGAAAACCTCTTGATCCTTTGTTTGGCCTCACAACCATTTGTGCTGTATGTATATAGTGTTTGTGTGTTGGAGGGTCTATCCTGTGTTCCTTTAACATCAATGATCAGGAGAACACACGATGTCTAAATCCAAGGTTGGATGCACACCATGATGCCACCAATTTACATTTTGATTAGAGAAGCCTTCAGTCACTTCTTTCTCTTTGCCGCAATTTGGCAATATTTCACACCGGAACGTCCCCCACAAGTAAAACAGTAATGTGTACTGTATGCAAGATTTGAGAGTTGTGTTGTGTATTTCTACTTTCATCAACATGTGTTATTTTTCAGTTATGACTGTCAAACTAGATAATTAAAGAAGTTCTGTGGCATTCTGGATCTGTAACACGTGGTTTAAGCTTCACCCTCTCTTTCTCTGCTTTCCAAAACTTCAGAATGACTGCCACAAATTTGAGAATGAATATCTGCTCGGGCTCACTCACAAGCCAAGCGGTTAAATTCAATCTACAGCCGTGGTCCGTCATGAGGCTTCTCTTCTTAATGTTGTTTTCCACACTGAGTCTCACTACAAGACAAATCCTGAACTGAGAAATCCAAACACCCAGACGCTTCCTCTCATCACCTAAAGCCATTTTTCTGCTCTTACACACTGTAGCTGCAGCCGATCGCTCGGTAAAGCCTTTACGCCGTCGTGTGTGCGGCTCGGTGGATGCGGCTGGCAGACGCGCTCTCACACAGTCGAACTGTCACGCTCTGAATGGTGCAGATTGTGTGGCCTAGGGCACGACACAGGATTGTGAAAATTGCTCCACTCCTCTTTTTTTCCACCACTTTACTTCTTCCTGCAAGTACTTGATGTACAGAACACCATAGATCCATTTTAGGACGGTATTAATGTGTAAAATTCACAAGCCAGTAGATCAGATGTACCACACCCACACATGTTGCCAGCAGCAACACAATAAGTGCAAATGATGTTGAGAAAACTTGTGACTTCACTAAAAACTGTTTAAAAGGATTAATGAGCTGTAGATAGTTATAGGAAATGTTTTATGGATGTGTGCCATTAATGATAATAACATGATATATTTTTAATATTAATATTGGAAATATAATAGTTAAAAAGCAAGTTTCTAGCAACGGCTAGGCAAAGAGGATCTGCAATAATGAGAGCAATAGAATTCTCAAACATGGATAGACATGATGCTTGACTTTATCAGCATTAAAATACAATGAAATAAAAGGAGTTTAAATAAAGTTCTACATAAAATATTAATTTACACATTTCAAATTCACTGGATCCATATTTTCATTTGAACAGAATCAAAGACATGCCAGATCTTTTCCCATCAAGTCTCATTAATCATTCTCTGAGAAATCAACCAAAATGTAGGAAAACACTGATGAGAGGCCTTCTAGTGTCACGTCCAGCCTCTCCACAAAATGTGAAGGAAATCAGTTTTTAGTAGTTTTTGCGGAATTCCTGCAAACAAACCAATAAACGGCTGCAAAAACACAAACCTCCTCAGTCGGGGGTATTGATGGACTAAATTCCACACTGGCTCATGTTTACCCTAAAAGGTCTGACGTGTAATAAGTTAGGTCACAAAGAGCTTTAAACTTAGTAATTCAAAGCACTCGTGTATCCGCCTCACTCAGGTGAGCGCTCCGGAGCTATCTCCTTTCAGAGGTCTGGGTGAAACTCGACATTACACACAAAGCCCACGTCTCCACTGTACCCGCCCGTCCTCTGGCTTTTGTTCAGGAGAATTGACTGTCCTTTTGTTTGCCGTGGAGATGGATCGCAGCGCTGGCAGGCAGCGTTTGCTGGAATCTCACTCACCCGCGCAGCTCACCAAACGTGCTTTCATAGCTTCTGTTACACTGATCATTAATTACTCACCCCAGGAGAGTGCAGGTCCCCCTTGGTTGCCACGGCGACGGGTCCATCCTGCGAAGGTTACCGCGGTTCCTATGCTGCTGTTGTTGTTGTTACAGTGATCTGTGTTGTGCTTCTGCTGGTGCTGTTGTCAGATCATCTGCAGGTCACAGTTTCCCAGATGCAGCTGACTGGACTGAATCTCCTTTTTCCATTATGAAATGTCAAGGATTATTTATCTCGTATTGCAATTTATCTTTTTTTTCAAGTTTGAGCTTCGTATTGTCGATAGTAAAGATTTGTCTTTTGTGATGTGAAATAGTTCAGATGCCACGGCTCAGAATACAACAAATCTTTCAGAAATAAAGTGCCTAAAATGTCAAAAGTTACTTTTTAACTTCAGTCAGGGGTTGAAAACACTAGTAAACCTCTAAACACTTCCAGACTGTTCTTTACATTAACATCACATCTCTATATCTTTTCCTCTCTCTCCATCAGGCCAGCCAACTGGGAGTTTACCGAGCGTTCGTGGACAACTATGAGCTGGCCGTGGAGACTGCGGAGAAGTGCTGCCAGGCGAACACGCAGTTTGCAGAAATCTCTGAGGTGAGTAGGTGGAGGGAGGATAACAGAGAGTGGTGCCAAGCGGTGATAGTGATGTGGGTGTTTTTATTGAAAGTGATACCGTGAATGTGGGTGAAGGCATTAGACAGAAAGTTCAGTGTTGTTGCAGAGTTGTCGCTGTGATCTCTTGAGTTATGGGATCACTTTAGCACCGTGTTAAATCAGTCAGTCGGACTCTTAACCCCTGCATACCAGCAAATTATCCACTTTCACCAGTGTTTCTTTTCTCTTTGATGTATGAAGCAATGCTGTGTCTAATTAAGATAAAAGTAAAGTGAAGTTCACTTCAACATTCATCACCGGAGAGTATTTAAACCAAATTGATTCTTAAATATTGTTTAAAAGTATTTTTTAGGTCTGCACACTTCATAAGAGAAACACAGTTTGAACTAACATAGTGTTATACAGTATATTATATAATTATATAGGAACAGTTTCAGAGTCGTGTTGTATAGAGGGAGACTCTTACAGCTCTTTTTAGTTTGTACCTGATGTACTTTCAAAACGCTCTCCCATTATTCACCCACACAGCTTTTATCATCTCACTGCATTTAAATTTGAATGTTCTGCTCAATATTATTGCACAAGTGTAGCCAGAGGCAATATACTGTGTGTGTGTGTGTGTGTGTGTGTGTGTGTGTGTGTGTGTGTGTGTGTGTGTGTGTGTGTGTGTGTGTGTGTGTGTGTGTGTGTGTGTGTGTGTGTGTGTTAATTTTATTTATCTGCTGCTTTTCGTGTCCAGAAATACCAGAATACTGAGGATGGTGACTGATATTTTCTGTCTACGCTTCATACTCACATCCGACCAGGAGAATATGAGCTCAGTATTGTATCAGTCAGTGTATTCGTACATACACAGACTTTAGACGAGCCTCGACAGCTTAATAAATTTGTAAATGTATCTTTTCCTCAAACACAAGTCTCCGACAGCTGCGGTGGCCCGGAACAATTTCTTTTATTGTCAACAAACACATATTCTCATGCCTCAAATTGAGTTTTGGATGCTGATATAACAAAAGTGGCCCTGGTTTAAACTGGTAATCGACCTCAGTAGTGTTGTGAAAAAACAATCTGTATCTTCTGTGAAATTGATTCATCCTTAAGAAATATTTCTAGAGCTGTAACTCGATGTGTGGAGCTTTAGTTGAACTATAAAACGCAGATTAAACTGAGGAAATGTTCACCTCTTTATTAATTTAGCTCACAGGGATAAAGTTCAGTTGTAGCAATAGTGCGACGACCAAGTCTTTGCGCTCTTGTGCCGTTTCTCCCCCAACGTTTTTCAAGCATGTGGCACATCTCTGATACATCATCCATCTTCGTCTATGTTTTATGAGGGCTACCGGTTAGCGTCGACACTGGGGTCTACATGCAGACTGGGGAATTCATCATGGACGCTTGTTAATGGTCTTAGTAATGATGCATGACTCTGAACCATCTGAGCAAGATGGTGGACGTGGGGGAAAGCTGCTGAGGAGGGCATAATTAGTTTGAGAGTGGGTGACCTCATAGCTCGAGCAAAGATAATAACCTGGCCATGTTTCTGAACATCTTAACTGTACCAAACTGTTTTTAATAAATGTTTTCATATCTCAATGTCTGGATTTAACTTTTGTTTCAAAACAGAACCTGAAGGTGAGGAGCCCCAAAGACTGTAAAGACCAGACGGGCAAGAACTCTCTTGAGGGTCAGTCACTTCTGCCAATATAATATATATATAAAAATCTGTGTTATTAACAATTAAGTCTGATTTCTCGTCTTTCTATTCTACAGCTTTACTATATAAACCAGTGGACAGAGTAACACGTAGCACATTGGTACTTCATGTAAGTAATGTCACTACTTTAAACCCTGCTGTGTTTTATGACTTCTCTCTGTTGTTCAGAAATTTACCTTTGAAGGTATGACGCAGGTTTCCATCTCCTAAAAAACCTAAGTACCCAACCTTAGGCTCTGTAAACAGATTCCAAATAAATAACTTGTTTTAAGCCACCACAGGATGTGTGCATTAGTTTCATGTGAGAGAAAAACGCAAAAACAAGACTGAACTTTATTTTTCCAACGTCTTATTTTTGATTGTTTTACCTCCTGGGTGAACTGAAGTTCTGCATCTTAGTGAAGATGGAAGAACATCTGTCTTTATACTTTGCTTTTCCATTTATTGCTACAACCCAGGTCTTAGTTTATCGCATTTATGAAAAAGTAATAACCTATATGCAGCCGTGATGCATTTCAGTCATGACGTTTAATGTCCCATGTTGTAACTTTTTAGTTGCACATACATATACCCAGGCATTTAAGCTTAATGAGCTTGCTTTTGAAAGTTAATACTTCTTCACTCCTGTACATGTAGGACTTACTCAAACACACACCCACGAGCCACCCGGACCACGCTCTGCTGCAGGACGCTCTGCGGATCTCCCAGAACTTCTTGTCCAGCATCAACGAGGAGACGACGCCGCGGCGCCAGTCTATGACCGTCAAGAAGGGAGAGGTGAGTGCAGTGGGGATTTACAAAAAACAGAAGGAGCCACGCTTTGCACCCTCTCCGCTTGTTCTCCTTTACGCTCAGGGGACATAAAATGTGACTAAACAATGGTGAAGAATTAGTTCCACGTTACTGAAAGACCTGATTAGAGAAATGTGCACTAGAGGGGAGTTTGTGTTTGTTTTCTCCTGTTTTGGTTCATGGATGGTTAAAGTGTCTTATTGAATCTTGATAAAAAAACACGCCACCTTAAAACACCAAATCCAAACTATATCTTTGATAAATTTGGTCTCCCTGGCTGTAAAGGAAACAGTAGTGATAAGTCTGCTAACCGGAGGGTTAGCGGTTCAATCCCTGGTTTCTCCAGTCTGAATGCCGAATGCCCAAGGGCAAGACACTCATCCCCCAGAGGGACCCTGATTGCCACTGTGCCAGGAATGTGTGAATTATGGGGAAGCTGTGAGAGTGATAAAACCTGTACTGTAAAGCCATGAAGACTAGTGAAGCTTTCTATGATCACAGACCATTTACCATGTGTGATAGAAAAGTGCTAAAGCTAATTCTAAATGAGTTAATGTGACTGGTGCTGTAAAGCACTTAAAATGGTCGATATGCCAAAAAAGTTAATTTGCTAAAAGTGGAATATTACAACGCTCATTATAACAAAACCAAGGTCTTGCAGAATATCCCATGATTCTACAGACAGTCGATGCTAAACATGTTGGTCATAATGGTGATTGTTTCATCAGTTTAGGTCTAATGCAGATTGCTGAGCTTGATGATGTCATGACCCCGCCCTCTAAAAAAGACCTTGAAGTCACCGTCAGATGAGAGTGTGACGGCGGAGGGGCCACCAATCTGCAGCCTAAAGCAGAGCCCATGCCCTTATATGGTTATAGAAGGGTTGCGTAGTTGAGGGTGATTCTCTGTTTGCACTGTGTCTCTCTCGTGGCCTCCCCATCTCTCCATCTCCTCGAGTGCAAACACACACTCACACACACTCACACCCTACCCCCCACTGTCTCTCTCATCCCCGGAGATGACTTGACGCACATGAGTGGATGCATCTTGATTGATAGCTTGCGTGACACTGCCGTACATAATGCCTTGTAATGAGCCACCGGTCCGCTCTGACTGGCAGATTCCGTGTTAATTATTCATAAACGGAGGGCAGGAGCGGGCGAGCGTAAAGGCTCTGTCAGCTCCACCCTCCGCTCACAGGGGGGTCATTACCGCACCCATACACACACACACACACACACACACAACCAGTCTTGTACTTCTATCTTAGTGAGGACACTCACAGGTATAATGCATTTGCCTGACCTCAACCATCAATGCTAAATGCCTATCCCTATTTCTAACCCCAACCTAATTCTAACCCTAACCCTCAAACCAAAAAGTGATGACCGGCCAAAATGTTCTTTATCCGTAAGATCTATGCTCAAAATAGTCCTCACTAATATATAAGTACAAGTACACACACATGCACACACACTTTCTATCCCCGCAGGCCCCACTTCCATCCCAGTCTGGCCAGACCTCCACACCAGTCATCAAATATTTATGATGGATACATGAAAGCAGCACATGGAAATCAATGGGGCTCATTATATCGTACCTCGCCATAGACGCAGTTCATAATACGCCCGAGGTTTTTGTCTGCGTTTCACCAACTGAGCTGCAACATGTTAGACACTTGAAAAGATAACAACCATCACCTGGAGAAGTTGAGAAGCTCATGTTGTGCATCCGATGGGGAGGAAGACGCTTAATGACACCTAGTAGACTACATACCTGTTTTAATACCTGTAATTACACAAAACAGTCAAGTAAAGTAAGATGCCAGGTTTTAACAACCATGTGAGCACACATTCACTCTCCTAAACTGCCGCTCCGCTTAAGCCTGATGTCTGTACACATCACCATCAGAGCAGTGTTGTCACTGAACCTTTTATGTGCCTCGATATCTGAAGAGCGACTCAGGCCTCTGATGATACTGATGTTTTCACTTTGTAAAGAGGTTTCCCTCAATCTTCCCTCATGTGATTTAAAATGTCAACACATATTTAATAACTGTAGGAGGTTATTAAGCAAAATAACAAACATTTTATAGAATTATTACACATTAATTTGGCACTTCTGACCTACCACATCCTTCTACCAAGTTTCATGGGAATTGGTTATTTTATTTAATCCTGCTTCAAATCAAACACTGATGGAAACAACTTCCTTTGCAGAGGTAACAAAACGTGGGAAAAGTTTTAATATCAATGTTCTGCAGTAACCGTAAATCTTTTTCGATTATGCGATCGTTGCAGAAGAGGAAAAAAAAAACGTATACTCTCATCCTCCATGTGAACACAGAAGCATGTAACCTGTGGTGTGTTCAGTGGAGGCATGCAGGCGCTGAGCAGCACAAGTGGCCCCCAGAGGCCCCCAGCCCTGCCAGATGATGGGAGGGGACAAACAGAAGCTGCTTAATATAAAAGCAAACGATGGCGCTGCTGAAATCTCAATTCACTGAGCCTTGTTTGCCTTTGGGATAGAAACGGTGCTGATGGGAGTGTGCGTGTGTGTATTTTAAGTATAAATCATCTTCACCACTTTCATCCGTCTGTACGTCTTCCTTCCACTGTATCAGTACAAATCCCCATAAACACACATACACAACAGCAAAACACACAAGCGCAGAGCTGCCCCTTCGAGCGTGCGTTCTAAATATAAACACGGATCTTTTGTAAATTCATGCCATTACTCGTGCACACGATCCGAGCGAGGCTCCTGCAGGAGATGGTCAATATTTAATCTGCGCTCTGTGCTGTCAGAGCGCTCTGCCTCACGTCTCTCCTCTTCCACTCTGCTGCTGATGTTCCGGTCAGCTGTTAAGAGAAATATAGAAAGTCACGTTTCCCCATAACTGGCTTTTCCACACATTAAGAAAAATGTTATCTGATGCGCTGGTTTATTAAAGATGGCTTTTCCCCGGCAGCTGAGCGAAACCGCTGCATAAGCACATTTTAAATTCATCAGATTACCGATTTAGAAACAAGCCTCTGTAGATTACATTAAGCCCACATGCAAAAATAAAACAATGAAACTAATGTAGAATTTAGCCGAGGCCTAAATTTCCCCTCAAGTTAAAACACACCTTACAGCTAAGGCCACGTTACATTGCTCAGCTACACATTGGTGGTAGTTACAGGTTTCCAGTATATTTGTTACCATACAGCAGTGGAAAAAAGCCCACGCTCCTTTGAAACCACATTTAAATGGAACTCCATGAAATTGTACACACTCATAGATACCAACTCCCTGAATCTGTCTGAAAACATAATTCTCTGAGAAGTCGACAAAAATGTTGAAAAACGTTAATCCTGCAAGACAGTGAAAAAAAAGAATCCTGGATACACCAAACTTTTATGACTTCATCCCTGACCCTCCAAGTTTCATGGCAAACATCCATGACGAGGGAAATTAGATAACAACTAAACATTCCTGTAGATATCCAGTACTTCACAAGAATAAACTCATGTGAACAGAGCTTTTTGGTTTATTGTATAATTCCTTATAGATCCAAGTTCAGCTTCTAATTCAATAAAGAACGCTCATAAAGTCTCGATTTTGGTTTGAAACCTCAGCATTTTTATCTGAAGCCTTGAACGTGCAGTTACAACAGATACTTCAGTCTCACAGTTTATTTGTGTCCTGTCTGGCTTTATCCTTCCTCACCATCTCCATTCACTCACACAGTAAAGACGCCAGTAAATCCATAATCTAGCTGTTATCCTTCCTGTTATCTTATCTCTTTATCATGCGATCAGTGGAGGAGAGGATTACCCATGATGCTCGTGGGGCAGCGGGTCACTTCAAGCCCAGCTCGCTCACCTGAATGAGAAAAACAAATCCAGCATGGCTTCCAAAAGAGCCTCATTCGTTCTCTTAGGGTCCCTCCCTTCAACAGATTCTGCTGACCCCCCTCATTGTAATCTGCATGAGTCAGCGTGAGGTGCTTTCTCCGCAACAACCCGACCTAATCTGCTGCTGTACTTTCTGTCCCGTAATCCAATCAATCTGGTCCGGTCTGAGGATTTTCTGCAGACTCGTCATGATAATCACAGGAGATTTTGTCTTGTTGGAAAACAATGTAGATTCTGAACGTAAGGTTCCAGATTCAAAGCTACGTTGTGATATTTGCAGAGGAATGCATTTATTCTCGCTACTTGAAGACTAACTCCACATTAGAATTTGTTTTAAAGTAGCTGCACTTGGCTCTGCATCAGGGGAGGGTCCAAAGGGCCCTCCTACCTTTAAATAATCTGCTGGAAAGAATTGTCATTGATTGTCACATGATTTGGAGATCATCTTATTATTATTATGACTGGGACCAAATGCTGCATTCCAGTTCCCACTAGCGACAAATACCAGAGCAACTCATCTGGATGTTACCCATCAATGCAGGTTTCATTATGTCGTTATGAATAATTACACCCCCCCCCCCCCCTTTGGAAATTAGATCCTGTTAGATTATTATTTTGAAGATCAGAGTGTGATTATAATCAGCTGCAGGCTCTTTGTGTGTGAGTCCATGAGGAGATGCGTTGGTGACGCGTCACATGGTTTCAATGTCTTCAGTAAGAAAACTGCACTATGACAACAATCCCACTGGGAGCATGTCTCTCTCTCCCTCCCCTCTCTCTTCCTCTCTCTGTTTTCTTTCTCTGACACATGATGTCTTTCATTGCTCCGTCTTCCTCACCTTCCCCACAAACACTGAGCGACACAGCACGGCCCTCTTCTTTGCCAGCAGATGTCCGGTCAGGTTTTGTAAGCACAGAGAGCTCCTCTTCAGCGTCTTCTGCCAGTGACAGCATCTGTGTGTTTGTGAAGGAGGGGGAGGGCTCCATCGTGAAACCAGGGACGTGATTGGCTCACAAACAACCACTGGTTGTATACAAGGCCGAGGTTCCCTGTGGAGAAAAATAATGTAAAGTAGTTAAATGTGCATTAAAAGTTTTGTATTTGTTTTGCAGGGCGAGTAGAAGTAGATGGACTGTAAAATCCTACATGTCTGCATCTTGTTAATGTTATAGCCCATTAGGTGTCGAGCCTCTTGTCTGGTAATGTTCACTCTTTAACGTTTCAACTCTGTAAAGTTAAACTTAAATTAATTTCATTGCCGTCTTTTATATCTTTTATTCCCATACATTTATTTGATGTTAAAACAAACCATAAGGTAAATTCCCCTTAAATAAATGAGTGTACAGTTAAACAAAACTATTAAGTATGAGTTGTGCAAACCTAAGGACAAAAATAAGTGTAAAATAGATCATAATATTTATAACATTCATCCTAACCTGCTCAGTGTGTGATACAAATAAATTTTATTCCCATATTTTTACTGTCAGCCCTTCATACTAATAAAACCAATGTTTAGAGAATTTAGGAATGAACCATTTCTAATTGAGCTGTGGTTTGACATGTGACTCCTCCCTGTCTTTTTATACTGTACATGTTTTCTGCTTTGGCAAATTACATCACTGCCCCCTTTTGGCCACATTTAAAATTGCACACATGATTACATAGTCTGACGTCAGTAATCAGGTTCCAGAAATCACGCCAATCCCCTCAGTCATTCTTCCGTGAGCTGGAAATGAATGATTATGTCAGAATATGACAAAAGATTTTTTATAACACCACCCGACACCTTTTTGTTAATAATTTGGTTGTTATTCAATAAATAGGAGCAGGTTGCTCATGAGCTTTGTCACCAACGATTGAGTGGAGAAGACGTTTCTGATGAAGATCAACCTTCTCTTCCTCCTCTCTGTTCTCGCTTTGTCTCCTCCAGATTTCACTCTGTTAGAACATGGGTTGGGGACTATGGAGGAGAGGAGGAGGAGGAGGAGAGATAAAGCTTTTAGATGCAGCCGCAACACAAAGACTCTGAAAACTAACTGTGTCCTGTCCACAGAATAAAGCGTAGTTGTGACTCTTAGAAATGCTTTGTCAGTAACATTACAGCTTGTTTTCCCTATTTTAAAGACCTGCGTATTAAAATATTCATGTTTGATGACGTTTATTTTCATCTGCTGTTATATTATATCATGATATTAAAACCTAAACCTCCTTGTTCCTGACCCGGCACATTGTGTTTGTGTGTCTTCCCCACAGAACAGGCAGCTGCTGAGGGACAGTTTCATGGTGGAGTTGGTGGAAGGAGCCAGGAAGCTGCGACACGTCTTCCTCTTCACGGATCTGCTGCTCTGCGCCAAACTGAAAAAACAGATCGGAGGGTAAGAAATGAGTCTGCAACAGTAAAAAATAGGAAATACATCAACGGGGGGGAGTGATTAGGTGTCTGAAAATGTGGCTGCATATCTTAAACCTTATGTCATAACAAAACACATATTTAGGTCTCGGATTTCATGATCTCATTAAAAGACGATTTTCCTCAAGGTCCTCACTTGATGTTTTTATGATCCATAAACATTTAACGCAGGTAAATGTCTCTCTGGCATCAAATCGCAGCCAAGAATTCTTCAATATTACGCCATTTATCCCTTTACATTATCTGCTTCACGCCTCATTTTAATCCCTTTTTATCAATCTACCCCTCCTTTTATACCTGCTTTATATTCCTCTTTTTCTTTTTATACTTGTCTCTCCTCACACATCCTCTCTCATTTTCCCTGACTCCTTTTGCCGCTGCAGAAAAAGCCAGCAGTACGACAGTAAGTGGTACATCCCCCTGACCGAACTGACCTTCCAGGGTCCAGAGGAGACCGAACCACTCACCATCCCCCAGGTCCCCGATGAGGAGCTCGATGCCATGAAGGTCAAGATCTCACACCTCCGCAGTGAGATTCAGAGAGAGAAGGTAAAGTGGATCCACAGCGAGGACACTGGAAGACGTTTCCTCTCCGTCATATTGCTTGTTTCAATAAAAGCTGTTGAGGAACTAAGAAAAAAAGACTGTGCAGCTTAAACTGAAGCACGGCAATTGTTGGTTTATACATATTCAGGGTTTCATCCAACATCAGTGGTTTGTTTCAAGGTTTTCTGCATAAATGTATGTGTGAACAGTTTTCTCCTCTGTGATTGCAGAGAGCCAACAAGGGATCAAAAGTCATCGACCGGCTCAGGAAGAAATTGTCCGAACAGGAGTCTCTTCTCCTGCTAACATCTCCGAGTATGCCGCTCCGCGCCTACAACAAGAACGGAAAGGTGATGACGCTCTCTGTCTTAAACTGCTTCTTCTGTTTGTCTCGTTTTCTGTAATATTCCCTTGTTAATCTTCCCTGAGATTAAATCTCCTTGATCTTTTACTTTATAAAATGTGAATATATAACTACACATTTCAAATTGTGACTTTATATATTTGTCACAAATAAACCGTGTCCTTTGTAATGTTCCAATCTGCCCCTCCCCAGATTATTTGCTGTTGAAATAACAGCCTTTGTCTTTGTGTGTTTATATTTCAGAGCTACGGTTTCCTGATGTCATCTGACTATGAACGTGCCGAGTGGAAGGAGATAATCAAAGAGCAGCAGAAGAAATGTACGTGTCCCAGAAATGTCACGTTGAACATTTTTCAATTCAAACCAGGATGTTTTTTTGTTTTTTTGTCTTCACCAAAAACAAAATCCTGGGAACTTGATACTTTTTACTGTTCTGAGAAACTTCTAATCAAAGAACCTTGAAGTAGAAAACAATGTTTTGGCCTTTAGGAAAACACAGAGAACACCAACAGTTTCTCTTTGTGATACACATATTTATATAATCGCATTGATTTTCTAAAGTCCTTGTTTTTTCTTTAGGTTTTAAAACGTCCTCCTTGACGTCCATGGAGTTACAAATGTTGACCAACTCCTGTGTCAAACTACAGACTGTTCACCACATTCCACTCAGCATCAATAAAGAAGGTACGTTACTAATGTTTGTATTTCAAATTTGTTTTCAAGCTTAAATACTGTTTTGCTAAATGAATCTTTTTCATAAGTGGTAGATGGCGTTTAGTGTTTTCCATCTCTGTTGTAAATCATTCACTAACGATAAATCACTGTGGGTGAGATGAAGATGAAAAGTACAAAGAGATTTAAGCCACATGTCGAAATCTGATTCTGCTCCAAAACAAACAGAGATCTGCATGTTTTTCTAATCCCTCCTCTGTCCTCTCTCTCTCTCTCTCTCTCTCTCTCTCTCTCTCTCTCTCTCTCTCTCTCTCTCTCTCTGTCTCTCTCTCCCTCTCTCTCGCTGACTGTTTTTCCAGAGGATGAATCCTCCGGCCTCTGCGGGTTCCTGAATGTAATCGTCCACTCTGCCTCCGGCCTCAAACAGAGCTTAAGTGAGTCACTCACCTTTAGCCTTGATGTGAACAACAGAAAATAATCATCCCAGGCTAAATGAGTTCCTGTCCCTGTTCCTATCAGTTTCAAAGTGGAAAATAATGATGAGCAGCTTTTTTTTCCCTGTCCCATAAAATTTAATTTCATTTTAGGTTCAACTTTAAAGACTCACGACGTGAACAACTGGAAAATTTGTAGGAGTTTCCATTCTTAGAATTTCTTAAGCTGCTGCTGCTGCATGAACATTAGATTGTGGATGCCTGACTCTGGTGGGATTCAAACACAAAAAGCTGGATGCCTGTTGGGTTTGGGTTTTATCACATTGGTTGGACCAGCTGCATGATTTTTCCACTACACTGGGCTTTAGTCGGGTTAAGACATAAAAAGGAGGATTCCTTTTGGTTTCGGGTTGGACTCTGGTTAGTTTCATCTCCGGGCTCGGTCGGGTTTCAGACATCAAATGTTGGCCCACACCAAACTCTTCAGTCTGTTCAGTTGTACAGTACGTCTGATACATTTTGAATACTTTCTTCCCTTTTAGATCTCTACTGCACAATGGAGGTGGATTCCTTTGGCTTCTTTTCAAATAAAGCCAAGACGAGAGTGTATCGATACACCACTGAACCCAAATGGAACGAGGTAAGAGACTGCGACTCAGTAGAGCACGAACATCCACAAAGTCTCCTTAAACTCAACCAAGCTGCTCCAAAGTTCACACACTCATAGATATCAGTCCCCTTTAAAAAAAGTAGTAGACCCTGCATCTTTCTACCAAGTTTCGTGAAAATCCGCTCAGTTATTTTTGTGTAATATTGCTAACAGACAGACAGACAGCGGTGAAAACATGACGTCCTCAGCTGAGGTAATAAAAAGCTTCTGGCAGAGTCCCGGTGCAGATGAAGCTGCCTCTCATATATCTGACATCTTGTACTGTAAATCAATTAGCTGCCCATCCAAAGATGTCTAACAGAACGCACATGGAGCATCTGCAGCCCCTGCAAACACACACACATACACGTACGTATACTGATGACACAGCTGGATGTGGAAGGTTGGCATGGCAGAGGAAGAGGAGCTTTGAGACACAATCAGCGGACGGGTTCATTGGCAGCGCAGCTCGTTTTCCATCGTGACCCCGAAGACTCTGCGAGGATTTTGTTCAGCGAAGTGGAAATAATATCAGTTAATGAGGAGCTGCTGGTGATGACTCACATCTGTCCACATGCTAACTGAACCAACACAGTGTGGGTCCGAGAACAATGTGCAAACCATATGCAGAGCGCTCCCTTACATAATTACAGGGAATGTTGGTCAACTGTGCTTTGTGGTGGCATGCAGGCATTAAAATAAAGGGGAGACGCTGCTGTTTTTTCCTCAGGGGTATAATCTCAGTCTGTCATTATCTTTGTCGTTCTTGTTATTCCTGTTTCTGCGCTTGTCATTTTATTGCAGAATAACTTCCTCACAGCTGGTTGTTGTTGTTTTCCTCCTCTTCTTCTTCCCCTCAGGAGTTTGAGATTGAGCTGGAGGGCTCTCAGACCCTGAGGCTGCTCTGCTACGAGAAGTGCTACAACAAGACCAAGCAGAACAAAGAGGATGGAGAGAGCACAGACCGCATCATGGGGAAAGGACAGATCCCGGTATGACATTACGTCACCCCCCCCCCCCCCCCTCCATTCAGCAGACGCATCATGATTTATCACAGATCGGCAGTTATGTCACCCCCTCTTCCACAAAGCATGAAATCCATATTATTTTGCTCGGTTAACGATGTGGCAATTGGCCGATTAGGTTCATTACCCAAATGCGTAATGGACGGCGAGGGGCTGGTTAAACGGAGAAAAGTCTGTGGGTTTAATTTGAACATTGAAAAGTGATCCTGTGCGACTCTGTTCAGTTAAGATTTACTGCGTTTTTGATAGAGTGACACAAATCTTAACTTTTCATGTCAGCGATCTGTCATCGTGCTGCCAGGGTTTGGTGTTTAAAACATTCATCAAGGTGATTGATTAAATGCTGTGCTGCACAGGTGGAAATGAAATCATCCAGTCAGGTTATCTGTCAATAAGAATTAAAAATATCGAGTAATAGACCCTGAAAAAACTGTAAATGCACTGTATTTTCCAGTCTTATCGCATTTTACACTACAAGCATTCTCTCCTACACCATTCACTGTCAGCCGAGATGTCGGGGTTCACTATCTTACCCAAGGACACTTAGGAATGCAGACTGGAGGTGCTGGGGATGGAACCACTGACCTTCTGGTTTCTGGACGACGCTCCTGAGCAACAGCCACCCCTTAAAAAACAACTCAGATAGTGTACGGAGGAGTCGGGTCCATGAGACTGACAGGGTGGATAGTTGCAGGTTGATAGCTTGTGATTAGGTTCCTAACATGACGCCAGCCTGCAGGATAACGCCTGTGTCACTCAGCACTACAGACAGATACAGCACAGAGAGACAAAAAGATTCAGCAGGAAACACGAGTGTCTACTTTGATCCCGTGCCACTGAAAACATGCTTCTCACTGCAGGGCACGGGTGTGTGTTTCCATGTGTGTGTTTCCGTGTGTGTGTTTCCGTGTGTGTGTGGGTGATTTGGACTCTGCTGTAATCTCTGCACACACTTTTCGAAAAAGCTCATGACTGCAACTTTTTATACGGGTTAAAAGATCCACTAATACATTATCTACATGATGTCTCATAATAGAATGAATTCTGTTCTAATTGTCGACCTCATCTTCACACGGCTCCTCTTTGCTTGTCGTCTGTCAAACCCTGAGTTACGGTCACATGCTCCACCTAGTGGTTCCTTTGTTTATCCCCCGCTATAAACGGATGATGTCATTCTAAACCAAGCACCCAGAGCAGTGAGAAAGTTGCATTGTCACAAATCTGGGGCGAGAAGCAGCCACTCCTTCTCTTTAGCAGAGGCTGCAGTGGCTGTTAAATCCCACGTTTCACAGATCAGCCCCATGAACTTTGCATGAGGGTAATCTGATATTTGCTTTGAATGAAATGCTGCCTTCTGTATATGCAACAGTTGAATCTGAAATTATTTTAGCAGATTATTGTTTTTATAATTTTTTTCTCATTCGTCCTCCTGGTCCTTTGTTTCTTATTCTTCCCTCCATCTCAACAAGCTTTTGTCTCCTCTCATCTTTTCACACATAAACTGTCCCTGCTCATGCGTTTGTCTTAATTTCTGCCTTCAGGGTTCAGTTTTTTTCACGTTGTAGACAGCTCTCTGAACCTTTCCAGAACCGCTCCAGCCCGGAGAAGACATAACAATATCCGTCGGCCAAAAACTTGAGCTTTTAAAACATTTTTTATCAGGAAGCAAGAGGAGATCGTTTGGCTTTGTTGTTTTTTAGCGGAATGTAATTCTTTTGTAGATAAAACAGCTCAAACCAAAGAGCCAAAGATTCAATTATGATAAACACAATCCAGCTCTGCACACAACCAGATGGGGCTTAGCCTCGGTAAACATACAACATACAGTATTCTGTGTCTGTGTGCGTCTATGTGTGTGTTTGCGTGCTCTGTCGATTTGAGTGTGAATTAAGTCTCTTTCAATAAACGATATTTATTACATTGTGTTTCTGAAAACACAGTAAAGGGACAGGAAGTGGCTCATTCACCATTTACAACATTCCACTAAAATAGAGGAAAGACTTGTCCTGTTGATTCAGTCGTAACTTAATGCTCTGCTATGTTGACACAACCAAGCTGTACAGAAATAGGGCGAGGGCAGAAGAAGATAAGTTCACTTAACAAAGAAGATAAACAGTAAGAATTCGCGTAGGTGGAGGGGTCGATGGGAAAATAGCGAGACGTGTCCTTAAGAGGTCAAGTAAAATTACGTCTGCATCTGCACCGAAATAGCACTAGATTGGCACTCAGTAGAACGCATACATTCCCCTTATAATGTTGAAGGATCAACATTTCCCACACTCATAAACATGATTGTTTCATGATCTGTGAATAAAAACAATCAAAGCAACTTTAAAATGATGACTTGAATGCAGCAGTCGTGACCTTTTTCTCAGCATGTCTGCGTCATTGTGTGGTTGTAATGAAATGTGTTTATACCAATGTTCAGATGAAATAACATATATTCTCCCTTTGTGTTCCCTCCACTAAGCTGGACCCTCAGACTCTCCAAGGCAAAGACTGGCAGAGAACAGTGATTCCCATGAACGGGGTGAGTCCGTCACGTTAATCTGAGGTTTTTCTTCTATTTTCCTGATGTCCTGTCCTCCCCCTCCTCACTGTTCAGCAGCAGTCAGATCTCAGATTCATCTGCTATCTCAAAATACTCATATTAGGCGTCACTGTTGCTGCATATTTGTGGCACATAGCAGAGAGACATAGTAAACTTTTTCCAGGATGTGGTTTAGCAGTTGATTTGTCTGTTAAGTCTACACCTGGTTTTAACATGAGAGGATTTCCTCCAGATCCTTGGAATCTGTAGCAGATGGATTTCCAGGCTTGTGCTCATGGCTTCTCACTCTGTAAACCTGTTTTAGCTCAAAGCCCTTTTTTCCTGTGTCAGATCGAGGTGAAACTCTCCATAAAGTTCACCAGCCGAGAGTTCAGCCTGAAGAGGATGCCCTCGCGGAAACCGATGGGTGTGTTTGGAATCAAGATCTCCACAGTGACCAAGTGAGTTGACATTTTAGACAGAAGCCAGGGACGTTCCTCAGGGCTCGATTCTGGGCCTCCTTTTGCATGTGTGGTTTTCTTTTTTGTATATTTCCTCCAAGTTATCTACATTGTCTTCTCCACAACACGTCACAGACCATCAGTTAACAAGACAAGAGTCCACAGCCATGCATGCAGCAACCAAATGCTAGCATCAGCATGCTAACAGGCTAAAAGTGACACATCCAGCTAGATTTACAAAGATCAATTAGCATTGTAGATGAAACAATAAACTGAAACACAAGTATAGAGCCGGAGGTATTTCCTGGGCCTTCAGTCACTGAGACACAGCTGTAACTCCTGCATTTCATTCTTTTGCTTCCTCCTTCATTTGTCATCACTTGTACATCATCCTCCTTATACTCACAGTACTACTTCTAAGTGTTTTCTTTACAATCAAGTGTTTGCATGTTGTTGTTGATATTTGTGTTTCTTTCTCTCATAGACGAGAGCGCTCCAAGGTGCCCTACATCGTCCGGCAGTGTCTAGAGGAGATTGAAAGGAGGGGAATGGAGGAGGTGGGCATCTACAGAGTTTCGGGGGTGGCCACTGATATTCAGGCCCTGAAGACGGCCTTCGATACCAGTGAGTAGAGCCTTCATCAAAACACAGTCTGCACAGGTTTATTATAATAAAGCTTTTGAATTCAAATCTGGTTTGTTACATTTGCAGCGCTGCCGTTTGTAAACATCCAGATATTAATTTTCCCATTTTACTGGAAAGAAAAAAACTAAACATTATATTTGAACCTTTGTGAGAAGTTTTTGTATATGTACGATATCCACTTTGTATTTGCAAACACTGTGACTGTCTTTACTGGAACTGCGTTTCTAGGGAGAAAGCCGAGAGGATATATTGATCATCGCTGCCAGGACCTCTCTCTCTAATCTTTCTCTCTGTGTTGATCAGGTGATCAGTATCACAGCTCTGTGAGTTTGTGAAGAGGAAGCGTTTCCTCTGGTGTGAAATGATTAACAAAGACCAACTCCTTTATGAACCTACATTTGCATTGAGTGCTGGTGTTTTTACTAATGAACCTAAAGCATCTTTTGTGAAGTTTGACAGTTTTTGGCAGCATGGTGACTGCCTGCTTGTGCCGAGGTGTTTCCCTACCTTGAAATCTTTCTTTGTCGTTCTCGTCCTCACATTTTTGTCGTCTCCTGCAGATAATAAAGACGTGTCAGTGATGATGAGCGAGATGGACGTCAACGCCATCGCTGGGACCTTGAAGCTCTACTTCAGAGAGCTGCCGGAACCTCTTTTCACTGATGATCTCTATCCCAACTTCGCAGGTGGCATCAGTAAGTCAACAAGTTATTGACATAATCAACACATCTCACCGCTTATTATCAGTTATTAAATTAATTATTCGAGCAGTTACTGACCCTGGAGCAGCAGCTACATCTTCTATATCTCTTCTTTTCATTTACAGGTTATATAAAAACTTATTTCTCTTCTTTCTTTCAGCCCTGTCTGATAGTGTTGCCAAAGAGAGCTGCATGTTGAACCTACTGCTGTCGCTGCCGGAACCCAACCTGGTCACATTTCTATTTCTTTTGGATCACCTGAAGAGGTATACGCCTGAACACACAACATGCTTCTATAATATGTACAAATAAAAATGTATCAGAAGTTTGAGGAGAGAAGCTCTGCACCAAAAGTCGCTACAGCAAATAAAATCCTTGAATAGAAACTTCGAGGTTTGCAGATCAACAGGATAACATAAAAATACATGAGCTGACACACACGTTGAGATTCCTGAAAGATTTTAGTTCTATTTTTTGTTTCTCCCAGTGATAAATGGGTAAATAATATGTGCAGCATTCTCTCTGATGCTGCTCTAATTATATTCAAGCAAACGCAATCACTACTGTGGGATGCTGCAACTGCAAAATGTCCTCTGGTTGCCATGGGGACTTTCTACAACAAGACGCTCAAACATTATGTGAGCACAAACAATTCGTACAAAGTGCATCTGTATGAAAGCATTACAGGAGTGTGTGCCGGATGGTAATAGGTTACAGCTCGATTATAAAGAAGATCTCCATTTTAAATATGCAGTGGAACAAGCAGGGGATTGAAACAAGAAGGAACTAATATACTTGTATTTTTTAAATTATGAAAAACCACAATCACAGTGTCACCAGATTCTGTTTTTTAAGTTTTGTCCAACTAATAGTTCAATAAAGAAATAGATTAATTTTTTTGAAATAAAGCAAAGAATAGCAGCAGATCTTCATATTTTAGAAGCTTTGAGTAGCAAATGTTAATGTTTGATTAATAGATCAATTCAATGATTAATGAATAAAAACATTGTTTAATTTTCTGTCTTCAGACAAATCGATCTGTTGTTTCACTTGGAGCAGATAAATCCAGAACAACTGTCCTTTTCTTTCTCAGAAATCCACTTCTGCAAGAGTTTTAGTATCTCTGACATCCTCATACATGCACACTGAACACACAGCTCCATGACTGCACATTAACACCACCTGCCTGTGTCCTTGCCCTCTACGTGCATCACTGATTAACTCCTCTGTCTTCCTCTTCCCCTCAGGGTGGCAGAGAAGGAATGCATCAACAAGATGTCGCTCCACAACCTGGCGACGGTGTTCGGGCCGACCTTGCTGAGGCCTTCCGAGAAGGACAGCAAGATCCCAGCGAACCCCACGCAGCCCATCAGCATGGGGGACAGCTGGTCTCTGGAAGTCATGGCACAGGTGACGCTCACAGATCCACTGTTTCTTTGAATATCTTGAAGTTTTGTCTGCAAATTTGCAAACATTTTTATTTTTGTTGTCGCCCCCTTGCAGGTCCAGGTGCTGCTGTATTTCCTCCAGCTGGAGACCATCCCCACCCCGGACAGTAAACGACAGAGCATCCTCTTCTCCACTGAAGTATAGAGCAAACACTGGCTGTGACACTTTGACCACGAAGGAGAGAAAAAGACGAGACAGACTTTGGCTCAAACTGAGCCTGTAGTTGTATGTTTTTTTAATTGACTGACCAGATTCCATTAGGCTCTTGCAGCTGGTTAAGGATTGTCTGTGGCAATGCCCGCCCTTCTACACAGGAGGGCGTCATTGAGCCTCTGGAGCTCAGTGTGTGGTCTTCTGTTTTCATACCGCTCATGTTTAGTATGATTCCTTGCTCCTCAGTGATTTTGTGGGTGTGTCTGACATCTACTGTTTCTCCATGTTGCCCTTTGTCGGTCTTAGCATTGAAGAGAGCGAAAAACTTTCTGGATTCGTACTCAACATATCACAATCTCCATGTATCTTTGTGTTTGGGCATTGTTCTCTATCTGTGTTTTCTTTTTGGGGACAATCATCCAAGTCAAGACTCTCGCAAAACATGTTTATTCGTCTCAGACGTCCTTCTACGTCCACGTTGAGGAAAATTCTACTTGTGTCTTACATGATCTCAGTGCTTTGTTTCCGACCAGGGAGACATTTGCGCCACTTGTGGGAGTTAAAGCAAACGTCCAGCGCTGCCGCATCACTGGCTTTTTTCTTTGTGGTACAAAAGCCGCGGGGGAAGCAGACATTTATAATGTTCAAGTGTTTACAGCGTAAACAAAACCCAGTTGGAGTCGGAACAAGGCGGCTCAAAGAAGGACTGTAAGATAGAAGAGGAACATGATGACTAGAAATAAACTGCGACCTGACTGCCAGCAGTTTGTCTGACCGCAAAGATTTTTCCCTACATGTGTTGTTTGTGTCTCCAGGTAGTCTTCAGCGTAAATACCCAGGAAGCAATATATTTTCTAACATAGGAGTCGTCTGTGTTCATATCTTTGCCGATGAAATGTCCTTCTTATTGTAACATAGGACATCTTTGCCAAATTCATATGTTGTTTGTTTGTTTCTAGGAAAAAAGGAACAGTTGTATTTACAGTTACAGTTTGTACATAATCTTTAAAAAAAAAAAAGTTATTTTCTTTTTTTTTTAACAATTTAATCATTGTTGCTATTACTGTAATTTATTTTCGGGCCTGGGGGATGAATTGGTTTGTTTTTATGTGAACTTTGTTTGAGGGGTTTGATTAAGGAAGTGGAAGGTCTTAGCCTTGACTTTAAGTCTTGCAGGAAATAAGCAGGATTTAGCCTTGATCTTATAGAAACTACTCATCTGTTCTGTCCAGCCGATCTATTACTCATTTATCATGAAGGCAACACACACACACATATATGTTGTAGTTACATACTGTATGCTGCTGGGGAAAAGGGACAAGCTCTTTAACTGCTGGGTGTTCCTCAGCAGAGCGTCCAGAGACCATCGCCTGTCTAGTGTAGACATTATGCAATGTCATAAAACACACACATACATATATGACATTGTCTCTATTAATCTGTTGCTGCAGACGTGCACTCATGCAATGTTAGAACTACTGTATTTATTACAACTCAAGTGACCTGAGCACTCAGCAGTTATGTGCATTGAAGAGCATACCTGTTGGTTTAATGAAGGAATCTCATTTTGTTTTTATTCTATTTTATTTCTCTCAGCACTCAAATGCCCTGACAACTGTTCGTCCCCGTCCTCCCTCCTGTTGAGCCTGAAGACGGCCAAGTTAAAGAAAAGCTCTTAAGATTTTTTTTTTACTCTAAAACAACATATCTGTATCCTTGATTTAACATGCAGGCATGTTTTTATTCTCTTTTCTTTGGCTTCTCGTTGCTCTGTTTACAAACGTGTCCTCACACACTTGGCTTTGGGACGCTGTTACCTCACGAGAATCTGGTTTATCTCAGCGTGTCACTATCCCGCCCATTTAAGGATACATGTCATGGTTTGATTCCCATATATTCAGTATCATAGGCATGAAGCTCAAAACCATCTTATTATGTTAATGGATCTGTAAAGGGCTTGTAAGATATCACACGAAGGCATAGGTAAGAACTTTTTAACATGAATGTCCATAGACTTTTACTGGCGAGAGGAGTCTTTCCTTTTTGGATACATATCAACGCTCAAAATTTGACGCCCAAAAGACGTTTCTGTCGCCTTTCTCTATAGATGTTAAAGAAAACACCATCACTCATCATCCCCCATGAAAAACGATTGAGGTTTTATTCTGGAAGTGTCACTGCGTTCATTCCCAGCACAGTTTCGTGCACTTTTCTTATACTGGCACTGTGCACCTCCACCAACTCTGGCCTGTGTAGCATGCTCACAATCCTTCCTCGCCTATATTCGAGGATTGAATCCATCACTCATCAGCTCCTCCGCTCATGCATCACTTTTAGAAACAAGTCCCGATTGCCTACACTCGTCTGCCCTATCGTGCCTCGACACTCCTCCTTTGGTTTTAGCGCCTGTGGTCAAAGAAATGTCAGCGAACACGCGCTGACGCCGGAGAGACGTCGCCCGGTCTCCCGTTGCCTTTGCTGAGGACGGCCACACACCCCTCATCTCTTAAACAAAAAGCTAAGACAGGACCTTAAACTTAAGCACGGTCTTAGCTCATATTGTAAACTTCTGCCACCCTCGTTCGACTGTGATGCTGTAAAAACAAACTGTGTCAGTCTGAAAGGGGCAAAGGACAGAATCTCCTGCCCTTACAGTATGTTTCTGTTAGCTCTTAAAAAGTCTCAGCTCCTTTAATGCCTTTTATTTGTATTTATTAACCTAGTTTGCTATAAGAAGGTCTACTGGATCTATTTATTTATGATATAATGTCACGGAAAACTGAATTAATGTTGGAAAAATGGTCTTTTATGTGGGAAAAAAAAGTCTTATGTTACAGTCTGCTTATCGAACATCTTGTTAAAAGTTATTTCAGAATCACAACCACTGCGAACACCTTTTTTAACTCCCCCCGACTCCTGCATCGTCCAACATCATCCTCTCTGTAGTTGTTTGTCTTGTACAACAGACTGGCCACTGTGATTGTTTAGCTTTCTGGTTTTTAGAGAAAAGCAGGTGAAAGTTCCAAAACAATTCAAAAAAAGTAGATTCAAACTTCTCCTACTTCTCCACAGCGTTGTATAATATGTATTATACTAGAGAGTACTTAAATTGGGGTTTTTGGCTTTTATTTATTGTGGCGTCCATTGGCGTTAGATGATGATGATGATGATGTTAAAGATTGATCTGGTTCACCTCTAGTCTCTTTGAAGAAACCAAACTGTCAGTATATGGTAGAAGAGGGAAAAAAGTCCTATATTAATCTAAAATCTGATTCTTTATTTTTGGTCTGTTGATTGTCAGTGTATCTGCATGTACCCTCCATAACACGGTTCCCTCCATAACCTCAGTTCTGCACATGGAAAAGTCAACATAGGCAAAAGAAAGGTTTAGTTTTTTCTGTGCAATAGCCTGAAACTATGGAACATATTGCTCTATATGAAAGTTACAAAAAATTTTGCATTTATTGTACATGACACCTGGAAATGATCACAACATTTTCATACACTTAATAAGTAGAATTTGAAATGACCCTGTGTAGCCACTATACTCTGATACGTCGACCTCTGAGGGAAAATGCTCGTTTCTCCTTTTATCCGTAAAGCTGAGGACGAGACTTGCTGACCAACCACAAACATGTTCTCTTTTTACCCTCCTCGACTTATTTTGACTCTTGTTCCCTGTTGAATATTCAATGTTCTGCTTGTAGAACTGTAAAAAGGAATACTGTATTCTGAGGGCAAACATGTTTGGAAGGCATTTGCAGCCTATGTTTGTACACAAAAATGTTAAATAAAATCTCCTGTATCAACATAGAATGGCACGTTTTCATTTTTTAAATTTTCTTTATAGAGAGAATTACGAAAGCTGAACCTGGGGAAGACAGTGAATGGTCCAAATATTCACAATGAGCTCATCTATCATTCACAAAATGGTGCAGAGCTGCAGCTGAGCAAAGAAAAACACATTTGAAATGAATGATAATAGAAATAACACATGTAAACTTTCACATTTTTCAGTTTGACCCATTTGTTAAATAAATTAAATACTCAGAACATTCATATTTAGACACTAATCAAATGTATGTATTTACCTCTTTCACATATTTTATTATTGCCAACATATCTGCCAGTGAAATTTCCTTTTCACTAAACAATAAACTGACTTATGCCAGCACTGGATAGAATGACGAATGGAGTTTTTTAATCGTGAGAATATGAAGTTGTGATGACTGATGTGATGCGGTGTGCTACTGGCAGAGGGCATTGTGGGTAAATCTAGTCCTGATAGGAGTCACTTCAGTCAGCACTTACACATTACACTTACACATTGAACTTCTTTACAGTGCTTAAAGACATGAGTCAACATTAGAGCGAGCTTCCTCTGTAATGATTCAAGTGAAACTAAAAACACGTGGAAATGATATCAGTGGGTTTTATAGGGTTCGTTTTATAGAGCTGTAATATAAAAACACTCACATCACAATCTGTGGGGGTGGAAGGGAAACGTTGAAATGGACCAGAGTTATCACTCCAAAACTCTGCAGACACACACACACACACAGTGTGCACAGCAAACACACAAAGAAATTCTATTATGGGGGAAGTGGGAAATACCAACAAATGAATAATAAGATGATTATGTGAAGTAAGGAACATGCAGCATCGACTCGTGGTCGGTTAGGCTGAGGTTATCTTTATGTTAGATTAAGGTTAGGGTAAGGTTAAGGGTTAGGGTTACACAAGTTATGGTTAAGGTTAGGGTAAGGTTAAGGTAAAGGTAAGGTTAAGGGGTAGGGTTACACAAGTTATGGTTAAGGTTAGGGTAAGGTTAAGGTAAAGGTAAGGTTAAGGTTAAGGTAAAGGTAAGGTTAAGGGTTAGGGTTACACACGTTATGGTTAAGGTTAGGGTAAGGTTAAGGTAAAGGTAAGGTTAAGGGTTAGGGTTACACACGTTCTGGTTAAGTTTGCAGGAACTAACTTATTTTAACTGGATCTCTTTTTTTTAATTTATTCTCCTTTTTTTCACTTCATCTGTCATCCCTCAACCAGCTGTCATCGTTTAAGTTATTTCAAGTGTTTACCAGAAGTGACCCCCGCCCACCTCCTATCACCCACAGACAGAGAGAGCGAGAGAGAGGGAAAGAGAGAGAGAGAGAGGGAAAGAGAGAGAGAGAGGGGGAAAGAGAGAGAGAGAGAGAGAGAGGCGTGTTTTCCTAGTGTGCACCTTCAAACTTCACAGATCTTCAGTAGCAGCATCGTGTCAGAGGATTTACAGCTTTTTCTTTTTCTAAGATTCACTTTGTTTCCACACCCTGAGGTTTCTCAGCATCTGGATGGAAAGACTTTTATTTTCAACACGACAATCAGGTAAGGAGATAAATACAGTTTTTTAACTTGTTTATGATGTTTAAACTCTGTCAGATCAGCTTTGGATCATCTTGTAACGTGAGGGGGAAACAGATTAAAAGCAACATAGCTACTAAAACAACTGTTTCTTAATTATATATACTCAAATTCTATCAAATTTTTATTCTTTTACCTAATACACACAGGGCTTTCTCCAGTAATAACAAGGATAATAATATTAATACATGAGCTTCTCTTTGTGATTTTGGTGGAGCTGAGCTGCCTCATTGATTGACAGGCTAGTTACAGATCCCCTCCTGCAGGATGTTTATTTTCTTATCACTTCCTCCAAGGCCTCTGAGCACATACTGTATATCACTCCTCGTGTATTAATGGAGAGGGCGAGCGGTTGTATTCAAAGCACCCGACTGGAAGAAGGTCAAACAAGAACTCTGAGCATGTGACAGCTTAAAGTGTGGGTTTTGACCTGTAAACCTGCAGCACAGTGATTCCCTTTGTTTTGTTTCGTTGCCTGTGTAGGTTTAGAAATGATCTGGTGAAATAGATATTAATTCAAATAATAATGTGTGCAGATTGCTTTATTTTTACATTTGTCTTTCACTCTCGCAGTGAAGAGTAAATACAGTCACAAGTAATTGAATGTACTGAATTTATTAAAAACATTCAGTAAATGTACATATATTAAGTTTTCTAAGTTTAATTTACAGTTAAATCTGCCTTTTTCAATTATATCTGCTCATTTTCTTGCATAAACTTATTTTCATATGTCACAGGAATGAATGCAGCTATTCTGATCAACGTGCTTCTTGTAAGTTTCATTTCCTCAATTCATAAGGTATATTTAAACAATTTCATTACATACTTACTTGGGATTTTTGAGTGTAAAAATGTTTCACCAAAAATATTGACCACATCCTAGTTTTTAGAATGTTGATATTTTGGGTTGCTGTAGCTTTTCCAAACCTGCTGGATAAACCCTGAATTCCTCCGGGCTGATGTGAGCAGGTTTTAATCGAAGAACAATAGAGGAAAGAAGAAAATGGGACTTTGGTCCAATGTACTGCCAATCAGGATCAGAGCAGTGAGAGTCGCTGGGTTAAATGTCACCAAAAGAGGTCGATTTGAACAACGTATGAGAAGTTACAAGAAAATAATGAATTGCTTTTTTCCTGTTCTCTTTATATTTTCAACACTAGTACACCTAGTGTAGTTATGGTCTTTTAAAAAGCTTTGATAATGTAAAAGTCTGAACTGCCATAGCCTGAAAAAAGCCTGGAATCAAAAGAAATAACCCTAACCCTATATTAATCATTCTAAAATAAAATGATAGAGATTTAGAAATAATATCGTTTTTAGAAGAGACTGAATATAACTGAAGCGAAATTGAATTTGGCCGATATATTTTAACCTTTCATAAGTCAAAACTTCTTAGTTGAACTTGTCAGACATCCACTGGAAGCGAGTCCATCGGTGTTCAGCGATCGAGCAGCAGGCAGACACGTCTGAGCTGATGTGTTGTGCATTTGTATTAAAAATGTATGTCTCATTATCCATCTATCCCTCCATCCATTATTTAAACCAATTATCCTTTGAGGGTCATCGGGCGAGAGGCAGGATGCAGCCTGGACACGTCTCCAGCGTATCACAGGACCATGTCTCATCATTAATGTTAACAATGGGACTGAATAAACATTGGATTGGGAATTCCTATTCTGTGACATATGAAAACATAAGACACCCAGATAAAAGAAAAACAGTTGAGGTTTTATTCAATCTTGTCGATTATTACTCACCACAGACATTGATGGGAACTATGTCTCATATTTGAATTTCTTAAATTTTTGGATTTCTTAAATTTTGCACTGGGGTTAAAACTATATATAGTTTTTATCTCCTGTGACGTAAAACAAAGTAATATATATATATATTTAATACATATATATATATATATATATATAATTAATTATATTAATTATTCTTTATTATTATGTCGTATATAAAATTACATTGACAGAAAGTAATTTCTTCAAACTTAAATGCATAAGAGAAACTATATTTTATATGGATCTCTTAAACATCATTTTCATAAATATGTATTTTTTGCTTTTTTTTTTTTTAATGGTCACTGAGAAATCAAACAAGCGTGTTGGATCACATCATCTGAACCAAGACTTAGTAAACTGGCACATTTTTCCGCTCTTGCAATTAAATTAAATTTAAATTGACATTAAATTTAATATAGTGTTATTTCAGTCATTTCAAACCACTGGAGAGATTGTATATAATAATAATAATAATAATAATAATAATGATGATAACACATCTGTCTCCCTTCAGCTGTTGTGCACATATGAACTGGACAACTTGACCTACATTTTGTTCAAACTCTTCACCTCTGCGAAGGCTCTCTGAGGTTGAGCCCCTGTTTGTGATAACACACTCTAATCTGCTTACACTACAGAGGAATTCAGCTAAATACCCTGAGAAAATGCAGCAGGGATAGTTTTACAGTTTTCCTGTTATGGTGCAATGGCTGCTCAAATTCTGAGGACCCTCATTTTGTGTATTTATCAGTGATTTTTCGGAAGAATATGATGTCAGTGGTGGGAATGATAAGTGTGTGGAAGGCTTTCGGGAAACTGGAATAAAAGGTGCATTGTTGGATTGTCTGCTTTGGCCCTGTGTGGAGAATAAATTGTCCCCTGCTGTCTACCAGAGATAGATGGCTTTTCTGACCTGGTGTGTGGTGACCTGCAATCTGTTTGTTCAGGCTCCACCACTGAGATTGTGTTCTCCCTCTTCCTCTCGTTTCTCTACAGGCTCTTAATTTGGTAGCTGTGTGACAAAACTCCCAGACGCTCTGTCCTCGATGTTTTGCCGCCATCTGTGACAGAGTTAACCAAGCGGTTTGAGGAAGGCTGACAGACGCTCGTGCGTGTGTGAAGTCAGGCCTCATAGGCGGGATGTGTGTGGTGGGAACTTCCTGTCATGGCAGTCCCCCAGTGACACACACCTCACTTAACGGGTTTGGCAAGCAGTTATTTTCTCTCAAAACACGTTGGGCAGCTGAGTGAGTGGGATGACAGTGCAAAGAAAGCAGACGAAGACATCACCATGCTGAGGACTGACCAGCTGGTCTATATTGTCCTGGAGCTGGCGATCGCCTGCCTGGCTGTGGCTGGAAACATCCTGGTGTGCTGGGCCGTCTGCCTCAACTCCAACCTGCAGAGCATCACCAACTTCTTTTTGGTGTCCCTGGCTGTGGCTGATATCGCTGTAGGGCTGCTGGCAATTCCTTTCGCCATCACCATCAGGTATCATTTCATTTTTACACCTCTTAACCTTTTTAAAACTCAATGTAATCCTAAATAAAAGCATAATATTTCACACTAAAGCTCTGGGACTGATTTGGGCCAATAATTCAAGAAAAACAGCTTCACTAGATTTTAATACCATATTTCTGAACCTGTGATATTTTCTTGCAGTATCGGCTTCTGTGCAAACTTCTATGGCTGCTTGTTCATCGCCTGCTTCGTGCTCGTGCTCACCCAGAGCTCCATCTTCAGCCTTCTGGCCATCGCTGTGGACCGTTACATCGCCATCAAGAACCCGCTCAGGTGAGAGGAGAAGTGAAAGGTCCACTCCACTGAAAACTAACACAGGGATGCAGATTTCCACAGTGTCATGTTAACCATACTCAGGTCAATTTTCTAAGTTTTTTGTGCTACATGGTGAAGTTTTAATCCCTTTTTCTTTTTGGAAATTTTTCTTTTTCATTCTGTCAAGATACTCTCCTTACATTCAATCAAGCTAACCCAAACCCTGAATATGCCTGATTTTTTTTTCATCAACATTCTTTGATTATCAACATTCTTTTTTACTATATGGAAAAATGGTGTCAATATCTCACAATGTTAAAGAAAGTGAAAACGAATTCCTTGATCTTCCCCACCCCTCCTCCAATTGTCATTGAAATCAGTTGATTTGTTTTTGCGTCATCTTTCCAACGAACAAACAAGCATAAATCTATTCTGGCCTGCTGAGTTTTTAAAGGGATGTATATCCCTGCTGGTGTCACGGGGTTCCTGTTTTCATGCTGTTGAAAGTAATCGTTTCTGCTGAAGCTCCATCCATGTAAATCTACACTATTCAAATAACATTGTATGAGAGCCCAATTGTTTTTGCGGCTCATAAGAAAGTTCCTGTTCCATTTAATCAAACCCACGACTGTTTGGTCACCGCTGCGCTACTCCTGTCATGAAAGTATATTTCATGGGTAAACCGCAGCAGGTGACACATTTGCATAAGCAGTTGCATAACAGCTCCTGTATGTGTTTGTGTGCTCCCCCTGCACCAGAGACGACAGAAAATAAATCATTCATCAGTAGTTGAGAGAACTTTATTATTATTGACTGGAAAGCCTAAAAAAAGAGTCAGAGTTGAATTACAAAGCCATCAAAACATAGATTGCAAATAAAGATGGATGACGTCTCCAAGCTAAAACATCTGGCCGCCATCTTGCCCATTTGGAGCCAAAGTCTGCACAGTAGCAATCTGGGACCGTTGATACACGCATTCGATCAATGGTGAGATAGTTGGAGCTCTCCATCATGATGTTCCAGCCCCGTTTTTATAGCATCAAGTTACAAATTGAAAGTAAACTTGCAGATCCGCCAATGTACTTTTCCAGTAATGGCAGCACTCTCATACGCTGTCTTCTGTTTCTAACGCCCATTAATAAAGAAAGAAAAGCAGGACAACTAATATCTTTCTTTGGTTTATTAAATGAATAATTCACTCACGCTTGAATACACAACCATTTTGTCCTCATTTGAATCACCACATATTGACTTTGTTGCAGATATGATCATTATGGCGTTAGATAAGGCAGCTGGTCCTCATGTATTAGTGTGTTGTCCTCTCAGGTACAACAGCCTGGTGACAGGGCAGAGGGCGAAGGGCATCATCACCCTGTGCTGGGTCCTCTCCGTGGGCATCGGCCTGACTCCGATGCTGGGCTGGAACTCAGGTGGGTGATTCATCTATAGACAAATGGAAATGCATACTCTCAATCTTCTTACACTACACTGTAGAAAGGTATGAAGTCAAGCACTGATACACTGGTTTCTGAGAAGATAGTTTAATGTCTGAGTTTCGTTGTTTGAAGCAATGACATCTGAAAATCTTTATTTCTAACCACATCCTGTTTTAAGCTACAACCCCTTTCTACCAAAAAAATGAACAGACCTACAGTATGACATTTTCCCACTAGTGTCAGTTTTTCTAACTCCCAGCTGAGATGATTACTGAGGTGAACTCGAGAATTTGGGGTCTAAAGCCCAAACTGTACTCGTTCAATGTTGCCATAATTTAACACAAAATCCCCCTGCCTCTGTTTCACATGTTTGAACACCACAGCCGCCACCGCGAACAGGAGCAGCAGCAGCTGCCCTAAAGGCATGTGCGAGTGCCTGTTTGAAGGAGTGGTCACCCTGGACTACATGGTCTATTTCAACTTCTTTGGCTGTGTGCTGGTGCCTCTGCTGGTCATGCTGGTCATCTATGCCCACATCTTCATGGCCGCGCGGCACCAGCTCAGAGTGATCGGTCTCAAAGCTGTGCACACGCCCGCTCTTGCGGTGATATCCTCGCCTTTGAGCTCACCTCGCTCAACCCTGCAGAAGGAAGTGCGGGCTGCCAAGTCACTGGCCATTATTGTGGGGATGTTTGCCTTTTGCTGGCTTCCACTGCACATCATCAACTGTTTCAACCACATGTGTCAGGACTGCAGTCGCCCACACATCTGGGTGATGAACATCGCCATCATCCTCTCCCATGCTAACTCTGTTGTGAATCCCTTCATCTATGCCTACCGCATTCGGGAGTTTAGGCAGACGTTCCGGAGGATCCTGTCCCAGCACATCCTGGGGCAGGGGGATGTGCATGGGCTTGGGGTTGGGCATAGTGACGACAGAGGTGTTAGTAGCAGCAGGAGCAGCATCATTGGACCTTCATCCTTTTCCCGCACCAGTAAAGAGACATCATGTGGCACTGTAGTAAACAATTACATCCTAGACTCTGGTTCCAAACAGACAAAAGCCAACCAGGAGGCATCTTGCCACTGGACCACAAAGTTAGACTCGGCACCAGGTGGCCACACACTCAACGGTCACCAAATACAAAGCAGTTCACTAACACAGCCGCTGCCGTGCATCATGGGACTTGCTGCGCAGGATAGAAAAGAGTCAATCACATATTTTGGAGTAACAACAGACAGTGGGAGTGGCATCACTTTTGTGAATGTTCACGCTGGCTCTTTAAAACAGATGGACTGCGCCTGCTGTGCAGAGCTTACAGAAGTCTCATGACAAAGAGATTTAGGATATATAAACTGTGTTTCTAACGCCATAAAATATATAACATTCTGCAAATATGACAATACGAAGGATGAGCGAAACAGCAACAGATCAACAGCAGCAGCAAAGCTGTTTTTCCTCTTTCGGTTGTCATCTTGTTTTGCTTTGTTACTTTGTTCAAAACCCGGATCTCTGATTTGGATTAAATCTACAAGAAATGTGCTCATGCTTACATTTTCCCACAAGAAAATCCCTTTTTGTAGGTGTCTTTTAAACAATTTGCATCTTGGAGTGCATAAAAGTACATTCAACTGCCTGGTATCCACTGTATATGTTTTTAAACCCTGAAATCCACGATAATATTGCATTATTTTTTACATGGTCATCTGTGTTATTTATAACCACTGGAGAGTTAGTTATGTCTGTAATACTCAGTTGTTCACTTTTTAATGAGGTTTATTCAAGATAATTGTGACTATTGGACTGAGTGATACGAGCGAGCTTGGGGAAAACAATGATGTTTGACAGCTATTTCAAGGTGTGCACTATCTCTTGTGTATAGATCTGTTGAAAAGTCATTTCTCAAACTGCTGGATGGCCAAAGAACACCTGATGATGCTGGTTTGATAACTGCCGGGCAACACGTGTCTGTTGCTGCCTCAACAACAACTAAGTGACATATGATTCAGAGGCACTGAGCCAGTTACCACACATCCAAAACAAAGCTTTCTTGATCTATTCAAATATCAGCCCATATGCTTGTAGTACACACACATACGCACGCCACAGACGACTCTACAGGAGGTGTTTACAGAGCGGCCTGGCTGCTGACGCCAGTCAATGGGCCTAATGCAATGGAAATCAAATGAAGGTTCATTTGATGATGTCTTTTATTATGCCATTATGCCTTCGCTCTCCTCATTTAGAGGCCCTTTCACTGCAGGACCTGCATTAAGCAACACTTGTGTGCTTTCCAGAAATCCAGGAAAAAGCATATATGGGTATGTTTCTAGCTCACGTACTGTGTATTTATTGAATGAGTATATACATATCAGTTGTTTATTACACTTTGTGGCGTTTTACAGCCGTATGCAAATCAATAAAGCCATTTCATTTTGATGTTTATGCTTTTTTTTTTGTACTATTTTGAGAAACCTGAGATAAAGGTTCATAAAACTAAATTCAAATCTGAGTAATTTGTTTTGTACACAATAAAAGTGATAAAATACATAAAGTGCTATCAGAGATGTAGTCCTGCCTCACAGACTCCACTATCTGTCATGTGAGTACAGACTCTGGCAGGATTCAGAGGAGGATGATATCCAGTAAAAATACAACCAAACAGTGGGGGAGGAAGTATTCAAACATTTTACTTAAAAAGTTAAAGTACTACATTAAGTTTTCTACTTGAGTAAAAGCAAGTTAAACATAAAGTTCTTAAGAGTACTTCCAGAGTGAAACCTACTTCATTAACTATGCCTACTGTATATTTAGTTTGATAAAAGAACAGTACACATTCTGTCATTAATAAAGAACGACATGCTTTGTAAAAAAGGAAATGGAATATTATCCTGCACCTGAAAATGAATCTACTTAAAGGGACAGTGTGTAGAATTTAGTGACATCTAGTGTTGAAATTGCATGTTGCAGCCGAACACCCCTCACCTCACCCTCTCCTCCCAATGAATGAAAAAGAACCCGTGGCAGCTTCAGTTGTCATAAAAACTCAAAAGGTCTTTAGTTTGTCCAGTCTGGACTAATGTAAAAAACATTGCGGCCTCCGTAGAGAGGGTCCCCTCGATGTAAATCTAAAGTATTTAAATATAAAGGGCCTTTTCTGGGGTAAAGAAAACTACAATTCATACAATTTAGATGAAACGAACTAGTGAAAACATCATGAGGATTATTCTACATTAAATTTCTGCCAATAGTTCCCTTTCTAAATCTTACACACTGGACCTTTAAGTAAAGAACAGATTCATGAAAAATGTACTTAGGCACAATAACAGTAAATGTACTTTGTTTAATCCCACCACTGAAACCCAATAGGCCTCTTTCTAGTACATTTAATTTATACATCAAATAAAAAGTTGTTCTCCTTTGCATCAAACTATAGTTGTGAGGCCACATGTCACAGAAATCAATTCAGAAAATAAGACACGCGTCACTACTCCGGTTACCCGAGCTCAAAAATATAAGTCCCATGATGCACCACGGGATTCCACCGGAAGCACTTCACCCGACTTCTGTTGCATTGTGGGTAAGCGGAAAAAGGCTCAAAAAGAGACGCGAAATCGACGAGAGCACGTTGTAGAGCGAAGAATTAAACCTCGAACAAAACCTGTTTCCACCAGAGTCCAGGTGAGAGTTTTATTCGTTTATATAAATCTGTGTTAGCGCTTAGCTTAGCCAACGCTCGTGTTTGGCCTTGTGGCGCGTTGCACTTGATTCATTCACGCAGCCAACATGGCTCCGTCTATTATCTGAGCTCCAACTGTTAAAGTTAGAAATTCAAATGTTTGCAATTGAACTTAGATCCTGCTGGATGTTGGTTTGTAGGTTGTAGCAACAACTAGCTTCAGATAATGTGTGGAGACCTTTGCTCTGGTTCGGTACTCCTGCGTTTTTATACATTAGCTTAGCCGGCTAACGTGGCTACTTTAGCTAGTAGGTAGCTCCCCCTGCCTCTTGAAATTACACTCGTCATATTCTTATCAAACTTGAAGTTCACTGTTCCTACACTGCGTTAAACATTAGTATGAACCAACCCGTTGTGATGGCTGCAACTGTGGTCCCGTCCTCACAGGAGTGTTTGTAGTGTCAGCACCAGAGCTACGGCAGCACAGAGATGCTAATGCTACCAATGGAGTCACACAACAGTATAGTCTATCTGAGCCGATTCCTGGTTTCTTGTCGTTTAAACAAAAAAAAAGTTTTGCTGTAAAATTAAAACCAGCTACAAAAACAAGATGATGTTGTAGCCCAACATCTTTGGAGCCTCCATCATTACGAATGGACTTTGAGTAGTTGTACAGTAGACAGGATTGGCTGGTGGGAGTTAGCATAGAATTAATTATAATGGGTAGAATGTATGTTAACATGCTCTTTCAATACTTGTGTTTCATGAAGACAGTTGAAAAATGTCCATCGGCGTACCAATCAAAGTTCTGCATGAAGCAGAGGGACACATCGTGACCTGTGAGACCAACACCGGAGAGGTGTACAGGGGCAAGCTGATCGAGGCGGAGGACAACATGAACTGCCAGGTTGGTCTTAAACACTATAAACACGGACGCCACCCCAGTACAGACACTACTTATATATCCTACTTATCTGTGTCTGTAGGGAAGTAAGCTGCTTCAGAGAGTGATTACTAGATTACTTATGTCAGAATCAGACACTTTATTGATTCCAAGTGAAAATTGGGCTTTGCAGCAGCAAATTTAATTTAGTCTCCTGGTTTTACAGAAAATCATTCTCATAAATGTAATAATCTTTAAAGTGGAAATATTTGCTCTACCCTCCCAGTGGGAATTGTAAATTACCTCTGTTTCTTATATCAGAATGTTTCAATCTTTGTTACATATTTTGTTGAGATATTACCTCAGTGTTTTACTCTTGTCTAAATGATTGTGTTTGAAGATAGATATATTGAGTATACGTTTTACAAGAAGTGACAATGGACAGCAGTTTTTGCAGTACTCGTTATAATCTAGAATCCAAGTTGTTGAACCACTTCAGATGGTTAGAAAAAAATTAACTGTGTTATTGAAAGACCACTATTCAACAGTATGGTTTGGATCGTTATCTAGCTTTAATTCATGGAGCTTATTGTGTATTGCTGCGTTTGAGTCTAAAAATGTACTCTAACACTGCAAAATAGTAAACTATATGTTACCTGCGTGCAGCTGAACTTAACATCTTCCTTCCATTGCTACAGATGTCTAATATCACAGTGACTTACCGTGATGGCCGGGTGGCACAGTTGGAACAAGTCTACATTCGTGGCAGCAAAATCCGCTTCCTGATCTTACCAGACATGTTAAAGAATGCGCCCATGTTAAAGAGTATGAAGAACAAGAACCAAGGATCTGGTGCAGGAAGAGGAAAGGCAGCTATTCTCAAAGCACAAGGTGAGTGGGAAGATTTATCAGATTCCTTGGTGGTTATTCTTGACTCCTGCAGTTCACACATTCTATCAATTATTGTGCAGCATAATTACAACTAATTCCAAATAAACACTGTGAGCGATCTTAGTGGAGCGGTGCATGGCTCCCTGGGTGTCTGGGTAACAATCCTATAAAAGTCAGACTTGTTTCAACATCAAAAAGAAGAATTTAATACATTTTCCACTTCAGACTACTTGCACTCTGTCTGTTAGAGTGGTTTTTGTTTTGTATTTAAATGTGTTGTCTTTGGGTTTGTCTGCAGTGGCAGCTCGAGGCAGAGGCCGTGGTGGAATGGGAAGAGGAAACATCTTCCAGAAGAGGCGATAATTGTGACATCTGTGTTTAAGATTTTTACATTGTATAGTCTTTTTGATTTTTTTGTCTTCTTTGGATTGGATATCTTGGATATTGTTGCAGTCCTGTGCTGTTTGCAGTTTACTGCTTTGATTTCATTTTTTTTTTAATGAAAATAAACATGTCAATTTGATGTTTCAGTCTTTTTGAATTTGATTTATTTATATAAAACATTGAAAACAACAGGTGTTGAACAAAAGTGCTTTACAATCATGGTGAAGAAAGGCAGCACAAGTATGGATGAAAAGAAAGGTAGTGATCTGTTTCCCAATTGGGAGAGGGTAGAGTCACAGCCCCATGTGAAGAGGTCCTATTTGGTCTTCTTTTATTTATATATATATATATACATATATAACAAGGCTGAAGTTTTTAATTGGTAAAAGCAGTATTTTTACATAACTACTGTCATATCAAATGAAATGCAAGATATAATAGGATGCAAAACAATCAAGATACAAAATATATCCTGACTTGAATGAAGTAAGAGCTAGTTATGATGGCCATGATAAATACTAAGCATATCACAAAAATGGTATAAGTACATAATGATAAATAGTAATAATAAATATTAACACCTGGGAATAGAAGCTGTTGCAACTCCCCGATCCGGCACCAGGGGGCGCCAGTCTCCCACAAAGTGCCCGTGGCAGAAATCATAAAGAAGAACCGTTTTTATTTTGAGGTCGTGATTTGAACGAACAGAAGAAGAAGCAGCAGCAGCACCTGACACTTCCTGTTTGGATCTAGGTTTCTTTTTTTTTTTTATTCACTCGCTCCATGTGAGGGACGGGACCCGTGTGCTCCGCCGGGTTCCTGCATCACTCCCTCGGTCCCCGCTCCGCTCCCCCGCACAGCTGCTAGCTTAGCCGCGGTGCCACAGCCGCTGCTCGCCCCGCGGCGGAAAGGGAAGAAGGAGCCTCTTCACTGGGAACTTGAATTCTTGATAAACACGCCAAGGTAAGACCGCATCTCTCGCTGCAGGTGTTGGGAGGCTTGTCGTCTCTTTGTGTCGTCTCTCAGCCTGGTAGCATCACTGACTCCTGCCCGACAACATCTGCCTCTTGACAGCTGAGGCAGCGGCTAACGTTAGCTAAGCTGGAAGTTAGCCTGCATGTCACACCGCGGTGCGTTTCTCCTCCTCGTCAGTTTCTGGATAATCACTGACGTTTGTTCGCTTCAACGTGAGAAATGAAAACCTGCCAACCTTCACACGAGAGAGGGACCCAACAGGAGAACACGGAGGGTCTATGTGTTTGTTGATGCAGCGATAGAAACTATTTCATTTTCAACCCTGGGTCATTAACCAGCCTCCACATCCACTGTCATTTGTTTTACAGTAAACACTTTTATAAAAATGTATTCACACCATCATAGAATTCACAAATGATCCTGTAACAGCAGCTCAAAGACTGATTCAGTATTAGAAAGACGGGATGAGGTTTAATTGATCTCATGTTTGATATCAGCCCTCTTCTGTTTTTTGTGGATTTTTACATTTTTCCAAATTGTCTTTGTGGAGAGATTTGTCCACAGATCTCAATTATGTAACACACCAATTTATAAAAGGACTGAAAAGGAAAAATATAAATGATATCTTCTTTAGTTCAGTTTTTGAGTTGGTTTACAAAAACAAAACCACTCAATGATAATTGTCAAATAAATTGTTGCTACAAATAGTTTTTATATTTTTAGACTTGGAATGAAATCTGGAGGCATGACCTTGAGTTGCGGCATATCGGGATTATACTTTTGACTATTTTCAGATTAAATCAAGAAAATAAATTGCAGAGAGGTCTGGAAGATAGGGCCAAAAAATTACATCGATAACTATCACGATGAATGTCACATATTACTTTACATTTTATAGATCTGTTGTTGCTCCTGGGTGAAGGTTGTAGTTTTAAACTCTTCTATAAAAGCAGACAATGGAAGATGATCAATAATGTGCTGTATCTCCTGAGTCAGCAACACAGTGAAATGTATTGAACCTTTGTTCCATTGCTTGTGATGAAAATTCTGTTGTGTCAGAGTTCATAATAAGAATAACTCCAAAGAGTATGTCTTGACAACAATGCTAAACTTTGCTGTGCTCTATGACGACCAATCAAATATGTCAGATTCTCAGTCAAATTCATCTGTGATTGTGTGATAACACAGCAGTCTAGTTAGTCAAGGAAGCTCATCCCTCCATTTACAGCAGCTTATCTCTTGCGCGGCTCCGCAGATCGCTGACAGGGTTGCCCTGTTGATCTTTTAATGAAGCCGGGGATCCTCCTCTGCTCCAGATGGCCTTGTGTCGTACTTGTACGTCTGTGGCACCGTGTCTGTTCTGTTATTAATGCTCTACATGGCTCGGACCCCCGCAAGCTCTGATAAGTCCTTCCTCCTCCTCCTCCTGCCCAGATAGTGAAGGTCAGGTCATGTGACTTTTGTTATCATAAGAGGCGCAGTGTGGCATCTGGAGCCGCGCAGCATCTGTTGATGTATCGTCAGGCTCAAATCTAAATGCTTGTTCTTCATTGAGCTGCTGCGATCACAAGGGATCAGGGAAGTTTGGGGCTTTAGCAGTGTGGTTATCCCTGATACACAGGGCCTTTGTCCAGGAACTTTAGCGACATCGCACAATACACTGTTCAGAGCACAAAGGCTTTTATAACGTTAGCGCCAGTGTCTATGAATTTAATATTTCAGATATTTTGCAGTAAGCTGGAGTTTAAGCATATGATCAGCACGTCCTTCTTCTGTGGTAGGAGCTGATGAAATACCTAATAGTTTTTTTTAAACATGACCTGGTGAAGACAAAATGGACCATTGTCCAAATCCTGTTTGTCATAGAATGAAATTTGCCCTGATAGTAATATAATGTATTAACTTTACACCATTACCAGTGTAGAAGCTGCACTGAATCACCTCAGTGTGTCAGGAAACAGGCCGCACCATTTATCTGAGATCGAAGTAGGACAAGCTTGATAAGTGGGTATAAAAAGCCTGTTGTCACTGGTGCCAGTTTTTACCACTGTCTTGCATATGTGTACTTTCTGTTCTCCACTGAGGCCAAGTACACTTATCTGGGCATGTTGTGTTGCTTCAGCAGCAGCTAACTAGATTTCTAGATCATATTATGAAAAGATATGTGACACTAGGATCATTTTGTTTGGCCAGTCAAGATCACAAGAGTGTGTTTTTAAGATTAAACTCAGAAATGTCAGATATGTTCGGACCTTGAGGAAGAGAATACTTCGTCTCTGTCAGTGATAAGCATAGGCTGTGATGTGCTGTGCAGTACTTTGCGGATTTACAGTAAATGTGAAATGGACGAGTCAGTGGAGAAGACAAAGCAGAAGCTTTGTGCCCGTAACACAGTTGTGCTTGATATGAGTCTCATTGTTTGTTGTGGTGATTCTTCCTTTCTGGTTCTCTTACGTCACCATATATATTGTAAGCAGTCGATGGTACAGAGCTCACCTGGAGTGGGTGTCTCTTCCCACACGCTGTCCTTGTCATGAACTTTGCCGGAGCTCCCACTGTCTTGTCTTTCTTAATGCTTCCATTTGTTTTTTTCCGGCATTTGTGAGATTCACTCCGCTCCCACACACTGCCTCCGCCACAGCCACAATCCTGTCAAGACCGTGACAAAGATCCAGGAGAGGCCTCAGTCTCTTTCTGTTTTTCTCGCCATTTTTTCCTCTCCTCTCCTCTCCTCTCTCCATTCCTCTCACAAATAATGTGCAGATAATAAGCTGAGTGATCTTGGAGATGGAAACGGCGCTCTTGGAATTATACAAAAGAAAGGGTTTTGTTTAAACGCTGTACAGATAATAAATCACAATGTTGCATAACTGACACCAAACGCAGACTGAACCGCTGCTTTTACAGACGCGTCAAATCTGTCCACTTAGAGCTGAACTTTAGGTCACTCAATGTGTTTGCATGCATTAATTAGCACTTAACAGAGTGTGAGGAAAAGGCCCAGACTCCACCAATGCTTCATGTGGAACCATTAGAGAATATGATATTTAGCCTTTTATTAAAGATGCATGTATTTACTTTAATTGCACTTAAGAGTTGCATCCATTAGGATTACACAGATTTAACATACATATACAAATGAAAGAGTAAGGATGAGAATAATTATAGACTGCACATTTAAAGACATACTAATTAAACCAATGTTTTTAAAGGTTGATTTAAAGTAAACAAATAAATCAGGAAGCTACTTTTTTTGCTCTTTCCCAGGCGTGTGTGTCTCCTGTTAATAAAGCAGTAAACACCTGAGTTACCAGCAAGTATTTTCTCATTCTTCGATGTCTGCTCATGTGTTGTAGGAACCACTCTCCCAGGGGTTCCCATCTGATGGAGCAGTGCTTGTCTGCTCACCATGTTTCCTTGTCAAGTAACCCCCTGGCCCTCTGCTGAGTCACCGGCCTCCTGCGGCAGTCATGCTCCCCAAGCGCAGCCCTCACAACCCCTCCCTGACCTGCTGTGCAGCTGTCCCGCTCCACCTTTGAACACCCACTCTCAGACGCCGTCGCCGGACCCCATGGAGTCCCTCATCGTGGTCACGGAGTATGAACCCAGCAGGCTGTCCGGTGCGACTGGGGAGGACGAGGAGGTAAGAAGAAACATGCCTCGTTACACCTTGTCTCCCAGAGATTGGACTTCTGGGTTTGTGGTCATATTGTTTCGACACTCTGCAGTTATGATTTTTAGACCATGTAGACCAATTATAGAGGCTTTGTATATTTTGATACTGTAGTATGTTAATTACATAATGAAAAATACCATCTGGAAAATAAAGTGCATGAATGTGCAACAAATTCAATGTTTTACGTCTCAGGTAGAAGATATGGACAGTTCTGAGACGCCCGAGCCAGCGTCCTCGGTGGCAGCACCCTTCCCAACCTCATCCTGCGACCTGCTGTCCCACACAGTTTGCCGGTCGGCGTCTCTGCTCCCCGAGAGCCAAGAGCAAAGGGGAAGACTGAACATGTCAGACAGGAAACTATCTCTGCAGGAGCGCTCGCAAACCGCGGCATCGCCCTGCAGCTCACCGGGACTCAACGGGCGCTACATTTACCCATCATTACCGTACTCACCCATCACATCACCCCACTCTTCCCCGCGGTTTCCCCGCCGACCGACTGTGGAGTCCCACAGTGTTTCCATCACAGACCTCCAGGTATGATCAAGACTTGAGACCAACCAGGTTCCTGTGGTAGGCATTTGAAATGTTTTATAGTTGATTTCAATGTTTGCAAGGAACAAAGTCAACCCTGCTCAGCCAGTATCTGACCTCTGACCTGTGCATCCCCTTAGGTCTTTACCCTGCTTAATGCATTACACATGAATGAACACACTAACTCAAGTTCACACAGAGCCAGGCTCTTGCAGAGGTGCTCCCCCTGAACATCTGTTATCAAGATATCAGTATGGCCCTTGTCTGAAAGTAAACAGAGCTGAATGTGCATTTGTCTTGAAGGCAGCAGCACAGTGTTAAAGACTGAACTGATACAAAGGTAAGGTTTTACAGTCTCACTAGATGTAGCTATGACTGTAGCTGTGATCCCTGTTGTATTTACTGTAGGTGCAGAATCCTATAGACGTCTGCTACTGTAGCTGGAATTCACCTAATCACTTGATGTAGGAGTGAAAAATGCACATGAAGGTTAAGCAGGTGAAATATTTCATATATCCTCTCGCTCGGAAATTAAAGTAATAAATGTGTCGTCTGTTAATAATTTAAATTCTCTATTCTCACTTCCTCATCGACACACAGTCAAATAAACGACATTCAGATGTGTGCTTTTAATGAGGAATTGGTTTAGTCACCGCATTTCTATGAATCACTCTCTGCAGGCTGGGTTCTGTTTTTTTTTTTATGGTAGAATAAACTTGAGCTTGACCACATGGTTCCCTCTGATCACTACCAAATAGATCACAAAGCTATTACATCCTACCTCTGGAACACACTGCAGGATTATATTATATTATATATATATATATATATTAGTGTTTAATGTCACTGTTGATAAGATGCTCTCTGATTAAATCTGGATTTAATCAAATTTAAAGGGGAATTCTGTTTAGTGGGCCCAGGTTGAAAAATGGAAAAAGGAGCTTTTGCTTCAAATGAATCTTAAAAGATGGCAAATTAAAAGGGAACAGAACAACAAATTTGTCTTGAGTCAGAAGACATGGAGAAATCCTGGGGACCGTGATGTGCAGATAGCTGTTAGTTGAAGGGAAGTTAAATGAACCAGTAGTGGGATAATAATTATTTACATGTCGATGCTAAAATATGATTCCAATTCTAAAAGGAAACCATTTTCTCCTCCTCTCTTTTCTCTTTCTTCTCTCTCTTCAAGGACTGTGTTCAACTTAACCAGTACAAGCTGAAGGACGAGATTGGAAAGGTACCATCACAGACTCTTTCATTTCCCTCTCCCCGCCGCCCACTGCATGTCTGTCAAGTACCGCACATCATTAAGCACACGCAGTAACAGTTCCTGATATCCTCTCTCACGGTTGTCCTCATTTCCCAAACTCTTTGCAAACTACCAGGCCATGGGAGAGTTGGAAGATGGATGAGAGGCTGGTATAAATAGAGCTCTCTAAGGGTTGTGCAATGCTTAGTGGATACGAGTGTGTGTGAGCAAGTGGGAGTGTGTAGTTGTAGATTTAGATTGTGGGTTAAATAAGACATAATGTTGATGTGTGTGTGTCTTTGCGTGTAGGTAGGTAGGCACGTTAATGTGTTTGTTTTCTTGTTCAGCTGAGACAGTTAGAGCTTGTTGGAGAGGTTTCTGTTATCAGATCATTTTTGGGTCTGTAGGATGAGCTCTGTGCTGCTTCTACAATCTGCTCCCCCAGCAGGAAATGATCCTGCCAACAACCCCCCCCCCCCTCTCTGTTTGTTTTGTGCATGAATTTCTGCATTCAGGCTACTAATTAGACCTAGTTTTTATCCTGGATTTCATGTGTGTGTGTGTGTGTGTGGGGGCAGGGGAGCTTGATAACACAAACCAGATCCAGTTTCCTTAATTAGCCTGAAATCAAAAATGAAAGAGAGAGAGAGAGATGATTTGAATTTGTCTGTTGTCACTTTGAAGCAGCTGGTGCTCTTTCAGTCTACACTGTCAGCCCACTCACTTCCCGTCTCTCTCTGTGTTTGTGTATTTATTCCTGTGTGTATTTAGAACATTTGCTTTGCACAAAGTGTGATTTATTTTATTTTAACATAAAGAATTGACAGCTGCTCAATATATCTTCCTTGACTTCTATTCTCTGTTACTTACTCTCTCCCGGACCAGGGCTCCTATGGTGTTGTCAAGCTGGCGTACAATGAGGACAACAACACATATTATGTGAGTTCTTCATGCACACGTAGATACAGATGTGATTTCTTTCCAACTATTAACACTGTCTGTCTTTCTCTCACTTCATTATCAGTAGTCACACACAGACAAAGAGAGAGGCATAGTCTCTGTCCCCCGCCTCACGTTCACTGTTGTGACTTTATGTGAAACCTCCACATATGAAAATGTCTCTAGTTAATTGTGCCTCTCTCTGCTGAGCTGTAAAAATAAATCAACTCAAGCTTTTCTGTTTGCTGCTCGTGATTGTTGCTGCAGTTCTCATTAAGCTGCGTGATATTGACGGATAATGACATAGGGATTATATTAATATTCCTCCCAAGTGACAAAGCCCACATGTCGCAATCAGCGATTATATTATTGCTGTTCAAAAAATGGTCAGAAAGACATTTGATTCGTACCAAATCTGCACATCTGAGCTAGACGAGTACAAAGTGCTTCAGTTTGTGATCCTGCATCTACAAAAGAGCCAGATTTATATAGTTTATCTCAAAATGATAGTTTTTTTATTAGTTAGTAACAATAACCACTGAGATAACTGAGTTTTTTACAACAAGCTGTGTGGAACAAATACTCGTTTCTGTAGCCCTTTGAAATCTGTCTCTCATGCACATCGTTTATATGTTCATTCAGAAAATATCCCCAAATTTCACTGATGTTTTAAATCTTAATTTCAAAATCAAACAAGTGACGTGAGCAAGATTTCCAGATGCAGACATTTTTATGTAAATTGTCAAACTCTCAGATTTCATATTGTCTCAATAGGTTATGCAATGTGAGCGATTGATTTAAGGCCAGGAACGAGTCAATGAGTTTAGAGCTTTTAGAATCTTTTTCTCAGATGACCCTGGTCAGTGTACATAGACAGCCACATAAACACAAACAATGTTCAAGGTGAAAAGATAAAACTTTAGGCCCGGGGATATTTATCTGTGGGTGTGAGTGGGTGCACAGATATCCATCAGATATGCATCACCTCGCTCTGCTGTATCTTACTCTTTTTGTATTTCTCTCTGTTTGTCTTTTCTCTGGATCTCTTCCCCGATGGCTCTCCCACCTCCTCTCTCATATCCTCTCCTTTATCTATATCTATCTCTCCCCCTCTCGCTCTTGAAGGCGATGAAGGTGTTGTCCAAGAAGAGGCTGATGAGGCAGGCAGGTTTCCCACGTAAGTCTAGAGCCAGCGGCAGATGGTTAACACAACAGAGAGCGCAGTCACAATGCTACAGTGGTACATGAACACTGTCCTATCAAAAACGTCCAGCCTTCCTCACCTACTTTGCTTCTCTCCTCTAACAGGAAGACCTCCCCCTCGTGGACCCAAAGAAGCCCCTGAGGGCCCCCCTCATCTTAAAGGACCCCTGGAGCGGGTCTATCAAGAGATTGCCATCCTGAAAAAGCTAGACCATTCCAATGTAGTAAAACTAGTGGAGGTGAGGTCTGTGAAAATGTTTATTTAAGCAGTTTTCATTTAGGTTTTGCACAGAGAGAGAGAAGACGTGCAGGTGTTAAAGTAGATTCAGAAAAGGACAAATTCAGGAAATTATATTTGAGCAACAAAACAAAACAGGTTTGCTCAAACTAGCAAAATGCAAACAGGCATTTTATTGCTTCTGTTCTCTCCAAGGAGCAACAAAGGATTACTGCCATTTTTCTACTGGAACAATTTGTGGCCTCAGTGGAGTGTCATGGAAAGAAAGAAAGATAATAATCTAAAAAACAAAATATTTCACAAAAAATCCTGCAGCCTTTTGAAATCACTCAAATGTAACCAAACTGCATTAAACCATTAACTTTGTGTAACATACTTTATATACTTTGTAATTGTGATTTAATTTTAACATCACACAAAACAATCTGTGTGTGTGTGTGTGTGTGTGTGTGTGTGTGTGTGTGTGTGCGTGTGCGTGTGCGTGTGCATGCGTGCGCGCTTGAGTTCACACTCATTTTTCCTCTTTGCTTTGGTGCCAGGTTTTGGACGACCCCAGCGAGGACCATCTGTACATGGGTACGTTGTGGCCCGTCCACCAGCCTTTGGAACATTACACAAACACACACACACACAAATACACACACAGTCGTGCATAAAGCAAATACAATAGAAGGTCATTTGAAAACATGTTGTTTTTAGTGTTGTGTGTCGTGGTAACTGAAAAGCTTTCATCCCTAACCTCATCTGTGTTTCTGTCACAGTGTTTGAGCTGGTGAAGCAAGGGTAAGCTAAGCCTCTTTTATGGTGATGATTGTGGCACTGGAATGAGCTCAATCCCATTAGTTATGATTGCTAATTGTGCGTGTGTGTGTGTGTGCACGTATTCAGGGCTGTGATGGAGGTACCGACCGATAAACCTTTCAGCGAGGACCAGGCACGCTTTTACTTCCAGGATCTGCTCAGGGGAATTGAGTATTGTGAGTCAAACCTCCTGTTATTCTTCCCTATCAGCCTGTGACTCCATTTATAAAGCCAAGAATGGGGTGATTAAGGTTGTGTATCTGTCTTTCTTTCTTAGATGACTTGTTATTCTACTACATGCAGTCTCCATAATTAGATGAATCACAAAAACAGTATAATCTTTAAAACACTAAGATTCAGAGCTGATTCAGTATTGAGTCAGCTGCAGTGTGATAGATTCAGCTCAGAGTCAGATTTCTTTTGATTTGCAGCTTTAAATAAATGATGGTGTCCCTGAAATACTTCAGTTCAGCCTTGGAGAATAAATATCAGACAGACACTTATTCTTTTAGTGATACTGATATGCATCACCTTATTCTGCTGTCTCCTGCTTTTCGACATTTTAGAATAAAAGAATCTGGTTGCAAAGCCCTAAATCAGCTAATATCCCATAATTAGCTGTTTTTGAGATTTGTAAAAACATTTCAAACAGATTATAAGAGTGATTTACATATCTTGAGCAATAAATATGTTTTTCTTTATATCTATAACTGCTGTAATGTTTATCCAACTTCCTGTTAATGCAAGATTTCAAATACTCAGAGGGTATTTTAAAAATCACCTCCTTACATCCCAGACTGGTTCCCAATACAGAATGTTTATCAATCTCCTGCCATAATCAGATTTGTACAAATGGGACCTTGTTGTGTTAAGGAAGGTTTTGTGTTTCATCAGTACATTACCAGAGGATCATCCACAGAGACGTCAAACCCTCCAACCTGTTGGTGGGTGAAGACGGACACATCAAGATAGCAGACTTTGGAGTCAGTAACCAGTTTGAGGGAGCCGACGCTCTTCTGACCAGCACAGTGGGAACCCCTGCGTTCCTGGCTCCTGAGGCTCTTTCAGAGACCAGGAAGAACTTCTCTGGAAAGGTACTGAGCTTATTCACGCCCTCTGTTGATGACTTTCAGAAATGCAGGCCTTTCTGAATGTTTCACATCATACCAAATCGCATTAACATGTTTTTTTTCCATGAAGGCTTTGGATGTGTGGGCCATGGGAGTGACGCTCTATTGTTTCGTCTTTGGAGTGGTGAGTCTGTGATACTGGTTGTTATCGTAGAGTTATTCCTCAATGACAATCTGCTGATCCCCCCATTGAAATATACTGCTCTGTCCTTCACAGTGTCCTTTTATGGATGAGCGCATCCTCAGTCTTCATCAGAAAATCAAGACACAACCTGTGGTGTTACCTGAACAGTCAGTTCTGCTCCTTCTGTCATTATTTTGCTGCTTGTTAAAGCTATGGATAAAATATAAAACATGCTTTTTAATTAATTATTTATATAGTTAACAGTTTATTTTCATGATTCTTCTGGTTTCGACAGTGCCGACATATCAGATGATCTCAAAGATTTGTTGCTGAAAATGTTGGACAAGAATCCAGAGACCAGGATATCAGTCACACAGATTAAGGTAAACTCTCCCTTTCAGTTGACCATGTTTGTCACCCGATACACACATTCTAAAATGCTGCTGTATCTGATGCTTGTGTTCAGGTGCACCCATGGGTAACGAGGCACGGTGCGGAGCCGCTACCTCCAGAGGATGACAACTGCTGTATGCTGATCGAGGTGACCGAGGAGGAGGTGGAGAATTCTGTCAAACACATCCCCAGCCTGGCTACCGTGGTGAGTTCAAGGTCTAGCTGTTAAAAGGGGAAAAACTACTAAGTGTCAAATTTTAAAGACGTAACTGAGAATTAATCCGCTGAGTGAATTACAATTCTTTTATATATGTACATCAGTATATAAATGATATTTTTTAAGGTTCTGATAGTAAGTGAAGCATGCAGTTTTAATGTGTGTATCGTTCTTCATCAGATCCTGGTGAGAACTATGCTGAGGAAGCGTTCTTTTGGGAACCCCTTCGACTGGGGCCGCAAAGAGGAGCGCGGCAGCTTGTGTGCTCCAGGGCAAGTGCTCATGTAAGGATTGTTTACAGCGTTAAACAAAAACTTTGGAGGATTTGCTAACTCTAATTAAGTATGATCAGGAGTTAGAGTTCTCATACCAAATGTGGTGCCAACATAAAGTCACTAAGAGCTGTTGCCAGCTGATGTTTGTCAGGTAAACAGTTATTATTTGTCTCCTCCCTCTCCTGCCCTGCAGGAAAGGCAGAGCAGGCAAAGGGAGATACTGCTACATACACTGTAAACAAAGAAGGTAAATAACTGTAGGAAACTGTAATGCTATTGTAGTTAAGTGGTACCGACTGTACTTCAACACCCCGGCATGATAAAAGCAGCAGCATTTCCCATTGTGGGTAAATTATGTCCTGTATCTGCCAATATATTTACTGTATATTTCTGTATTTCATATATTCTTATATTTCTTTACTTAATTTAAGATAGTCAAAGCTACATTTTACTCACATTGAATAAATTGTATGAACACTGTTGTTGTGTTGACTTGTGTTACATTATAAGTTATTAATGTGAAGTGCAGACAACAAAATACACCAATAATTCCATGATATTCAATATTATTGCTTAAATGAGAAACACAGCACATTGTTTAATGCACCAGAAAAATTTTCAAGGTAAAAAACCTTCATTTAAAAAGGTTTCTTAATTCATCAAGAGCCCTGAGCATCTGTTCATCTTAAGTTGATATTCATTCCTTGCATGAAGAGTCCACACTTTTCCAAAAAGACATATGTGTGACTTAATGTCCTCATGTATGTCCTTGAAAAAGAAAATTCCCAGCTTTATTTTGCTGACTGTCCCCCTTGTGTATGAACAATGCTAGTTAACAGCTTGCCAGGTTTCCTTTGTGCCTGCTGCCCTGCATTACGTAACCATGAAATGACTGGTTTCATAAAGTGTATGTAAAGATGGACGACGTGTCTTTACTCTCTGTCCTTATCCAGAAAAGAAGCTGAAATACCCCAGATATGAATAGATAGACAGACAGACAGATAGATAGATATGCTGCCATCTTGTCATTTGGAGCCAGAGTCTGCTCAGTATCAGAGTTTATGACCTATACTGCAGATAGCCACCAGAGGGCGATCAAGACTCTTTAGCTTCATTTTCAGGCTCCACATGTTGTCCATGTTTATATACATTCTGTGATTGGTTTCAGTTGCTATAACTGCTGTAATTAAAGCTGTGTCTCTGGTGTCATTTAGGAAGCAGGAGAGTGGTGATGGCATGAGGAGTATGGACCTGCCCTTGGTGGGAGAAGATGAGGCTCTCTCCTGATGCACAGGGTCCACACTCCACGACGCCCCACTGCGTGACACCCCTTTACTCACGGTTTTATACTGGCGGCCTACGTCTACATGTGTTTCCTGGTGGAGGTGGAGCAGACGCAGAGCAAAGAGAGAAACTGATGGATCTGTGGCCCTTTGATGACCATTTGTTAGTTCTCCATTTTCCGAGGCTTCGAGTTGGCGACGTGAGAGAGTCACATGGGAAAACTCCTACAGAGGATCCTCCTGAACATTGCACTTGTCTGCAGCTCTCGTCACCCAAACCAGCCTCCTCTTCTAACCCTGCATGCATGTATAGTGTGTGCATGCTTCATCTCAGGCTTCAACTGGACAGTTTTGTGTTTTAATTGTAGTTTAACTTGTGTTTCTCCTTGTCCTCACTTGATGATACTTTCAGGTAACGGCAGTGGATGATGGTTAATGATGAGGGATGGTTGTCTTCGCCATCACCTTGACCTGCTCTTCGTTGGAGCAGGTTTCTTGACGATGATTGTCTGGCTCGCTGTGCTTCAGAGCGGCAGTGCCCGAATTTTGTAAAATATTTCAGAGTGAATCATCTGGACAGTTTTCCCCCAAAAAATGAGAAAAAAAGGGCAGAGATAAAATGTTTACGTCACTGAATGCATGTGTTTACTTTCCCAATGCAACACGGTATAAGCTATTTCTGAACGTTGGCACGCACAGGACACTTGTTTGATGCAATTCTTTCTTATTTCAGTCTTACCACTGGCTCGTTATTTAATCTCATTTACTAAAATCAGTAGAAAGCTTTAAAAACAGGTGATATGATGCTTTATAAACAAGCAGATTCCTCATTACACTCAATAGCTTAGATTAAAAAGGGGATTTCCTTCTTTGCAAAGCTTTTGCTTCAGTGAGACTTTTCTAAAGTGAGCAGTTGATTAATTGTAGGTATTTGCTTGATATTTTTAAACTTGACAAAAACAGAATGTGTTGGTGCAAAATTATTCTGTAGACTTTAAGTTTGAACAGTAAATCTTTTCTCTGCAATTAATTGGACCAACATGCATGTGTTTGCAGTTTCACAAAATGTGTGGAGTGAAAAGAAAATCATGACTCTCCAACCTCACGTTCAAGTTGTTGTGTTTTGTATCGTAAGAATCATTGATTTTTATTTAAACACATTTTTTCAGGACACCAAAAAACTTTAATTCTATGTAATATTGTAAAGTGCAGTAACTTAAACAGACAAACCTTTAAACTATTTGTTCTTATTACATCACCGGAGCCGCTGCCGCATTTAAGTTTTAAGATGGAAGAGCATAGTGCAGCTGCAGGTGTTTTATGTACAAATCTATGCATATCTATAGAAGTGTTGAACTGTTATAAAGAAACTCTTCTCATCGTTGATTGAAGGACTTGGCCAGTCTGCAAATATTTCTAACTAAATATAAAATATTTTTATTTATTCTCATGATTTTCATTCTTGATCCCAAAGCAGTAAAATTAGCACATTTCCACATTTGCTCCTTGTGTTTCCTGTTTGTTTTTCTGGCACTAGTGTAAAAGTAGAGGTGAAGTCACTTGATGTTAACGTAGAAAAACGACACGATATTGTTTGTAACATTTAAACGCTTTCACACATGAATGAATTCAGCACATAAGGGACTTTGGATTTATGTTTTTTTTACCTTACTACTTGCATGTCACTCTGAACTGTACCAAGTGTATGTCTGTTGTATGACTAGTACTATGCATATGATGTGTCTTTCTCTGTATGGTGCAATAGTGCAGCTCTGGCAGGTTGTCACATGCAGTGTGCAAACTCACTGTTTGAATGATTCTCTACACTTTACAAATATTTAATTTGTGCTGCAAATCTGGATTTACGTTTTCTTTAAATTGCCAACCTGAACTTTTTGAAACACGAAACACATTTTATTTGTATGATAAACAATCACAGCTAAACAATATTTTAAAGCCTGTCGTTTACTCAGAGAATTAATTGCAGAATAGCCACAATTTATTATATACTTTGAAATACCACCTCATTCAGATACGCCTTTTACTCATAATTATACATTCTGACATACTGTACGTTATTGCAGATTAAGATTACGTTTTTAATTTGAGTAAAATAAGGCCAGTTTACCTCTGGTGGAAATATTTTCTGTCCATGACCAACCGTGCAAGCCACAAAAAAATGCAGTGTGATAAATATTTTACAATATTTAAACTTGTAGTTTGTTTCAATGCAGTTTTTTAAAAGCTACAGTAAGTGATTCACTTTTATTGTTCACATGGTTTTAAATTCTATAGTGTAATTAATTTTATTAAGAGCTCTGGGGGCTCTTTTGCCCCTGAATGCATGCCAACATACTAGCACACAACACTGTACTGTCATAGCATGTGAGGTCCTCGGCAACAAGACTGGACCTTTAAATATATTATTCTATTCATACTGTATCTTGATCATCATTTGAATAAAATATTATTGCCTTTGTAATGTTTGGGTCTGGATGTTATGTTATTGGGCTTTGTTTATGAGGTTCCACAAACACACCACCAGTGGGTGCTGTGCACCACAACATGTCTGAAGCTGTGTGATTCTCTGAATATCACATTTTGTTCTTTTTCTTTTACATGATGACGCATTCTCAACGTCTGCCATTGTTCTCCAGCAATACAACTGGAGCAGGATTCTTTAATACGATTGTGTTTGTGTGCTCTGCACATTGTTTTGAGAAGAAGTTGCTTGTTTGTAATAATTGTATGTCTGTTCAAGAGGAAATCTTTTGTTTGTGAATGTAGAGGATACTACCTGCAGTTTCTCTTATGGCCACTGGATGCTGCAGAAGTAATGATTCAATTTATTTACATGACATCTCATCTTAAAAGACTCATACCAGCCCTGTTAAAATGTAAAAAATATATTTTATTAATCAGTTTATACCAGTATGAAAATATCTGGTTTAAAAACTACTATCAAACACATAATGTCTAAATCTCCTGTAAAAGGTCTGTGAGCCTTTTTATAACGTACTGAAAAATCAGTGACTACATTTTTGTTAACGTTCATAAACATTATTTTGATTTAATTTAACCTTTATGGACTATATCATTTTTATATATAAGACTTTAACATCTCATCATTTGAGGTTCCACCTTGGAAAAAGTGTCACACTGACCTCTTGTGCTGATTCTCACTCACTGCAGAGCAGGTGCCCATAGGAGAAAACTGGCAGAATTTAAAATCAGGTTGAAATATTAAATGTTCATTTAGCTTCCGGCTTCAGTGAAGATGGTTTGAGGTGAAAGATTTATCTCAGGAGCTTTTGAAAAACCTCGAAACCACAGATGAATTCAACACACCACCCAGGTGCATTAGGGAAACATTTCAATGCTAAAATCTAAATCCAAAGAAAATGTATTTACACAGAAAATTGCTTTTAATTTTTGATATATTTCATTGTAAGAATGAAAAACTGTAGAAAATAGACTGACCTTAAAAAAGCATCATCTATTCTACAAGCAGCATGAACACAAACACATCAGCATGAAAAAGAATTCAAAGGGCAGGTTTGAAATTGGTCAAGTCTCCATGGATACAGCCAATCACAAATTGAGGCTCACTGCAGAATAATATAATATACAATCCACGATGTCGTGTGAGATTTAGTGCACATGCAGCTCAGAGGCGATTCCAGGTCCTGAACTGATGGTTTTCCCCCCACAGGGATACATGAGAGAGCCTGAAACCCAACATCAGCAGCTGAGAACTGCTGATTGTGACAGAACTGGAGCCTTCACGTGTCTCGCTTGTTTTATTGTTTACCTCCTATAAGCTGCCCGAGGTAAGAAAAGAACAAAAAAATGCACTTTAACAACACAACAAAGGGCTTGTTCAGCATTCTGTAACACCCCATGCTTAGATCTCCTCCTGGAAGTGAGGTGTTATAGTTCAGTGGTTTCCCTTTTCTCCATTAACCCACTTTTACCTTCTGCAAACTGTACATACACTCTCCCCAATTAAAGCTGCAAACTCTTGGCTCCTGAAGGAAAGTTTGAGAAATTCAAAACTAAATGAAGCTGCTGTCAATGCTGCACTTGGGAAGATTAAAGAACAATGTGAGAAATGCTGCAGAGAAAAGTGAGACAGAAGTCAAGAGCTTGACATCAGTCATACAAATCAAAGATGCATTTATGCAGATGGGATCTCAGGCTGGAAGCTGCTGCGGAATAGAAATGAACGACGTGAGTCACCATCACTGCCTGAAACGTTAAACTTTGTAGTGTGTTTGGAGCAGGAAGCAAGAAATCTCAGAAAACACCAAAGAAATTCAAAATTTCTTTATAAACTCAAAATTAAAGGGGAATGTCAAAGATGTTTAATCACTTTCAGAGAAGAAAAAACATAATGTATATATATTATTATATTATTATTAGTAGTAGTAGTAGTATTTTTTATATGTATTAGTATTATTACCTCAAAGGAAAATATTATGTGGAAAACTGGAAACAGAGCTGAGGCTAAGAGAAGCTCCACCCAGTTAATACCTCCAAATAACGTGACCCCTGCAGACACAGCAAATGCACCCCTCGTGATCAGGCGGGATATTTAAACGACCACTTCCGCATTTCCCGTTTGTCTGCTCTGGTTGCTGTGCGAACAAAGCTAGCTAACACATCTGGAAACACCGGTGGAAACTCCTCAACTTGACATTTAGCGTTAAGTAAGGAAGCTAACCTGTCGACAGCCACGTTGTTTCACTACAGGGAGTCTTTGTGAAGGAATACCAGAAGTACTGTGGACCCTGAACGCCACTTAAACCCTCAGCAGCAAATACACCTGCTAGCTAACCCTGCTAAGATGCTAACCAGGTAAGCACATGTGGGCTCAGTTGTTTGTTTGTTTACTTGTGTTGATCATTTCCTGCTTTTTTTTCTCCCGAGAACTTTTGGCTGTGCTTGATATTAGCATTTGTAATGATTTGTCGGGATTGTTTGTTCGGCCATGCTGCTTTCATGTTGCTCATTTCCATCGTGAAGATGTAGGAATATTCATGATCTGAGTATTTTGGAGTGTTATGGCCTGAATTAGCCCCCCCCCCCCCCCCCCCCCTGTGCTTGTTCCCTTTGATTTGAGAGGAAATGCATATTTAGATGAAGGCTCAATTATACATAATTGTCTGGTTAACTTCAAGCTTGCTTTCCACCTTAGTATCCAAACAGCTGATCAGTGTTGTGGTTATTTATTTCTGCATCTTCACTGAGCTGCACTAATCGAATGGCTTAAAGGGATTGTTCACCAAAAAATGAATGGCTTGTGCGGTGCCATCCAAGTGTCCACAAGCCCAGACATTCAAAATCAGCATAGTGGTGATTACATAATGACTGAATTTAAATGTTTTGGTGAACCACCCCTTTTAGCTACTGATGGTGCAAATACTGCTGCATCACACCACGTAGCTTTTCACAATAAAAGACTGTCTGCCTCATAACCAACATGTCTCAGGCAGATTGCTCTGTCTAGATATGTATGCATCTAGTATAATCCCCTCATTGTGGTTTGCAGAGTCCACAGAATAGTTGGCGTCAGACTGTTTCGCTTGTAGTTTCGGAGAGAAGAATTTAATTATCGTCACACTCCGGCACTACTGTGGTGTAAAGGGACTAGGTCAGAGCCCAGAAGCAGAAATATCAACTGTACTCATTGAATAGTACACTTACTCCTGTGAAATTTCACTTTCTACTTGTCATTAACATCCCACCAGGTGTCCTGTTTGCCTCGAGTGCTGTAGTAATATTCTTATCTCTGGTGGTACATCTGCTTTATGGAGACGATGAAGAACAATAGCATTTGGTTTTATTTTGCTTCATCGAAACGTTTTCAATCCTGATTTCCCGGCACTGCAAAAGTCTTTAGGAATTCATGTGGATAACATGAATGTGTGAGATATTTCTCCAGCACCAGTCTGGCTAAAAATGGTCACAGACGCTGACCCACTTCTCAAAACAAAATTGGCAACTGAATCAAATGGTAACAATCCTGGAGAAAACAATTCTACAGTTATTTCGTCAATTATTATCATTTATTAACCATTTCAAAAATGCCTCATTTTAGAGGAATGTTATGTCATTGTTCTCATTTTCTGAAAGGGGCTTTCATTCATGTCAGGTTTTTTGTAAACACGCTGCCCTTTTCATTTATCACCAACCATTTACCACAAAAGGACAACATACCATGTGTGACCAAACCTGAAGATAATGAGGTCAGTGAGAAAAATAAGAAAAGAGAAGAAGAGCAAATAATGACCTTTATAGCTTCTGCAATAATTTTCCAATATGAATTCTTACTAATGTGGTCTCTAATGTGAGATCACACAGGACTAGATTTTCCAGATTGGCTATTAAAGCTATAAAGTGACCGTCTTAATCTTTCCTCCATTTCCACTCACACCGTCTTTTAGTTTCAAACCCACCCTCGACACCAGCTCCAGCAGCTTACCGTGTATAGGACATGGCTCCTCGTGACCTTGTGCTGTGGCTATTGTGAGGTTCAACTTTTTGGTGACCGTGTTGTTTTCTCAAACCCGTTGACATTCCTGCGCTGCCAAAAGACCACTTTGGTGATGTGGGGAATTGTTTTCTTGGCACACTTTGGGCCCCTTATCAATACCAATCAATCAGTGTTTGGATGCAGCCTGAGTATTGTTGCTCTCAGTGGTCTCCCCCATTCCAAATCCTTAGTGGCGGATGTTTCCTACAGCACCATATTCATCAATGTTAAACCCGGCATGGCCTCCTCATACACTCTGCAAAGGTGCAATGCAGAGATGCTTTTTGACCTTGAAAGCCTCTGGAGAACGGCTTAAGATAAAATGGATGGGATAAAATTGGATAAAGGATAAAGCGGATTGCAGCTGAATATTAACTAATCGTGTGAGATGTTTGCAAACTCCATTTTGCATGTCTTAATTCCCCACTTTAATTTAAATGGAGGAGAGAGAAATGGAGATGGAGGTGAAATGCAGTGCACAGGAGGATGCAGAGTCACAGCAGATTATGGATAAAGACATTTCTGGGACAAGGAGATAAGGCACCTTAAAAGTTCCTCTTCAGTGTCAGGACTTTCTTATCTTTATTTTTGCATCCTAAGTTTCACCTGAGACAAAATGATAATAAAAAATACTGTTTTCGTACAGTATCCCTCTTTCTTTCTCCTCGTGTTTCCAGTTCATTTCTGGCGCTCAGGCTGAACTGAGAGTTTTGTTCTTACTCAAGCGCCAAGAAATCTGCATTTAACCACCTTTAGACTGTTTCTCTTCTTCATTTCAAACCAACCACCTTCCTCTCTTGTGCTATGGCTTTGCATAATCTCCATACAATATAAAGCTACTTATACAACAGCCTGTCAAGCTTTTCAATTTCAGTTCATTTTAAGGAAAAATGTTAACACACATGCATCCTATCAGAATTCCTTTTGTAGCTCTGCTGTGGCAATGTCATCTTCTGTGGTTTTACATGACAGGAAGTGTATTCATTGGACAGGAGCAGTTAGAGCAGTTTGATTGCAATGTGGGTGTTTAAAAAGACCATGCTAGTTGTCTGGTTTTATTAGCCGACATGACTTTACATCTCTTATGTTTGACGTGAGGAAGTATGCTGCGTTGTTCGGTTTAATCTCCAGTCATGTAACACAGAGTAGCGGTGATGGATGCCTGGGTGTGTGTAAGCAGGAACAATATTTTTTTTCTCTGAAGTCCTACCAAACTACAGGATTTCTGTCTCCATGGCTTTGATTTTTACACATTGTCATCAAACAAAAGTCAGGTATCAGAAATATAATCTCTACAGTTGAAAAGAAACAACTCTGATTGTAGACTACGCTGGAAGCCCCAAAATACTGGCCTTTGCCCCCACAGGCTAATTCTTAGTTCGATGGTAGGCTCGAGATTTTCTTTCAACTTGCTTTGCATAGTTAATCCAAAATCTATGGAAAAATTATTTCTACACAAAAGCTACACTTTTCTTGTCTTCTCCTTTATTTTACCAATATTTGAAACGGCAAATAAAGCAACATAGACTGAGGCATGTTTGCATCTTTTAATTAGATTTTGGGTGAAGAAGAAAACAACAAAGCTCTCTCAAACTCCTGAGTCAGGGTGCTCTTCACATCATGGGCATTTCAGCACAATCAATTTAAACAAAACTTTAATCGCCATCAATTTGTGAATAGGCCGCATGAGGTGTTCTTCTGTTTTCTATATGGCACAAGACGTTTCCTTTACAAGAAGTTCCTGAATTGACAGAATCCACCCAATCGCTGCTTTGCTTTAATTGACAAGGGATGATTTCTCTGATCAGAAAATCATGCCACTAAAAATGTTCCATTAAAACCCAGCAGCTGTTCAGGGCAACATCTTTGAGAATCTGGCAGCTTAACGCTTCTGCTGGAATTAAAATGGCTCAATGATGCGATGGCTTGTGTTGCATTTTAAATCTGTAGTGAAAACATGTAATGCGTGACTCAGGCTGAGAGAGAGCACTTGTCTGTGCCAGACAAACTGTAGGCCAGCGCTGCAATGTCAGAGAGAGGGCGAGAGCAAATGAAAACCAGAGTTCTGCTCGGAGAGAAATGGAGAAACACTCCAGTGAGACGTTCAACACAAATCAAATCTGCACCCAAAGCTTCAAATATTAAAACATCCACACAAATAATGACAAATGCCAAGTACTTACCACACACAGATGGAGAATACCTCTGACTGCATGTATTGGAATTTGTTTGTGTGTGTGTTCATGTTAGAGCTGGGACCACTCTGTAAACTCTCTCCTGCGCTGACCAATAATTGATTAGTAATTCCAGCGATTCTATGGGGCCTTTAGGAGCTGTTGTTGTTTGGGGTTGTACACTGCTGTGATTGTCTGAGCAGTGAGTTGTGGTGTGACCGAGCAAAGTCATATTGGATCAGAAAATAACACCTGGAATGTTCTGAGAAAAAGCAGAAAAACAAATCCTCTCAAGTAAATGCTTTTCTATTAGTTTCAGCAAAAACTATGGGCCTGTAAAAACTGGAATATTTCTAAAATCACAAACCTCAGTTTCATATTTAAGAGAAACAAGCCTTCATCAGGGTTTTTTATTTAAATGTGATGGGTTACATTTCTCAGTAGGATCATCTAATTGAATGCCTTTGAGGATCCTGCAACTGTTTGAAACCAGTGATCTTGCAAAAAAGTCACTGTACGCAGTTTTACTGCGTACAGTGCGTAAACTTCAACTCCTGTCTTCTGTCACTTGATCATGTCCTGCCCCTTTTTAGCATCACAGTCTGTTCACTGCACCTTTGACGTGAGCCGACCAGGTTTGATCAGTTGTGCCTTTAAGGTTTGGTTGAACAATGCATCGCAAAGTCTACTTTGTCTTATGGTTGATTTAAAAAGGTAAAACAAGGGTGTATTTTCTGTGCTTAGAGTCTCTGTGAAATGTAAAAAAAAAAACGTGCTCATTTTTTACGCTTGCCTGAGGTGGTTTTTGCCCGTTTCAAAAAAGGGGTAATGTGTGAAAACACCTTTCTACGAATAAGATCTCACATAGCAAACATTTAACTCACATGGTAGTTCAGAGGTTTCTGCTTTAAAGGGAGAAAAAGGAGGTGGAAGAGGAGGTGTTGTTTGAGGTTTCTGACATTAAGGAATAGTGACAACTTGCCCAATTAAAAACTTTTCCTTCAGCCCTTTCTCAATGTTTTTCTTGTACATGGTTATAGGAAATAGTTTAGTTCTACAGTGTTAGCGGTGTTCAAACAACAACTTTTGGATCTGATTGGTGACCTTTAATTCTTCTTTTCTGTTAATTACAGCATAGCCTATCAGCGTCTTCTGACAACACTACAGCGCCGAGTTTATTTACTTCATATTAGTTGTTTTTACAGCATTGGAAATGTTGAAATTCACTTGAATTATAGGAAATATGGGTACTGTGACTTCAGCGGCAGATGTGCACTTGTCTTGCATTTGATAATAGATTTTTTTTTAAATGATACTGTTGATGTTAAAAGTAAATTTTGTCATGTTTTTATTTCTTTAAATGTCTTTTTGTCCCAGCCCTAGTATTTGTATTCTTAATAGGTCTGAGAAAACGTTTTTCAGACGCAGACACACACTCAGCACATATTTTCTGGCCTTTTAACTAGCTGACACCTGGCAGGGGCAGCAGATGGCTGTTAACAGCTTAAACTTCTGGCAGATCTGTTTAATTCACAGAGCTCCGGCCCTCTGACTGGATCAGAGCCCAGGAGAGAGAGAGAGAGAGGGATGGCAGAAGCTCGTTTTTGACTGCCGCTAAGAGGAGCCAAAGAGTGTTTGGCAGAGGTGAGACCAGCTGACACTGTTGACAAGGACTGGCTTTGTGGCCTGAACCTTCCGCTAAGGAGCAGGAGGGATCATGAGAGCAACTCCTACACTACAGGGGCAGGAGCACTTGGATGGCTGTTACATCCCTCTTGACATCATGAATTATACTGTCAACTCGAATGCCATAGAAAGATAATTGTGTGGGGATGGAGTTGATGATGATTCTTTTTGCTTCAGCAGAACAGCAGATAGAGCAAACACACACAACATATCAGCATGTTTGTTTTTTTTTGTCTACATGGAAAACACACGCACACATACACACAAAATCTGCACGTTGTACTTTTCTGTCTTTTTTTTCTTTTCTTTTAAACAAAAAATAAAGCTCAATTCCTCAAACGAAAGATGTTTTCTAGAGAGATAATACATTCGTCCCAAGCGATGGAGATGAAGATTACAATATCTTGATAGAATAGACAAACAGATTAATTACTTCATGGCTAAAACCTGAGTTATTCCAAAGTATTTCCTTATGAAACTGCACAACAATGCACATCAAAAATAAATGATGCATCATTATTCTCGTATAGAGGATTATTTGCATGACTAAAGCTATGCTAATATATTCAATGTTTTATATACACACATCGGCATGTGGGTTATTCATGTATATGTATGTCTCCAGATTATCTGAGAGGGCCAGTCGAAACACAGAACTGTATTATGACAGAATGACTTTCAGCAATTCTTCTTGAAGCACTTAGGCCTCAAAAAGTACAATAGAGGTGTGATGAAAATGATCTTTTGTACACATTTGAATTTTTGATTCTCCTCTTGCGTTTACTCAAAGCAGAGAGAGTTGATATGGGAGTTCAGTCCTCTGCTTTTTCCTCATTTTTTCTTTTGTTTGTATAGTCTCTGCCCATTTTTGTCTGTCTTTGACTCTGGAGGAGATGAAGAACAGAGGCATTCTAAAGTTTATCTCCAGCCTCCCTCTCCATCCTCTCCCAGCTCTGTCTGGGATGAAAGCAGGTGTGTGACTGGTTTATATCGAGCTGATGGGTGGAGCACAACACGTGGAGCGATGTTCAGTCAATTGATCCGTTTTTTTTTAACAGGTTCCTCGTGGCACTGCTGGGGGGGGGCTGCACCTGTTATCCTGGGGTCTTCGTCACAAAAACTCCTCATACTCCAAGAGTTTGGAGTGCTGGCGTGTCTTCCAGAGGCGGTAGAGGCGGAAGTCAAAGTACATCTCAATCATCTCTTTGCCTTGATTGGTAAATGAGGACAGGAAAAGTTTGAATTATGCTTTTAGGAAGCAGAAAAACATTGTTAGCTAAGAGCAATATGTGGGCAGGATTTTATGATTCTAATATACCCACAAAAACACAGCACACACAACAAAACCGGGCTCTAATGCAGGTGATCGGACCTCGACTAACTTCGAGCTTGACCCATGGGGAGCAAGGATCAAAATGTCTCTGCTCCTGCTTTCCAACCCCCATCATTTGTTCTATTATTTTGTGTTAACATACTGTATATTGACCAGTGTAAATAGCTTTTCCTCATTGTTTTACTATTACTGCATATGTAGTGTAATGTTGTCTGTTTGATAGAGTACTGGCAGGCGACATAGTTATAGAAGAGTTCAGGAAAGGAGTGAAAACATGTCTGTGGAAAACCTCTGATGAAAGTGAAGCACTGCAGAGGAGGATTCTGGGTGGACCATAAGCGTGCTTTAGTTATAAAGTGTTGACCAGAGTGTACAGTATGTCCCTACTCCCAGCTGGTAGGAGGAGAGGAGTGGGTTTAAGGTAGTGCAGATTAAAGAGACTGTACTTTCTCCTTTGTGGTGGGTTTGGCACAAAGTGTGACGTATATACTGACTTGAATTGCATCCAAGTGAGTGTATAAGAACAGAATGAACATATTTGAAATGAGAAGAAAAAGTCCTAGATTAATTCAATCAATCAAGAGTAAATTCCTCACTGCAGAGGTTTGCGCTGGACATATGGTGTTTGTTTTCGTCATTTCATAGGCGTGCATGCGTCCTTGTGACCTCCATGTTTGAGTGTGTTTGCATGTTCGCTCCAACCCACCCTGAGCAGACAGCTCCAACGGTGACTCGAACTCGACAGAATAAGGCCTCATCAGATTCTTCAGTTTCTGGAACAGCTGTTGGGCCGAGATAAGAAAGCAAAGTCCAATTAATCCTACTGCACTTGGATATCCTCGCAGCGGGGGGGCTGCAGACACAACAGGCTCATGAATACACAAATGTAGAAACAGAGGCAGGAATGGCAATGAAGCTGGCTCATTACCGCCAAAGAGAATGCACATTCTTCCTATTTAGGAGGACAGGTGAAGACATTAGAGGAGGTGCACATGTTTTCTGCCTCGCTCCATATGACCTCTTTGCACTTGCATGAAACAATGCAAAACATCTTGCTCTTTTGACAAGTTAAAACAATCTTGCTCGGGGAATTACAGGAAAAGAAACGAATAATATAAGTACACAAGTCTACAAAATATACATCTTGTCTGTTTTTTGACATCGTGATCTGTAAAAGTACTAACTGGCATCCTGCATTTGTAGTCCTGTAAGTGTTTTTATTTTCTCATACCACAAAACATCAAGAACTAAATTCAAGCTAATACAAGATTAAGTCGTAAAATAATTGGTTGGTTAGTAAATTCATTAATCAAAAATGTCAATTATTTGTCGGTTCCCGCTTCTAAAATGATTTTTTTTCTTTAGTATTATATCATAGTAGATGATTTCGGGCAAAAGGCATTTGAAAAAAAAATCACTTTGAGCTCCAGGACCGTGTGACAGGCATTTTCAGACAAACCCAATTGAAAGGAAAAAAAACAGGGGCATTACTTAACTGTGAAAATGATCATTAATTTGAGCTGTAATGACATAATCACTGTTTGATTTCAGCTTTGCAGTGACTAGGTTTTCCTTCCATTGTCTCTCCTGCAGTGACTGATGTGTTGCGTTGCACATTAAAAACTGAAGCTCACTGATTTCTTGCTTTGATTTCGTCATGAGGGATCTCTGTACCTCCCTGTCAGGAAAAATCAAAACCCAAATTCACCTTTGTTTGTCATTTGATGTTAAACTAGGGGTGGTAGAGAAAAAGCAGCTTTCATTTCTTGTGTTTGCAGTCCTTTGAAAGAAGATAAAAGAAGATGGCGAGTTGCCAGGTACGTCTGTAACGCAGGGAGAGCTGCAGGCTAATAACAAATCTCAAATAATGTGATAATAACACTGTAGACTTCTTTCTGTCCCGGGTGGCTTCATATAAGCTCTCAGTGGCTGCTGTCTTGCTGCCAAGACTTATTCGGATTTGTTGCTGACGAAACTAAAAAGGTGCTTGAAAGTCTCTGGATGGAAACTGGGCTGCGCTGCCTCTCTGACCTGCTCACCTGCTGTTCTCCATCACCCGGCCTTGTTTCCATTTTTCAGCATCCAAGCTGTGTTTCAGAAGAACTAAAACATTTCAATATTTAAGTGCAGTACTCCTGTGTGCAACCTTTTTGTCCTCATTTCAGTTTTAACAGTCCATTCCAGTAATCACAGAGCAGCACCAACATTGTTATGCTGCTGAGCTTGTTTTTCTGATAACTAAGATCCAGACATCTGATGACTAAGATCCCTCATCCGGGTAAAGGTTATATACTTATGAGGCTATAAAAAGTGGTGGTGACGTGACTTGAAACTGTGAAGTGTGCTGCAAATGTTTTAATGTCCCTCCATCCGGCGGACAGCCAGCGTTTATTGATAACTGGCCGTGATTCACGAACAGAAGGAGATATTATGACCTAATTTCCTGCAACTTACGTTTATCAGCAGCGTACACCCATGAGGTGGAAGTTCTACTTTTATCAGCCAGTTTTATTTTAACCTTATCACGTTCATGAATGGAAATCCTCTAATAGCCCAAACTGAGAAATGCAATAAGTTCTCATTTAATGATAGACGCATTACAATGATATTAAATAGGGAATTAACATGACAAAATCAGCTCCTGTTTTGCATTGCAAATGAGCTCATTTGTGATATTAGCAGAGTGTTTTTATTAACCATGCATTAACTATTATGATTTTACTTTTCAAACAGAGAGGGGGTGGTTTCATTTATCTCTCTGATGATTTCAGCCCACCCCAGTGCGGCTGCAGGCTCATGTCAATATTTATAAGCTTAAATATACATTTTATTGCATAATATCTGGATCGAAGGGCCCCCAGGCACAACTGTACCTTTAGTATGCATGATATGAATGCGCATTAGTGTGTTGAAGCTTGAGACACTCTGTATGTATGGCTTGTTTTCAAATTTGCATTTAGGAAAGTGTGTGAAGCTTTTGCTGATTAATTGAAGACCTGTATGTCCCTGTTGTCATATGCTGGTGATGATGTGTTTGATTGTTTGGCGGAGGATATAAAAAGCCAAAAAAATTGTGAATCCGTGTCCACGTGCTAGTGGTGAGTGGAGAACGACTTTGTTGTTTCCCAGAAGAGGTTCAACAACGTCAGTGTCATTAACATATCCACATCATGTGTTGTGACGAGTGTGAAAATATCACTCTGGACCATAGACTCTATCTAAAGATGGACGATATGACAGCTCCTCAAAAGTGAAGCCACAAAGTTTAGAATGCCCCCTAGTGACAGCAGCAGACTGACTTGCGATCGGTTGGTCGAGCACGCATTTCGGCAGGACCTCACTAACACAGCTCTATGCCCCGATTCCTGCTGCGCCAGACTCTGGGTCTAAATGATTTCATCGCTGCAAGATGGCAGCTTTCGTGTCCTGGATATTTTGGCTTCCTTTCTGGATAGTGAGAGAAGGAGGGGACATTTTGTCCATGCATTCATTTTTAACAACCCTTGAAAAAATGCAAAACACACTAATTTTGTTGCTTTTGATCCAAGCTTTCTTGAAATGACTGCAATTGTGTCTGTCTGAAGGGGAGGAGATATCACTGATGTGCAGTCTGTTCTGCAGACTGTCCCATCAGCCTCGGAGAGATGCACTTTATATAACATAAGCATTTTGGCAGACATGACTGGAACCGACAGTTGTGTCATACAAACCCTGTGTCTTTGTGTGTCTGCCAGCTTGTGTTTGTTTTGATTTAAAAAAAATTTTTCTGTATGTGGCTGTGTAGCTTTACTATTTCCTCATGCCAAGTATATAGAGGTGCAGCATCACTCAACATGTGTGCCCTGCAGCTACATACAGCAACAATATTACTCAGAGAGAGATAATGGTCACAGGTGGAAGAAGGAGAAAACCTGGAGGAGTGTGTGCTGATTATCAATCAAATAGACGCAGTGAGCGTAGATATGAGAGCAGAGGGCAGCCAACAATGAAACGAGGACAAAGAGAGGCAGAGACAAAAATGGTGGGAGCATGAATTTAGTGTAAAGATGAGATAGGGAACCAAAACGCAATAAATCATCCAGACTATGTGGAACATAAAGCTTAAATGATGTTGTTGTTGAGTCGAATATCAGGCCTAACAAACCACACAGCCTTATAACATCAATCCACTCACAATACTGTTTTTGACAGTCCTACACCCTGTGATTCTCAGAAAACAGGATCCTTCTCCAGGACACACATACAGTAAATATTACTTGTGCCATACGCAGCAACATAGATTTACATGTATGGACAATCAAAATGGCAACATTACAGATATTTTGTGTAGTCATTGATTGTATTTATGTTCTTGTATTTATTCTGCTAGAGCTGTAAACACAGCGAGCATGTGTGTTACTGAAAATGAGATGGTTGCTCAGCCTTTTATGTGTCAACAGCAATTTCTTCCGTCTTTGGAAACAGTCTTATTTCTGCTGCTTCACAGTGGTCCTGACATGTATTTACAAGTTTGCAGCAGTTAAGTTTGAATGGGCACACAGTTTATTTTGTACTCTTGGACTATGTATTTTCCCTTGTGGTGTATATATTAGTAGTGTTGCTTTCCTACTGTTGATGTGCTTTTAATGAGCGTCAAGAGTCCTCAGGATGAGTGCAGCAAAAAGTGTGCAGTGTGCCAAGGTGGTTCAGATAAACTTGTTTCTGGTGCCTCTGCTGTGCCTTGTTTTGGTGGCAAGCTTACGTTACCACTGATAGCGTAAGTCGTAAGTAAACACTTATGACTCCAGCAGAAATGAGTTTTTGTGTTGCTTGTTAATAGATATTGGAAAAAGTTCTGTTAATGTGTGTACAGAACGTTTTGTGCAATAATGTGTACATACCTTTTCTCCATTGGGGTTGCCCAGGACATAGCATCCCATTATGTGGATGAGGTTGGGCTCTGGGTTGACTTTACTCATGAAGCGACTGAGTCTTTTCCAGAATCTGAACAAAGACAGAAGGCTACACTCAACATGGGCCATTTCTTTGGATTGGCAATTCCCATTTTTCTGCGTCAAGCACACTGCATCACTGTTATTCAGTTTTCTTAATCCAGCACCAATATTTGTTTTTTCTTCTCTGAATATCACCCCTTCTTCCAGCTTTTACATTGTTATGTTATTAATATATTATTATTATTATTATTATTATTATTGATGAAATAAAAGTCTCAGTGAAAATAATATAAATATAAGAAAATATAAGGGGTATTTAATAACATGGGGCTGTAGATGACGAACTAATGGTTAAACAGAGATGAACTCAGCAGTTACTCACTGGCTCATGTCCTCCTCCTTTTCCACCTTAGCGAATGTTGCCACTTTGTTCTTCAGTAAATACAGATGACCGGGACCTCCCTGAGAAACACACACACGAGTAAAGCACTTGAGAGAATTCTATATGAAGTAATAACGCCACATATCCCCAATAAAGCAAATTCTGCCAGGAGCACAATCATATTTTTTTAACCTTTGTCTCCTTGTTTCTCACCTGACAAAAGATGAGCATCCTCCAGAACTTGCTTCCTCTCCTGTAAGCTGTGAGTTTCTTCTCGATTTCCTCTGAGAGAAGGAGAGAGGAAATTTGGATTGATGAGGGAGAGAGAGAGGCAGAACACAAAAGAAATCCCTGGAGGCCAAGTTCAAGTACAGGTGTAATAATAGACGGCAGAGACATAAACAGAAGATGTAGTTTATATTAAATTCAACAGTGTGTACTTTAGGCAGCAAGAAATGTCACATCACAATAAAATGGCTCCGTGAAAGACATGCAGTCAAATGGAAAGTTGAAATGTAAATTATTCATTTACATCCTTTCAGTTACTCTGTGCGAGTTTTGTTCCGTGCAGAGTTGAGTTCATCGTCTTTGACCTTCTACTGTTCATTTTCAGCCGGCAGAAACCAATTTTTAAAAACAGTCGTTGTGCAGGATTTAATCAGGTAGAAAATCAACAGACCGTATTAACCAGATCTCAGCAATTTTTTCTTTTTTCTTGTGATTAGATTGCAGGTAAGGTTTAGCCTCAAGCTGTTTTTCTGACCTTTTACACCTGGAGTATGATTCAGAGTTCAGATTCCACTCCTCAGGCAAACTGAACCACGGATCAGGTTCATAATTTAAGGCAACTGATTTTCTATTCATAGTTCTGCTTTCATCCTTCATCCTCTTTTATACAACGAATTACAAATTTTGTGTATGTATGGTTCCATTTTTTTAATATTAAATAATGTGTCTACTATTTACCAGTTCATCTAAAGTTTTCTTTATGACACAATTTCCATCAGATGGACATAAGTGTGCATTCAATTACTGCCTCAACAAAGATGGCAGTTATTACAGTTTTGATATTTGATATTTTTAACTTTTTTTTCCACAAGTGTTTGTTTGTTAGTTAGCAGGATAACGCTTTAAAAAACCCACTTAGCTTTTCCACTTTCTTTAACATTGTGAAATAAATCAATCACAGTTGAAAATGCAGATATCGACAAACATGGAGACACTCACCCAAAATATCATCGAACGTTGCATGTTCATGGTCCTGAAAAAAGGCATTCACATAAAACGTGAATATTTAAAATGAATACACAGAAACCTACACTACAATACGGACAATGCAGTACGAAGACCACAGTATAAATTACTTGGTATGTCCATATATGACCCTGAGACAGAGTTATCATGTATGTACGTCAGTCAGTGCAGCTTATCTATGTTTCATGGTGTCGGACTCACATAGAGGATGGGGATGATGGAGGGGTCATCCCTGCGGATTATAGTGGGAACGTACTCCGCCTTGGGGACCTTAGATGAGATCAGCTAAAGGTGAAGGAGAAATGGAAGAGGCAGAGAAAAGATTTGTTGAGTGGGATGTGAGGAAAATGAGGGAAAGAGGGTGGAACAATAAAGGATGGAGGAGTTTCAGGTAAACGAAGGAGGAAAGGAGAAAAGAACAAACACTATCACATCCGCATGCCTACAGGGGAAATTGCAGCTGTGTATAATATGCACCGTGGAATGGTAGATAACACCTTTGATTTCAGGGAATGACCTGAATATCAAGTGTTTTATCAGTGCGAAGAGTTGGTCTATTAAAGCTGAGACCAGTCGTCAATATGCAATCATTTTCTGAATTTACTTAAAGAGGAAGATGTTGTGTTCTTCTCTGTAATATGTGTAAAACAACACTAAAGTAAGGCTAACACTTATTTATTGTGAACCACAGATGTGACATGACTGCTCCCCATAAGTCATGTCGAATCATCTTGATTGCCCCCTAGTGGCTGGCTGCATTACAGGTCATAAACCCTTTCTCCTCATGGGCCATGCACAAAAATGTAAAAAGTCAAAATACATGTCGAATATTTTTTCTAAGGGATGTGTACACATTTCTGATAAATGTCGTATTAATTAGTTATTCGATTCTATAAAAACGGGGTTAAACGTCATGATTGACAGCTGAGACAGACCCGGGATTGGTCGAGCATCACAATCTTGGCTTCCTACCATGATTTTGGGAGGTATGAAATCATCTCCCTCACAGGCGAGCCGCTCCATCTCTCTCTCCTCCTCCCAGTCTGTAGTGTCGTCAAGGCCTCCTTCATCCAGGGTGCCACAGGAGGTCTGGAGGTCTCCGCCTGGAAGAGAATGTTACACACCGGTGAGGGAAAATGGCTTGAGATAATAGTGTGTTGGGATTGGAGTGGGAGGTGAGAAAGGTGACACAGAGAGAGAAAATGGAGGGAGTGAAGGGAGGATGTGTTCAGGAAGTGGAGAAAGGCGAGAGTGGAGGAGAGGAAAAACAGATGGAGCCATTAATAATGGTGGTGACATAAGAAAATGACAGATGGAAGAAGAAAAAGCAAGCAGCTGGCAGAGGGGGAAGAAAGTGACTGATAGTGAGAGATTTTAGGCTTGAACTAATAAGGAACAGAGGTCGGCTGTTCAGAGGAGAAAGTGCTATTTAGTATCAAGTCATGCTTCTCTGATGTGCAGTCATAATGTATATGACACACTAAAGGTAACAGAGTTAACTGAATGATACCTGTGATCAAATAAATCAGCATTAAAAACAATGCTTATCACGATGAAGGTTATAATTGTCCCAACCTACACTGATCATTTATAAACGTCACTGTGAATGGTGAGCCGTGTCTGTCGTCTTTGTACGGACTCTGATACAAAATGGCTTCAACAGCCGCAGCCTTAAATGTCAAATGATGAATCAACTCTTTACAACTGAGAAAATGTTAAAGGAAAGCAATGTCCGTCTGTAATGACTCAGCTAGTATGAGCATTTCATAGACAATATTGTCATGCTGATATGAAAACATATATTTTATGCAGTAAATAGTGCAGAAAGGATGTGATTATTCATAATAATGTCTTTACATGTAGTTGTTTATCTTTAGAATCATTGCAAAATGTTTTTTTTATACATAGGATGATATTTTTGATAGCAAAACGTTTTTTGCCCTCCAATTTTGGTATTGGAATCAAAAATCCAGTTGGGCTCCACAATGACATGGAACTATTAAGCTTCATTTATATCATATCTCAAAAAATAAATAGTGGCCAATATGTCATGCACGTTTAAACTCTCTATGTTTTCTATTTTAAAGACATAGGTGAACATTCTAATAAAACTACAACTGCATGTTCCCTGGGGAGAATGGAAAAGTAGAATTGAAGAAGAACAGCAGGGGAAATGATAAACAAATGAAATGAATGGCACGCCTCTGGAGAACAACACCTTTCCCCAGGAAAGAGGGAGAGGCATCAACATCACCATTAGTCTGTTATCAACAGTTAATTTATTCTCCATCACACTCTGATACACAGAAACACTGAAGATGAAAGTGCAGAAAAAACATAAAAACACCAACTCAGACATTGACATGGACAAACACATGCAAACAAACAGTGTGTGTTCGAAGCCTTTTAAAAACAGAGATGCACAAGACACCAGGTCCTCACATTAACGTCTGTACCAGCTCTCTCTCACACACACACACACCAGTTTGGAAGACATACTCACAGAGAGATAGAGAGCATCACAAAGTTGAAGAAAGACCCACGGTCATAGGGAGACAGATGGACAGGGTCAGAGTCAACAGCAGAGACGGTCAGTTTGTGTGTGTGAGGTTGTGTTTCATGTTAGTTGGTCTTGATGTGTCAAAGCCAGGAACTGAGCTGGAAAACTGTGAAGCTGAAAGGTCACCTCTACATAACAGTGAAGTCGACAGGACATACAGTACAGTTTTCTGTGATATCGTCCGTGCTGGAGGGCATGTGCCTGTGCAGGCTTCAGATAAAATGGAAAACATTATGAAAAGTTGCTTTTCAATTAACTAATTACCTTTTGAAAAAGGCTGATTACCAGTCTTGGGTCTTGTGAACAGTCATTCCAGTTAAATTGGCAACATTACAATTTAGTTATCAAACAGCTCTACAAAGATATCTACTAGTCCCCATTCTCTTATTACTAATGACTTCATGTATACAAATCTAGAAGTTGATAATTAATTGCATTTTTTTTCTCTTTTAACAAAGTGTGTGGTTTAATATATCCTCATGTAATCTTACACATAATACTAAAAAAACAACAGAATTAAAATCTAAATAAATGATCTGGTATCTGCTTAAAACCAAGTTCAGGTCAAAAGAGGAAATGGTGCATCACTGGTTTATATTTTCATTATGAGAAGTTATGCAACAGCCTGATTTCGGCTTTACTCTAAGACTAATGCTCATAAAGGTGTTGATTACGAGAGCCTGTTTATGGCTGCCAAATGCTGCTAAGTGGCTTTCAGCTCCTTATGAGCCACATATAAATTAATGAATGACACTGAGTGAGCACAAAGCAAACTTAAGCTATAATGAATCTGCCTGTCAAAATGTGAGTGCACACAGGGACACAGCAGTAATTTATCACCACACTGTGCAATGTTCAAAATGTGATCTCACAGTTCTTGCTACGGCTGCTTTCACAGGTTATTATCACATGAGAAGATATAATACATTTGATAGATCTTTATCAGGACAGTTTTTTCTTATACACAGTTCAGGTGATATTGAGTTTACATTGGATTCACATTTGGAGGTAGTGAGGAGATATTTAACAGTTCAGGTCTTACAGGTCCAGGTGCAAACCTAAAACCTCTTCATGTTCACAAGGTCGCCCCCTGGCAGGCTCTCAAAACCTCTATAAACTTCTGCTTGAATCTGTCCCTGGATGTTTTTCGTGTGTGTGCGTGTGTGTGCGTGTGTGTGCGTGCGTGCGTGTCTGTGTGTGTGTGTGTGTGTGTGTGTACATGCATGTGCGTGACTCTGTGTCAACTCACTGTCTCTGGGTTCATTTGGAGAGTCAGTCTTGACAGGGGTGGGGTCACTCCAGGAGCGGCTGAAACTCTTCGATCTACGCTCAGCGAATGCTAGTGCAGGCGGGGGAGAGATGGTCACACACATACTTTCTCTCACACACACAGACGTACTCAGAATAACAAGCCCGCAAACTGGCTGTTTCCTCCATTCACTCACCAACTAAACCACAGAAGGGTGCAAATGCGGATGCAGCTACGAGTACACAAAGAGTACATACAGGCCATCCCCTCTCTACTCAGACGCACAAATACCTTCATATAGAAACTGTCCAACAAACACACACATATACAAAATGCTAACACAAGTTTCTTCTATGAAACATTCTGCTGCTCGTTCGTCTCTGTGTGATCTTCCACACAGATTTAAAGAACTGTTCTTGATTCTCGGAGCTACAACTCGTTGATAAAATCAGCTCTGCTTTGAACAGTAATCGCTTTGCTTTGAATATTTTTAGATTACTTGAAAGTGTTCGACACGGTTGATCAACAGTGTCCCTAAAGGCACCCCTTTTTTTTGCCCTCTGTCGTTTCCAGGCTGCTGTATCCTCAAGAACTTCCCTCTGTTCATTTTGCTGCTGATACCAACTTGTTCTTTTCAAGTACAAGCTTCTTTTAGGACATTTTTAGATTTCATGTTTTTTTATTCATTTGACTTCAGCAACAGCCTTGCCACCAAATTCTGTGACCATGAGGAGAACAACAGTCCAGCCAAAGCTATGCATAAATAAGAGAGGGCAAGTCTGAGCTGTGAAAACATTTAGTGCAAAAATCTGCTATGGCACAACATTTGCATCAATAGAGGCTCTTCAGGGTTCTGTTGGGCCTTGACTCTTCGCCTGACTTAACAAGTGAAGTTGTGTTTTTAAATTGAAAATAATTTGATAATGATCCTGTCTATTTGCCAGACTTTTACAGACCTGACCATGAGCCACTTTTACAGAGATTCATTTTCATTTCGACTTTTTTTTCAAAATTTCACAAAGTCAATGATTTTCACGTCAAAAGTCAAGTACTTGCAAACCAATGGCCAAATCACTTTGAAAGAACAAATGAGAAATATGCGTGTGTTGCTTTTATGTTCTAAAAGTTCTGTTCCAAAGCTACAAATTAAAAATAACCCAAGTTCACTGGACAGACTAACAGATGACAGACCAGTCACATACAACAATCACATGTCCAGTGAATCTATATAAACTGTATAATAATAAGAAACTAAAGATTCTGTTCTCTGCTGCTGTCATGAAGACTTTCAGTGACGTTCACACAGACTCACACTCCCATCATTACCCATCATCACTTTCCTTTCTGCCTTAAAAACAAATCATTCAGCGTCCTTGTCTTGGCTGAAAATGCAACAGGAAAAGACCAACTACACACATTCATACACTACACACATGCACACACACACACACACATGCACACACTCATATTTCTGGCTTACAAAACACACTGATAAACATGTAATCCTCAAGGAAACGCAACAAAGTGTCCCACAGTCCCAGCAAAGCAGCAGCGCTCTGTGCCATGCAAAACACACCAAAGACCAGGAAGGAATGAAGAAATAGAATAAACACAGATGATGGTGGGGTGAACAACATCACAGTCAGATGTAGCAAACACACACACAGAAACATCTGACTCACTCTGTGCTTTAATCCTTCTGCTGCCCACCATCCGAAGATGCTTCCGGAAGTTCCTGTGCGCAGGGAAATGAAAGCGGAGGAGGGATAACCGAGGACCAGGGAAGAACCAAAATGTAAAGAAGAGGAAAGAGGGAGGGGGTGGGAGGGAGATGACAAAGCAAGACGAGACAAAAAGAGAGGAGTGTCAAGCTTCTATTTTCAAAAGACGTTATTAAAAAAAGAACATTTTAGTTAAATATACACATTTCCACCTCAACGTGAGTGGAAAATACTGGTCACAGGAGCAGTGTGGGTGTAATGTACCACTTTTTAAAGATATCTTTTCATTGGCTTTTATAGATTCATGTAACAAGAGCCGAAGGAAAACCCTCCTCAGTTGAAGGTCATGATCTGAGAACACCCACATCAGAGTTTATTTTGTCAAACTGGTGCGTGGAATTTCTGTATATGTTTCTTTACTTTTCCAAGCAGATGAGCTGTTTGGTACTTGATGGTGTGTAGTCAACACGGGTGTTATTAGTCGAAGTTCAACCCTGATTGGTGACATTTCATTCTTGAGACTGATACTAGTAACAATATCACTTTTGATAAGGATCCCTCCAATTAGACAACACTAAATCATCTGGTACATTATCAGCCAATAACAATGTTCATCCAAAAATGATTATTTTATTTCATTCTACATTCTTTATGCACAGACCCTATCTTTGTTTAAATCAATTTCAGATATTAAAAATATCTTGACTCCAACATTTCAGTGAAGCTAATTATCAGCAAATTAAAAATATTTGTATTCATCAGAAAACCCAGACTGATGGAACTCATGGACTCATGAACTTGATGGATCAAATTATCAAAGACCAAAATGTGGCGGTAACATGAGTTTGCAACATTTTCTGTTTTAAGCTTTAATAACTTTGTCGTCGCTCAATATCAACCATATCACAAAACCATGCTTTTGTATTGTGAGTAATTAGACATAAAGGCTTTGTATAATTGTATCTTCCAACTGAACTCAATTTAGTGTCTTAATACCAACAAGGCAGGAGGGCTTTTTAGTTTTTTTCAGTGTGACTTGCTGCCTAATCCTGACATGATGTTCTATGCAAGAGTCCCAGATAAACATCCTTTTATCTCTCAGGCCTCCCTCCCATGTCACATCTGCACACATCTGTGGTACACCAACATGATTAATGATCCCTGCATGTAGTGTGTGTGTGTGTGTTTGAGATGCATAGATCCATGTTTATCTGTTGGGAGAGAACCAAAATAAAAATAGCACATAAACATAAAATGAGAAAAAAAAAAGTATTTGAACCTCTTTGTCCTTGATTTACCTCTCAAACTAACATGGACCATCAGAAAACTGCTAATTTTACTAGCAAAACGAATCGCTTCATGCTTAAAAAGGAGCAAATAGGAGCGAGAGATAAGCGACATCTCTGATGCTTAATCTGTGCTTTGATAAAGAGATCTTAAACACACTCACACACTGAGTCAGACGGAGCTTTCACCCCGAGTGTCCACAGATGAAAGTTGTGGGGAGACGGTTAATGAGATCAAGATAAAGAGAGGAAACGTGAAAGAAACCGTGTCCACCTTCACCTCAAACTGAAGACAATCTGACAGGCCCACCCCCCCCTTTCAACTTTCTGTAACTAATTCCCATCCCTTTTTTTTTTTTTGCTTTTCACATTTTCACATTTTATCCTATTATTATTATTATTATTATTAATAGCACATTTACCTCCTACTCCTGTTCCCTGTGCTATTTATGCTATGGGCCTTTTTACTATAATAAAGTTTGACACAAGGTACACTTCCCCTTAAGTTAATAATAAAACAAATACTACAGTTTTAAAAGTGATTTTTACAGACCACATTGTTTATTTTACTCTTTATATGTGATGTTTCCTCTTTTCCATTTTGTCTCTTTTCCATATCTCTGTCCTGGTAAGCAAGTCACTGATGAATGTATTTATAGAAAATAACAGTAAGAGGAACTGCATGAACAGCAACAACTAGAATCAGGGATCAGTCAGTACCTGTAGAAACACAGACTTCCTAAAAAGTCAACCAGGCTGGTGATAGAAAACAATGTAGTGTCATAAGATATACATTTTCTTAATGGTTTTGGTGACTACAAGATTTTTCCAGTTGATTTTGGTGCAATGAGGCACTGCTGCTCTTAGAAGTTTGCTGTTTTTCCCACAAATGTTCAAATCAGTGATTTTGACACAGAGCCTCAATGAGTTTGACACTGCAGATGGATGACACTGAGATGTCAGAGGACTTGAGATGTACTGCACAGTGTCACATTCACCATCTGCCCCTGTGTGTCAGGGCATCTGGGTCTGAGTGGGATCTGAACTTGTCATTGATGTCACAACTCTGTCATTAGTGTTACAGAATCTCACTCTGTCAAATGTCATTTTGCAACACAACTTTCAAAACTTTGTACAAAACATTCATACAGATTGGGTGCAAATTATCAACCAGTATGAGGATATTTATGTTTTAAACAACCAATACAGTATGTGCCCATTGACCTCCACCAAGGAAGTTATGCTAATCTTTGTTGATTTATTGGTTTGTAAAAATCTCCTAAAACAGATTTGCACCAAATTTAGTGAAATGATGGGGCCTATTAAACCTTGGTGCGGATTTAGGAGCAGATCCAAGATCTTTTTCCCATTTCTTTAACTATGTTTTGTGAAAAATAAACCATTTATCAGACCCCTTCCTATTTTTTCTTTATACCTCTACTATTTGAGCCGAACAACCCTGGGTAGGATTGTTCGGCCTTTGGCGGAGATATACGCTCCACTGAGTGCCATTCTAGTTGATCTTTTCAATTTTGTCAAGGAATAAAAATCCAATTCACTGTGGCTGGCAGAACAAATTTTGCCCACATTGGGGCACTGTAGCAGGGCAACCAATATGCAGATCCTTTTTGGTCCTAATGACAGCCGCTGACGTCCTCGGACCTTCAAGTGCCGCATTCGGACTCTCTGGTTTAGTAAGATTAGACACGCCTGTAAATGAGTGACAATGGAGCTGTAGCCAGAAACTGGCTCAGAAAACCAGCACTCGAGCAAAACACAGCCTGGCAGGGGACGCTCCGTACCTCTGGATGACTTCAGCCGAATCCTGCTCCCTCTCTCTCCTTTTTCTCTGAACAAATCCCCGGAAAGCCCTGCCAGGACGTGGCACAGTATTAAAGGGATGAGAGAGGGAGGATGCTAGCGTAGCGAGGGGTAGGGCAGTGCGGGGAGGCTGATGCCAGGCCTTTTAGCTGCAGGGTTTGTTGGGCTGTGAAGGGGTGGCTGTTGAAGGTAGGCAGCGGCTAGATTTGACTATAAACACCAGAGAGGCAAATCACATCACCAGCTTAAATCATCTTTTCTGTTCACATCTTTCAATAGAAACACTGATCCTGTGATCTAATGCAGCTTCTTAGTTGTATTTCTCAAAGGGATAGTTCCAATTTGGGAATTTTATATTTCTTCATACTTTCCCAGAGTCCCCCATGGATGCTTGATTTATATATCCTCATGTTCAACCTTAAATATGTTGAGTTTTGAGCTTACGCCAGCAGCTGGAGGTCTGTGGGCTTAATTAGCAGCTCCACTCAATAAAATGCTTATTCTCCAACACTGGGTCTTATACATCTGATTCACAGCATGGTGTTAAGATCTTGTGGATGCATTTTGTACGGTAATGCTATAATCCTCTTGCAAAGGCAGAGAAATAGTCGTAGAAGCATTTGAACCATCCATTGTGAACCTTGGAGAATGATCTGGTAATTTGGAACTGGAAAGTGATTCCTCAAGGTTCACACTGGGCTTCCATGTGTCAGAGTACCATCACAGTGTGAAATGCACCACTTTCAAATGTGTGGTTATGTCTTCAACGGATTAATTTCAATTGACCAGCGATTGTGTGAGCTGACAATCCTGTGAAGCCGGTTAACAATTGTTCATAGCAGACACCATGCTAATTATGGTTTGATGTGATGACAACAAGAACAAATATTCCCAGATTCATAATTATAATAATCCCATAATTATTGTCAAGATCTTTTATTTTGTGCAAGTCGGCAATGGTCAGAGCAGCGTAGGTTAGCTGGGTTTAGTTAGCCATGGTGCAGTTGGGGCGGGGAATGTGCAGAATGAAACGTCAAGGCTTGGCTCACTATTGTTAGTATTCATCTGATTACTCAATGAACTCCTCTCCAAGGCTAAACACAGATGTTATTAGTGCATATTTGTCTTTTTTTAGGTTTTATCAGACCAAGTATGTACATGGCTGAAAACTGGCTGCATTGATTTCTGGTGAAATAGATTTACCAGAAGGCATCAAGGATCACATGTTGGCACTATAAATACTTGTTCTTAACAAATCCCTCCAGAGCCAGTTGCCACAGTCGATGCCAAACATGGCTAAAGTCAGCCAGCATAGATTCAGTGATAATTAGTGATGTCTGTGAAGAGGGATTACAGCGCAAACACAACAGCCACAAAAATCTTAAATGTCCAAACTCTAATTAATGCTGTGTCCTGTGTGTGTCTGTGTGCACCAAAGTGATTGGGCGGATGTGAGCTGACAGGGTTGAGGTCAGCCTGCAGTTAGACGGTCATCTTTCCTGTCTTGATCTTGGCAGACTGTCATAGCCACAGTGTATTTCTCTGGACTTCCTCCCTGCTCTTTCATCAAAATGCTAAAACTCAATCATCCCCCTTTTGGCTGTTTTTCATTATTATTTGTGCTGAGTAGGCGTTTACCTGACAATCCGTAATGTTTAAACAAAACATGATTCTCGAAAAACATATTATTTAACACAGGTTTTTCCACACCAATGATAGTGGAAGACTCACAGCCTATAAAACTCACTTAATCTGTCCTTTACCCAGCTCAAGGATGAAGGTTAAATGGTAGCCATTAAGTTAGGGAATAGCAGTTAAGGACAAGAGAAAAGCAAGGTAAAAAAAAAAAAAAAGAAATAGAAAGCAAGCTGGGAATAATACTCACGATATCCTGTTTGACGGTCCCAAGAATAACAAGAGAGCGAGAGGAGAGGAAGAAAAAATGCAGTTTAGGCAACAGTGTGAAATGAGTCCAAGAAACAGAACTGGGAGGTAATGAGATAAAAAACAAAAAGAGTGTGACATTATTTAACCCTCATGAGTAACAAGGTTCAGTCTGAACTACGTATAGGTCTCAATATGTGAAGTTAAAACTCTTGTGGAATCAAATTATCATATTAATGACTTCACCACATTGTATTTGCCATCCACGTAGTGTTAGGTGATCTGAAGGCATCGGGTCATAATCATATCCACAAGCACTTGTTTTTCTTGGGGTTTTTTTTGCTTGTTTTAGCCCATGAAATACAAAATGTGTGAACATCCTTGACATTTTTATGGTACACATTTTTTGGGTTTAATTACTAATTATGAAATAATTGATTACTGTATAAAACCATTTTGGGGAAAATCAAATCTTAAAGTTGTGACAATGATGTAATACTGAAAATTTGAGTGTCGAATGCACCTTGAGTCCACCAACTCGATAATGTAACTTTAGCCCCAGAAAATAGAGACCATGATGGACTGTCCTGTCTGGAGGCTTATTTTAAAGCTGAGTGAACTGAAGAATCAATGTCATGCTGGCAGGAAGGAAGTCAATCTGAGAGGACGTAGAAAATTGTTGGAGCTGGTGTAAAGTATGCAATTTAAAGTTAATGATCTAAAACATGCAAAAAGACAGGTAAGGTCCATTAACTTTGTAAACACATCAGTCTGCAGAGTGTTCAGACACTGCGTGCCTTTACATATGTTTGTGTACATGTGATTTTGAAAACACTCACGCCTGCATGGTCGTCGTGGCTGTTTGAAAGGAGAACATGTTTTCCTTGGGGAACCAGTTAGTGTCTTCTGCAATCAAAGAGAGAAATGATGATACTGATGTTGAGTGGAAAAAAGGAAAGAAAAATTGGCTGCATTTGGCAAATGTTGTCATTAATACATTAGAAATATGGAAGCACAAAACTAGTGACGGCACCAGCACTTCACAGTCCACCACTCCACAAATGGAGAGAGGGAGACACACAGGAAGAGACAGCAGAGGAGAGAGACGGGGAGACGGAGAGTCAGAACTACAGACCACCACGTCACATCCAACATCAAGCCCTCAATCCCAAACCAGACCTGAGAGGATATAGATTTGAAAAAGTATCTCGAAACAAAAAAAATGCAATACTAGCTCACCTTGAATGTGTTTAATGTGTGATTGAGGTTATTTTACTTACATTTAAAAGTAAAGCAACTTAAAATGAAAAATAAATTAGACTTAATTATTCCTTACTAAATGTGGACTAGAGGTTTAAATAGGTTCCCTTTCCACTAAAGGGGCCTCAAAATAAAAAAAGCCTTGAGTTAATACTTATTCAGAATCAAACCATCACAAATGGGAAGGTGAGATTAAATGGATCCTTCATGTTTCTTTATAAAACAGTTGTCAGTAAGATCTCGTTGCCCTTAACCATGTTAATCATAGACTTTATATAAAGATGGAAGAAAAGGCAGCTCCTCAAAAGTGAAGCTAAATCATCTGGATCATCCCTCTGTGCAGTAAACATCATACCCCCCGCCTCCTCCATGTAAGCAGATGGAACATAGACCAAAGTAAAATGTCAATACAAATGAAATTCTCTCAAAGAAGATTTTTGTTCAGATGCTCATTTCTCTGGTAAGTTTGGTTTTAATAATTTAATGGTTATTTGATGCTATAAAAATTGGCTGAAAGTTCATGATTGATTGTTGAGACCGACTCAGGATTAGTCAGTCCAATATATCAGCAGGATCTCGATACCGCAGCTCCACACCATGACCACTACTGCGCTGACTCTGGCTCCAAATGTCATCAAAATCACAAAGATTGCAAAATTTGTATCCAAGATATTTTGGCCTCAGTTTTGTCTTTTGGAAGAAGTGGAGACCTGTCATCCATCTTTATTTACAGTCTATGCTGATCACAATGAGTATTTTCCTCCAAATGATTAAAATATAGTCGAATACTATTTCATCTCTGGTCTGATATCAAACGCACCAATCCTGGCCACAGGGCCTCATGATCAGCCCCGCTCCCCCCTCCCAGCCCTGTTTGGATTTCAGTGCCTCTCCCTTCCTCTGTGTCGTCCACCCTCTCACCTCTCTCCAGCCCAGTCACCCGGTCCACACTCCACATCCGCTCTAGGCGTCTGTGATGCTTGCCTGCCTCTCGGGGCGCACTCTCCAGGTCCAGGGAGCCCTGGCTCCGTGATGGGACGCCGCTGCACGAGTCACAGGCCAGCCCGCTACACTCTGCCTCCCCTTTTCCACCCTCACCCCAGCTGCGGATGTTGTGGGCGCTGACAGATGTCTGCAGCGGGGGTTGTGACAGGTGATGGTGGTGGTGGGACCGGTGGGAAGGCTGCTGCTGGTTGCTACTGCTGCTTCCACTCGCCCCGCTGCTGGATGGCGTGTTGGTGCCTGCGACGGCATGGTGGTGGATCCCGTGGTGATGGTTGCTGTGGTGATGGTTGCTGTGGTGGTGGCTACTACCACAGCTGCTAGTGCCACGGCTGCTGCCAGCGTGGTGGTACTGTGTCGGAGACGAAGAGGTGGAGGAAGGGGACGTGGAGTGCTGGATCAAGCCACCTCTGGATCCCAGCCCACCACTCCCCGTCTTCTCCTTCAGGACGTCCAGTTCTAGGCTCTCCTTGCTGCCCCGGCCGCTGCTCATCAGCATACCGTGCTGGGTAGTGATGGTGTACACGCGGGCAGGCTGCAGGGTGCACTCGACACACTTCAGCTGGTCTTCCTCGGCCGAGAAGCTGCGCTCAAGGGACAGCCGTGCTGGGTTGGTAGAAATGGTGATGGAGGGAGGAGGTGGCTGGAACAGGCCCAGTGGCTGTTTCACCAGGCTGGGCTCAGGGTTGTCCTCACAGCCCTTGGTGGTGTTGGCGCAGGGATGGAGATGGTTGTTGTTGTTGGGGCCACTCGTGTCACTCTGTGACTCTGGGTCAGGACCCACCAAGGTTTCACACAGAAGATGAGCTAGAAGGTTGGAAAACGAAAGACAAACATGAGCGTCAGAGGAATAAACCAAGATGAAGGAGAAGACAAGTTGAGGATGACAGAGGATACTATCATCATCTTTCTGCAGTGATCAGCCATTGTAGTACACACTAATGTGCCCTGCCTGACATTTCAGCAGAGGATAAGGTAAAGCAGGTGAAAGAAGGATTAAAGACCACAAATGAATATGCAGAGCAGCAGAGAGGGATGGACAAATGGCATGATGGCAGAGACGCTGACCTGATCCGTTTCGGTTTTCAGAGTGTGTGTGGGACAGGTTCTCTCCAAATGCTCGCGCTGCTCTGTGGGGACACACACATGACACACACATAAAGACATTAATTCACGGGTGGAGAGGAGGGGTGAGTGAGAGAGGAGAGAAGAAAGAAGGGCAAGGGAATTGTAAATTATAAACCCCTAATTGCTTTCTTTGTAGACTTGTGCCACCCACAGATTAAGATGCAGCTGTTTTATCTCCACACTTCAGGCGGCCACAGACCGAGAGACGGACAGAGTCGGAGACAGCAGGAGGATATAGAGAGAGGGATTGTTTTAGGTTGACTTAATTTGTAAGTATGACCTCTGTTTGCATTGGCGGATGTAATTGCCTCCAGCGGACCATAAGTACGTTTGATTATTTTTCTTGTTTCACCCATACACAGAATGTATGTGTGGATGCATTCCCTATTTATTTGTATCAAGAAAAATACTGGTGAAAAGTTTATGCTTGTAAAATATCAAACCTCAATTACATTTCTTTGTCATAAGGTTGGCTGAAATTCCTGCTCCCCAAAAGTCAAGCCAAAGCATCTCAATCACCACCTGGCAGCTGGCTGCAATATAGGTCATAAATCCTGCCTCCTCCATGTTAATAGATGGGAAATAAAATTCTAGATGGTTTCAGTAATTTTAGGTATATTTTAACACTGATGTATGTTCAAATGTTCACACATCATTATATCACATCTTTATATCATCTTTATATACAGTCAGTGGGTCTCACAAAGAACGACAACATCTCAGGAATCCTTTATCAGCTGATCATTATATATCAGCAAAAGACATTTTCAGTTCCTCACATAGGAATCGGCATCAGCCCACAAAAGTCCATTTCAGTCAGGCTTTTCTCTAAAGACACCCATTCAGCCTTTATATAGAACTTAATATCACTGAGGGCTTGTCTTTAAATAGAATGGCCCCAGGTCCTGCAGTTGAATGATATTTACCTCTTAATGTTGCTCTCGTCAGCGTGCGACAGGATTGAATTAGGGGCAAAGAGAGAAGGGGTAAGAGAGAGACAGATAACTGATGGAGATGTGCTTTTGATGTCAATCTGGGTCCTAACTGAGGAGAGGAAATGTGATACGGCAATGACTTCTGGGTATAACGACTCATGATAGTAATTAAGAATAAGAGAGGAGAGGAAATGAGAAAATGTGAGTAACTCTAATTCTTTATGCGATTAATATGAATAATCGTTACTATAGCAATGACCATTGTCATTGGTTGTCATTTCCCCAACTGAATTAAAGAGACTGGGCCCTAACGACTATTTTAACAGAGCAGCTTTTATCCATTATTCAACAACTAACTCCTGTATTTACTTGTAATTTGGCATTACAGGATGCATACTGTGCAAACTGACATAAACGCAGAGATTTCAGTATATTGCTAAAGATCTTCATGAAAACTCACACTCGTTAGCATCAGTGAGTTGCTTCTGTTTTTAAACACCTGGTGAAATCACTACTTTCACTGTACTCAGAAAAATAGCCTCTGCTCTTAGTGGTTATGTTTTCCCTAATGTAGTCGATGTCAGAGGTGACTGCTGATGCGCACACACACACACACACACACACACACACACACACACACACACACACACACACACACACACACAGATAAGAAAGAGAGAGTGTTAAAGCCACATGTATACAGAAGAATCTCCTGTATACAGGGGGGAATCTGTGGGTGTACGCCTCCTCCCTCGCAGCTCTGTCAATTATTAAAGCCTGTCCAAAGCAGCAGGCATATTGACACAAGCAGTCTTTCTGTCTGTCTCCCACAGACACACACACACACATACACCTCAATGGTGCTATGATGTACCACCTTTCCTTTCTTACACTTTTTTTCTTATTTATTCGTTTTTAGTTCCGATGCACCAGAAAGCAGAGTTTACCTACAGGACATTCTAAAGCTATGATTGAGACATGTTTGACCTGAGCATGTCCTATTAATGAAACGATAAACGTTGCTCCTCAAGTTAACCTGATGAAAATATGCTCCATTGACTTGAGGTCGTCTACCTCTGGGCGTTCATTCATCCTCCTCAAAATGTAGGTTGTAGTGGAGCGTCTACAACGCCAACACTGAGGCTATAGTGGACCCCTATTTCAATGCATTTTGAGACAGGAAATGGAGTTTGCCTTTCACAAACAGCAGGAGAATGTCCAGGTCAGACATGTTCAATGTTGGGGTGAGGGGTGGCGCTTGGGTAGAGCGCGCAGGAGAATTTCAGGAAAACGTTCACACTTCAGTGCATTTCTAAAAGTAGCTACTAAAAAGACAAAAATCAAAAGCAATGATCATAACATAACAAATTTTATGTCTTTGTAACTGCACTGTGTGAGATACATCATGCGACAGTTTCCTGTCTGTCTCATGCCCACTCACTGTGAACTGTTAAATTAAAAGCTGCAGGCGAGAAGCTGTACACCTTAGAATCCTCATCATGTGCTTTTACTATGTCCGCAGCAGCGAGGGAAACCACTTGTGCCGTCTGCAGCATGAAATCAGATCACAGTTGCTCACAATGTGTTAAAAATAGGAAGAAAATTGATTAACTTAAAACGAAATCAATTTATTTGGCTGCACTGCCCAGAGATAAAGCTATTGCTGATCTTGCTGTAACCACGACTGTTGCCAGATAAACAAGGACTGAAATTACAACTTCAACACTTTGATAATGTTATGTGATCTACAGTTTTGTGCATATCCAAACAAATCTGATCAAATTTGCACAAACCACTTGATGATGAATTGAGAGGAGACTGTCAAGTGGCTCTCAGACCCCTTGAGGGTGTGGGGATCCAGGGAATTTGCTCACTGTGGTCAGTTGTCAGCCTTGTGCATATGGCTGTGTTCTGTGGAAGTGTAACATATTCATTAACTCACACTAATGACCATGCTCTTTAATGCAGACACGTATTACCCTAATGAAGTTTGTGCCTCAGTTCTTATTTGCTACGTTAGAACTGCAAACATAATCAGTAACACTTTAAATTACAGAACATCCTTGGGTAAAACTGAAAACTTGCTGCATGAAAATCAGGTTTGCCAGAGCTTTTTACGTGCATTTAATTTTTGGGGGGCAACAGTTAGAAATTCACACGTCTCTGTGACTCCTCCGTTTTTCACTCCTGATGCTCAGGACCTCAGTCAAAGGGAACCAGACTCCCTCAGAGTTTTTTGGGGGGGTTTTATTGAGGTCTAAGAGGCTCTGCACGTGCCGCTGCAACATCATCCAGCTCCCTTCACTATACTTCTAAAAATAGCTCAGCACACATGTCACTGCGATTCTGGTATACTGCATCTTCTCTCTTTAAATCCTTGTGCTGGTGCATGTGAGCCTCTGTACATTTTCCAAGGGCAAAAAAAAGAAAGGACATAATTTTAAAAAACTGAAAATTAATCTTTATCTTTGCATTTAGCAAGTAAGAATCCCAGTTAAGGACAGTAGTGATAGATGCAGTCTGTGCTCTAATCAGCAGGTGTCCCTCAGACATTATCATTATGTCCTGCTGTTTTATTATTCAACAGGATGGCCACTCTGGTTAGAATCACCAAACAATGTTGCGAGAGACTTGCGTCATCCATTATACATGAGTTGGAAACCCATAGAGCAAAATACATCTCAATCCATCCGCTAAACTGAACCCGTCCCCCCCTGCTGTGCTCTCATGTTACTGCGCCCACTCCATATACATGATATGTGAGCACATCAGGGAGACACAGGTGGCGAGAGGGGAAGAGATACTCTTCAAGCGCAGGTGAAAATGAAGAGGGGGAGCTGTGTGCATACACAGGCAGATTTGAAATTGGTGCATGCTCTCAGACATGTGACAGGGGGTTTGGGGAAAAAGGGGAGGAGGGGAGTGTCAGAGGAAGGGAGATGGGATTGCAGCAGAGAGAGGGAGTGTAAGGGAGGGGAAAAATGGGGCATATTAAAAATGAAAAGAGGAGTAAACTTGAGGAAACAGGCAGAGACAGCGCAGTGGAGAAAATGAGGGAGGAACAAACAAAACTGACGGCACTTTCAGTTTCCTCCTCAGGGCGAATCAACCCTTGAAAGTCAACTCAACTTTAAAATCCTCATTTAACCCCTTAAAAGGCTCATTGAGTGTGATATGGACACTATGCAAACTGCAGTTTAATGCCTCTGGAGGTTGCTGTTGATTAAAATTTGATGTTACCGTTACTTTAGAGTGGGACAGTTTCAGCACACGAGTCAAACAGGAGCAGGAAGGATGGTGCAGGATCAAGTTCAGTCCTGAAATTAAGATCAGATGAAATAAGATATTTAGATAGAGGAAGTTTCTTAATCCCAGTTCGGCCGTGGCCTCTCTGTGTGGCGTTGCTGGATGATTGGTAAAGATAACGGATGGATAGTGATGTAGAGGCAGAGGAGATTGATACTGTGAGAGTGAAATCTTAAACCTTTCAGTCTGGACCTGACAAGATCATTACACTGATTTTGCATGTTTCCCCCAATGAATATTCTATTGATGATGTTTTACAGATTCCAAAGTCTCTTTAGTTGCTTTTATGCTTTACAGTCATGGAACTTTATAAAATAAATAAATAAATATATATATATATATATGTATTTTTTTTTAACTAGATGTGATTGATCTGGAATCAACACTGAACCTTGGTTTATGAGTCCAAGAGCTCAGAGAAAATGAGATGGAAATTTGAACATGTACAATTTTTCGAGTGGTGTGATTGAAAGCTCCAGAACCGCTACTAAATGGACTTTAGGATGAGATTGATTTTCAATCTTTCACATCATTTCATTTCCATATATTCAGTGACTTATAGTGTATTGTTAAAACTAATATGTTGTGTGCATGAGCTTGGTGGAAATGAGATTTGGCAACAAATCAAACACAAACATTTTCCACACTTTCACAGCATTATAGGTATAACATACATCACATTATTTTACTATGGGGTCTTAATCACATTTCCAATATTGGAATATTTCATATTCATGTGATTTTTCGTAGTAAAGTGCAAGTATTAAATGCAAGCAAAGACATTCCTCAAATCTATGTTTAGTTTGTCCTTTGTCTTACGGGTTAAATGTCCTGACAGTATCCTTGGTGGCTGCAATGCTTTTCAGCTGCCAAGACAAACGTCTTGAACACATGTGGGAATACTGGAAAAAATTCTCGATCTCAAATACAAAAAGTCCCCAAGTTGGTGTTGTTACCTCCACCATGGAGCTTACAGTATGTTTTTTCCCCTGTCCGATTGTTTGTCAGTAGAATAACACCAAAGCTCCTGAACGTGAGCCAAGAAAGAACCCATTAAATTCTGTGTAATTTGGTGCTACTTATTGGATCTTAAGGGAATCGTTGGGCCTTGGCACTGGTATGCTACCAGTCTAGTTTGTAATTGTAATTCATAAGCATTTCATGATGTGATGTCCATTTCAACATGATATTATTTATCAGTGCTTTTCAAAACCATTACCAGCCACTATTGGAAAAGTAAATTCTATAGGGATATCTGTAGAGCGATATCTCACTTGAAACATAAACATGCTGCTAATTAACAATTGATGAAATGACAAGGCTGCTGTAAGGTCCATTGTGTGGGACAGAACTAAATTCCAAAAGTAGCTCTAATCCTGTTATGTAAACTTTGAGTGGGTCTAATGTGACACCTGAAGCTTCTGTCTCCTGTCTGTGGTCATTTGTTTTGTTCCTTCCTGAGTGAACATGAGCCTTTGTCTGGGTCTACAGTTCAACCGATACCGCGGCGTACTTAGCATTTTCACAAGCTGAATGAGTCAGACACAATTACACACACTCCACTTGGTGAACACATTCTGCCACAAACTCCACTAAGCACTCTGCAGACGCAAAAAACGCTCCTCGAGGGCAGGAAGATGCACCTCAACTCTTTAAATGGATCCAGACAGAACAATGCAAAAGTATATACTTGATGGATGGGAACACTACAAAACTGTAAACAAGCTCTTTTTCCTTCTCTCTCTCATTCTGCTTATCAATGGATGTAGATGGTGAAATGCTACTTATTTCAGTGAAACTTCTCTGACTCTTTTTCTCTGATTGTCCTGTTTTTTTGAAGGGTGCTTTTACTCCCACATTTATGAATACCCATCGCTCAAGTCTTTTCTCCTGGTTAGGTTTGCTTTTACAGGTGCAAAATGTCCACCCACACTTGAATATGCACCAAGCAACCAAACCACGATTTTGCTAAAAGATAAAAACAAGCGACTTTGTTCTCTTCCAGGAGACTGGAGGGAAATTAAAGTAAATGGTGGATTATATTACTTACTTCTATTACAATTAGATAAATTGATCATCTGTAACACACTGTATGAACCTTACATTATGATCAATAGTTTATTTTTGTGTGTTTTATACTGGTGTCAAATTCATGGTAGGGCTGCACAATTCCAGAAAAAGAATGCCAATTTTCTTGCAAAGATTCTCTCCTGTTTTTTTTCTGGATTCATTTTGTTGTTTCTTCTCCTTAACACAACTCTTTTCTCACACTTATTCCCTGTTTTTCGGGTAAAGCCGCACAAATCCAATTATTTTGCCCATTTCTCTACCATCAGTTTATTAACTGACTTGTGTAAAGTTAATTATGGAGTAGCAAATATTTCAATGCATACAGTATTTCCATTATTGATCCATATCCAAGCATCTCCAGCCATTTCCCTGGATTCTGGTGCTGTTAAACCTCTCTTGACAGTATATCTTTAGCGGACAGGCAGCTCATGGCTGAAAACGGGCAATTGTTCCCCTGGCAGTGCTCCCACTGGTCTGAATGTCATCAGAGCGGATGTCTCCCTTGGTGTCTCTCCACCGTAAACAATAGGCTGCCAAGCAAAGAGATTCCTCACTCTGAACGCTCCTTAATCGAATCCTCCTCTCACATGGACTAATTGAATTGGGTTCCCTGCACACACAAACACACACAGAGGCGTATATAGATACAAAACTTCACACTGGAGTGATGACGACCTGTGGAGGGAACTGCGTTGAGGGCTGAGGGGACTTATGGAACGTTAATCGCAGTCTTGAAAGTGCAGTGCATTATGGGACATGTGGGAGCGAAGCATCTGATCAGGGAGCTGATTAAAATGTCAGTACAGTTGTGGCTCACCGCAGTGCCCCCTACCACATGCAGCGCTGAGTGGTGCAGCTGATTTAGACACACACACTAACACGACTCAGCACTCGTCAATATTGAAACTTGAATAATTTGCAGATCATTTGCTTTTGGGGGGGGACTTGTAACAGTCCATCCAGGACCAGCAGCCGACTACAATTGTCCTCAAGCTTGTTTCGGAGCCTTCAACTGTATCACATGATCTTCATCAACAAATCAGATAAGTTGGCACGGTTGCCCTCAAGCTGTGGAACAAGTGCTGAAAATACTGGAAAGTCTGAACATCTACATTTGTGAAACAACTGAGAAGTCTTGAGTTGAGATTGTTTTTTCAAGTGATAAATAAAGAGCAGAACAAATATGCACAATAGCAGACGGATAAACAATCAGATAACACTGCTGGAGTCCTAATCATTCCTCCGACTGTGAAATCTGCCTCATTCAGCATAAAATGAAACCGTCTGATTAAAGAACAGAGGAGGGAAGGAGATGGATACTGAACATATGACTAAAATATACTGTGTAGATTTATATAAATTGGTAAAGAGTGGAGAAAACTTAATAGGGAATGTGGCACTTTGATCTTGACTGAATCTAATCAGACAACAAAAAAACATTACGTAACAGCCTTTGACCCTTATGACTGAGTGACGGCAGGTTAATGACAAAGACAGTCGCACCTGTCGACTGTCCTGAATGAACTCAGGCGCGATATTTCATTTGCATCTGTCTGTAAGGACCAATGCTTTCATCTCTCACGCCATCTTTCACTGGCTGTTGTCCGATGCCCTTCAGCCAAACCGCAGCACAGCTCCAGCTGACAGCATGATCAAAGTGTGCGCTCACTCAGTGTCGCAGAGTACTGGTGTGTAAATTGGAGGTAATCTCTCCCTCTCTCTCACGCTCTTTTTTTTCTCCTCACTCTCAGTTGCTCGCTACTCCTCATGGCCGGCTGGAGGGGAGAGTGTGACCTGTTTCATAACCAGACATCCATAAACATAAGATGACATAGGTGCAGATTAACACCGGGCATGAGGAGTCTCCATAATGTTTTCTATATGTATTCCTATATGAACCTGCTCACCCGCACGTGTGGTGATGACACACGTCTGTTGGTGCTTTTCAAAATAAGACATACAGGGTTTTTCTGATACAACACCAGATATAGATTTGCATCATGAATGAGGTGTTTACCCAAAGGAACGCCAAAGATTATGTTAAAATGTAAAAAAAGAAAAAAAAAATCCATCCATCCATCATGTGTAGTTCTCATTCTTTTGAGGATGGTAGAAGAAACTGCAGCCAATCCCAGATGACATTGGATGAGAGGCGGGGTATATCCTGGACAGCCTCAGCCACAAACAACCATTTACACTCACATTCAAACCTACGGCCAATTAAGAGTCTCCATTCAACCTAATCCCAATCTGCATGGACTGTGGGAGGAAGCCAGAGTCCTCTGAGAAGATCCACAAAAACACATGGCGAACATGCAAACTCTGAACTCAACAGATGAAAAAATTTCCCTATTTTCACATTTGTAATGAAAATGTAAAAATTAATCCACATTGCCATTCAATTTGGTGCAGACATTCATGGTCCCATGAGGATGAACCCTATTGACTTTTACTGACTTCCTATTGCATCATTAGAAAGAGACATTTGTGGCTTCCAGAGTGATGTTTTCTGGTGAGCACATTCTTTGTCACTTCTTGATATGCACTGCACTTACTGGCTGTGAGATTCAATTAATGTGTAACACCCTCTATAGACCCTCTCTCTAAGACAGAGAGTAAAGTTATGAGGAATGATGAGTGAGTTGAGATTTACTCATGGAGAGTCAGGATGATTCTATAAAGGGGTATTTTACAGTTTGGGAATTCAAATTATAGGTTGAAATGAAGGCTTTTTAAAGTGTTTGTTACATTTTATGTTTGATATCTGTAATGGGGGAAGAAAACGAAGTCCACTGATGTGACATTTCAGCCAGAGCTGTAACATTTCAGATTCAGAGGATTCAGGGTCTAGGCTGTACTTCAGACAAACTGGAGAAGAGAGGAGCGAGCGTAATGAAATGGAGTGAGCAATTCAGTGCAACGCTGCCTGTGTGACTGTAGATACAGTATGTGTGTGTGTGTGAGAGAGGTTAAGAGAAGGAGACCACTTTTCGGAGCTCGCCTCCACATTCATGAGGTTGTGTGCAGGTGAAAAACAGATAAATATTGGATGCGATTCAGCTGCATTTTCTCATCTATGGGAGGCAAAGTTCATTCTGCCATTACCTCCCAAAATTAAACTCTGGATAATGTGTTTTTGAGCTCCTGTGCTTGTGTGTGAAAGAGAGAGGGATAAACAGACAATGGAGTACTCGTTTTTGTACCTCTGTAGGAACTTCTCCAGCATAAACACTGAACTTGTTTAGGACCAGTGGATCTCATGGGGACCAAAGTCTGGTCTGAATGATGCAAAACTTTAACCCCTGAGGTTCTGGTTAAGATTAATGGTAAAATGGGAATCGTGGTTAGGTATGAAGTGGTTAAGGTTTAGGAATAAGGTTTTGTTTAGAATTTAATAAAACTAGCTGCGCAATGCTCTGTGTGTGTGTGTGTGTGTGTGTGTGAGAGAGAGAGAGAAAGGAAGGGCGAGAGTTGGTCTGAAGGACAATATTTTTTTCTTCGTGTCTAAAATGGAACTACATGTGACATGTGAACTACATCTGACACAACTGCTGTAACACACACGTCTCCATGACTTCAGGGAACATTACAGATTTTATTTCCTGGAGACTTACACGGTTACAACTTGCCTAACCCTAATGCTAAACCTAAACCTGAGCCCAAACTTAACCTAAAAACATGTATTCACCTTAACATACAATGATTTACATTATGGGGACTTCCTTTTTGTTCCCATAAGGACAACAAGTCCCCATGTAAACATATTCAGGTCCCCACAACATGAGTAATACATGGACTACACACTCAGGATACCCTCTGTAGTCACTTTCTGTTTAGTATGGGCATCACATCCTCTTCTTGCTTTCAAGGTGGCACATTTGCACGCTGCTCTGCCTGCATACGAGGCTCACATACTGTATGGGCTGTGTAATGTAAGTAAATGTGACATGCATATAAAATGCAACACAACACACACACACTCAGAGAGAGAATGACGTAATAGCACATCAGCCCACATCTGTGGGTTTGGAATCTTTATACTCAAGTCAAGGTCATTCATTGACTGAACTGAATTCAAACACACAGGGGCTTTGCTGTGGAGCTGGGAAACGTTGATGCTCAGATCTGACTCTGAGGGGAAACAGCCTGTGTGCACTTCACCTCCAGACATGAGAACACACAGACACACGTGCTTTTCACCAAACTGCAGCTTCATCTCAGCCTCTTGCAGTCAGTGCATGCAGCCAGCAGCACAGGGTGGAGAGAGGGGTGTAGCTGCAAGTGCATTTATGCAGCTGCGTGCAGATGTGACCCTTTAAAGACATCAAAATCCATGCAGCCCATAAACCCTGAGTGTCTTATCAGAGTGAGTCGTTAACAGCTCTTAACGGGTTGGACTCCAGCCAAACAGTCTGAATACATGAGCAGCCCCTGTCCTCTGTGACTCCCCCAATAACTGACCGTGATAGGTGATCACTGCAAACGACCCAATCGATTACCGTGATTGATTCATTGACAGCTGGATCATTTGCCCTCCGGGGCGTGAAGCCGGCAGCCGCATCCCCCTGCGGGTCGATGCGTCCCGGACAGAAAAATCGTTTCTGTTTAAATTACTATAAAAACCAAAAACGGCAGGGTATTTATTTTGAAAACAGCCATTTCAGGTGATGCCAATGTGGGACAGTGAATGAGAGGTTCCAGTTGATCAGTGTGAGTCACAGCAACCCTCGCTTTGCCTCTGCATGACTTTCATTACACAATGATGCTCCATTCACAACAACAGTAAAAGCTCCGACGCGCCAGAGGCAAACATTCAGCCCCAGGAGAGGAAGGGGGATTGGGGGGGGATTATTTGGCCCCTCGGGTGGGCAACATGTGCTCACCACAGGTGCAGTTCAGAGGAAATAAAGTGGGATTGAAACACACATTCGCTCAGGACCACGGGATAAAGCGCAAAGATCCTCTGCGCATTGCAAAGACAGACTGGCTGCAGCCGGCATAACGCAGCGGTGTAATTCCCCAAAACACACACGTGCCCCTCGTCTTAACTCCACCTGTCTCCCACCTGGAGACTGAACCACCAGTCAAGACCCCCAGAAGCTTCTGGAACACATACACCAGAGAACCATGCGCCACACGCACTCACCTAACTTTTGCTGCCACGGAAGATATCGCATCGTTTCTCAAATTCTTCCTCTTGGACACGGCAGTTCCCATGCTGACATGGAACCGACGCAGGCAGGAAAACAGCTCATTCCAAAGGAGTCGGAGGAAGGAGGGATGAGACGATGAAAGACTGTGAAATGGGTGAGAGAGAGAAAAAAAAACGCTGCAAAAAGAGAAAGTTGAAGTGATGGGAAATCCAGGAGCAGGCACGTTACGCACGAGTCTGCAGAGCAAATGATGCAAAAAAAGGAAGAGGAGAGGACGTCAGCCTATCTCTCTCTTTTTCTCTCCCACTCTCTCTCTTTCTGAGTGTCTCTCTCTCCTGTGTGTGTCTGTGTCTCCGGATATGAGCAGTGTGTGGCTGAAAATACACAGACCTCTCTCTCTCTCTCATTGATGAGAAAATGCAATGGTAGAAGGATGGCTGCATCATCTTCATCATCATCTTCATCATCAGAGGAGGGGGCGTGTGTAGGTTAGGTATCTCAGGACACTGGTGGTGCCACTGAAACACTTGCTCTTCACCTCTTCCATTTTTGGACCATTAGCTGTGTCTTATTATCTTTATTCATCCATTACCCGGTGTTATGTAACTGGTCATTTTGGCAAAAACCACCCCCTCGCTCACTTACACTGAAAAGGAGACTCTCGTCCACAGCCAAGGACAATGGGAGCAGTGAGGTTGAGATGCTGCAGTGCTCACTTCAAACTGTGGCAGGACAAAAATGGCTTTAAGTGTGCTGGTTTTAATTTGATGTTTGAATGTTCTCAAGGTAAATTCTGTTATATTCAAACAGATTTTGTATTTCTTATTTGTGATCATCAACTTAAAACACCTTCAAGGAAATCTACTAAAATAATAATTGGTGTAGTGGGTCACAAAAAGGTTCCATGGTTCAGATCCAGGGCCTTTCTGTATGAAGTTTGCATGTTCTTCCCATGTTTACACGGGTTTGGGTTTTCTCCAGGTCCCAGCTTCCTTCCACAGTCCAATGACATGTAGATATAGGGTTAGGTTAATTGGAAACTCTAAATTGTCTGTGGTTGAATGTGAATGTAAATGGTTAATTGGCCCTGCGATACGCCGGAGACCTGGGTGTACCACACCTCTCGCCCAATATTGGCTGGGATTGGCTGCAGCTCTGAGACCCTCAAAGGATAATTGGTACAAACACAAATTCCTGCAATATTTAGAAAACATAATTATAGTAATGAAAAGTCCTTCATTTTACTTGAGTAGCGCTCAGTCATGGTTTGAGACACAAAGGCTGATAAGAGGAGACAATTTGGCCTAACTTTAAATAGAAAAAGTCATTTTATAATTTAAGTGTTTGTGTTAACTGTGAAAAATCAGCTTTATCTTATTAGTAAAGTAATGAGAGCTCAATAGGCCGAACCTGCAGTGATGGCAGTGTGATGCCCCACCTTGAGTTACGTCATCCCGCGTCGTGATACGAGAATGTGGGCGTTTGTATTGTGGTTTTGATCTTGGTTTCAGAATTGTTACACCTATGATGTGATGCACATATCATAGAAACAGACAGAAACTGAGGGCCGCAGACTCATCACCCAGTTCAGGCCGATCATCCGTCAAACCCCAAATCAATCAATCAATCAATCAATCTGTCCCTCCACCAGTCACATCACCTGCAGCTCGAGTGTGCAGGACGTCCTTGGGCTTTATATCTTTTGGTATGTGCATCTCCTGCATACACACACACACACACACAGGCACACACACACACCACAAACACTAAGACAAAGGGAATGAAAATCAATAAATAAAGCAAAGCACCGCTGGGCTGGTGTGAGCTGCTGTAGGCCATTAAGCAGTAAATAATTCCAGGCCAGGCCGAGGGAGTGTGTGGACTGACTGTAGATCAGAACAGGGGAGTGAGGGATGAATGAATTGGACAGAGGACAGGACCACGGAGCTCCTCGCATGAGAAAGATGATTGAAAGCGAGAGGATGAATGGAGGCATGAATGAGCAGCTGGAATCCCAAACAGACGAGGGGGCAGGTTGCAGATGAATGATGAACAAAAAGGGAGGTAAAAGGATGATTGAAAGATGAAGAAGAGATTTTCATTCTGTTAAATGAGCGCAGCTATTCGTCCACTATGAAGCAAACACACTGGGATACCACCGTGCTGAAAATAGCCTTTGCTGAAAAATAGGAAAGGAGCAACAGAATAGATGGGAGGCAGAGAAAATGGGAGGACAATAAAAAGACACGTGGAGCCATAAATCCACATCTGCCGTAGATATCCGTGTCTTCCCTGACCCTGACGAACACCATTTGATTGCTTGGAAGCAGATCGATATGTGAGTCTGCGATGGTTACAACAGCAGCCAAGTAGTCAAAGAGCAACTCTGAGGGAGAAGAATTAACACTCCGATCCCAAATCTGATTCTTCTTTAGGTAAAAATAATTCATTTCTTTTACAAGGGAAGTTCTATATATTCTCTATACCTGAAACATACTTATATTTATGTATCGGTATATTTAGTAAACTTTTACAGTCTCTTTTAATTCAGAAACATTCTAATTGTTTCATGTTTTACATGTTTAATGTTGAGTTTCTCACATTCATGGTCCCCAGACTTTTTTGCTCCCTTCACTTTCATTCAGTGTTGCAATGGGAGTTTTGGTTTTGAGGGATAATTCTCAAAAATGGGTTGTCATACAGTTATTTAATGTCCCCAGAGGATGAATCTTAATGACCTTTATGATCCTCTGACTTTTAATCTAGGCAGCAGGTCGGATTTTTCAATGATCCTGTAAAATATAAGCTTACTGGTCCCCAGAGGATGACTGCTAATGACTTTGGTGATCCAACCAATGTCTCAACAACTGAAATTTGGTTCATACATCCATGTTTCCCACAGAATTTGCTGGATGTAGCTTCATCAACAGATCAAATATAAATCATTCAATATGTTGGTGTTTAAAAAAGAACAATCAAGAAGATTGAAGACTCTTTGTCTTTTTAAGAATAAGACGTAAGCTATCGTGAATGTTGATGCTGCTTTTCCCACCGTTACCAGCAGTTTATAATTTCTGACTTTCATGAATCAAATAAAAACACTGAGACTTTTCTAAATGTTTAAGGAAACTGACTTGTCCCACAGTGCTGCACTTTAGTTACTTCATAACAACATCAAGGCCTTTTTCTGTAAACCCTCTTCTCTGGAGGCAGACAGGTTGTCTGGAGGTGAGGGATTACAACAACGATAATGGGAGGAAAGTGCGTCTGAATATTTGCAAAAATCATTGTCTAGTCAAAGGGGGGGTGAATTAAAAAGCTGCTGCATATCTGAGTAAGTGAGGACCCTCCTCACCTGACAGAGCAGGCAGAGCTGAGAGGAGATGGATGGCAGCAGTACTGTGACAGAAAGCAAAGCACAGAAATGAAGTGTGCTGACGGAGGTGGAGAGATTTTCATGGGCAGATGATGGATAGTGCAATCCAATGGGCGGGTAGAAGGAAAGTGTGTGTGTGTGAGTCAGATTTAACAAGCAGTAACCAGCGAGACTGAGAAGACTCAAGTGTCAACTTCGATGGACGACAATGATTCATCAGAAAATAAGCTCTTTACTGCAACTTCAAACAACACGTAGAGCTTCTCTAAAGACTACCGCTATAGTTCTACATTTTCATTTTGAAAATGGCATTTTCAAACTCAAATGATCTCTGTCCTCAACAGGGTCAGCATCTGTAGAAGAGTTGATGTGTTTTGAAATGAAAATTTAGTAGTTTGGATGTAGCCAGAGTCAACAATGAGACGATGTCTTGAATCTGTTGGAGTGTTTTTATTTTCATTCATCCTGCCAAAGACAAACAGTGCTCATGTCAGGACTTGTCCTTGTAAACACCCAGAGGACTGAAATGCAGTGATTGTCATTCTTGACCTAACGCTGATATATTGTTCCTCGCCACAATGGGCATCCTCACATTTCTTGAAAAGTCCAAACCACAGATTTTATTCAGGTACAGTGATTCTCTGTTCCGCATCTTTCACTACTTCTCTACCCCCCCCCCCTCTCTCTCTCTCCATCCAGCCTGCTACAGCCATACAGAGCTAGTGGCAAATAAACCAACAAACAAGGTCAGCCAAGAGACATTTATCCCCTCTGCATATATGGGCTGGCCACCACATCAATCTCACCTTAAGAAGCTTGTGTGAATACAATTACAGTGGCACACACTCATGTGGCTGATAAACGAACCATGAGCGCTTCCACTGGCAGGCGGGCTGTGCACAGAATAAGCTGCCTTACAAGCAGATCCCTATCAAGGACTGTAACTGTAGCGTGCACCCAAATTTTCACTTGATGTCGGTGCCTCACACTTGTCGGCTAAACGGAGCAGACAAGCTGCCAGCAGAGGCTTAAGATGAGCTGTTTGGTCTGTCTAAATAAGTAATTGGGAATTATGCTGATGTGAATTGTGACATGTTGTCCAATTTACAACGACATTGTCATTTTTAACAATTTCATATTCATCATCAGGCAGAGGAAGGTGTGCTGTTAATTTTGATCAGAATGGTTTGATTTTAAGAATAACGTCTACAAGCAGAGTAGAGAAAACATTTTGAATACTTAACAAGAAAGGACTAAAGCTTTAAAGCAGCTACCTAGTGTTCCAGTGGCCCGCTTCTCATCTGGTTGGACTGGTTCCCAAACCACTGACCAGGGACACGTCCGAGCCAGTACCACTCTATTTACCATTACACTCCGAGGAAGGCTTGTAGCATTAAGGGCCCTGCTTAACACCCCCTGACTGGGAATCAAATCCCAGGTGGTCAAAAATGACCGAGCTAAGATCCAGAACCTGAAATATACCACAGTTATCCTAAACATCATAATGAGGTGGCATGCGGTGTAACCATGTGGCTCATTGATGTGTTTCTGACAACATTGTCGGTCAGTGGCAAGGAGGAATAAGCTATTAAGTTATTCTTCAATTTCTGACTGTTGCCCGTCTTTGTTGACAGTTTGTCTGTTGGACAGATGTGAAACTCTCTTTTTTTTATACATTTAATGATTTTTCATTTTTTTGAACAGATGCACCTTCCGTTGTGAGACATAAATCATGCTGTCTCTGTGGAGCTTTCTTCACTGTTGTCATTTGTTCTTTCTTGTTAGTCCTCCTTTGACAAAATACACTTTATGTATTATTTCTTCTCTCTCTCTCTTTGTTGAAAAACCCCAGCTGCGCAGCCTATGCCATGCCTAATCTATTCTGTAAATTGGAAAAGCTGAAGAGCGCCGCTAGCAGAAAAGCAAATTGCAAAAGCGTGAGTTTGAATTACTGTACGAGGATTGCATTTAATCTAACAGTGGAGCGCAGGTGTGGTGCTGGTGTCGTCACGTGACTACGCCACACTCACCAGAAGCCTTTGTAGCGATGCTGGCGAGGCAACACACGAGTCTGAGTCTGAAACGTTATCAAGAGCGAGGATTCTCTGTCCATGGTCCTGAAGACAGAAGTAAACCTTTGTGTAGCTCTCCGTGGTTCTGAAACCAGACAATAAAGGGAGAAGCAATGAGGCAAATGACTGCTTTGAATACTAATGTTGAGAATGACCGCGACAAAACATTTGGCAGAGACTTGGAAAGAGATGGTTGACCCTAAACGAGCACAAGGAGAGATCCAGAGAGGAGAGAACAGAGACTTCAAAACAGAGGACAGTAAGTGGGCAGAGTGGAAACACAAATTTAATAGACAGAGGAAGAGGGGACAGGTGTGGAATGAAACAGACTCATGAAATAACACGTGTACACCTCTGTACACCAAACACGGGGTAAGAAGTGAACCTGCGTCACACCGTCCACTGCGCTCTCACATCTCCAGAGACTTGGGACAACCCTCATTATTTATCACCGGTGGACGTGGGCTTCATTAGAGGCTAAACCTTGGTCTTTCTCCTGGTGACTCATCCGCCATCGCTCCATGTCCATGCTCAGCTAGGGAAGGGTGGCAGGGTGGTAATTGTCATTCTCCCTGGTTAACGGGAATCCCTGCGGTCATGTCCACCCACACCCTTGTGACATTCAGGCAGCAGCGATAAATGAGGCATGGAATCCCTTATATGATGCGGATTATTTTTTGCATTCACGTGATGAAGGGGACTACCACACAAAGAGTGACAAAGTGAAGGCATCAGTCTGTCCTCTCTGTCTCTCTCTCTCTTTCTCTCTTTCTCTCTCTCATCTTCCATTATTTTCTTCCCCTGTTCTTTTTTTTCCTCAGTTAATGCTCCTCCAGCCTCCTTTACAGAAATTTTGAATTCTTTCATCAATTCAATTCAATTTTATTTTGTAAGGTGCCAAATCATAACATACATTTCCTCAAGGCACTTTGCATAGAAGGTCGAGAACCTGAAAAATACAGAGAAATCCAACAGTTTTCACAATGAGCAGCAATTCCACAGCAGCGACTGTGGAGAGAAAAAACTTGTTGACAGCACTGAGACGGCCCTCTGCTCGACAAAGGCAGCTGTAGGTTCATGTGTTATTATTTTCAGTTGTGGAAGTGGACAAAAGATGCTCATGAAGGTCACTCGGAGAGTGCATCCCTCGCCAAGGCTGATGCTCTATCTCACCACGTTAAAGAAAGTGGTAGAGAAGTGGATCCGCCTCCTGATCGAGATATGTACCAAAGGTAATGGGTTAAGTTTTGTAATGTGTAACCAAGTTGCGTAATCCTGCTGACAGACAAACAGCAATAGAAATGTAGAGGTAATAAAATGACACATCTCATGTTTCATATAATTTCAATTTCATATCCATATACTGCACTAACTGTAAATCCTATCAAGTTAACTTGACTTTCATCCTCAGTTTGGGTCTGATGAACATCTATACAAAGCTCTGACGTGCAAATGTCTCACTTCACACACTTCTGACAAAGACTTTTACATAAAGAGGTTAGAACACAACTCAAGAGATATCATTAGATAAGAAGTTTAATTTGACTGAATCTGCCGTGCCGCCTTTAACCACAGCAGAATAAATCCCTGAAGGACTCTACAGAGAAGATTCCCGCAGACAGTATCACTGAGATGTGTGATGCACAAAAACGCAAAGGGCGTGAGATAAGTACAGGGAGACGTGATAAGAATACATGGAACTGGGGGGAGTGTAGAGAGAAATCACATTGGAAATTGACACAGCCAGTGATAGTTGCATTTAACAGGTAGGATGAGCAGCAGTATTATGAAGGAGTGATTTTGTGAATATGATTTGGATGGAATGAAAAGAATGTGAAATAAAAAGCTGTGCTGATTTAATGCAGTACTAAATATATTATCCGCTCTGAAATGGACAAATAAACTAGAGATGACAAAAGTATCACCAAATATATATATTAAAGGTTAAGTATTAATATTCAGGGTTTCCACAAGGTCGCAAAAAGACCAAAATATGAAAATTTTATTTTGGCCTAAAAACTCTTTTTTGTACTAGGTAGGTCTTGATTATGTTAACGTTCATTTAAAACTACGCCTTGTTCTTTCTCAATGATACAGATATTAGGACTTATGAGAAAGTGTACGTATTCCTCGGACTCTTCATATCTGTCGTACTTGACACAGATCTAATTTCAGTCACCGTGGTCTTAAAATGTCTTAAATATAACTTGTAGAAACCTGGGGAAACCCTGAATATATGTCACATGGAAGTAAACGTTTTAAAGACACTGCAGTGTAAGCAGCTCAATTAACGGTGTTGTAAAGGGGGATATAACTCCAACAGGGCAGTCCTCCAATCTCATTACTGGTCCAGAATCACCTCTGAGACTAATGACATCCATGTTGGCTCTTAAGATTCCACCAGTGTGTATGAGAGAGAGAGTGAGAGAGAGAGAGAGAGAAAGAAGAGGGAAGGCCTCCTCTGTACGTGACAGCCATGCCTATCCTCACCTTGTCTCACCTTGATGCTGCAGCATCCCTTCTTCCATGCCTCCTCTCCACCGTCCTCACCTGCCTACTAAATCACTCGTAACATCAGCTCCCAGGTGACATATTTCCACTATGGTGCTTAATGGATTCCTGCGCTCTTCGGTTGGCTGAGGAGCTGTGGTTTGATTCTCTATAAGAGGTAAAGGAGGCAGTGGTTAGAGAGGGGGGATGGGGGGGAGGCTGATGGGTGGAGGAGAAGTGTGAAATGGAGAGAGGAAAGAGAAGAAATGAGAGCAGAAGTAAAGAAACAGAAATGGTTAATGTGCAATGGAAAATAAAGGACGTATGTTGGCAGGTGAAAGAAGAAATGTGTCGGTTCATAGCCTGAATTTCTTTGGTTCAATTTACCAGTTTTTTTTTTCATTTTACCAACAGTTAGGAGTCAATTTTACAATAATATAAAAGAGAGAAAAGCTGCAGATCCTCACATTCAAGAAGCTGAAACGAATTTTGCTGATTTAACAAAGCAACTGATATTTGAGAGTCACCAAACTCTGCCAGATGTTGCAATACATTTCTGAAAACCAAACAAAAGAGGAAGAGAATGAACCAACATGATGACTGAGAAAAGCTCAAAACATGATGCATTCAGAATTTTCTTCCTGTGAAATGTTTGACAGTTAAATGTTTCATGTGGTCCTTGATGCCACAGACAGGAATACTTTAGGAAACTTGGTTCCTGGATCTCATTGACAACCTCAAGAGACTTTAATTCCTCTCTTGAGGTAACAAGCTGTAGGAGAGGGAGTGGTTTAGCTTTGCTAAGCCGTAAATATGATCTCCTGGATGTTTCTTTACATCTTAATAAACTGCAAAACAATCTTAGACGCCATAAAACAGACTTAATATTTGCAGTTTTCTTACCCAGTGTTTGCCCTGTGGAACTCCCTCTGCTGCAGCTCCTGCAGAGTGTGCAGGTATTAGAATGTAAACTAATTTGAGTGGTTCTTCAGGAAGCCTCCTCTGGGTGTATTTAAGCTTTGCCTAAAGTGAATAGAGCTCCACCACAGTGGTGTTAGACTGCAGATGAATGAGAGGCTGAAGCCAGCGCTGGCTGTCCTCCCAGAGGTTGAACAATGAATCACAGAAGTCCGCTTGTGTCTGTTTACCCAGACAAATGCGCCCTTGCTCGGTTCATTCAGTTCCAGTGTGCAGGTAAAAGAGAGGAGAGAGAAACGCTGCTGAGGTTGTAAAAACTGAATCGCGGTGATGTCACCCCACATCAGACGACAACAGACAAACACAAACACCTTGCCCCTCACTCTGTCAGCGCATACAAAAAACCCAGCAAGAACAAAGTGTCCTTTACAGGGAGGGGAGTGATTTACTGTTGCTCGGGGAGGCTGAAGCTAAATGTGAAGCCAAAGAGCCACAGAGCGTCTGCCTCTTAGTGACTGAGCAGGGAGGAGCTGCAGCACCGGAGACAGACAGGAGGAGATAGAGGATGTGTAACGAACATGACAGACATAAAGAATGATCAAATTACTACATTTATACATTGTTCTTCTGATGGAAATGACCTTGTTTTAGTCACTTTCATTTGCACTAATGTTATATCCATGTACGTCAGTATGAGTGTGGACCACAGACTGTATATACAGATGGACGACATGGCTCCACTTCCTCCCACCATAGCTAGAAATGAAGCCAAAGTGCTCCGGATACGATCACTGCCATCTTTTACATTTGGAACCAGAGTCTGTGCAGTAGCCAGGTCCCACGATACACACTCTCAACCAACCATGATGTTTCAGCACGTTTTTATAGCTTTGGAAAACTAATTAAAACCAGACTTACTGGAAGAATGAGAACTACCTCAAACGTCTGACACCATCTTTGAGAAAAATGAATTCTTACTGTACGTCTTTATTCAGTTTATCGTGAAATCCTATGGTACTGTTGACGGACATCGTACTTCTGTTTATGATGGTAGCAATGAGATTAATGTACGACCTGCTCTGCGTTCTGAATGACCTGAAGAAAAGCAGAGGTGGAGAGGAGCCAGAGTCCTCACACGAGGCATCAACAGAAACACTGAACTCACTTTGAATTTCCTCCATCACCAAACTGGTTCATGGTTCTTTTGCTTTGCCGAACATGAAATAAAGAAATCAGAGAAAATTAAACTTCTCAAGGGGCAGAGGGGGCACTAGCCAATCAAATACTGTTTAGTTAAATACAAGTCCTGGCTGGCTTCAAATCTCCAAAGAGAGGAGGAACAAGAAATTCAGGTGCAGAGAAAACAAATATAATTTCAAGGTACTAGTGTTACCATGACACCTGTGGTTTGATATTGAAAGACAAGCAGGACGACAGATTGACAGATAGACACACATGGACCCACAGAGAATAGACGAGAAACAAACAGACAACAAACGGCAGACAGATGCACAGACTGACAGGGCAGACGGTGAGATGACAAAGGGCACATTGATCTGATTAAACCACTTCCCAGCTCTCTGCTCCGGCTCGCCGCTCGCCTCCGAAAAGGTCATTTCTTTTCGACTTGGTTTCTCACTCAACGTGGCCCTGAAGCCCCCGAGGGCGGCCCTGCCAAAACGCCTCGGATCTCCGAGGGTCGGCAAACAACAACCTGGATTAGCGGGCCAAGAGTGAACCCGTGAATGAGATCACAAAATGTCTGGACGCAGAGATGTTTACAGTAATGGACAGAAGAATGGAAGGACTTTGAAGACAACACAGAAGAGAATGATGGAGGAGACGGGGGCAGAATTGAATGGACAGGCGAGTGAATGGAAAAAGAGGATGATGAATGAATGGTCATCACTGGAGAGCTGGGTGGGTGGGCTATGAGAGACACTGGAGCTGAGACCCTGACCTACACTGGTTTCAAGGTGTTGTATGAAGGTGCTACAAGAGACAAGTGTGAACAACTGGTCAGCCATGTTTTGGATTAGATCAGAGACTAGTGACCTTTTGAATCTTTGGAGTTATGACTCAATACAATATCTTCCAAATACTCAAGCTACTTAGAAATATTTCCACCAAAATACACACAGAGCCCCCTAAAGGTCACGGCAAGAATTGTTTTGAAGATCATGTTTAGCATTGTTGTGAAGTTATTGCCAGTTAATGCAACAGTATCGCAACATTTGAGACTAAATACTGTCCACTGAGAAAAGTTGGTTGGTTCTTGTTGACTTCAAGTTATTCAGGAAGAACCTCAAAGTATTTTTTCATTTGTTGCATCTGCTTCTTTTCTCACCCACAGTGCGGAGGAATAACTTTTTTTCATTCGAAAGCAGCAGCGACACTAAATCAGAAGAGTTTTAAAACACAAGCATCTGACCAAACCTGAAACACCCTGCAGTAAAAATACATTATTCACGTCACTGCACTCTGTGTTTGCTCCTTTTAGACCACAGCGAGCACGTGGGTGTATTTCCGTGTTGTTGAAAAAAATTCACAACCTATGGGCCTGATTGTGTCCTGGGAAAAGTTCTTCCTCTTTTAGCAGCTGCCTGGTGACGTACTTGGGCAGCGTCGAGCTCTCACCTCGTGTTCCCGATCAGCAGCTTCAGCAGGATATTATTAGCCTGGTGGAGAGCTGAGAGGAGCAGCGTCTCTCACACTGGATCAGCCAACAGCTGTGACTCTATCTTTGTTTTCACTCTGACCTGCAGTGTGTCTGCTAACGTATCACACAGGAGCTGCAGTCCCCCACACACACACACACACACACTCAGCCTCACTGGGTTTCTGCAGAGTCATGTCCAGGCCCACATACACTGCCATTTGAGTTCATGACTCATGACGTGTTTCTTTTCTCCTGTACATGGAGAGTTGATGTTGATTATTTGTCTTGACTGTGGTAAAGCCTGAAGGGACAGACTGAGACGTGACATAGAAGTAAATTATATTTAATAGGCAGTTGATAAACGAAGTATTAATCACTGTGGTTTGTCTTGTTAAGTAGATCAGTGCATTGCCCGTTCTAAACTTCCTGTTCCTGTTTGTTTCTCTATGGAACTGTAAAGGTGACTGTGGTGAAGCGAACACAAAATGGGCCAAAAATGATTTAACAAAGAAAAACACGGGTTTGAACCATATGGATTGTAAACAATCAGATCCATCTCCATTGCAGATGAAGCAACTTCCAGGAAATATCTTTCTCCAGTAAATGCAAATTCTACACGACAGCTGTACACAGACAGAGTGAACTAGTTTATTATGTATGTAGATCACAACATAGATAAATCACCCTATCACACATGGCTGCTGACAAATCTGTGTTCCTGCCTGAGCTCAGAGTCACTGAACCACTTCTACACCAACAAACATTCAATTTGCATCTGCACTCAACTGCAGCCTGGAACATCACACACATGTAGAACAGATGATGTGCAATAAAACACGACCCAGACAGATCCAGTCCCAGGAATTAGTCTGCAGCCGTGTAAACAATTTTACCTCAAATGAGTCCCGGTGCTGCACTTAGGAAGAATCCCATCTATCAAGAGCAATCTGCTAAGAGTGTGTTGGCGTCTGCGGCTTCTCCAGCGTTGGAGCAGAGCGCATGTCTCGTGTTATGGATGGCAGAGACATATTGAGGGGGAAAGGTTTACACAAGTGGTGGCGGCGCTGACAGAACTCCCACCTCCAGGGTATAGTGAAGAGTAGTGACTGCAGCAGAGAGATTTCACCTGCGAGGCCCCGGCGCAGGATCAGTCGGAAATGATTCCTCTGCTCTGGTGGAGGGATCTATCTGAGCCGAACGTGTTCAAAACGTAAAAAGGCTTATAGAGGGCTCTGTGAAGGTACAATTATTTTCCCCATCCGTTTAATCCAATGATTCATTTAGGGGGAGAAGCCGTGTAGACTTAAAACATGCTGATGTTTAGCAGGTACAATATGTTTCATGATCACCAACTGACTTTCTTTGTTTTATGTTAACACTTCAAGAAAAGTCAGAGAATCACAAAAGTCAGCGAGATCCTCTGGGGACCACGAATGTTTTTCCCAAACTTTATGGAAAGACATCTGACCGTGGTTGAGATATTTCAGTTTCAACCATAAACTGCATAAAGATTCCTAATCGGGGGATAGAGCCAAGTATCAAAGCATCAACTAACTCATTAAAACCAAACAAGCATGAACACAAACATCGGTGTGATTCTTAAAATGACAGAAACTAACTTTCAGAAACTTAATCTGACGTGTACTTTGATTTTTTTTCTGTTTGGCTCATGTCCCAGAGACAGACGGGCGTTTGTGACCTACACTGCATCCAGCCAACAGGGGGCGATCAAGGTAATTCAGCTTCACTTTTGCTCACGTTGTCTTCATGTGCAAATCTGTATCGATGGATTGACGTGGCTAATTGTCAGCATTGATTCTGAAAGTGTTAATTCAATTAAATGACACATCCCAAGAAGAAGAAGTAACTCCTGCTACATGAAGTGATTCTGAGGTGATGATGATGATGATGATGAAGAACACACACTAGAAGAGATCCTGTCTGTGTGTTGTGTTGCTTTCACCACAGCAGCATGAGAGTGTGACCCACTTGCCTGTTTAAGTCCTTATTGTCCCCATTTTTCTGAAAGCCTGTGGGCAAGAGACTAAGAGTGAGAGGCACCAGGCGAGGAGACGACGGTGGGGGGGAGTGAGAGGAGCAGTGCTGTATGGATGGGAGATATGTACAGTATGTGTGTGGCCCTGGTCCCCGGTTACACTTGACCTCCAATAAATCAAACTGTTGGTCTGTCTGAGGTCAGAAACGTCCCCTCGTCTCCTCATTCCTCCACAAAAGATTCTTCAAATCTCTCGCCGCTTGTCCCAGTGATTCAGTCCAGAGTGGAGTCATTGTCTGCCAACACACCGGCACCGTGGCGCCTCTTGTTCACTGTCGCTCTCGTCTTTTCCTGTCAAAAGACTAATTTCCCGGGAGCCTGGACTCATTCACACTGATTTTTTCCTTTTCTTTTTCCTTGGGCCCTCTGATTTCTTCCCTGTGACGGATTGATCGAAGGCAGCGCCTCTCTCATTCTTTGTGTCCCAGCTGCTTCCTGCGACCTAAATTCCCCCTGTGTGCTCATTAATTAGCTGATGCAAGTCTGCATTCCCCCAGAGAGGGTGGGAGATTAAAAAGCTCATTATAGGACACATCAATAAAGTGGGATTAATCATCTATTGGTATGTGCGATCCATTGCTCTGTCTGTGTCTGTGTGCGTGTTGCCAACAGACTCACAGGTGTGTTCACACTTCATTTAGGATCATCTCTGTTTTCAGGTGATTTTCCAAATCAGTAAAAGGGAAATTGCAGAAAATGTGCAGACCCATTATCTGGAGTCTGAAAACATCCTGCTCTGGTTTCATCAAACCAGATAAAGACATGTGACGGGTGAAAAGATGTTAGTAGGATAAAAAATATATTTTCATCTCATCCAGCTTCTAAAATCCTTCAGAATAAAACATTTGAGAAAACACTGAGGCCGTGACATGTGACGATGTGAAGAAACTGAGAAACAGCTTGAATCAAACTCTAATTGAAAGAATGATTTACTGCAGGTCTGATGAATTATTATTCTGCAGGACAGATAATCATCAGCTCCAGTGCTGAGTCCTGCTCTCACTGAACAGCCAAGCCACCCAGTGGAAACATTTCCTCATTAGATGATGTTTTATTCATTTTCTTGATGTGTAATTTACTCAGGTGACTGTCATTAACATATAATCTTATTTGCACTGAGCGATAATTAAGACACACAAGGATAACTTCAGTAAATCTTTGGAATTTGCCGACGACTCACTCGTCTCTCAGGGCCGCGAGAATCATTTTCCTAAACCAGTTTTCTTTTTCAATTAAACATAAATACACAAATGGTTTTATTACAGGAACGACTTTAAAATGAATCTTTCAAGTTCTCATTTGTCTAAATTTGCTGTTTTTTAAATGTTCATCTGACAAGGTGAACATTTAAAAAAGATTTATTTCCACTATTTAGTTTTATGATAAACTGGTTAATTAAAAAATAATTAGCATTTTAACCAAAGATAACCCTCAAGGGTTTGATTCTACAGTGAAACACATTTAAAAATGAAAGAAGAAACAAAAGTACAACAATAAAAGGTTTATTAGTAACAATCGGTTATCAATAGCAATATTTATCAAACAACATAAATAAAGACAAAGTCACACAGTACAGGTTTACAGATACAGTTCATTTACTATTGAATATTACTGATAATCAAAATAAATCAATGCCAAATGAGGGCACGAGTGGTTGTTTTTTTCCATGTGGGTCATTTAAGGCTGAGTTACATTAAGTCCATGGCACAGTTCCACACATTACATCACTTCATCCATTACCACGTCCCATTTAATAAAGCAGAGAACCTGGATTCAGCCAGACGACATAAATTTATTGTGCTCAGTTTTTGGAAACCAACCAAAACTGGAGGGGAAAAAAAAAACACACAACACCATCACCTTATTCGTAAAAACAGCTCAATATTTTCCTCTCGCACTCGGTCACACTTTCTGTGTCCAGACTCTGTTTAGCCAACACCATGTGGAAGCTCCACAGTGTTTATCACAGGCTTCCTCCGACTGTCTGCGAGGCTGCAGCTTCATACAGTGACATCACAGGTTGTTCTAGCAAGTGGGAAGAACATAAATAAACGCTGCATTGATCAACCGATAATTAGAACCTGGTCCACATGATGTTCGCTTGTTGAGTGGTCGACTGATGAGTAACGAGATTATTTTTAAACTGCAAAATGTTTTGCTAAGTGTTGCATTAGAATATTAACGTCTGCTTTTCGTTATCTGACTTGTAAACTACACTGCAGCCTCTTCTTTATTCAGGGTGGGAGCGTTGTGCCTTTTAGTATAAAAGGAAAAGACACAGAGTCGGGGGGCGTCTTTGTTCTGCCTTTGTGTCGGCAGTAGAGGTAGTCAGTGAGATCGAAGTCTGTGTAAAAGGGAGAAGTTGAATTAAGTCTGTATCTTGGCTTTTTTTGGTTCAGTGTAAACGAGCAGAGGCTGCAGAGGGGGCGTGATCACACATCCGCTTGAACAGGAGAATGCTGTGGGTCAAAGTTCAAAGTTGAAAGTCCCCATGTAGTGGATTTACTTTTCCACAGGAGGCAAATGTTTTATTCACGTCCTCGGTCACACAGAGTGGACGTGAACGTGGGGGTGAAGTTTCTCCTGCTACATTCATGAGTGTGACCATCCCCAAAGGCATATAACAGGATCTCTGTTTTAACGGCTTGTGATTAAATGTGGAACAGAAAACTAATCCAACTGTTTTTGAAAATGATATTTTTTAATTGGTTAGTTTTTCATTTGATGATTCCAGATCACAAATGTTTTTTCTTTCTCTTTTTCACATTATATGAAACTAACCATCGTTGTGATTTCAACTTAAATTGTGACATTAATTCGTTAATTAATTAATTTTTCATTTAATTAGCATCACACAGATATTTTTATTATAATTAGTTATATAAAATGCTATAGAATTACACAGAGACTCTAAATCAAGGCTATAGAACAGTTTGTTAGTTGTGCATTGCATTGCATCTGTGGAATGATTGTCCAACTGTGGTGACCTGTGCAGAAATGTATGTATGGCTGAGGTTGTATACATTCTTCCTTTAAATATGAAACATGTTGAATTATTCACCACTTTGACTATAAAATATGTACCTAACAACATCTGGGGTTTTTTCTTTTGCAGTTTCCAAAAAAACTGAAGATCCAAATCACCAAGGAGAAGAAAAAAAAAAAAAAGGTGGAAAGAGGTTTTGGCCCAAAAATGTTACAGCATGTTCCCGTGAAGACGTGACTCAAACAAAGTCGCTGTGCATAAAGTTCACTGAGACGAGCTGAGTTCACCCAACACATCCACACTGTGCTGCCGTCAGTGTGAGACCACAGTGTGTGTGTGTGTGTGTGTGGTGTGTGGTGTGTGGTGTGTGGTGTGTATGTACATGACTAATTCGACCATGCTGCTTGATTTTTTTAAATTCGTGTTGATTGCAGAGTGAGAGTTGAAGATGTTCACAACATTAACTGTGTCTGCAAAACTTTAAAGGACAGAAACAAGGAAATGAAAGGAGGGACTCAAACTGTCAAATCTTTCCATATCCTTGAAAGAAACAAAATCTTTTGAAGCCTCATTTTTACTCAATTCAAATTTTGTAATCGCCCGAGCCAACGAGGTACTGGACGTTACCACGACACTTGGTGAAAGGATGTGGTTTGGGTCAGAACAGAGAACCCAGTAAAATGTGGCATGGATCCGGATCAAGGGTTGAATCCAGGATTTTTCAAAATAAAACTATGGATTGAATGAATGTAAATGTGGGCTTGTTGAGCCTCGGAGGATGTGCTGTATGTGCTCATGGTTATTTTTTTGAAGAGTGTGGTTCAGGCTCAATTTAAGCTCCCAAAACACTAAAGGCATCAACATGAAGTCAGTGTGGATGGGGGGGGGGGCGATGACAGCGACTCTGAGTAACGTATTTAATCATTTAGACGTGGTTCTGTTTTTTATCTGATATTTTAATCCTGTTGGAGATTAACCTCATTGATGGGGATGTAAGAGTGATCTACATGTGTAAATGAAAATAAAACATTCTTTATTTCAGTAAAGTGACTCTGTAACTTCTGTTTTCAACAAAGATTCACTGTTTTCATGAAATAAATATTTCAGAGGTGATGTATCTTGTTACGTTTCCTATCTTCTTCATGATCTTCCACTGGACTAGTGCATGTAAAGCTACAGAAAGTCATCTCCACTCTCAATATGAGGAATAATGAAGCTTTCAGCTGCTTCTGTTCAGACTAAGATTTGTAGCTTAGTAAATCTTGTTCTGGCTGTAGCAGGTTTTTTTTAAGGGACTTTGCATTGAGCTTGTGAGCCACACAGCTAACGAGGCCGGGTTACAGAGGGCACGATGGTAATCAGGGTTACTCCGATAGTCTCGGGGGAGGATGGAGGAGGTTTGAGTGACATGGGACCAACTGGAGGGTAACGTGTGGCCAAGAGACGCAGGTTAAATCATGATGACCTGTTCCAGCAGAGTTCGTTAGTCCTGTCTTCTCTTCGTGGACTGTTCGGGCACTTACTTCTCGCTGGCAGTGAGTTTGGTTAAACGATGTTTGCGACTCAAATCCAGATCTTCATCCTGCTGATCGGAAGAGAAGAGACAAAATATCAGAATAATGTTCAAGACATTTTATCAAGTTGTAAAGACAACTTATAATGTTTCTAGAGACAAATGTGGATCTTATGAAACGCTCACTTTCATTTAACATTCTAATATTTTATCTGATTTGAACTAGAGCCTGACCAGTTAAAAATTATCAGCTTTTATTTTTCTCGATTAATGTTCTATAAATTTGGTTGCATTTGTGTTTTCTCGTTATTAAATTATGGTTAAACTGTAAAATACCAAACCTCATTAACATTTCTTTGTCATAAAGGTTTGATAACAACATCATCAGCCAATATATCAGAAATAGTTTTCTCCCTCATCACAGACCCCTAAATATCCACATCAGTCAGGCTCCACACTGATGTGATTCTTGAGTGATCTGATCATTTCTAACCACTCATCCTTGTATTGTCTTAATTACAGTCAGTTAATTGGTCGCAGTGTACGGTCAGAGTGGTCTGGACTGAACTCCTCCAAACTGTTTTCACTAATTGTCTCTTTACTCCAGTTTGTGTCCGAAGTACCAGAGGCTGACGTGTATAATCGTGTGTGTGTGTGTAGAAAACTTTGGGAGTTCATGTGTTGAGGAACATTATTCAGGCTTAATTGAGTTTTGACTCCAGAAAATACCCTCATTTTTGACACAAAGTCGGAGCCCAAAGTCTTGAGCGCTGCCTCTTCACTAGAACCAACGCTTTAGTTAAATTACGAGGCCTTGCAGCGTCTTCCAATTAAGCTTAGAATATATTTTATGCTGTTATTGATCCTTCTTTAAAGCAGCAGTTGGCCTGGCTCCAGGACAAACTTGTGCCCAGTAACTGGTGTGGAGACTAAAAATAAGAAGTAGAGCATTCAATCCATAACAGAAGTGCATTAGAGAGGTTCCCATTCACAGTTTAACCTGAGATGATGCTTGTTTTAGACAAACACTGTGTAAATGCTGTGATTATTAGATCCCACAGTTTCCACATGAACAAGTGGAGTTTCGCACCGTGTCAGCAGTCTCCTCCCCTTCGGTGTGCTCTCCTGATCGGTTGTACAGCTCCATGTCAGACAGAGCGCTCTCCACCGCCTCCTCTTCATAGTCAGTGTGGTAGTCTGACTCCTCTGATCAGGAGAAGGACAACAGAACATTGTAGGTGAATATGTTCTTCTCTGAATACGTGGAGTTGATCAGAAGAAAGAAGAGGATATGTGAGGATTACATCACTGGATGTCGTATCATGTTTCCCTTCAACATGGTTTCTAAATATAAGTCATGTATGTATCTCAACTGTTTCTACTTGAGATGTTAAGGTCCCACTTTCCATCAGCGTGTTACATCCTTTGTGTGTGTGTTCAGTGGACGCACGTAATTGATATTCTAATTTTTCCTCTGCAGTAAGGCTGCAGCAATCCGTTTCCTCTTCCATGGGAAACTGATGCATTTGCTAATAGAGTGTGACAGGAAAACAAAAACGCATCCAAGAACAACTGGGAGCGAGGACTGGAAAGACAAACATGGAGGAGAAATGATAATAGTATCTCCAAACAGTGTGTGCACATGTTTGAGACTCAAAATAAACTATGATTGTGGCTGAAATAAAGAGTGTTGGAGTGTGCGTGTGTGTGTGTCTGTACCTTTATCATCCACCAGAGCAGGTTTAACGGGCTCGATGCGAGACACGATTTCTGCCAGGTCAGTGAAGGAAGCATTGGGACACGTCACCACCTGAGAGTCAAACACAAACACACACATTCATTAAATAAAAACCCTGAAAATAGACACAATCTAAAACCTGTTTAAGTAACCGGGATGTAATTTAAATCTGTAGGTTTAAGTTAATGAACTGGTTCCATTGTGATGTAACTGCAGCGGCTGCCGGGGGTTAACACCTCGTCTGTTAGAACTCATGACACTGAAATCATTTGATGGAAGAAGAAACGGCAGCTTCTCTAAAAAGAAGGGAAGGAAGCTGATTATTGGGATGAAAACTTTTAGTCTCAGTTTCAGCAACTTTGTGCAGATTTCTCACATTTTTCCTGCTCTGATGTAAAAACTACACTGGTTCAGTCAGGAGATGAAAAACAAGACCTGACCAAGGTCTTCCACAGCTAAATGAATCCCGTCCACGAAAACACCATTATAACAGTCGTTAAAAGAAACAGAAAGTAAAACGGACAGAGTTGTGATGAAGTTTTCCTGTCCAGCACGTCTGACCTGAACTGATTGCTTCCATTATTTTAATGAACCTTTAGAGGAAGTGTAAGGATTGTTAAAGGACCAAATGAAATGAAATCACTCGTTCACTCCACATGAGTTTCATGTCTGGGTTTCTGCAGAAGTTACATTTAACAGTTTAAGACCAAGACCTGCAATGCATGCTGGTATACAGTATATATTGCTCGGCCCATGACAGTCAGTTGTACGCACTCTTCACGGTTTTCTCACTAAGCATTCAGACAGCACTACAAAATACCACCCTCACTATGCAGTGGACTAGTCCGTGATTTAGGACAAAGCCATTGCGTTTCTCGCATTTTGTCATTTGATCGCAACAAACTCGTCCTTCTTGTTTGAACATCTCTTGACTCCAGATTTAGTTTTTGTTCTGTGTTTATTGAGCAGCACTGTTGAACATACAGAGCTGCGAAACATCCCTCATGGAAAAGAGATGCATTATCTCCCCTGAGAGTTGTACCCTACAGTCGGTGGCATCTGAAAATAGAAGAACACTCATTATCCGCCTATGTGGGATGGCTATTGTTTTAAAGAATGAGCAGATTTATTTATAAAACAGTCTTTTGGTTTCAAATCTGCGACTATAACTGCAGCTCCACTCTTCTCTCCACTGTTGTTTGATTCCTTAATCATCTTGATGAATTCTACATCACACTCTTTATATTTGTGTGTAAATTGGGGGCAAATGTTTCAGCATTTCTTCGTCATTCTGTCTTTTGTCTTGTTTAGTTGGTCCTTTGTTTTTCTTTGACATTGCTGGGGGACAAATCTGCTCTATGGTGAATTCCTCTGGACTTAAAGAGCTGACTGATTCATAGCTTTATTGTTATTACTTTATCAGCAGCGTGGAAATGAAATATGACGATGTGAACAACAGACTGTGGCAGGCAGTGATCACATATTTTAGAGACAGTAACACGGAGATAAAATGGCACCAGAGAATTAAAACCATTTGGTTGATTACACATTTCCAGTGAGAAGACGGATCATGAGGGAATGAAAGAGAATGTGGAATGTGTCTGGCAGATGTGGGACATTTTACTTTAGTAATCTGATCAATTTCATGACATTAACTCTGTAAGAATACTCTCACTTCTCTTCACTAAACTTCTTTCGCTGGTTGCAATAATGTAAGAAAGGGTAATTTCTGGTGATATATGTTTTAAATTAAGGGTAATTATTGATACACCAGCAAACAAAGTCTGTGTAATAGACAATTAAATATAATAGCCAGTTTCTTAAGCTACTTAAGATAATGTGGTGCTAATTTGTAAAACATTTACTTAAGTATAACTTCTGATATTCACCCTCTAAATTTTGTAATATTACAAATTTGGCATTTCAGTCGGCAAAATGACAAAATTGTGTTGTGACATTTTGGCAAATCACAAGTAAAATAAGGCCCAGACTCTGTCGTTGCTCCACATGAAATGATCCTCAATGACTTTCTTATCACATATTCTACAGCGTCTCCCTTCATCCTTACATTGTTCTTGCTTTGGCTGTTGTGGAAGTCCTCCTGGTGTCTGTCTTTCAACATTTTCTCCACCACTCCGCTGCGTCTCCAAACATCAAACACAGTCTTGCCGTGCTGGTATCCCACCTCCTACGTCGCCCAGACAAAAAAAAAAACACACTTATCAGTATCGTTTTCTACACCAGAGATTTTGAAACATAATGAATTCTGAGTGCATTGTGGGAGTGAAATAATTGTTATCATGACAAAGTTGGGAAACAGAACAAAAGATCTTACAGCTGAGGAGAAAACAAAATAGAAATCAGAATCACAAGCGTTCTCAAACTTACAGCAATCTCATCAAACTTTCCAAACTCCAGAGTGCGGTATCTGTCGATTGGCGGCCTGATGTACTCGCAGTACTCACTGTTCTTCACAGACTCCAGCTGCCTCACGCAACACACGTAAGCCAGCCGTGTCTGAATCTCTGCCATGTTCAACACCTGAGACCAGAAGTGAAGGGATGAATGTATGTATCACTGATTAAAAAAAACCACACACACACCAAAGATATCCTCATTGTTATTCATAGGACTCATTTATTTTTAAAACACATCCCTGCACAGTATGTTGCGTCTTTATTTTTAATCAATCCATTACCTTTACTTTCTCAGCTAGGGGGTTGAGGCGTTTCCATAGCAGCCACCAGCCTGAGAGCGAGTCGCCATAATTAGTGAGGTTGGTTTCATCTCTGCTGCCCACGTCAATAGCGATCACCACTTTGGCCCCCATGGAGCGTGCCACATCAGCTGAGAGAAGAAGACACAGCGGTCGGGACAGAGAAATAATAAAGTTTTGTTAAAAAAACAGAATCAATCAGACAAATGTAAAATAGACATGTGGGAATGTATTTTTAAAGATAGAGAAAAACATGGTAAGGGAGGTATGAAGTACGATGAGTTAAAAGACTAAAGCAGCTTTCAGACACGCACTAAAGTCTGGACTTTTTCCCATAACATTTTCCGGAGGGGCTGTATGTGTGTGTCCTAGTCAGTTGTTCTGGACATTTTCCAGAACTTCTCCTGCAGCCCCCTGGTAAAATGTCTGGAAAGTTGAGCCCAAGTGAGAATACAGCAGAAAAGATGTCTGGAAAACAGGTTGATGACGTTACTAACACGCGATGGATGCAAATCTGATATAATCCAAAGGATAAAAAAAGAGCAGCCAAACGCTGACGTCAACTTGGAAAGACAACGAGATCAAAGATGTTTTGGTGATAGTGTCGACGTGGTGTAAACAAAAACACGGCTTTCTGCAGCGGAATTTATTTGTAATTTCCTGCCTCCTGCTGCTCTACCCAGTCGCCACCCCTCATCTGACTGTGCCGGAAACTCTCCTGATCTTGAGAATGCGTCCGACCCTGGAAAATTGGGTCCGTACATTTTCAAGAATTCTTGTGTGTAAACAGCTTCAGTGTAACAAACCAGGCAGGTTGTTGATGTAGCCTCCGTCCATCAGCAAGTGTCCATCTTTGGGGTCACAGAGAGGAGGGAGATACCCAGAAAGAGACATGCTGGAGCGGACGTATCGCCACAGAGAGCCTGAAACAGAAAACAGTCCCATCTTTCAGTTATGTACCTATTAAGCAATACAACCAAACTGAATCAAAAGAAGATGAAACACATGAATGGGACTAAAGAAAGGGTCAGTTTATCTGAGGGGACAGTGGTGGAAGAGATCTAAAATAAAAACAGGAACTATCTGCAGAGCTTAATACTATTTGAGTTAAGAACATTTCTTTTTGGGAGACGTACCATCAGTGTGTACCCTCATGGCCGAGGCAGTGATGTCAGTTGTGATATTGAAATATGGGATCCAAAGGTCCTGCGTACACAAAAGGTTACATCCAAACAGATCAACATAATAAGTTCATGATACGTTTGCTTTTCCCTTTTTCACATCGTAATCAGCTGAAACGTTCACTGGCCTCTCTGTCCACGTTTCAGTTCGGGTTCTGTTGGGTCTGTAGTAAAATCTCTCTAACCTCGATCTGTTTACTCTTGAAGACGTTGCTGATGCTGGAGTTGAAGGCAGCCCCGGAAAACATGGAGGTGACCGGGTATGTTAAATCCAGAACCTTCTTAAACACTGACGTCATTTCCTGCAGGGAAGAGAAATCAAAGGTCAAATGGTTCCATAATCTACAAAACACATTTATTCACTTAAAATTGAATTTGATGTAAAAGAAGATCTGATGGGTTGTGACATTGTTTTGAAGGATGCTGTACGAGTTGCTTTCTTTATGCCAACCTCCTCGTGTGTACACAGGCTTTTATTGGTTGTTGTTCTCCAGTTCTCATGAGGGGTGACCACAAAGTCCCCACATCTGGTTAAACATTTGTATATTTGCAACCCTTGTGAAACACGTGCCTGATGCATCAAACTTTATTTTACTGTTGAACTAGTGGATTAGGAATCGCCCTTAAAGAACTTGTGCCATGTGCTTTGGACCATGCGCTTAGGTCATTAAAATAGAGCCCTTTTTATTGCAACAGTGGCTCTTCTAATTTAAAACTAAAGGAGCAGCGACCCAGCCAGCTGCTTCTACAGGGACTGTTCAGAGCCAAGGACAAGGCCAAGAGGAGGGGCTGGGTACACTGAGGGAGGACACATCTGACTCACATGGCTCCATGGATGGTCACAGTATTAAAAAACCTGAGGAATTTCATATCACAACTAAAAAAGGATCTATTCTTGAGTTTAATGTGAAAGTCATCAAGCGCTGTATGAACAACAGTAACATCACATTTGATGGTTAATCAGCACAGCACGGTTCATTATACAGCAGAATTAATTCTTGAACTGCATTAGAATTAAATCATTTGCTGTTAGAAAGAATTACCTTCACAGAGACCGACTACAGCAAAAAAGATTTCTCTCTAAGAGACGCTGGGGCGTGTGGAGAAGGAGCTGTTGAACTCTGCTCCTCTTCTCCAAAAACAGAATTCTGTTAATTTCCTAAATGAAAACTTTTGTCACAAGTAGTTTAATGGATTTTAGAGATAATTACAAAATGTCATGTGAGAAGAAAACACTCGTAGGTCTTCTGTCAAGGCTGCATGATGTTATATAAGATCCTGAAAATGTTTAGTCAAGGTCAATTTGTGTCAAAGTATCAATAATTTTCTGACACAAATATCATGCGTCCTTGCCAATATATTCTAGAGTCATGCTGTTTTAGTTTCTTTGACTCTCACCATTGCCCATTCTTTGGCCCTCATCCTCATGCGGGAGTGGCTGCGGTCTTCAGCATATAGTGCCCCCATTAGGGACCCAATGGAAGTGCCGCCAATGAGGTCCACCGGGATGCCGGCCTCGCAGAGAGCTCGCAAGATCCCCACCTGGGAACAACCCCTGAACAGGAGGATTTAAAGTGTTAACCAAAAAGACTTAGATGTATTAGCGACTAATAAAAAGAAGAAAAAATGACAATCTGACATTTATAACATCCATTAGGCCATTGTTACCTTGCTCCTCCTCCTCCTAGAATAAGGGCGATAGCATTGCCCGTGAGGACGCGAGCAAGACGGGAGAAGTCAGAGTGGCGGTCTGCTGGTTTCTCAAACACACGCTGGTACAGCTCCAACTGAAAAAAATTATTATTGTCATAAAAGTAGCGAGGAGGAGTGGAAAAAATTTAGAGGAATTAAATGGATGACAAAAAAAATATGAAGACGTTAAATAAGATATAAAAAGATCACAAAAGATTAAGAGGGGGGCAGTAAGAAGGAGATAAAGATCAGAAACACAATTTTTCATTCCTACCAGTTTGGGCAGACTTCTCTTGGAGAAGACCCTTCGGGGACAGGAGAGGTGGAGGTGTCTGGAGATCCAGCTTCTCATGTTCAGCCAGTCCACAGTTCCTTTGGGCTGGGGGCCGTCTTCTCTGTGCAACAGCACCAGCTGCTTCTGAGCACGTACTGCACTTCCCTCTAACATGCGCTCCAGCTAAGAAAGGGCATCAAGCACAGATTTTTGAGAACCTTTTAGTCTCCGCACTTCTCTACAGAGGGACTCCTGCTTGCACAGATGGAATAATGAGCACCAGCCCTCGAAAATACTGCAACTCCTGGAAACACTGAGTTCAAGTGAACACAATATCAGCAGATATGTGATTTCAGCTTCATGTTTATGCTGAGTAATAACTTAAGGGAGTCATTCCAGAAGTTATTATGAAATGTACCATTGTACCTGAACAGCTACATGTATACTATATTTATATTTAAGAATCTTAGGTAGCACGATGAGTAATACTAGCACAAATAATAAGGTTACTTGAGAGATAAAAATATATTTGTATGTATTTCATTTTATTTTTAGATGTAGTGTATGTGAAAGGTGTGTCCGGAAAAATAAAATCAACCCCGAGCAATGACTCACTCCGTGCCTAACCTAATATTGATCCATCTTTCCATTTCTCCCACCAGCTCCCATTGTACAGGCATACATTGCTTTCTTTCCTCTGCACCCATTTTTCCACATGAAGGCAATTACCTGTCCTTCATCAGCTGGACATGAACTCGCTTTCTCTGCAGCCCCGCCCGCCACTCTTTCACAACATCCACCCACCCTTTAGCTCATTCCTCCCCTGTCCAAAGGTCAAATATAAACCATTAACCGCCCGTGTGACCACAGTGTTGGTTAACCTCTGGGTTTAACCATTATTCATGAGGAAAATGACTTTAAATCAGAGCAGACAGACCTGCTCTCCCAACATTTCAGCCTGATAACACACAGAGCAAAAATATAAACCCTGATGACAAAATGTACGTAACACAGACTTCGTGGACCTTCACATACTAATGAATGCTGAAAAAGTAACACTAGCCTTGAAAATAAACTAGAGGTCTTGGTGTTGAGTGCCTAGACAGGAACTAAAATCAGACTGTCTGAACAACTCATTGCAAATTGAGTGAAAATAATAATAAAAAAAAGATCTTTGGGTTTTGAACAGCTGCTTAGAAAAAACAGGAAATTATAAGACGTCACATTGAGATGTAGAAACTTGTGACGTATTTTATTGTGAAGAGGACATATAATAAATGTCCAAAAAAATAATAGATAGATTTAATTTATCCATAAATCGATCAAACATGCTGGACTGGAAAGCCAATTATAAATGACTAATTCAACATCTCACCTCCCCGACAGCAGGGTCCTGCTCCCCGATTCCCACAATGATGATGCAGTCGGCCTGACGGATGCACCGCTGTGTCCACGGCGTCAGTGTGTAGTCAGTCTGGTAAAGAACTATACGATGGAGGTCTTCCTGTTGGCCCAGCCAGCTGGACAGGCGGTACTCATGGACGCTGAAGAGGAAAAGGAGTCTATTAATGACTGGAAGCATTACCTCGCTGGCAGCACATAGATCAATTTTGCTGTTGTGCCAATAAAGCAAACTTGAATAGAATTTAATCAATGAGTCACAAAGAGAAAAAGCCCAAAGAAGCAGAACAGAGGAAAAGATGTTGGCCTGTTTGTTCAGTACTATTACTACCACTGAAGAGAACTTCTGCCAAAAACGTACCTGTCAAGTGCTGCAGCTCCAAGTCGCTGTTTGATAACGTCACTAGTCAGCAGCAGAGTGGGGCCTGAATGTTGAAGATCACAGCAGTTACTGTCAAACACTTTAATCCATTTGACTTAAAACAGGTGACGTGTCCTAAGGTGCTATGAAAAACAATTTGATTTGCTAAAATAAATACAGAAGATAATATTAAAGTAGCTTATTTGATTGTTTCATTCACTGAGTTTGCATATGATCTATGCCATAGACTGTATAAAAAGGGACATGGGTTAGTAAAAGGGACATGGGCAAAACTAAGTCAAAATACATGTCGTATCATTTTAGGTAGTTCTAATCACACTGATGTTTGCTAATGGGTTTATTTTCCAGTTACTTTGGTTTTATTTGTTATTTGTTGCAATGAAAACGCGATGAAACTTTGTTATTGAGAGCTGAGCTCACGAATGGGCCGAGACCTTGTTACTGCAGAGCAATTCCCGATCAAATGCCCAAGATGACAGCAACCACATATATGTTGACTTTGGTTCTGGATGGTGGGAGAAAGTGGAGACTCTTGTCCATCTTTATATACAGTCTATGATCTAGTTTATATGCAGGACTTAAGACTCAAGGCATCAATAACATGTAGTCCCTAAAATAAAAGATGAACTGAAAAATATCACCATCTTTTTTTACTTATTTATTTTTACCTATTGCGATGAGAGCATGCTGCAGCTCCAGGGTAAAGGCAGTCAGAGGGACCTCCTCTGAAACAGGCAGGACGGTCACAGTTGAGAGGTTGGATGCTTGGTTCCCTGCATCCCATTTACTGCCGGGAGTGTGGAGTGCCAAACTGCGAGCTGGAGACATGAAGAAGATATAAGAAAAACCTCTCTTTCAACTTTATATGTTGGTAAAACACAGCGTGTTGGCAGATATATTGACATATAAGACATAACTTTGCACATGCAGAGACACATACTTGTCAGAGGACCGTTGACCTGCTGGAGGATCTTCTGTCCAAGTAAGTGGATCAACCTGGTCACAACCTGAGAAGCAGCTCTGTGTTATTCATCAGGCGCACAGCAATGCTTACTTTTGTGCAGCAAATCTTTTTTTTCTTTTATTTAAAAGGCTAAAGATTAATAGAAAAACCTTTGGAAATCCTTAATCCATATTATTGTGGTTCAACATTCATTATTCAAACTGTTAATTAATTAATTAATTAGGAAAAGGTTCAATCAACTCAATTTTCCAAGCTTTTGGAAATTACCACACATCTATAAAGAAATAATAAAAATAATAATAGTGTTTTCACATAAGCTGAATTAAATGAAACACTTGAGGTTCGCCCTGCCTGTGGGAACTTCCTCTTGATGGAGCTGAGAGCTCCCTCCGGTAGCTTGGCCAGCTCAGAGTCTCGTACAGCGTGCACGGTGGTGGCTCTGTTCTGATGGGTCAGGGCTTCAACCTGCAGAGAAAAGAGGGACACGTTACATTGTTTATATATGGGCAGAAAACAAAAGGGCTGAATATAAATCTCAGTACTTCTTAAACACTGTGCAACATGACGTACTTCTAAATAAAGCTTCACATGAAGAAAACATTTTTCATCAAATAAAATTACTCTATGATGGTTTTGTGTTCAAGAAGGCTGAGCCTTGTTTTGCCACTTGCAAACATTTCAGAGTTATCAAAACATGTATTAATCAAGACACTATAAATAAGATCTCCCCATCTCATCATTCACACCTGACGTCAATGCTTAAGTACTAAATATGTCTCTGCATATTAGACAGCTTTCTGACAACTTTATTCCCACAGAAGCAGCAATGACTGGTTCCCTTCTCCAGGTAACAGTAACCATAGCATCCATCAGCCCAGCTTTTATTACAGCCATTGTGGCAGAGACCAGCCAATGTTAAATACAGAAACTTCCTACAAAACCAGATGAGAAATGAAGAGACCACTACTGTTTGCACACTCGCACTTCCTCCGACAGACTGGAACGTAAAAACAGTATTTAAGAATAATATATGTAAGGTGACTTATTATTTTTGGTAAATGCAAATTTATGTAACTTGCAGCTGGTGGTTAGTTAGGTGTTTCATTCTATGTGTTTTATTTACTGGCCCTGTCTGCGTGGGTCTTCTGCAGATACTCCAGCTTCCTCCCACAGTCCAAAGACATGCACACTGGGGTTCGGTTAATTGGAGACTCTAAATTGCCCTTAGGTGTGACCGTGACCATGAATGGTTGTTTCTGTAGGTCGGCTCTGCGATACGCTGGTGACCTTTCCAGGATGTACCCCGCCTCATGCCCTATGTCAGCTGGGATTGGTTCAAGCTAACCCCTGTGACGCTCACAGAATAAGGGCTATAGATAATGGATGGATGATTTATTTACTGGAAGTAATGACCAACTACTGTTAATTAAATAACCTGCTGTTATACATTATCAAAACTCAGCAAAATTAATGCTGATCTACTGTCATCAACATTTATGAGGATACTAAAGGGAACAAATAAACCAGTGCTCACACAGTAGAAATTCAAATTTTTTAACCCACTATCCACCGCCTGTCTTCTCATCCATGATACTAACCACTCCAATCAGGTCACCGCGTCCATACTCTCCTATCAGCTCCTTCTTGCCGTCCTCCTTCATGATTACAGAGCGAAGTCGACCACTCAGTACTATGAACGTACTGTCTGATTTCTCTCCCTGCCTGAAAAATAAAGATAACTTGAATTCACTGCAAATCTGTAAACAAGCTTGTGAACCCAAAAACTAAGATTTGAGTTGCCTCCACTATTGACTCATTTAGTTTGGATATAACAAAGCCCTCCTGCGCCTTCATGAGTGCAGTAGTGTTTTTAAAGTTGTCCGTGTTTCGTGAAAGAACATTTTTCAAAAATATACAATGACATCAACCAAATACCTGTAGACAGCCCTGCCAGCTTCCACGGCCATCCAGTCGAGAGCGAAATCTATTTGTCTGACAAAAGATGACATCCTCCTCACCACTGTGTGAGCAACATTCAGCACAACATTAGGCTCCACACGCATTATCCTGAGGAAGAGACAACAGTCAAGAGTAAAAAGGAGGTAAAAGAGAACCGACAGACCATTATTGTTCTTTTACGGTTTTTGTCAACTTAATTCTACAGTATTTTGCATGGATGAGTGCGGGCACGACTGACTCATAGAAGTGGGTTTTGGAAATGGAGAGGAAGCTGCAGTCTCTCTGAGTTTTGACAGTGAATATGAGCGGCTCTCCTGTCAGTACAGCAAGTTGGCCTACAAGCTCCCCGGGGTGCGTCACAAACAGACGTGTCTCTTCTTCGCGGTCAATCATCCGCTGGTAAACGTGGAGTAGGCCGGATATCACAAACTGGATGCTCACCTCCTAAAGCGCAGAGAAGAGAAAAGTCGTGCATGACATGACAAGTCGTCAGAAAATATCTCTAGTTTTACAGACCAGACTGCCTTAAGCCTGAAGAGAGAAGATCAGTCAGGCTTTTATCATATATTAACCTTAACAAGCATAAAAGAAAATGTGGAACACAGTAGCTGCCCTCCCTCATTGATAGGACTCGTAACAAAGAAATTACATCCTTCAGGGGGAGATGCCCCACAGTGTTAAGAACATCAGTGCCAACAAGTATCAATAACCAATAGCGTAAATGGAAAATACTAGTGTGTTGCGAAACTGCAACAACTGAAACACTCTTTGTCAAGTTGTGGTTCTAACCTGGTCTCCCTGACGAGCCACCACAGAACCTGCTTTGACTTGATGAAGCGTGACTCTGCCCTCGAGCAGAGTCGGATCCTGCAATAGAAGAAATGTATTCAGAATATGTGCCTATTATTATCATTATTATTATTATTATTATTATTATAACACCCAAAACATACTGCACTGTATTGGTGTAGTGCTGCCATCAGAATGTGTCACATTGCACAACATACTGTACAAGCAAAATGAATATGAGCTTTGTTTTTACAATGATGTAATCCCATTTATACATTTATACCAGTTGATATGAATTTTCTGCAATCAACCTCCCACCTGCAGCTGGATGATTCCCAGCAGGTCTCTCTTAGCAGCCTGGAGGATTGTGCTGCTCTTACTGAGGTGGATGGCATCAGAGTGCCCCCCACTGTCTGTGTAGTGAAACACTTCAGAGGGCGTGTGCAGCATCGTCACACTCTTCTTCAGACTGGACTAGAGACACAGACATGGGAGAGAGACTAATAAAGAACAAGACAAGGATGCAGAGGATGCTGGGATATGGTGTTCCATCTACAGTTCTAAGCCCTGCTGTCATGTTAGGGATTTACCTTTTGAGTCACAGGACTGGACAGTGCCTCCTCTATCGTGACTCGAGCTCGTTCACAAGCCATGTTCAGGTCATTACCTGTGACAAGAGGGTTATGGGTGAGCATATCTGTGTGTAATCTTATTTTCCGATCAGCGACTGTGATAAGTTTGTGCAGGAAATTAATACAGATGACATTTAGTGATTGTTTCAGTGCCAGACAGGCACCCACCTGTGCAGTCGGTAGGAATGGTGATGGACCGTAGCTTCCTGCAGCTGTTTGATGGGCTATCTTTTACACCATCTGTTTAATGTTAAGTGAAGAGCAACACTGGATGAATTTCAGCTTAACACAGAGCACAGCTTTAAGTGTGCGTTTAGTATATGTTTGAAATTGTGTGCGTGTGTGTGACTACAGGACCTGACTCTGCAGGGCCTTCCATGGTCCCAGCAGGTACCTCGTCCTGAAAGTGAAGACGACGAGTCATCTTCCCAGAATTTGCCTCAGCCATAACACTGTTTATGTTGGATAAGGGCACTGCCTGGCTGTCCTGTCGATTAGGCAACAAAACAAATCAGTTAAAGGTCCACATTTCAGTTACAGTTACATTTGCAGTCACCCTGAAACATTTAACTGAACAATACATATGTATATACGCAATAGAACGGAAGCATAAGGAGACAGAGACATTAAGGTCACTGGGTTTTGGGCAAAGTACACATTTCTAGAAAGAATAAGTTTGGCAGATGGTTTGGTTTGAATAAAAAATAAATACATTTTTTGAAGGGGTGCCAGTTGATAACAACATATCAGTGACACCATCCAAATGATGACATCACATTCATGTTAACATTTAATGGTATTTCATGTATTACATATTTCAACTTATTATTACAGTCTTTAAAATATATATTTTTTAAAAATCCAAAAAGGAAAAGTGAACATACTTTGACATATTTAACATAAAATGACAACATTAAAGCTTATTATTGGTGATAATAAAGTCAGAGCCATGTCTGAAGGCTGCTCGTCCCCCTGTTATGATCATTTTTATAAATTTTCACTGAGCCTTTATGAAGGACTGAGTTATGATGCTGTGCTTAATGTTGTGTGAAATTAGCTCGCATGTTTGTGGCTGAGTGTTTGTGTGTTTGTCCTTCTGTGCTCATTTATGTACAAATGACTGGTGCTTTGGTATTCAACATGAGCCTCTCTGTGTGACAGTATGTGTGTATACCCACAAATTCTTGTGTACTAATTAACGTCCCTCCTACCGGATTGAAGAGCTCAGTTGTCAGGCCCAGATAGTTATGCAACGCCAAGAAGGTGACTCTCTGGAGGCGCACCATGATTATCTGCAACACACACCGAGTCAAACACCGAGATAAACAAAGCAGAATGTATAAACCAAGCTGTGGTTACATCTAAATTAGATGGTGTTTTATTCAGTGATGTGTCAAAGAGAGTTTTGTCTCAGTGCAAAACAAATGCTGCACACTGCTCATTCTTCTTTATGTAATCTCTTACCTGAATGACCCGCACGAGGGTCTCTGGATATTTCTTAAAAACAGACTCAAAGGCAGATGCAGGTAAACGTAATATGGTGGAGCGGGTTGCAGCTCGTGCTGATACAGTCTTATATGGAGCTGGATAACCCTGGTAAAGACAAGAAAAAAACTGTTAGAAAATAAGCAAAGACACTGCACAGTCACTAAAACTTTGCCATTGTGGATGGCCACCTCATTGGATTTGCCCATGGAGTAATTATTTGGACTGATATATAGACAGACAAATGTATATATTCAAAGTTTCATTCATTATATTCAAAGTTTCATTCCATATATTCAACATTTCGGCATAATCTCATTATGCATTTGTCTGTCTGTCCGCAGGCCGCTGTGTGAGTAACGTGCCAAAAGCTGTGTCGCTTCTCTTTCAGTTCACGAAATCCCTGTAGCCACAGCAGCTTCTCCAGTGCCAGAGAAGTGCTGCGTCAGAGCGCAGTGCCATTACGCAGGGCCATTCACTGTGTTTTACCTTCATTAAATCAACTGAAAACTATATCAAGCTAACCATACAGTGTCTTGGGCCCTTTCTTGTGTACGGGTGGAGATTGTACACTGGGTGTTGTGGGGCACTCCTGTGAGGTTGAAGGCATGCTGAGGTTGGCCTGATAAACAGCTGCGTGCCTGTTGTAGTAAGTCTTCCAAGATTAAAAAGGGAGCAACTTCCTTGAACGGTATTGGGCAGGGGTATCGGGGGGATTTTGGCCCGTACACACATATATATATATATTTTACTTGGTGCTTACAGCATTTTTAACTTGTAGCATAATTATTGGATACATACGCTTACAAGAATGTTTCTGTCTTAAAATGCTGGCAGCAGTCAAAAATATCATAAAACAGCAATTTTTATGTCTAATTTCTATTTCCAACAGGTTTCTCTACCTGATGTTTCTAACTTTCAAATGTTGGAAAAATTGAATTATTAGAGTGAAGTAAACTGTCAGCAATACGAGCTCTGAAAAATATTACATTAAACACATGTTCCTTGAGGATGCAGCTTCAAGACGTTATATCTAAATGGCTGAGCAAAGGACAGTGTAACCAGGAAATTGAAACACGACCTGAGCAAAATATGAGGTCACTAAATAAACAAAGGAATTCAAATGAATTATATTGAGATGCATGGGTATAAACAGTATAAACAGCGGAGAGAAGAGACAGAGTGGAGACGCAGACAGTTCAGAGGACGGAAGGAAATGCCGGACGTGAAGATGGAGGAGAAATAAAGAGCTCACAGTGATGATGTCCAGAATACTGAGCAGGCTGTGGACACTGTCTCCTGGGTGCACATCCTTCACAACTGGCTCTGTACCATCCTAAAACAAAACACATAAATTCAAGAAATTACATCAACAACAGGATTTATCCAAACTTTAGTTCATGGAGCCAACTTCCTCCAAACCCATTATGTAACTATCTTGAGTCAGTGTTGGTATGTATGATGAGAGGAAGGTTCAAATTCCTCTCACTAACCCGATTAACATTTATATCAGCCATGATCTTAGTGTTAGAGAAACGCTTTTGTCTTTGTGTCCACACAGTTTTTCTTCTGTAGTGGACTTTAATTCCCTGACCGGCATGACCCTTTAAGAAGGATAATGTTTTCTGCTGTAATAGAGTCAGTTCCAAAGAGGGGGAACGTTTACCTTTTCTTCAACTCTGATAAAAATCTTTGTGTTTTGATTATTATGTCTTTTGAGAGGGTGCATTTGATTCATATTTTTGTACAATTAAAATGAGAGCTACTCCACGGAGCAGAGATCGATGCCACCTGAGTCTAAGTGGCACTAAATCCAGAGATCCTCCTTGGTGACATCCGCGACAGGTGTACAACAGGCTTCCAAGTATGTTTTCTATCGTTTGGTGTTGCCCAATCAGCAGCAACATGGATGTAAAACCTACCATTAAAAAGACACACAATGGATTCTTAACTTCTCTACAAATGCAAAAGCTGGTGTTTAGTGTCTGAATCCATTGTAGATGTTAGAAGACTTGTTTTTCACAAGTATTTTATGATGCAAGTTATTTAATATAATGAACAATAGTTATTTAATTTAACTTATTTTATGGGAAGAGGAAGAGACTTTTGTCCAGGCCAAATGGAGCCTTGATTTTGCAATTTCCAGGAAAACAGTGGAGACCCAGAGCTTTGGGTACTATGTAGGTTTGTCCCATCAATTGTCTGCAGAAAACCCAAAGTGATGGACTAAATTAAATCACTTTATCTTTTCATTTCTGTGGCTCGTCTGACTATTGTTCCACTGTAAGACACACTATTTTAAAGTTACACATTTTGATTATACACAATGGGACCGAATAGATGTGTGATAAATAAGTTACTCACTTAAAGTGAAAGTGGACGAGAACCATTGTATGACAAAATCAAATTAATTTGGTTTGATAAGCAAATTAATTGAAAACATACGTTCTCCTGGATACAGAGCTCGAGTCGTCCATCCTGCACCACGTAGATGCTGTCGTCATCGTCTCCCGGCCTGAACAGACCTTCGCCTTCCTGCAGTTCAATAAACACCATGTGGCGACACAACTCCAGGAACAGGGGCTTCTCAAAATGTCCCAAGACCCTGCAGCAAGTTGAAGAAAGAAAAGACATTGTGAAAAAACAACTGAAGAGGCTAAATGTGTGGGAAATGTATTGTTACTCTACCTGACATTCTTCAGCATGTAGAGGACCTCAGAGGGCAGGTTTGAGCTCTGCACATCAAACTCTGTTAAGTCAGCCTCCAGCAGTGAGGGAGGGGGTTCCTTGGGCTGCAGGGTGGGAGGGTCTTTACGGATCCGAAGGATTCTGTTGAAAGTTAAAAAAAAAAGAAATTCCAATAATCAATATGCTCAGTTCTTTTAAAAAGCACATGGAACATTTTAAATAAGGATTGATACATACTTGCGAGCTATGCTTAGGACTTTGGTTCTTTTGCGAATGCGCTGCGACTGCTTTGATACTGAGGTGGAGGAGGGGGTTGGAATCAACGACAACGTCTGGACCTTACATACAAAAACAAACATTTTTAAAAAACATTTCATTAATTGCAGACAAACATTCATTTTGTCTATTTGTTCTAAGCAACTGTAAACCTAATTACGAAAGATGAGAAGAAAATTTTTTAAAAAGCTTGATTTGAGGATATATGTTCAATACTTAGCTAAATGCATGCAACGCATTTTCAGTCTTACTGCATTATATTGAATAGGGCCGGTGGATAAAGTAGACTTAATTTCATGCAAGATAACACCACTCAGCCATGGGGGAAAGGATTCAATTTAGTTTTATGCAGAGAACATTTATATTCATACAGCACAACTAGTGATAGTATCTCATAATGGCCTACTGTATTTCTATAAAATGTGGACAAAGATGAATCTATCAGACCGCATGTGTTTGTGGAAATGGAGAAAACCTTTCGCATGATCTTCCTTCCATAGAAGAGCACTTTATCTCTTTTCCTGAAGCGATACTGAGGAGCACCTGGCTGTTGTTTACCTTGTGACACAACAATGCATATAGTTGTGATGAGAGCACGTTATGAAGAAAACTGAAGATAATTTATATATACACAAACACACACACTTCCCTGAAGAGCCTTATAACTTATAATACACAAGAAACAAAATAAATATAGCAGCTAGGGTCGGGCGATGTCCAGCCACCAAACAAGCTTATAAACTAGTACTTATTAACACAGGATCTAATTTTAAGCTGATGCAGAGTGTCACTGTCACTACTTGAAATAACAAAGGTTATTAAAGCATTACAATAAATATAAAGCTCAGGAAGCGTTTGAAAGACTCACGAGCAAGCTTGTATCTCCTGTAAAGGAAGAGGACCACAATGCCAATCAGTGAGACGGCGACTGCAGCTCCTATCAGTACACCAGTGAGCTAAAAGACAGATACGAGCATCAACACAACAGTATGGTCACATGAAAGGGGAATACAGTGTAGTTGCACACAGAACAGGACATTAGAGCTGCTGGTTAAATAACACTGTCATTCAATGTCCAAAGCTGTGTCCCTGTTAGATATCATATACTTATTCTAAGCAGGTTTTGTGCAAGTTTTATGTTCTCAATGATAACATGAGGAAAAAAAGAAAAATCACAGTAGACCCATAACCAATGCTTGAGAGGATATGAAAAGTACAAAAAAGGAACTGAATCTGTTTGTTAAGCTGTTTCATGTGAAAACTGCTGATTTGACAGACAACTTGGAACACAAAATCACTGAGCTAAAAACTATTTTTAACAAATGTCTATTATAGGAGTACAGCCCTTAAAGGATGTTCAAAACAACTTGTAAAGGCCCTTGATAGGAAACAGCTTCTACAACCCTGCAGACTGCATTGCCAAATTCAACTGAAACTCAAAACCAGTTACAAAAACATCAGCTATCCGTAATGAGCCAGGCCTGCTGAACTCTTACTAATCAGAGGCATGGGCCAATATGTTGGATAGGTCTCTTTCTGAAATTCACACTGCATACTGTACAGGGAATATAATGCATCTTTACTAATCAACCTCCCTTTCCTCACCACACAGGTCAGAGTCCAGCTCACTGAAAACCAACATTCAATAATTTATTTGTGTATTCCATACCATGGTGGTCTGCATCCTCTCCTCCACAAACTGCTGAACTCGAGCGCTGATTTCATGTTTGCTGTTCAGCAGCACCTACAAACATAGGTTGGAAATGGCACAATGTCTTGAATCCAAGGAATAATAATTTTAGGCCCTTTTATGGGTGCTCAAGCAGTGTAGCATTCTTAACAATATCTCCTTAAATTATCAAAACAAACAGCACTGGTTATTCAGAGAAAGGGTCCCTGTCAGGGTTCTATGTTGTGTTTGGATTAATATCACTGCTGCATTACTGTATTGCTGTAGAGGCTTTTAAATTGTATTGAAAGGGTACCGTAGTGTAGAATTTGAAACTGCATGTTGCAGCTGAAAAACATGTGACATTGATAACCTGTGGTGAACTTCAGCTGTTATGAAAACTGTGTGAACTGTGTGATTTTAGCAGAGATTGAAAAGCTCATGGTGACAACTGTACTCATGTCACCATGAGCTGCAGCTGTCGGTGGTTTCCCACAAGTTTCACTTACTGAAGTGGCCCATCTGCACACGTCATCACCGCCTTCGCAATGCATCCTGAAATACAACAATACTTTAAACATGTATAAAAAACACTACAGCTGGTGAGATGAGGGTTCATGTGAGAAGGTAACATGTCACAGAGGAGGAGGAGGAGAGTTGTTGGGGAAAGGGGAAACTCTGAAAAAAAGAACTATGATTAGTAAACTATGAGCATTGAGTCAACCACCTTCACATTCTGTCTTCCTGTTTGATTTACATACAATGACAAAACAAGTCGAGCTATTGTGATTAAATCAACGACGCAGTAACATCGTCAGCTGACGTTGAATTCAATTGGTTACTCAACATCCTCTCAACGTTAGCTATAGCCTAATGTTAGCTTAGCTAGCCCAGCCGTCTTGCCATTTCCCCTAAAATAACCGACGTCAACTTCAGGTGAAAGCGTAATGAAACGCTCACGGAGCAGAACACACGGGTCTGACCTTCCAGTGGTTTGTGTCGCGCTGCCTCACGCTCGTGTCATTTCTGAACAGACGATGATTCGATGTTAGCGAACAAGCTAACAAAGTTTTCTGTGTGCTGCCACGGGCTTAGTCCCGCCCACGACCCCACGTCCGCCAATGGGGTGTTTGATTTCTGCCGTTGCCTTGGTACCGCTCAGAGGGTTCGTCCAATCCGGGGCGGACCAGGCGCTTTCTGGACTTCCTGTTTACATCCACATGAAAAGAACAGGAGCCAGATGTTCTGCACCACTAAAGAGTACCGAATACTATAGAAGTACTACAGTAATGTTTAATATCTCATATTAAAACCACTGTGCTGGAAAGTAACTTAGTATATTTACTCTTTTATGAGTCATGTAGTTTCAGTGTTTTATCATTTTAAGTGTTTTTAGGACAGGTGCAATATTTAACTCACTTTTATTCTACATTATTATTCTCTTACACGATATGTCCCTCTGTATTGTTTTTTGCTGTACAATGTACTGTTCTGCAGCTGCTGTAGACATTTTCGATTTGATTTGATTTGATTTGAAGTACTACCTAAAATACTGAGGTGTATCTGTGCCACTTTATACCTCTACTACTCCACATGTAAGAAATAAATACAATATTCTCACTCCACAGTTTTTATTGAAACTGAAAATTAAGTCATCTTTTATTATAGACATTAATATTTATATATTAATATTATTGGCTGTTGTATGTTATTCAATCTTTGATGTGTTGTATTTTAACTGGACCCTGAGTCTGAATAATAAAACTCATCATATTTGACAGATATAGTACTTTTGTTCCCCTGTCTTGGATTGTTGTGTGTAAATTATTTTTGAAAAAGCTATTCAACTTCTTTTGCCTCAATTCAATGCTTTTTTTACAAAGATGTTAAAAAAATGTCAATGATGCCACAATGCAGTGGAATACATACCTACTTTTTGACCTTTTTATAAAATTTTCTTTATTTTATTTCTGTTTCTGGCAACAAAGATTACATTACATTACATTACATTACAAACACATCAAGACAGGTGGGTAAAATGACGGAAGTTACACATACAGGTGTGGACATACACTATATACACATTTGCAATCAATAAAATAAAAACTGTATACGGTGTTGCTCCTTTCCTGCAACACACTAGATATTAAGAAAACAACAATAAGATCTTCACACTACTTTTTTATTTTATTCCACTATGCAAAAATAACCTTATAATTGGACGGAACTCAATTATTCTATCATTATTCGCATCATTTTATTTATATATATATATATATATATATATATATATACATACTCTTATTTTCTTTCAATTACTGAAACAACGGAAATGCAGACATTGATTTTGTCTTTGTATCCTCTGTCAGGGGGACAGTTTAAAAACTTAAGCAAAATGTCTGTATCTGGTTTATTCATTTGTTTTAAACATTTCCAAAGGGTAAAACTACATAAATTTGAGGTTTTGTTTCACCTGATTGACATGAAAATGTAACTGAATATGTCTGCAATTGGTATTGAGTAATCTTAGACACAATACATGCACAATAAGACATAACACAAACACTCTGTGGGATTTACAGTGCTTTCTCACTCTTACAGGGGCTTAAGAAGAAATCCACGTCAGTATAAGAGCATGCAACAGTACAGACAATATCTACAAATACAAATTTTAAGCAACTTTAAAGAAACAACAGCTACTAATTATTGCGAACAAACATCACTGCAAACAATTTTTATTATCCAGACTTCCAGTATTTGGACTCAAAACATAAATCATGTGCAGTTTTGAGGTTTTATCTCACGTATGCTTCATGTCTCCCTCTTACTCTATTTGTTCAGGTACTTGGCCACAGACTCATAGGCATAGAGGATCTCTGAGTCTTTTGGGCAGGTGTAGCGAAACTCATCCTGTTTGTAGGCGTTGTCCAGGTAACGCGTCAGACTTTTCAACGCCTTGGGGATGGCAAAATCACGGTACTCCTTACACACCACCTGGAGGAAGAGGGGTTTCACCAGTGAGATAATAAAGGAGATTTCTGTCATTCATTGTGGAACTAAAGTTTTTTTTATACACAAATTACTGTTGAACTCTGCTCACCTTCACAATGTTGAGTTTGGGAAGCAGGTTACAGTCCGCCAAGGTGAAGGAGTCACCATCCAGGTAGAGACGAGACGACTCGTTGGCATTGGGGTTCTTTTGCAGCTCATGAGGAAGAGGCGTCTCCAGGTACATGTTCAGCTTCACCAGAGTCGATAGAAATTTCTTCTCTAGCGCTGAAAGAAAGTCAGGTGTTAACATCTCCTGCAAATGAAAAATACATTAATCAATTCAACAAATCCATCTTTGAACCAATGTCCTTACTGTCATTTAGTCCAGGAATGGAATTCTTTATATATGCTGAGAATTTTCGGAAGATGTCTTCTCCAGCGCCGTTGGACTCCTTGTAACAACAGCACAATTTTGGATACCTGCCGTTTAGAGAATAGATAGTATAGTCTGTTTCAAGACTTGAAGAATATACCAGAGTAACGTATTAAGATATCATCAAAGTGTTTGAATGAACCGGATGCAGTCCACTCACTGTGGTGGGGCCAACGTCTCCTCCAGGAACTCCTCTATCTTGTTGGTGTCTGTTTTGACCTCTTCATTGCAGATGAGGAAGGGAGGCTGAGAGCCCGGAGCCAGAGCCTTCAGAGCGTCAGGTGCCCTGCAGCAGAAGAACAGGAAACAAACCAGGTTTTAAATCATCCGCATCCATCAGATAATGACAAACTTTTTTTAAATGTCCTTTTTCATATTGCAGAGAGAGAGCACAGTCACACACAACACAGTATATCTCCAAGTCATCTATATTACTTACTCTTCCAAATCCAACTCCAATAAGTCAAATTAAGTCACAAGTACATGAATCATAACTTTCTCACACCCTGGTGGATTCTTTTTTTTCCAGCTGCCACTTGCTCAGGGGCTATAGAGCAAGTTGCTCACTAAGAATAAGATTGATAGTTTAATCCCTGGCTCCTCCAGTCCACATGCCAAAAGTGTTGTTGGGCAAGATACCTAACCCAAATTGTCCCTGAAGGCTCTGCAGGTGGTGTGTGACAGACGTGCAGTATATAGTAGCACTGCACGAATGCATGTGTGAAAAACTCCAATTAAATACAATCCATTTACCATTTACTTTCCTGTAGGACTGTAACTAAGAAGATCTTCAGTTTAATGCTTAATTTTTATGATTTCTACCATTTGTAGATTCTATTTCCTGATAATGATCAGGATTATTATCATCATTTGTCATTACTCCTATGTTTTATATTAAGGATGTCTGGGGACAAAGAACAGGTAGTTTCTGTAGGGTTTGATCTTGCTAGACAGGAATGCCACTTATCTTCCACAGACTTAAAAAGCCTTTGGGTTAGTTTATCTGATTGAAAACTGCATCAATGAGGACGAAGAAGCTGTCTGTCGATGTGTTATTATTACAGCCTCATTGTGACTATTGCACATTTTCCAGTCAATGCATTCTCTCTTGGCGCTCCAATCCCCCTGCAGCCCTGCGTGAGGCAACACTGAGGTAATGACAAGCATTTAAACATCAGGTTATTGCCTTTACACCCTCAACACTTTGTCATGTTAGTGTTATGCATAACTTCAACCCTTCCTGTACAGTCACTATATGCATTGCAAGGGCCGGGAACAACAACATGAACCCTAGTAGAACATGTATGGCCATAAATGCAACCAAAAGATATTTGCTGAGATTTCAAAAATAAGTGCTCTCACCTCTTCATGTCCACAGTGGTGAGGGTGAAGTTGGCCCCTTTCATCCAAAGAATCATGAAGAGTCTCTGACAGAAAGGGCAGTTGCCTACACTCTCAGCATCCACACTGGCCTGATGGAAAAACAGATCATGAAGAATCACAACCACTGCAGGAGGGATCGCAAAACACAGGGGAAGGACCCAAAGGCAGACGGGGCAGTCGGATATAAGCAGGAGCCGAAAACACAGAAAAGTGGCAACAAAAGTTCAACATGCACATAAGGGAGAGATGAATACAAAGAAACATTCATTCATCTGATAACATTCTGGCGACAGAGAAACTGAAACAACACATGAGAAAGAGAAAACTGGCAGGAAAAACACTGAAACACACAAGGACAATAAATAAAACCAGTTCCATTCCTCGTAAACAAGTGAAAACAATAAAGGCAAACACATGTTAAACATGGCACACTGGTACAGTGGTTTTCATGCTGTAATGCATCTGACCAAAGTGGGAATGCCTGCACAGGTATTCTTGTCAAGCCTGCTCTGCGATGGAAATCTGAAGGAATTTTAAATGGAGGGTTGAGGCTGCTTTTCCACCCAGATTAATAAACACAGTATTTATGTGGTATTTGCTTCCTCAGCTACATCATAGATTATCACATGTATATGTACACACATGTATATGCCACAGCTCTCAGCTGTATATACCTGGGTACTGTGAAATGTGTGTTATGAGTTTTTAGGCACTGATTATTATTGCAACAAACACTCTTTGATTGTGTTTAACAGTCTCGCACAAGAAATACAAGGAAATGATACAAGGAAATTGAATGGTTAATGTATATGTTGGATAATTGCCAGTGTACTTAACTCTGGGTACAATTATTGCATTTATACGATTTTATTTAACTCTGTTGTGCGCATTTAAAGCAAATTATTTCAAACGCATGACACATCTCAAGTATTTCAGTTCTTACCTTAACGAAGAGTTCAATCTTCGGGGCCTCGGCCATCTTTCTTTCTGTGTTTCTGTCTATTTCTCTCTGCATGGTAGCGTCCACCTCTCCTCTCCTCTCCTGGATTTGTTTCTGACACTGTTGATGCAGAGATTTTAAAAAGAAAGTGTAAATGTAAAGTTTAGATCCTTAACTTTTTTGCTTTCCCTCCTACACACTCTCTCACACACTTCACTCCATCAAGGTTTTGATGAAACTGGCAATACTCACACAGGACTGGTGGTCACTCTGGCTTTATCTTAACTCCACCTGTTTTTTTATTCCACTGTTCCACTGCTCCTTCTTCAGACACAGCAGTCGAGCCTCTTGTCTCCACTGAGTGCGCTCTTTGTTTGTCTCTCACCACACCTGTCAAGCTTTGCAAGGCAGCCGACGCCCCCTCCGGCCTTTCCAGTCCAACCAGCATAGCTGGATCTCTCCTCTCAACCTCTCAGCCTTCCAGCAAATTCTATAAGATAAAAGTGTCACTCTGGATCTCCTACTGACCCAGTCCGTCCACTTTGGTCTGAATCTGCCTTTTGTCAGCCACTTTCTGTTCACTTCTTGACATGCGAGACGACAGTGTAATTAAAAAATGTATATTCAAACTAGAATACCTACTGTTTACAAGATAAAACCCAATGACCTGACCCAAAAACTCAGAGAGTTCATACCTCCGCCAAGGCCCGACAGTCCCCTGGTGAAACCACATTTAATTTCACTAGATCTAGATTCCGATCTGCACCAAATTACACACAATCATAAATTACAGTCCTTTAAACATGTCTGATTTTCTTCATCAAGACTCAAGAATTATTCTCTGAGTAGTTTTCGTGTAATCCAAACAAAACAACCATAAAATGGTCTAAAAGTATGATGAAGATTTAAGTCATGTTTGATCGTTGACCATCTAACATCAATTGTTTGTAATCGTATGTGTTGCTATAACCGCTCCTACGCTTCTGAGAAAGTATTTGTCATGGATTTGTAGCAGAGAACATTAATGATGTTGAGGTTAGGGCTCTGTGCATTCCAGTCCAGCTCTTCCACAACAGATTCAGACAGTAACTGTGTTTCTTTATGACATGGTTTTGAGCACAAGGTGGCGTCATGTTGAAACCAGAAATGGCCCCCGTCAAACTGCTGCCACAAAGTAATAAGTCTGACTAAACCATCATTGAATGCTGGAGCGTTCAGCTTCTTCTTAATTTGAACTAAGGAAAGGAATCAAAACTGACCGCAAAGAAAAATATCTCTGATCACATTTGTTTTAATCATGTCAGAATGAGGAATTGAGAATAGTCATGGGACACAATATTCACCTTTCTGTCACCTCATGTAACCTGCCTCCATTTATCCCTGTCACTCTCTGTCTCTCTCTCACCCTTGTGTCAACAGTGTATGTGTTTTGCTGCCTCTGGCTTGTTCCCCTCATGTCTGATATGTTTTGTATTTTTTGCCTTCGTCCCTCAGCGTACTTTCAGTCGTCGATCAGCATTCATGGCTGGCAGAAAAATGCTCTCATGTAGCAGGTATTTACTGCTTTCTGTGACTAGAGAAGAGGAGGGAGAACGGCCCCCGAGCGAGCCGACATACAGAGACAAGAAGGTTGCAAGCTGGGTGGAATGAGATAAAGATCCCACAGCACACAATCAGAGACAGATTTGTGGAGATATGGCTCTTGCCACGCAGGCCGGTGTCATTTCATGGGCACAAGAGAGAAAATCATAAAGGGTGTGACAGTCAGTCAATGATTTTGTGCTGTGGAATCCTCTAGTTGGATTTAGAGATTGTTCATTGTTAATTAAAGCAATTTGTTGTTTTTATTTTGTTTTAGATCTCAATGAAAGGTGTTTCTCCCTTCTATGATCTTAAACAACACTGGTGACGCAAAAAGAGTTTCTGGATGAATCATCTGCCTGAATGACCCAAGAAAACAAGATGCACCGACATGACTGCATGTGTTAATCATCTTTACCTTACTTCTCTTTTGTTTCAGTTGACTCATACTTCTGTTTAGAATATGTCCGATTAATTTTGTCAAGATCGCTGCATTATTTCCTTCACAAAAAACGATGAATTACCACAAAACTTGAGGAAAGGATGCAATATTTTTTACTTCATTGTCTTTAAAATTGCAAATGAGATTTTTTTTAATCAATTTCCAAGGGACTAATACATCCACCCAGTGTATACAATTTGGTGTAGCTTGATTCAATTTAAGGGCATCGTTGGGCTTGAGTGCTTTAGTATTTGAACTGTCCACATAACCACTTCAACCTCTCCTCTTCTTTTTTCTATTGTTCTGCATTTGACATTTTTAACAGTATACCTCTCAAACTGGAGATCACTAAATCATGTGGGACACCTGGGATAATGTGTCGACACATCAACATTTCACAATGAGTCATTTGACGGTTAAGAAACAGTTTGGTTCTTCCTCTTCCTGTTGCAGATACTTGTGTCTGTTCCTGTAGCAACCAAAAAATGAAATCTGTGAATGAGAGTGGAGCACAAACAACGAATCTCCTGATCAGGTTAGTGGATGACACTGAGTTTTTGTTTTATCTGGTCTTGGCATCCTGACTTAATATGACTGTTGCACCTTCTAACACTCTGTACAGCTGGCGAGGAGAGCCAACATAGACCTTTCACCATTTCCTGTTTAAACACCTAATGGTTGAGTCAAAACCTAACCTCAGTTTCTCCAAATATTTGTCCATCTGGATATTCTCATTGTACATCATCAGCATCAAGTTTGTATGCTTAGCATTTTTCGAGACACAAGGCAATTATAGGCACTTTACAAAGGCTGGGAATATACAAAAAATACGATATCAAAATTACATTAAACAATAAAAAGACACCAAGAACTAATGCAGAGCCCTAAAGTCAATAAAAAGTATGGACAAGAGAAGTAGATACATTGATTCAAGTTGATTTACATCAATAATGGTTTATTTTCAAACTTGAATATAAAATGAAATCCTTTAACTTAGATTTAACATTGCTTCCTGTTGTGACTGATTGTTTTTACAAGCAGAGAACAGAGTGTCTGATTTAATGTTTCTCTATCCTGTACACACCTGTATCTTCCAGTGGGTCCCCTCGGGACTGTGTTCTTTCCTGCTTATTTCTCTTGTACACTAATGAGGACTAATGAGGACTATTACAGAATGAGTCTTTGTTGGTTCCATATTTGTATAAGGTTCATTTACAGGTTCTTATGCATAGTGAACTGTTTAACATCATTTTCTGTTCATCTTTATAATGTCCCATATACTTTTCCAAGAGAAAAACAGAGACAGCATTTAGCAAGTTTTAGAAGGAGGATAAGTATTACAACCACAAATTACTTTTTTCTAAGTTAGCCAGCAAATACGTTGAAATGTCTTTGTGCCACAATCTGATTGAAGAGAAGATTGATTGCTTCCTGGGTTATCAGGAAACATTTTTATTGTAATGGTGGATATTAATGCATGGTGATATCTGTGAGTACAGCAGTGGTGGCAATTTAGAGCTTCTCTAGAAAAGAAGAGCCTGCCCAGCAGTAATGTTGAAAAGTGTTGAAATGTGGTGGTCTCTGATGGGAGTATGTGTAGGTGACGCCTCTTCATACTGTAAGTCACAGGCAGATTTGAGGTGACAGCTCGTCTGTACTTTCACACACTTTACAGAAGTGAAGCCGAGGGATGGAACCTCCGCCGATACACACCAATTGCAGGTCAGTTGTCAACCAAGTTGTTTGACACCATTTGCATAGCATCAAATAACAAATCAAAACCAAACGTACTGGAATAACGAGCATGTGAACATAGTGTGATTAAAAAACTACATAAAATGACAAAAGCCATCTTTGAGAAAAGGTCATTTGTCGAGCATGTTGAATTTTTAATTTGGTCAGTCACTCACATGGAAGAGGCAATATTTATGACCAACTCTGCAGATAGAGATGATTTGGTTTCCTCCATCTTTATAGACATTTATCTGTGGTGGGGTCTTGTGAAAAACTTTTAGTTTCAGTAAACGAGATTAAATATTGTCAATGGATTGAACATTTGTTTCAGTCAAATGTTAAAGACACAAATATTACTCCCTCATAATCCTACTTCTTGATTCCCTTTTGTGACAGGGAGGTGATAACACTGAAAATGAAAAGGTTCATCCTCATCCCCATCCTTTGTGTTTTAATGCTCTGTCTTTACAACATCTGGCTGGGAGGGCTTGATGATCTGACAGCCAACAGCAGCAGCAGCAGCCGCAGCTGCTGCAGCAACAGCAGCAACAGCAGCAACAGAACTGTGACCATCTTGATGTGGTACTGGCCCTTCGACATGCATTATAACCTCAAGGGCGACGTGTGCTGGGACCTCTACCGCATCCCTCGCTGCAGACTGGTGGACAAGCGCACCTTGTTCTCTTCAGCCGATGTGGTGGTCTTCCACAACAGAGAGCTGATGCAGGGACGCCAGAAACTGCCATTAGCTCTTCCACGGCCGCAGTTGCAGAGGTGGGCCTGGATGTCCCTGGAGTCCCCAGTTCACAATGGAAATTTGCATCAGTATGCAAATATTTTCAACATGACCATAACCTACAGGAGGGATTCTGATGTCACGGTACCGTATGGCGAGCTGCTACCAAAGGAGACCAGAGGACATCTGGTGACAAACAACCTTCAGAATAAGAGCACTCTGGTCTGTTGGGTGGTCAGCAACTACCAGAAGCACCACAAGAGAAGCCAAGTGTACAGCAAGCTTAATGCTGCAGTTCCTGTGAAGGTTTATGGGCAATGGACAAAGACCCTCCTTTCATCCGCTGACCTCTTACCTACAATCTCTCGCTGCTACTTCTATTTGGCTTTTGAGAACTCAGTCTCCAAAGATTATATCACAGAAAAGTTGTGGAAGAATGCTTATCAAGGTGGGGCAGTGCCTGTTGTCCTGGGACCGCCGCTGAGCGATTATAAAGCTGTGGCCCCACCTAAGTCCTTCATCCACGTTGATGAGTTTGCATCAGTAAAAGAATTAGCGAAGTATCTGCAAGAGCTGGCAAAGGACAAAAAACGCTATGGTGAATATTTTACCTGGAAACAAGAGTGGAAAGTGAGACTGTACACCGACTGGAGAGAGAGACTCTGTAGCATCTGTTTAAAGTACCACAGTTTACCTCAGCAGAAAGTTTACTCTGATTTAACGGCCTGGGCCAATTCTGATGGCGTCTGAGTTGGAACAGTTCTGGCTCAGTATTAATCAATGAATGGCGAATTTAACCCTATTGATGACATAGACACCATGGCCTCAAATTCTGCAGCAGGGTGAATATAGTTTCTTTTTTATATTATTTTTAATGAAATTCTCATATTTTTTGCTGTGCTGCTTGAATAAAGAGAATTTGTGCAAAGTGAATTTTACTTGTAGAAATATGATAAATCACATCCTGGAGACATTTCACAGATTTATCAGTAATCCCTTACATACAGAAGTATTCAGATAATTTTCTGTGACAATTCTACTTGTGATCAGAAGCGTTCAGTTTGCTTTAATTATCCATAAGATCCACCACTGGCAAGTCCACTTAACTGGTTATGAATTAGAAAAGCACAGTCCTGTGTAAATGTTCCCACAAGTCACCCTGCATATCAGGTCAAAAACACACCATAAAGAGGGGATGCACAAGTCCCTAAGATGAAGCGTGGCAGTGGCAGCATCAGACAGAAACACAGGGGGCCTCATATTCAGCCCAGTAGGCAGAGGGTCACATGTCTCATGCACCCAGGGAGACTTATACCTGCTTAACTTGGTCTGGTGCTGAAAGCTGTTATACGATCATCTATACTTTATGTTATGTTCACCAAAGTTGTCACAGGCCCTCGTGGCACAGCAATCAGACAAGGTCATTAGGGATCGTCCCTTGATTAGCCACTCTGCCCAAGACTGGTCCAAAGCGAGCGGCGGATGATACATTGCCTATGTGAGTGTGAAGATGTGAGGAAGAGGTGACTAATGGAAAGGTACAAATAGTTACAAAGCCTGGAAGTGATGACACTACTCTGCACCGCCTCAGCATCAAGATTCAGTGATAAGCACATATTGCATGACAACACTGTGTTTGTCTCTTGCATTTCCTTCCTGTTTATTTTGTCTTTCTCCTCTTTCAAAATCAGTTTTCAGACATGCCTCATATAGATCAAATAAACCAGCTCACTCTCTTAATAATTATTCATAATTCATATTATTCAGACAAAGTGGATTGTAAGTCCACACTGGTCTAGTGAAGGACTAAAGAGGCACAGAATACAGGACAATTTACTTTTGGTGGGACATGTGCAAAGATTTACTGGGAAAAAGAACAATTTGGTAGTTTGCATATACAATTTTTCAAATAAAAGTGTCCGTTTTACATTTAGGTCTCAGGTGGTTACAGTCAAAACATCTCAGCTTAGCCAACATTTCAATAAATTATAATGAATCCATTTACAATCTGTCGAGACAACGTGTTATATTAAAAGTTAGAGATTAGTCCAATGTTAATGTGACATCTCCAAGTTGATTTGATGGTCACTTAGGGACTTCAGTCATGTGAGGTATTTTGAAGCAGAATGAGACATTTGATGTCTTCTTTCTAAAACTATGATCATTCCACTAAAAAGCAACTTCTTAAAATATATTTCAGTGAGCACTTGACACGGTGTAATTTCAACATTAACATAAAAACCTTTACAATAGGGTGGGAATAAAGAACACAGTCAGTCACATTGGCGATAGCTGAGTCAGGTCGGATATTTATCTCACTGCCACTCACCTGAGACATGAAGAGAAAATATTGACAGAGTGCAAATGGCAGATTTAGCAGCTAAGACACTGAACAAAAGATTCTTCACATTTCATCAAAATATTACTTTGAATCCCTCCATCGCTGCCAAAAATACTTGCTCAAGATGTCGATGACAACCAACAACTATAAGACAAAAAAATTGGTTTGGTAAACAAACGGGAACATTTTTGAAAAGAATGTTCAACATTACAAAAGCAACTTTGTGCAAAATAATATGGAAAAAAATTAACCCCAATAAGAAACTGTTCTCCATTTCAAATGGAAGACAAATACCGTAGCTGCTCTTTTCAGATTGGTGACAAGTATGGCACAAAATACTGACCCAACTCTAAAAAAATTATTCTATTACTCACATTTTGGTTCTCTTGATAACCTAGACCTGTTCTCACCTGCACCCCCAGAAAACCTACCCAGGATTTAGTATAAGTGGAAGGAACGTTCAGGTTCTTTACATCATTCCATAACTTGCCTTTGCTGTACAAAGCTAAATCTTAAATTGTTCTAAACATGAACTGAATAAAGCCAGTGGATTGATTTACTATGCTTAATCCAAGACTTGATCCAAAATTGTTGGTGTGGAGTTTCTGGTCATGGTTAGAGGATGTGGACAATGCAATTTGTGTAGTTTCAGAATAACAGGAAAAAGATCCTCCTCCCTTGAACGGTTTGTCCTGTGATCCACTGATCGTCCCTCTCCAGTTTGAGTTGGCCTTTGACAGAAAAGCTTGGGAAGGTTATCTGCGGGATTGGCTAGGCCAACCGGAGCGTGTTTATCCAGTCATGTGACCAATAAGTCCGGGGTGAAGGGCCTGTTTCAGGACATCGGGCCGGTGAAGGGGGGGCATGTACAGTGTGGTAGGAGTGGCTCCGGGGTAGCTGGACACAGGGTAGCTCTGACTGGGGATGGGGGAAGGGGCCATGTTCAGTGGGGAAGGGCTCTGCTCGTAATACTGGCCGTCGCACTCCTCATCCAGTGGCAAAGCCAGTCGTTTTCCTTTCTGTCTCCGGTTGCAGAACCAAACACGCACCACCTGCCAAGAACAAGATTTCTCGTTTACAACCACAACAAGACACATACTTTAGAAGGCAAACTACGTCACTTTTGTTCTTACGTCTCTCTCAAGGCCCAGGTCATCTGAAATGTGTGTAATCTCCTGGGTGTTGGGTTTGGGACACTTGATAAAGTAGGACTCCAGAGCAGAGCGCACTGCCCCCTCCAGACTAGTCCTTCTCTTCCTCTTTCTGGTGTCAACAAACACTCTCTCGATCTTGTACATCTGAGGAATAACACATAATTTGAGAATATGTAAGATGTACAAAAAAGGTATGACAAGCCCCAACTAGGACTACCTATGTACCGAAGCAATTTGTGTCCCTTTTGGTTTAAGCCTTGTATGGATGGTTATGGTTCAAATAATGTTTCATGTGATCTCTAAAGAGACCAAATTAATGTTGCCACTAGATGGCAGGTCACACTTCCTGAGAACAAAGTGCTTTGGTTAAAGTCAGCTCAGCCTGAAAAGACCAACTGATCCCATCAGGCTCAAGGATCATCTGTTGTCTTGTAAACTAGCTGGCAGATGTCAGTGTTGCAGACTTACATCCTGGGGATTGTCTGAGGTCTCTGCCTCATTCAGCCATCTCTGAAGAAGGGGTTTCAGCTTGCACATGTTCTTAAAGCTCAGCTGCAGAGCCTCGAAGCGGCAAATGGTCGTCTGGCTGAACATCTTACCTGCACGCAAATATAAATCATCAGATTTCACATGCCATTATCTCTGAATAGACAAGACTCATGCAACATGTATCTGTCCAAAAATCTCAACACATTGGATGGCTGATGATTCAGCAAGATTTCAGGAGTGGCAATCAGAGATACTTTGCCAAACCAGTGACCTCCTGCCTCAACACACAAAACATAACAAGTAACCTTCTACTGACGTAGATAAGAATCTGAACTGTGCAACATACAAAACCAATACTAGAAAGTCCATCATTATTACTTCAAATAAGAATCTTTGAAAGCATTAGGGAGGGAGTGCAATATGACCCAATAGGACGTTTCCACATGGGAACCAAACTTACCATAGAGGTTACCCAGGGCAAGGCCAACATCAGCTTGAGTGAAACCCAAAGTGATGCGTTTGTGTTTCAGTTCCTTGGCAAACTGCTCCAGTTCCTCAGTGGAGAGGTTCTCCTGTGAGACAGGTTGAAAATGAAAACCATATAGATGTAGAACTTACAGAAGTTGAACACATGTGTGTTTGACTTGAAGGCTCATATTACAACTGTTGGATTAAATGGTTGGTTGAAGGGATTCTAATCTTACCTCCTCTGAGTCGCTGCATCCGCCGCTGGAGGAACCGCTGCTCCGCGTGGAGGAGGCCGGGTTCTGCGTCTGCGGCCCGGGGGCGGCTTGGGTTGGGTTCACGCTGAAAAACGCGTTTCCTGGAAGCCCGTTGCTCGGGGGTGAAGGGGACATAGACGGCGACGATGCAGAGGATGTGGAAGGATTTTGATTACTGATACCGGGCGGGGTGATGTGGGCGATTCCAGGCCAGAAGGACGGGTTCCAGGCCGCGGGGTAGAAGACTCCATGAGCCATGGCGGCGGAGGCTGACGGTGTCAGATACTGTTGACCCTTGATCTCCGTTGAGTAGTCATCGCCGGTGTCCTTCTCGGTTTTGATCTCGGGCATTTTGATTTGCTCCCGGGTCTCGGCCATAGGGGGACTCAGGTTAGTAGGCTGGGTAGCTGCTGTTACGCCGGGTACCTGGCCGGTGTACTCGGGCGCAGCGAAGGGATACCAGTGTTTGGGTTGCCCAAACTCCCCAGCCTGCAGGTCGGTTCCCCTGTAGTCACTGGCCATGGGTGGGAATGGGAAGAAAGTCTGCGCAGAGGCCGACGTGATGCCACCATACGCCGTTTTGTTATAGAGGAGGCTCGGGTCTGGCAAAACGCCGTGAGGAAGCTGGAATGACGCAGCGTTGCCCAAACCATCTTGACCCAAAACCTGAGCGCAATGGCCGACGCGGCTGAAGTCATACGGCCTGCTTTGGCACTCCGGACTCTGAGATCTTTCAGACATCTTCCAAACGCTGTGGGAGATTATTTAACAAGAACAAGTCCGAGATAGAAAGTTTTAAAAGAAATAGTTAATGGGAATAAAGTTAAACGTGCACATCCGTTTCAAGTTTACGCACAAGTCAAAGAGGAACGAGCGGAGGACGCGCTCCAAAATTCCATCAACTGTTTGCTTGCGTAAAGTCCGTTTGGGGAGAGTTTTGCAAAAGGCCTTAGCAGCTGTCGTTTTGGTGCCACATTACCACCAACACGCCTCCGGCCTACTCCATGAATCCTTGCCCTTCACGCCGCTCCACCGTCAAGCTCAAATGCTGCTCTCCTCCAAGGCTCCACAGGTTTTCGTGGGCACAGCTACGGGTTTTGGATTGCGCCTTATCTCTTCGCCCATTGGCTGGCGCAGACAATTGCGCACAGCTGACGGTGAGTTTGTGAATGACCTTGATTCCTCCCAGAGTGGTGGGCGTGGTTTCACACAAACTCCGAGCAACTTCTTTTGCTGAAGAACAAATTCTGCTTTTAAAGTTACAACCTAAGGTTTTGAGGAAACTCGGGAAAACTTTAATAGACTAATTCAACATTAAAATACTTGTTTACATTGCTAAGTAGGCACGGGTCACAAAACTCATACTGTAACACTATAACATGCTCACCTCATACATTAATCACAATGTTGGACTTGTTTGAATTATTTATCTTCAAGGAGATGGCTTTGATATTAAAATCACCTCTAATGTTTAAATAAATGAAGTGAGCCTGTCACCCTGAATAAATGTGATAAAGCAAATGACCTTAATTAATTGAAAACAATGTTTGATAGCTCATAAATCATTCTGTCTAAAAGAGGAAAATGGCCTGTGAATTGTAGCCAACCATTTAGAAACAATGTGATCTAACAAATACTTTAATGATGATTTAAATGTTATTTTTATTTGTTCAAGTTTTCAATAGATAAAACACGTTTTTGCACCTTAAAAAGTAAATGTAAAGTGAGATTTGAATCTAATAAAGATCCGAGGATTCTTTTGGATCTGGGCACTGTCAGGATGTGTTTGGGTTGGATGAGGACGCACAGAGTTTTCTAGATTTCGGATGATTTTGGATGATAAAACCACCAACATCATTCAGGTGAACTTCTCCCGTTCCCTCATTGAAAAGCCTGGATGGTCGATCCACCGGTGCAGATGCGCTCCCCCCAGCGAGAGTCGTTGGCCGCAGATTGCGGCAGGAAGACGCACTGCGGGGAGGGAGGGAGGGTGCCATTGTACGAGCTGGCCCCGGGGCACCCCGTGGATTTCAGATGCCGAGTTGCGATGGCCGACCATTAGCTCCTTTTCAGATTGAAACAATAAGTCTCAACTCTTTGATTCCGCCCCACACCCACCACATCCCCCTCCTCATCCTCATCCTCCTCCTCCCCCTGAAACAAACACCAGACACAAGTTTCACTCTGGTCTGCGCAGAAAAGCCCTTAAGGTCCAAAACTGGTCTGAGGAGCACGGTGTTGTCTGCAGGTGCAATACCCAAGTTGTGAAGAAAACTTATGCAATTATGCATATTGGTGGAGTCCAGCCTGAAATAACAGTCTATCATATTCATTTTCAGATTCTTCGGAAGTTTTACCTCCTGGCCTTTAATAATGGAGTGGTGCCTGACTCCTGTACAAGGATCAGATAATATCTCACATTTAATTTCTCATTTTATAGAATTATTATTGGTTTAAATATTGATGTGAATTGTAAATCTGTTGTGTATATTATAAACTTCCCAGTTCACATCAGTAGTTCTATTGGACACTGATTACAACAGCCGCCTCGAAGTTTTCTACCAAACCACAAATCCCAGTGACCTTAAAAAAACTACAATGATTTGATATATAGTAAAAAACACTTGAGCGCTGGCATTTGATCAACTTATAAATTGTACTGAGGACGTTGCTGTTTCCTTGATGTTTCCTTTTTTGTAAATATATGTAAAATTTCTCTGTGACAAAAAATACAAGTCTGAATAAAAAGGATAAACACCAGAAAATTATGACAAAGCAGATGCCAGACAGAAATCTATAAATATGTTACACCTCAAATTTATATCGTGCCCTTATGGTGTCCTTGTGAAGTGCCATTGGCCAGAGTTACTTTTAAAAATCCTCCCTAACCAGCAGATCATGCTTCTCTCTGTCCTCTGATAAAGCACCCATGTAGGTCAAGGATCAGGGGACCTAGGGGATACCACAAGGGCCCTTGTCAAAAGCTTAAAAGACATCAAACCTCAGCCATGCAAGCATTGTCCTGGGCCATGGACTTGGGGGTATAATTGTCATGCAAAAGACAGGACAGCAAGAGAGATGGTAGACTTTAGGCTGTGCTTCAGAGAGAGAGAAAGGGGCAGTGGAGCACAACTCTCTCGGGGTGGAGGGGTCAGACTTGAATAGCTGGGTACAGTGAGGAGGAGATGTGTGAGAGGAGTATCTGGTCCCCCCCCCCCCACCGCCTTTTTCAGATGTCTCAGGTCTTGTCTTCAGTTCTTTTTAAGTGGCCTCTTCAGAACACCTCAGAGGTCTGCTCACTACCCGCAGATCAGGTCCAGTCAAACAGCTGAGGGGGGTGGGGGGTTGAGATAAAGGAAATAGAAGAAAGCCTGCTGGTGAAGTAGACTAGAGTCACACTAGAGAAGAAACAACGCTGCACCTCTGACATGACCAAAATAACGCTGTGAGACTGCAGCTGCACAATCATTGCCACTCACTCTTCTTCTAACCACACTGTACATTTAATGGAAATATTGTGGGCGTACAAGTGCTTTGTTTGCATGTGGGGCTTTTTAAATTTTTGCAGGAAACTTGCTGATGTGAACCCTGAGCAGGTTTTGTTGAGCTGTTGTTACCTCTGCCAAGGATTTTTCATTTGTATGTTTGTTTCTAAGCAAGATTAAGGAAATACTACTAAAGTTTTGTAAAATGTTTGGGGCATAACCTAACCCCTACATATTGAGGGAACTGATATCTATCATTGTGTAAAATATGGTTCAGATTCATTGAATTTGAAGGAATCTCTTATAGAGACTTAAAATTCACTATCAATGAACCTCAAGGGCCTTTTACAGTCATGTTCAGGAGGTATCAGTGTCCTGGATCTGGGGGATGGGGGAAAAAAAGGATTAAAAAAATGAAGGCTCTCGTCTTGTCCACCTTCTCAGCTATAGAGGGATTTACTGCTTAATAATAATAATAATAATAATAATAATAATAATAATGTTGTTTAAAGAAAACACATGATATCTAAACTTTAAAATCTCAGCCACTCACCCGACTGATGAAATAATAAGAGTGGAATTTAAGAGCCGCACCTCCTGTTGAGCAGCACAATCGTCTCCCACAAACAAGTCTGATGGCTTCTTGATTTCCTTCCTAACGGCCCTGCTTTTGACACCCACCTTCACCGACCCTCCACCCGCTCAAGGTTTTCATCTGACGGCCAATGGCTGCCTTCTTTCTACTGTGCGCCAGCACAAAGGGCTTTAATGGCCGTGTGTGGCTCAATGGGGACACAACACTCTCCATCCCCTCCCCAACACACACACACACCCTCTTTCTGGGTGTAGTTGCAGAATCGAAAATAGTTTATTGATCCCTGGGAGAAATTGAGTTTTGTTAGAGTTGCTCCAGTGAAGAATATATAAATATTACTGGTAAGAAGCATGTAAAATATGTGCAGTATACTACACTATATAATGAAATAATATGGATAAAAACATGTAAAATACATATAATCTTAAACCAAAATTGCCTCAGTGGACATAAAAAACACACTTTCATTACACTTATTGCAGGGACCTATAACCCCCCCCCCCCACCCCCTCTATGTTTTATTATTTCTTGTCCAGGGATCTATCTCTCCCTAATTTCCTGTAATTTCTACATCTCCTTCAAATAAATGTCCAAAAATAGTTTGAAACTATTGGACGCAAACCATGAATAACAAAAAAGAAAAGGTAAGAAAGGTCATGTTCACGTGTGGTAAAAAGTTTTATTTCCTTGGTCTGCATGTACAAATGTCTAGAAAAGGTTTCACTCTTCGTATGTACATTTTGCAGCACAAGGGTAACTTGGTACCGACAAGAGGAAAGAGGGACGATACAAGAGAGTGATATTTACCACCAACACATCCATCAGTATAGTTTGTCTCCAAAATTTCATTCAAGTGCTCAGAAGTCACCTTTTACTGTACATTCCTCCTCCGTCGTCAGGATGCGTACATACCGGAGGCAGAGTAACTTGCTGAAGCTTTGCCATGATTCAAACACGGTACAGTCAAACCATGCACACAGAGATCATCAAGTACTTCATTCTCATTTATTTTTATATATATATATATATATATATATATATATATATATATATATATTCCATTCTATCATCATAAAATCTTTATGTGCAGCTTATATGACATGAAATTCGCAACACCACTGGTGACATTCTCAATGCTTAACCTTGTTGTGTTAGGGAGCCTTTACAGAAGTGTCATCTTTTAAGTGTTTCCCTGGTATCTGTTGGGAATGTGTTTTAGCCACTAGCTATGCAGGATGAAATGCAGGGGAGGGCCCCTGGTTTTCAGCTTAGCCCATGTATGCGTGTGTGTCCGTAATGTTCATACGTTTGCTCCTGTATCATATTCTTTGGAAATAGCTGCAGAAACAAAGGAAAGTGATAAAGGAAGTTTAAAATCAGACTTTAACACATAAATATGATAAAACACCTATAGGATCAAACCTGGGTGGGGGGGCTCTGTAAAGCATATATGATAAAAGACAGGAAACAGAAAATAAATTAAAAGGGAACCCAACATATAGTACATTTGTGTTTAAAGCTGAGCCAGGGAAGATTATAGTAAAAAGGCCTACAGGAAAATTATCAATTTTATAAACCCCATCAGTTGTGTCTTACAGAGAAATCGCTATAATGCCTGTGCGTGTGTGTGTGTGTGTGTGTGTGTGTGTGTTGAGTCTTCAGCATTCACTTGTGAGTCCCCTGATAATGAAGAGTCGAGTCATCAAACAGAGGGTTCTTCACTTCCATCTCTCCAGTCTGTCGAGGAGGAAAAAAAGGAATAAAACAAACACCAGAAAAGATTAGTTTTTTACGTGTGTGTGTGTGTGCGTGCATGTGTGTGCGTGTGTGTGCGTGGGTGCGTCTACCCACTGGTGCAAGTCCAGGACACTCGTATACTGTGAAGTCTCCTCCCACCTCTTCCTCATCTGATGTGGCCTCATTGTCAAGGACTTTTGGTTCAGGTTTGTTACTGCAGAGGGAGAAAAACAATCATCTGAGGTTTTGCATAGAGGAACCACAGTGGTTAAAAATGTTGAACCTGCATGGAGGGGTGAGAGGCAGGAAAAGGTGACGTGACAGGAAGAGTGAAGACAAACAGACAGGCATAAACTCACTTTCCCATTGAGAGCATCTGCTGCTTCTGATGTTGGTAGTGATACATTTGAGCGTTCTGGGCCAGAGTCTTATCTCCCATCTGAGGGGGAAAACAGAAGAAATGTGGAAGTGTGAATGACACCAGACATATTTCAGGGTTATTTCAAAAGAAGTGAGAAGTGGCGAGAAAAGCAAGCGCAAAAAAAAGTAAACGTAAGATTGCTTACAGAGGAACCTGCGGCCGGGGCAGGGGGCTGGCCGCCCCCCCCGAAAGCAGGGTAGTCAACCTTCTGTACCAGACGCGCTTCTTTCTGTGTCCTGTGGGGGACATGATTGATCTGAGTCTCATGCAATACTGATGCTTGTTCCCTGCATCTGGCCTAAAAAAATCCTGGATGATGATACATGAAAAGCCAATGGACGCAGGCTCAAACCCACGAGTGATTATTATTTGGACAGAAACACGAAAGCAGATTGAGCTGGTTTAGTTATTAAGTAATCCTCGTCTTGCTTTACTTGTGTCTCAATGTGTTGAGACTTACTTGATGAAACAGACAGTTGCCAGGATCACTGCCACGGAGCCAACAGTGACACACAGCGAGATCAGAACTGCACAGCGATACAAACAAAACAGGGAGGGAGTAAATTTAATCTTTGCTGCTTTCAGTGCATTTGGCATTTATGGTCATCTTGAGGTGTCGCAGTGTTTAGGGCATCGAGTCGTACTCACCGACGATGATCATGTCATTCCTGGGTCCGGCGACCAGCGAGGGATCCGCTCGGTCATCAGCTACACTGACTCTGGGCTGTGGGGTCGGTGGGTCAGAGAGGGTGGGGCCTGGGGCAGCGGTGACAGCATGCAGTCTTACATCAGAGGGACGGGTCTGGTTTTTCTGGTCATGTCTGGGAGCATCTGTCTCTGTCTTTTTAACATCTGTCTTGGAGGTGATGGCACCTAAGAGAGGGAGAGGTGACAGAGTTATAATCAGAAAGATAAGATATTCCTTTATTAGTCCCACAATGGGGATATTTGCAGTATTACAGCAGCAAGAGTCAAAAAGGCATCAGCAGGTAATAAGTAATACTTGAGTGTAAGGGGATCAGGTGAAAAACCCAAAAGAGGTACTGGTTTTAAAGCAGCAAAAGAAAAGGTACTAACAAAAATATTATTCTATTCAAGAAAAACTGAACTGAAATAAAACATCTTAACTCAAACAGGAAGTGATTCATGTCTTGCTCATTTTAAACATACATTTTTATCTAAAGATCGTTCTCTTAGTTCTCACCAGGATGTTTGGACTGCTTCTTCGGAGTTTTGATCTCTGACACTTCCTGTTTTTCGATGACAGACTGAAGGAAATCGATCTCTTCGTCCAGGTCCGGGTAGAGAGTCACTGCACAGGACAAACAAGATTCAAACTTATCTACAATTTTCTTTTGAAGAAAATGTTGCCTGTATTAACAATGAAGAGTAACTGTGAAATCAGGAGAGAGTGGGGGAAGACATGCAGCAAAGGGCCAGGTCGGAATCGAACCTGTGGCTGATGCAGGGCAGCTCAACTCTCTACACTGTAGAGAGTTGAGCTGCCCAGTATGTATAAGTCTGGATAACACAATTATTGAGTCTTGTCCAAAACCCATGAAGAGAGAGAGAGAGAGACAGAGACAGAGAGAGAGAGAGACAGACAGAGAGAGAGAGAGAGAGAGAACACCTATGCTGAATCGGGCAGATGTATACATGTCTATTCTCAACAAGTCTGTTTCAGGGCCTTGTCTCTGAAGTGATGGACGGGGAGTGTGCCCATGTGTCTTGTTTGTTTGTGGACTGGTTAAAAAAGAGGGGACAATACTAAACGGTTGTTAACAGCCCTTAAGGCCAGACAGCGAGCCACATTCCTGCAGCGCTGTCGTGGTCACCAGGGAGACAACAGTGTGTGTGTGTGTGTGTGGCCACAGGAGGAAGCACCGCAGGGGGGCAGGAGCAATCAGCCAAACCTTTGCCTCACGGAGCTCGAGTCGCCACGCTCACAATAGTGCCCATAGCTCGCTGTTAGGGAGGCGATCAAAGTGTTGTTTTCCCTGTAATATATCAAATATCAAATCATAGGGGTTTGAACTAGAAGCTGATGACGCTGAAGTTTGAGATTAGGTAAACTGCAGAAAAATGAAAGGTGCTTGGCATTCAAAACAATTTTTTTGAATGTCAAGCCTTTCATATCATTCTGGACCAGTACGTGTACAGTTGATTGTTTGACATTGTGATTAAACCAAAAGTAAGAAGAATAAATGATAAACACAAATGTGTTCATACAAATGATTACAAACCACCTACATGACTTTTAATGATTACAGTGTCACCCTCCCTCCAGCAGGCTGGCCATCTGGCCGGGCTAATGTGTATATGATATGACATGCCAGCACTTTCGCTGTCGGCTTTGTTATTTTCTTACCCCCCCTCCACTAATGGCCATTTAGTGCACTTCATAGCAGGTGTCTGCGGAGGCGGGACGCACCATCTGTACTTTGCAGGTGGTGAGAGAGCTCCAACCGTGGCCGAGCGCTCGCCAGCAACGTGCGCTAATGCAGGTTTAAATAGAGGTGACTCGAGGAAAGAGGAGACATTTACTGGTGATGTGTCTGAAGAGCGGGCTGGTTTTAAAACAGCCTGATAAAGTTGAGAAATCACGCAACAAAAGTGTGAATTGTGTACGTGTGTAGTTTGTCACACACTGACTAAGCACGCACACCTCTCCTTGTGTAAGAGAGTTTTGTCACCAGCTCGATAATGACCCATAACCTCTTGAGAGGCTCCCAGGGGGCTGCTGGGTACAACAAACAAACACTAAACATCTCAACAGGGATTGTGGCTCACACACATCTGTGCTCTTTTACCACTTAAAGACCATTCACGTTTCTTCCTCCTCCGCCCCCCCCAAGCCACATGCAGGAACACACACACTATACTTTCACTACCCCCCGCTCTCTTCTGGTTTATAACAAAGACAGATACCACAATGATTTCGCAGATGTTGTATTTGTGTTGTCTGAGTAGAAATGACAGGATGCACTGTGATGTGATTATACGGTTTAGTCCAACACTAGAAAAGAATCTAAACAAAAAGGAAAATCACCTCGGATGAATTTAAACACTTTTAGATGAGATGAGTGAATCTGTACTAGAGTGTTATCTATAAGGCCAAACTAGTCACCTCAGCTGACAGTCACAAATAATAATGAATTTAACTGAAGAATATTATGAAATCTATTATTTAAGAAGATTTAAACTGTGGACATTAAACTACCTAAACGTGCCAGCGGTTCAAAATCGGTACAAAAAAAAAAAGTATTAGTAAAAGTATGACGTTTTTTCTGTAAATTGACTGATTGTTATAAAGACAAATATTTGATTGTTTCAAAACTAAACCTAGTTAATATTTCCTATGTTGACTTCTTGAATCCCCTCCCTCACTGAGACTGTCTTCAGTCCTATTCAGTGACTATTTATACTCTAGAATAGATTGTCATGCTGCCCTCTAGTGGGGAAGGTAATGCATGGCACACAGATCTACACATGATTAACACCTCTTGGTCATAAGAGCAGTTTGAGTGTAACAAAGATTTATTCATATAAGACAGCGTCACACGATTAAAATGTGCAGCGTGACTGTGACTCCTTCTCCCACATGCTATGAAAAGTTAGTCACAGCTGAACGCACAGAGCTTTGAGTCAATATGAGAAATCTGACCAGCGACGCTGTAACCTTTAATAAACACTCCCACCTGTCTTTGTCATTGTTTTAAGAATTAACTCACAAACCAATGGAACGAAGAAAGAATGTGTGCAATAAAATTCAGTAAATGTTTGACTGTGTTTTCAGGCTGTTACACACATTGAGACACTGGTCAGCTGCCAGTGTCACGTGCTGATGAACACATTTATTTTTAATTTCTTCAGTATAACTGAAATTAAAGGATAATGGTTGAAAATATGAATATCATTTCAATAAGGGGAATATTTAAAAGTAAAATAAGTATTGCAAAGAATTTGACTATTGTAATATATTCCATTTAATATTACAGAAGCACAAAGCCTATTATATTATACAGTTACACTCTGTGACAGTTTATTATGAAGGACAAAATTGATGTAAATATAAACAAATAATAACCAATTACATAAATACAGTTTATTTATTAATTAATTTACTTATTTCTACATTTACTTATTTATTCATTAATTTATTTATACTTTTTGTCTTTTAGTGGAACAACCACAAATATAAATAATAATAAATGTAACTTGTTAATTATTAAAACAGCACTATTAAGTGTTATAACTCAAAGGGTAAATAACCTCAATTACATTGTTTGTTTAGTGAATTTGTTGTTTGGTTTTACATCAGCTTATCTGATTGAGATCAGATAAGCTGACAGCAAAGTAAACGGCTGCCGGACGATTGTGTCAAATGTTCCTGTAGCTTAAAAAAACAGCTGTCACAGAGTGTCTTGGTCTATTGTCACTTCATTGACAGCTATATAGAATATTATTAAAATACAAAAACATAGGTAGACAAAAGAAGAGAAACAAGTTCAGTAGTGTGCAAAATATTCTTTGGATGTAAGAGTAAGAACGAGCAACAGGTAGAGAGAAACAAATGAGAAGCCACTTTTCAAGTTTCCACAACATTAAAATACATGTTAATAGGGACATATTTTATCATTTTTGTGTTAACACACGTCTGAGACAACAGGTTCTTCTGCTCACTACATATTAGGCAGAAGTGCTTCCTTAATGTCTGACGTTAAGTTTGTTATTATGATGTAATGTTTGTCTAATTCAATATCAATCATTTCCAAATCTCTATTTAATATGCACAATGACACCACTAGGTGTCCCTATTCTCATTCTCATGCTAGAGCCATCAGAGAACAGAGAGGAGTGAGGAGCAAGTAAGAGCAGGTGTAGTACAGTCAGGTCTAAAGCTGAACACCGGATCTTTAAAATCATATTTGTCGGCTATTATCGTTTATTTTTGTACTTTGTAATATTTTTCTTCATTTGAAGCAACAACTGAGGAGAGGGAACGGGGTAACTTCAAACAAAATGAGAAGCTCGTGCTTTAAACAGGGGCTCCCTTTGTCCCGTGATTGTTGTTTGGGTCTGGAAAGTCTGACACATAACAGAAAATAATACTTATTCAACTGGTCCCCAAAACAGACTCAAACAAACCCCAGACTCTCAGGAGGCTCCTGCCCGTGACACAACGTAGGGCTGAGAATTCCAAAAATGGAATCGGAGGTATCGATATCAAGATATCTTATGACCTCTCTCGGGAAATGAGATTTTGCTCATATCACGCAGTCTCACTCCAGAGAAAAATAAAACATGTTCTATGGTTTCTACCATCCTCATAGAGATGACACAGATTAAAGCTCTTGTCAACAATATTAATATAGAGGGATTTTGTCAGAAACACTCTCAGCTCCAATGTATGTCAGTCTTCACCAACTCCTGCTGAAACTTTAAATTCAATTCTTCAAAAACCACCACTCTGGACTTTGCCACAGATCATTTGCGGTGCATGTAATCGCCTGTTACGAGTGCCTTTTTAGCCCACATCAATAATTTATGCCTAAAGTGCTGTCTTACATTGTCGGACATCATTGATGGAACCCTACTCATCACGAGTTCCTCGAAAAAAATGACGTGTCTGGTTGTTTTTGATGTTAACCCATAACAGTAACGCCTCTTCACATGTACTTTGATGTCATCTAAACAGGTTATTTTACAAAAAGGTTCCACAGGAAGAGACAGTTCAATTTACCAGCATGTAAATATCTTTCTTACTGTGTTTATGCGTCTTCAGAGCAAAGGACATGGCTCTGAGGCATACTGTATGTTTACCAATGGCAGTGCACGCCTCCATGACAAACACAAGCAGGTCCTACTTGCAATAAAAAGAGCCGCCTGCCTCGCTCATTCCTCTGCCGTGCACTCTCATCCTCAAAGGAGTGGAAATATGAAACACTAGAAGACAGATTTTCAGTCAGCGCAAATATCCTTGAATTCCTAAAACGTCCAGGAAATTAAAATACATTACAACACTGTCGGGAAGAGAGAGCTGCACACTAGCCCTGCCTGACTGATCATTGGTCAGTAGAGCAAACCTGTAGTTCCACTGTGGAGGTAGAGAGGGCCGACTCTGTAAACACCGAGGCAGCAGCTGGACTACAGCTGTTTATTGTGTTTTAATGCACTCATAGATGCACCCTGCCACTGACAAACCAAACACTCCAAATACAGGTTATTCAGTGTGTTACACTCTGCGTGTATTTGTGTGTCTCCCATGTGCATCCCTGTGTTCTGTGGTCCCTCGGGGGTTTATGTAACCACTTTAGGGAGCTTATCTGAGGCCTGAGATCTGCTGGATTCACAACAACACACAGACACACACACACACAAGTAGGCTACACAACAGCAAGATATGTTATAGTCAGCGTCTTCATCCACAGACCAAATTAAAAAAAACACCCTCTCCTCATCCTTTCTCGTACGTTGCCACACTCATCTCCCTCTCATGTTTACTTCCATCTCTGGTGCTGCCCCCAACAACTTGAGCCAGGTCCATACTGTATCCTCTCCAGACCCATCTAAATTATTTATCCTGCAGAGATCACACACACACACACACACACACACACATGTGCCTGCAAATAGACATCAACACACAGGAAAGCCAGCGGCACTAAGACACCAACAGAAGATGTTTCATTTCCCTCTTTAATTGCCGGCGCACTGTGTGCGTGCCATGCCGTGGAAATCCGAATGATAAGATTTATTTGGCTCTTGCAATGGATGGCATTGGATGCAGTGATGGAGATGAAGGGCCAGAGAAAGAGAGAGTGAGTGAGAGAGATGCATGTCAGCTAAGTGATTAAAGCTGGCAGTGTGTGGGGGTGGTGCATGTGTGTGTGTTGCAGACACAGCAGGGGCAGGGGCGGATTAAAAAAACCCACAGAGGATCAGTCTGCACCATGGTTCTCAGAGATATGGATGGAGAGGACACAGGATGTAGATAGAAGAGCAATGGACAGAAAAAAGAATGACATTTATGACAGACTGACAGGAATCGGAAATAAAGACATGAAGCGCAAATTGATAGAAGAGGAGAGCACAGAATCAATAAGCAAATGAGAGAGAGGGTGGAACGGAAAAGGTATATAGAGAAAAGTGACTGTGAAAGAGGGGTGAAGAAAATACGAAGAGAGAAAGACATTTGTTCATGCACTTAGTTACAACCAGAGAGAAGCAGATGTTCCAGCTCTCAGTCATGAAGTGTAACATTGTGTGTTTTTGTAATTAATATTTTCATTTTAAAAAAGGGCTGCACATCAGAAAACAGTGAAAAATGCCAATGAGAATTTCTTTTAGCACAAAGTGACATCTTATTTTTCTTTCTTTGTTGTGTCGGTAGAGAAGTAATGCTTGTGTTAAGGTGCGTTACTGAAAACACCTGAGGAGATGAATAAATGAAATAATCCAGTACTCTATCTTTGTATCTCTGTCAAAGCCTGAGGTATTGTATTGTATATTATAAAAATACAAGAGGATGTCGTAAGCAATCCAGAGCAAACTAAATCACGACAGCTCTCTGAACTCATACGAGAGATTTAAGAAAGATAAAGAAATCAGTCAATCCATTCTAATTCTGGCAAAAGCTTCATAATGTTACAGGTTTGGTTGAAGAGTAGAACGTCTAAATGTGTGTGTATGATGTGTCTGGGAAACTTTACCACTTAAATATCATTAATGTATATCATGACCTTAGTTTATCATTTTGATACAAGTAGAATGTGGTTTGGTCATTTGGTTTGGATCGAGGTCGGCCCCTTCAGGCCCCTTTGGCCTGAGGCCCTCAAAGTCCCTTGGAACACTCCTGCATCCTTCCATTCTTCTCAACCTATCTAGTTATTTGGGTGAGAGACAGGAGATCTGGGAAAAGTTGCCTTCTCTCAACCTCAATTCTTCATCAGTGTCTATGTGGTCAAACTAACCAGCGTGAGTTTGTCTGTGGAGCGAATGCAGCGTCATTGGAGTGTGTTTCTGTGTGCAGTTATCTTCCTCCTCTTACCATGCTGATGGTGCCTCCTCCTCTCTACACAGCGTCCCTCCTCGTTCTCCTGCAGCGGGGAGAGGCAGGGGCCACAGTGGGAGGACCCCGGCTTGCAGAAGTGGCGTCCCTCTTTGGCACAGTCTAGATAGTGAGGGCATGTATGGCCAGCTGGGTGAGAGAGACAACAACAGTTTCATTAGTATCCCCGCCACACTGCTGCCAAAGAGAAACTACGCTTTTCACGAGACAATTGAATAACAGCCTTTGTGTGGGATGACGTTCTATGAAAATGCCTCAGAATTACAGATGATTCACCTTCATAACAGACACTCCTTTCATCTGTGGATGTGTCAGCTCCATTCAGGAATAAAACGTCTGAGTTACATCACAGCTTCTTTGCATAAACATTTGCTGGGACGTTATCAAGCCCTCCATCTGGGCAAGGTTTTGTCAGATAGGACAACAATGTTCGGACGGCAAGAAAAGTACATTTTGAATTATTCTCTGCATTTCGCAACGTGGCGAGCTCCACCTCTGTGTCAATATAGGTCAGGTTAAACCAAAGTAAAGAGTGAGCCACAGCTGCTCTCAGAAGGATCTGCCTGCAACCAGGTTAGATAAGCTCTTCATCTGATTACTGCCAGTTTAACACAAAAGTGGAGTCCAAACACACACACACACACACACACACACACACACACACACACAGAATTATATCTCATAACTTTGTGCTTTTGAAAATGAATATGTGTTGTTCAATGAACAGTATGGAATTGAGCTGTTGTGTAATTTAATAATTTGTAACTTACACAAGTTTTTGTTTCTCATATAGGTATTTAATGTAAATTGTATGAACTGAGGCTACTGTGGTTTAAGGTCATATATGTATTTGTATAATAGCTACATTTTCATTGAGTTAATCCATCCATCCATTTTCTATACCACTTATCCTGTGAGGGTCAGTGTGGATAATAGACGGATGTCAGCTGGAGCCAATCCCATCTGACATGGGTGAGAGGCGGGGTACACCTTGAGCAGGTTGTCATCATACAAACACACCAACATATAAAAATGTAGAGTCTCCAAGTAATGTATCCCCAACTTTGTCATGTGAACATGGGGAGATCTTTAAACCTCCACACGGAAAGGCAGGATTCAAACCAGCAACCTTCTTGCTGAGCACCAGTATGCTGCCCTCAGTTAGTTAACGATGCACTGACTCTGAACTACATCTGGATGAGTGATGATGATTTAATTTTTACCTGCTGACCCTTCCCTATACCAGGAATACTAAAAACACACCAGACTACAAGTGTGCAAACAGCACAGACAACAACATAAATACTAGGACACACAAATCCCAACAACACAACCATGAAAACAACTAAATCCACACTTCATGTTTGCAGCACATGGAGATCAGCACCCACGTCATCCACACATCCACCGACTGGTCCGATGCCCGGGGGAGCGAGCGGTGTAGTGACGCTGGAGGTAATCTGAGAAGCTTTGTTTTTCTTTCTCAGGCTGGTGATGGCAAATCATGAGCATTTCTCGATTTTGTGAAACGTCTGAGAGCCAACGGTTTAGTCACCGTGGGTAGAAAAAGCGAATTCCTTTTACTTTGTGCCACAACAACTAACACACAGGTGGACAACTCCCTCTGTGTCTTTCATCACTGCTGCTTCTTCTTTATTGACATTATCTGTCTCTGCTCCCACAGTCGCCTCTATAAAGTTTAACTGCTGCGTCACTAGCTCGACCGCGTTGCCAAGTTATTCCACATCCCTGAGAGTGTAACATGTGCCGAGGCAGGCGCCACTTATTCCTGATTCTCGCTCCTGTATTTTATTATCAGTGTCCTTCTTCAGCTGTCGTGGCTTCTATTTTTACCTGCCACGTGTCTTTCTTTCCATTTCCCTCAAGATATCATCCACTTATCCATCCATCAGTCTCTGTATAATCCATCCATCCATTTGTCTGAGTATGTGTGTGCATGTTGATGCCACGTGACAATGCAAAAATGAAAAAATAACATAGATCCTCTTACATTCAAAACATGTCAGAATCAGCTCATGTCCCTTGAGCCCTGTTACTGTCACACAGCCATGGTTGCTGGTTCAGTCTGATATCTAATGCAGTGTTTGCTAATGCAGTCATTTCATTTTTATGTTATGTTAAATTTTGCAACATTGGAGTGAGCGACACAATCAAGGCCTCCTTTAATTACAACAAGCCAAGGCTCAAGACATAGCACCCTTCGTTCTGCCCTTTATAAAAACCTTTCAACTTAACAAGCTCCCTCTCTCCTTTGATTCTCCTCCCCTCAGTCGTGATTCCTGTTTTCAAATCAGTCCATCATAAATTTTTTATGACTCTTGCGCTATCTGTCCGAGGATCACAGGCTGTTCAGGTGCAGGTCTGCTGCCGATCGCGTCAGATCCGATCAAACAACCCTACGACGTCTTAACTACAACTATCTGACCTTATCGCATCATGAGGATTAGAAGGCTCATGCCAGATCAGGCCTGTGTGTTTACATGTGTTTAAATGTCAGTTGGTCAGAACTGTCTGGACCAAAGTTAAATATCCTTTATTTTGGGGGGCGATGCCAATATCGAAATGAGAGAGTAAAACTTTCCAATACCGACATATCAGCCCCTATGAATACAGACTGTGTTAAAAATGGCTTAATTGAGACTCGATATTTTACAGTTTAAAAAAAATGTTAATATAAAATATAGGTATAAATGTCACATCTTTTCTCTTTGGTTCATTCTTTAAATTTAGCTTTCATAATGGTGCATATCAGCAAACATAGAGGCCAACAACTACATGTCTGTTTGCATCTTCTACACTCATCTGCCGAGATCGTAATGAGATAACTATAGTGAAAAATTACATCGCATGAGAGTCTCTTTGCATGTGCGTAATAATTTACTGTAATTATAAATTTCACTGTGCACAAAAGAGATGTAGAATTTTACATTTGTTAGTTCTGCCAAATGAAATGAATCACTGGTGTCTAGAACAAAACAGGAGGCATTTAAGCCCTGATAAGAAAAAAGAAACAGCAGGACGGCGTACTTTCTAAAATATCCGCATTGTTGAATATGAAAATGCAACTTGAGTCTCAACACCTCTGGTCACTGCTGCATCTGTCATTCATCACGTGGGAAGTTAATGTGGTGGAACTTATTGCAGTCTCAGGAATAGATGCAATTATTCTCCTCACGCACATCCAGCTCATACATAAACACAAACGCCCAGGAACAAAACCTGTCGTGTGTGTACTTTATAATGAACATGTGAGGCAGGGCAATGGCGAGAACAAAAAAAGGTGGTGTGAAAAAATAAAGTGTGAAAATCAGGGAAGAGCTGCAGACGAATAAAAACTGCATTCAGCCCCACTCACCTGTTGTTGTCATGAAAACCATTGTCACCGCAATAACATGGTTTTGGTGAATCGGTATTAAATGTGAAAAAGACTAAACACAGGTGAGTCGATGAAATACACTCATCGTGATAATCAGACGACAAAAGCAGCCCCACAACAAAACGAGTCACTGAAGTGAATGTGAAGTTGCCATAGGAGGCGGCCTTGCACCGACGAGCCTCCCACATGGTGCTAATTAGAGGGAGATGGACAGAGGAGAAGCTAAAAAACAAAACAAACATGTCACAGCAGTATATCAGGTTGATTTGGTGTCAGTGAAGTGTGATTAAAAAACATTGTGTAATGGGGGGGTTGAGAAAGTAGTCCTTGAAAAATGTCTTTACTAACCATCTGCTGCTGCTGTCTCCAGGCTGGTGCACACCTACACTCTCACACTTGTGCACAGCATCGTGTCACCGTTCACTTTGACTCCTACAAAATGTACTTTAGATGCAATGGAACAAATGTCCCCCCCCCCCCGCTCTGTAATTGTGTGAGGGAGAGATTGTGAGAGTAAAACAGGAAATGGGTCATGCACTCCCATTGTGTGCGTTTCCTGACCCTTCGATGGCAGACAGGAAGTAAGCCAAGCACTTCAAATCAAGTGGAAACCCGCTCCGCTGGGTGCTCTTCACTTGATACGTAACCACAGTGTTCATTTCAGTGTGGTATGTGTGTATGTGTGAACATTTGTGGGACTTTGTGTGTATCCATGCTCCTGATTGTTCACCATGCATCGCTCTCAAATGACAAAATCAAACAAATACCAAGCAGCTAGTTGTGAATGCTTTGTTTTCATCAGCTGACAGACTATTCTGTCGAAGCCATGAGACAATATGAATTTCTCATTGTCAGAGACTTCATTGTTTATTCAGTGTCAGTTTTCCTTTCCGCTCTCTGAACCTGCACTTTATGGAATTGATTTTTCTACCAAGATTTCTTTCCAATACACAAAGCTGTTTTTATAAATTATTTAATTTTTGTTGCATCAGTACGATGACGTTAGGGAGGTGTGATGTGTTCAATGGAAGGAAAAAAAAAACGGGTTGAATTGTTTTTCTGAAGTAACAAGATAGCAATCTCGATATTTATCTTGTTAATTCAGAAAACCATTCTTGGAAATATGAGGCGGTTGATTCCGAAAAACAGAGGAAGCGCCTGGATTTTTTTATAATTGGAAACAGATTTTTATATCAAGATCTCCTCGCTACGGAGTTTTGAACGAAAAAGATGTAACCCATATTATTTAATTTCTCAGAAAATGAAACAGACAAATTCGTCTAAAGTAGAGAGATAGTTTCATCTTGACACATTTCCCACTATGATCTGATGCAATGACTCCTACGCGTACATTTTTCTGCCATCGTGGCTTGAAAATAGGGCATGACTTTGCACCTGTTTAGGCACACGCACAGAGACAGACACAGTAAAGCTGAGGCAGGAAATATATGAATAGTTGCATTGTGCAAAAAGGTGAAAAGGAAGTGAGTGAAAGTTCCATCTCAGTGGAATGTAAGTTTGTAAAAGAACAAGCAGGATCCAGTCTTTGTTTTCTCGTCTTCTCATGGTGCTGTCATGTCTCTTTGTCCTTATCGCTTACAGCTTCTGTCAGTCGTCTTTTCTGTTGCAGTAACTTCTGTCAGAAAATGGCCGGCCTAATGCATTACACACAGGGATAATTACTGTGTCATTATGATGAGAGTGGAGCAGAGCAGCACACCCTGCAGCAAACAGGACATCAGTGAAAGCTCCTATACAAAGATGATTGAGTTAACCTTATTTTCATTTTGTTTGTGGCGGTCCTGTGACACTTTATTGAGTATTTCTTTCACTGGAATGATCACAATAAACTACTTTGTGAAATGGACTGGACTACTTCAAATATTTCACTATAGCTGCTTTCAGACATGTACTGAACTTGGATGTTCTCCTGAAAATACCCAGAGATGCTGTCTGTGAGAACGCAAATGTCTGAGTCATTAAAAACTGCCAAGTGAGCCCATGTGAGAATATGGCCGAGGATTTACAGAAAGCGAGCGGGCGTGTTGATGACGTTTCAAGATCTCTTGGTCATAATGGCTGACGCACAAAAATATGGCATTATCGCAGCAGGTTTCTATGATGCTTCCTGCGTGCTTGATGCCACATCTCTCCCCTGTGTCGAAAGTGTCTGAGCCGCACAATCTCCTGCTACGTTTACGTGAACGACAAAGTCCGGAGAAAGTGTCGTTTTCTCACTTCATGTCTGAAATTTAGATTCCTGCATATTTCTCTATATAAGCATTAAATAAAGAAGTGTCTTTCATGCTTCTGTTTAAACCTCACTGACATTCTTGGTGAGGATGTGGCTTCGCATGAATACAAACATTTGCATGCAAAACAGTTGACACAGTAAATTAGCTGTGTTCTGACTGGTAAAGGGCAGATGAGGTTGAGGCAGCAGAGTATTTCATTGCAGCTGAAACTCAAATGTCTGTGAGCAATCTGTGAGTTGATTAATCGTGGCCCTCTCATTTCCTGCAGAGCTCCGGTTGCCAACTGTTCACTCTCGGACGAAGAAGCCAAATGTTCGACCAAGCGAGAGAGAGAGATCAGAAACCTTGGCTGACCACCTTTCCCTCTGAGACCACCGAGGGACCACAATGACACCAACACATATTTCCTGCTGCGTAATTTCAACATGATGAATGAGTAACACCATGTGATTGGGTGGTAATTTTCCCTTTCTGGTCTTCAAACACCACAGGAGCAATACCACACCTCAAGTGCTTTTTCTAAATGACTTCCTGGAAACACTGAGTTCAAATGCAATATATAGTAAGTCAAAGATACCATCTGAAAAAAGATATGAATAAATGTGGATGTGTAGAAGACATTAAATCACTGTCCACAGCCATGTAGCACTAAAGTAAGCTCATTGTCAGCCTCTCTTTACAGCTTTGGAGAATTTGTAAATCTTTTGTTAAACCACTGCCTTGTTCCTCATTCCAGCCAAGGCACGATGTTCTGTTTCCTGAAGTCTGTCCGTGACCCTGCAGCTCACCAACTCTTCCTCGACTGGGACAGAGCACAGTTCAAACCCACTTCAACCTGACGCCTCTCAGGAGGTTAAAAATGACCCATAACCAGCCTCTTCATTACAAACGTACACTGCACTTATTCTCCAGTCATAAGTGTTGGTCATCCACTCAGTGTTTGTGTGTGCTCTAAATCCCTAACTACAATACAGGTGACTAATTTAGCTGCAGGGCAAAAAAAAAAAAGGTTGCCGGAAAACACTATAGCCATTAGCTGTGTTTGTGTGAGATATGGATCTTTACAGTTTAATCCTGGTGGAGGAAAAGGTTGGAGGCAGCAGCTCCCTAAAAAATCATCACACCGCTTCTATGTGGGTTTGCTGAACTACAAAGTTGAAATACAATCAGACTGAATTTGAATATTCAAAGGTGAAGATAGACACAAAGATGAAGCTGCTTCCAGACATGCACTTAGGACATTCTCCTGAAATTTACCAGAGGGGCTGTGTGTGAAATGTCGCTTGGACATTCTGTGGAGTTTTTTTCCTTCAAGCACCCCGTGCATAGTGTCAAGAGAAGACGATGCCGACGAAGATGTCAACTTGAAGAGAAACAAGATTCGATAGCTTGTATACGGTTAGATGATGGTGTCGATGAGCTGTAAACTATAATTTCCGCAAAATAATTTGTACATTATGTCCTGCCTCCTAACATGCAAAAGATTAAGTCTGGACAAATTGTCTGAACATTGTCTGAATTGTTTTTATTCGTGAAGAAAGTGACTATTCTGCTGCTACTAATTCAAAATGCACCACTGAACCTGAATCAAGAAACTAATTCTGCAAATGAAGGCAATTAATTCTGTTTATCAGCCTGCAGACCAGACACAGGTTTTGTAATTAATTTGGCTTTATGGAGATTTTGGATTCCCTCCATCCCACGAACCCAGTGTTCTGTGAAAACGCTCCCTATGTTTACACACGATGATGTGTCGATATTTGCTGAATCAAACACCTGACCTGCTATGCTCTTCATGCTGTTGCCACACTCTGGCATGATTTGCCCAGAGAGCGCTGACTCGCTGCAACACTGGACGTGCTTTTTGAGGCTTTCCAAGCGCCTCCAATATATTTAATGATGTTTAATTAAAAAAAAAAAGGAAATGCAGATACGACTTAAGGAACATTGCTCTGCAGCTACAAAGAAGCAATTTCAAATTCGAGTAAAAGAATATTGTTATTTCCCCTCGTTTTGTGTTTACAACACATCATAAACATACTGACATATTTTCACTAGATGCATTCAAATGTAACAGGTGTCATGTGGAAATCACAACCCCCTTCACACAAGCAGAACCCTATCACTGCAGATGAGGCCTAATATTATTCTTTTCAGCGAGAGACACAGCAGCGTATTCACGCTTTGTCTGTTTCCATCTTTCAGACACAACATGAGGAATTGAAATGAAAAAATCTATTAACATTTATAAGTTCACATTAATCTGTGCGCAGGCCGAAGCTGTAAGTGTGTCGTGTGTGTGTGTGTGTGTGTGTCAGATAAAGGCTAAAGATCACATGTGACAGTCCAGCTGTTGGTTCTCCCACACTGTTTTAAAGCCGAGATGCTGTTTATCTTAATGCCCATAAACATGTCCAGCTTCCAGAGGAACTAGTTGCTGGAATGATAAATAGTTGAATGTGTTCATAAATGTCACTTACAGTTAATATAAATACAGTTTAAAAACACACAAACTGAGATTAGTACTGTTCTTCAAATATACTATAAGATTCTCATGTTTCACAGGCATAGGGTTGAATTATTATTTGTCAAAACAAGACAAGCTTAAGCAAATAAAGAATAAAGTGCAGCCATAAATCACAACAATAAACATATAGCTATTTCAGAATCAGACCATAAATCCGATTAAGAAGAGAATACTGCAGTTCAATGAGAAGGAACCTAAAGTACAAGAGCAATAAGTGAAATGCTACAGAATAAAATCTAGTAAAAAGTATAAGAGTAAAAGAGTATTAGTAAAAGTAACAATGTTAAAATAAAGTATAAGAACCTTAAAAAGAAAATATGTACGTAATATGAAATATATGTGATATATTGCAGACAGATCTGCATATTATGGTCTACTACTACAGCACTAAGTGAAAAGCTGTTTACTAAAGTTAAATATATGAAAAAAGGAAATAAAAGTATAAGAGTAAAAAGAGTTCAAGCGTATAAGAGTTAAAAAATGTGTCTATACAATAAAATTAAACTTCAAGTAAATGTAGAAGAGTAAAAAGAGTAAAAGTACAAGGAAACGCACCAAGGAAGCACCATTATCTTTTCCTTTTCCCACAGAATGTTAGTAAAGTATGTATACAACAACACAAATGAAAAGAAACACAGAAACACGACTGCCTCTCCGAGAGGTTCACTTTCACAACAGCAAACTACTCCAGTGTAATGGACGTGAACTCTAAATCTACGGACATTGTTTTGTGCTGTGCTGGTTGTGTGTCAGTGTGAAGAGTTGTGTATTTTACCTGGAAGGCCACAGCTGACGGACACCACGCACAGCAGCACCGCAGCGAGCAGCAGCAGCGAGGCCCGGCGCAGGCGTCCGCTCCTCGGGCTGGAGAGCAGCAGCATCCTCGGACTCTTCTTCTCGGGCACGGAGAACCGCAGACGGAGGTTGTTGTCATTCCCCCATCGCAGCTCTCTGCTCTGTGTGGTTTCGACGCGTCGACTTGTTCTACGTGACGGAGGCTTCAGCGAGACGCGCGACACGGTTAAGCCGAACAGGTCGCACCGGAGCTCCGTCTGTCCACAGTGCGCACAGGGTAATCCACCGCTGCGCTAAAGATAGAGGAGGAGTGTGAGTGTGTGCGTGTGTGCGTGTGAGTGAGTGAGAGAGTGAGTGTGAGCGTGTTTGACTTGCTGCCTTCACGGTCTACTCCGAAAGCAGAGTAAGGTAAATAGAATAGAATAAATCTTCATAGGCCTGTCACAGAGGTATGTTTTATTTCAGAGGTATCACTTTATTTCCTTAAAAAGTTCAAATAGTAGAATTGTGAAATTAAATAATAAATATAATCAAACAAATATAACATTCTGGAGTTATGAAATACAAAATAATAAATATTAATATAAATTGAGTATAAAAAATGATTTACCTCAGACAGACAGATACTGGCGATCGCTCTGTAACGCTCTTCAGTCTGATTTGTTGTTCATGATGCTGTAGACAAAACTCTCACATGGATTATTCATTGGCGGTGAGGGGCACAGGCCCATGAAGGGGCCTGAGGGTGAGGGGCCCCTGTCTTCACCTGTTGGACATCCTTGGACACAAAAACATACAACAATGACCACAAACCATTTGACAGCTTGTGATCAGACTGTGCTCAAACAATATTTATTTAAAAGAAATTCAATCATGCATTTCATTTAAAACTTCAGTTGTTCAATGTATATAAACTAATACCCACTTCTACCCTGACAACTAAAACCCCAATAGAAGTTTCCACTTTTAAATTATTGTCTCGTAATGTAAAGTTCCTTTTTCCTTATAGCACCTGAATGCAGCACTTTAATGAGCGACAGGACAACGCAGACATTACGTGACGACGTGATGACGTAGAAAGACCGGTGACGTGCATTCATAAAAATTGATTTAATGGTTTATCAACTCATCATTCATTCATTTGTATTCATCAGTGTAACATGAAGCGGACGAGCTCATGATAATGAAGACGATGGTTAATGAGCAGATGAAGCGAGGGTTAGCCAGTTCAGCAGAATGAAGCAGGTGCAGTGAGGTGATGCCTCAGGAGACATTTTAAAGGAATGAATATACCTCAGATAAAGAAACAATACGTATAATCCATCCATTAACTCTGTTCTTCTTTCACAGTCAGTCAGCTGACAGGCCCGGCCTGTTTGTTTGGTCGGAGCTGAAAGACACTGATATCCAAACAAAGAGCAAGGACAGAATTAGAATAGAATAGAATGTATTGTCATGGTACAAGTGAAAGCAGTGCAATAAAAATTAGAGATGCTACTACAGAATCTGTGCAAATTGATAAAAATAAAAAACAAGCTTAAAATCTGATGAGACAACCAAATAAATACAATAAAACAGAAGAGCGGTTCCCTCTTTGTTATCGCACAGAATATAGATTGCACTTGAAGATGTTGTGAATCTATGAACTGGTAGAGTTTAGAAACTGGATACTTCCCTGTTCCAGGGAAAGAAACTGAACTTGAGTCTATTTGTTGGATGCTCCTGTAACAGAGGTGAACACCATGTGACCAGGATGAGGAGAGTCTTATACTGTATTACACAACCTTTAACTGTATAAACTAATATGCCAGAATTCATTATCACAGGAAGAGACAAAATTCCACGATCACTATGGCTACTTAATAAAAAACACAAGGTAGGAACACATGGAAACAGCAACTTATTGAAGAATAAGTCCTCAGACATGCAGATTTCTTGTCTCAAACAAAGCAGACTAAATCCTCAAATACAGAAATAAAGAGGGAAACAGGTGTGAAACTGGGATTTTTGAGTTTATTGACGGCAGCGCCTCAGCTCACAGTCAGAAACTGAACAGATAGACTATATGGAAATGGAAACCGCAGCCATGTCATGCATCTCTTTTGGCACTTATTCACCCTCAGCCACTGATCAACAGAAACCTTAGAAAACAGAATTAAAATTAAATAGCTTGAAATATAAGAAAAAAGAACCCCCCCCCCAACTTCTTATCCATGGTCCTTTTTCCTGTGATCACTTAGATACACAGTCCTGAGGTATACGGGTTGGGCAGTGCCCCACACAGGCTCAACACAAAAATAAAATGTCATGTTGGATTAAGACTAGAAATAAACTCAGCAGCATCGGGAAAAAGTCCACTGTACAAAACATGACAGAAAACATTCACTGCTTTTCCCACAAAAACTACAGCTCACATTTCATGTACCACAAAACCCCCCAAAACACATGCGACAAATTATTAGTGAGAAAAAAGTGAGTGAATATGAACAAACTAATTAAAGCATTATGCATCTTTCTCAACTGTCGCGTAAAATCATTATACTTAATAATGCCCCGAGAAACAATTACATTAGTGTGAATGAGCGAAAGACTAATATATTTCTAATAAAAAAAAAAAGTAATCTATAATTTAAATCTGGAAAACACTAGTTAGAAAATCCTTCCAAGAGATTGGAGAGAGTACAGTTGTATTAGTCATGGTTTTGAAACAATTAGATGACAACAATTGGTCTTTACAGTTTGCATTTTGCATGATGCAAAACTTGCTGTACTCCAGCATTCCTCACAGACATCACTACAGCAACACACGCATTCTTCTACTTCTATATTAGTGAGGACACTCATTGGCATAATGACCATCGCAAACTAAATGTCTAACCCTTAAAACCAAGTCTTAACCCTCAAGCAAGCCTTTGAAAAAGTGAGGACCGGCCAAAATGTCCTCACTTTAGAAAACTGTCCTCACTCAAGGTCTATGCTCAAAATGGTCCTCACACACACACACACGCACACACAGCAAAGACAGGCTGAATGGTCATTTCTGTTTGGATCTCACACAGATGATCATACCCGTGTTTCAAAGTGCAAAGCAGTCAGAGACTGCAGACCAACCTGTGGTACTGCATCTTGAGTGAAGCAGAGTAAATTCAACACTTCATATTTTTCAAGAAAATCAGCTTTGGTCATTTTGATGATGTTTTTAAAATGAGATGATTAATTACGACTTAAAAAAGATTGATGATGAATTCAGCGGATGATAACTTTGTAAAGATTTCAGAGGGTTTCCAATGATTGCAATGATGTTTTAGGTTAGATGTTTTCGCAGGTATTACAGTGGTTGCACATCTTGCACAGACATTATAGCAAAACACACACACACATTTCCCTGAAGTTGTTTACTGTTAAAAAGTAAAATAAACTTTCCAAATAGGCCCCAGTCCTTCTCCTTCATCTACAGACATTATAGTACTGTGAGCTAAAAGTCGCTAACACCACCTACTGGCCAAATAATTCATCATCACGGAAAATTTAACAGTACTTGTTCATGTGAAAGGTGCAATCGAGATCAAAAACAAACTGCATTGCATAAAAACATGTTTTTTGTTGCCTTATCTATGTTCTTCTCCTCCAAGGTGAGGTCATTTTTATTTTTTGTTTAATGATCTATGTCATAATCACCATGTGCACCTTCTATGTGCCTACAGTAGCAACACTACAGGCGAGGTTTAGGAAGCACCAGCCCACTCGTCCTACAGTTTTTGGCCTTTAAACTACTTTAGTTTTGTCTCATGAGATCATAAAACCCCTCACTTCCTGCTCCACACAGAATAAAAGCTACAACTGACCGACCGTCTAATAAATACAGAATCATGTATGTTTCAAAGTCAAGGCAGGATATGAGTGTGGCCATCACACTGCTTGGCTGTAAACATGCAGGCTGGGTCAGTTAGGGCTCCATGTGGGGCAGTGAGGGGCTCCGAGGCACATGCCAATCTGAACCTGACAAGGATCAGTGTTCAGAAACTTGGCTGCTTCATGGTCAGGGATTTGTGTCTGGTCCGGAGTTTGTGGGCCGAGATGAATCTGCTGAACATGGTTCAGTCCTGTCATTCTCTGTTGCCTGCGAGCAGAACTGCTGCGGCTGCTGCTGCTGCTGCGAAGCACCTCTGAGCTCATCTTGCTCTTGAAGAAGCACCTCTTCTTTATCCAAGATAAACTCCAGTGTGGGCCCTCGGGCTGCCCCATCCTCCAGCACCCCCTCCTCTGCGAGGCGGAGTTTGATGTTCATACCAAAAGGTTTGTCTGTCTTATCTGGACAAGGAGGAGAAAAGACAGAAAATTGCAAAACCGTATATATACATTTGTTGGATTTACGCAAAATAATGGATTCTCAACAATTATGGTATATAGATATATATATTAACTGTGTTTTAAGATGTAGGTCTTCAGTACAAAGGACCTGGGTGCTGTTGCAGGCAGGGAAGGTTGAAAAGTATTGAAAGACGCTTTGGTTGCATTTGTTTAAATAAAACAAATATAGACTATCATTAAATCTGCCTCCTCCTGCCTCTCACCGTGTCCCAGCTGCCTCTCCTTGGGCAGCAGCAGCACGTCCACATTGTGATGTTCCTCCAGGGCAGCAGTGAGGACTGCACCCTCACGGCTAAACAGGAAGACCAAAGCCAGGGTAATGTCTTCAGTGGAGTCTCCATCTCCAACCATCTGGAAGAGGGGAGTCTCCTCGCTATTACTTCCTTCACGGTGGTCTAAAACAAAAAAGAAATTGCTAGAGTCACTTTTGACAGTGTCTAGAAGTTATACTAAACTCTGCATACAAAGAGTTGAAGGTTATCTCATTTCAGGTCCTCACCTATAAAGATGACTCCTATGGCCCCGGCCTCTTGTAGCCAACGAGCCTTTGCAGCAAACATGCAGTCGCCGCGCAGCGCCAGAGCAATGTGGCCTTCAAGTTCCTCTGCGTTCTCTATTGGCCCACAGGCAGTGTAGGGGGAGGCTTTCACTATGCTGCCCTTCACCTGTGGCAGGATAAGTTGTTGTGAGTTATTGTGCAACTTAAATGGGTGGAGTTTAAGTGAAATGCAGGAGCTGCATATTATATTACTGTCACACTGGAAGCCTACCCCATGCTCCTGTTTGGAGAGGTCCATTCCAAACTTCGCAGGTCCGGCTGTGAGGACGGTCCGACCCAGAAACGGGGGTGATATGAGCTGAACAATATGAGGCACCACTTCTTCCTCCTCCAATGTCTGGCTCACCTCTGCCACAAGTTTTACCCTGTATACTCCTTTATGCTGCAGAAGGGATTCATATTTAAATTTCACATTCCAGGCATTTTTTTTTAAAGCAGTAGGTTCATCATCATGACCCAATTTTAATTTCATTAAAATAATTAACCCAAATACAGAGGAAGCATACACACTGATGAAGAAAACACAGTGCAGAGCACGGCTAATAAGATGATGAAATATTTTGATTATAATTTTGGCAGTACTTCAAGTCTTGAGACGAGCACACAAATACCTTCCGACTCCCAGTTTCCCCTGCTGTTACCTCGTTCAGTGGAGTGAGAGAGATGCCCATGCTTTTCAAAAACTCCACCGGCTCCATGCCATTATCATGGAGAGGCAGTTCGAATTCCCTGTAAAGTACAAACACACAGGTTACAACTCTAAATAATAACAACAGCTAACAAGTTCCTCCAATGATTTCACTCTAAAATCGAAAGCCCCATGTGACTGGACAGACCTGACAGGTAAAGGTCGGAAGACTCGTCCCACCCCAGTGAGATACTTGAAGCTGTCCCGGATGGTTTTGGCAAATGAAGGGTTATTAGGAAACAATGTTTCTGTGCTGGGGCAGGAGTGTGTGAACAGATCTTCTTCTTGGGAAACAGGAACAGTCTCCTGGAGAACATAAGCCACAGTTTAACAAACCTTTTCAGGTATTACATTCTGACACACGTCGATCTACTGCATTACAAATACAGCCATCAGTCAGAGATTCAACATTAAACCCTGCACTGTAATGTTTGGACCTGTGTAAGTGATGAGTTCTCACCGTAATGTTTCCTTGACAGGGCGGCTGGGTGATAGAGAGAGAGACAGGGAGGAGGTGAGCCTCTGTGGTGAAGATGTAGTCATCAATGTCGATGGGCAGCTGGCTCTTCTCCGAAAACAGCAGGTAGAGGTATTTAAACATCTCTGCCAGAAAGAAGGAGTCCATCCTACAGACATTATAATACAAAAACACAGAGGATTTTTAAACCTTCATCAGAGATGTTCTGAGGTTCGACAACAACATTTATATCATCAACTTTGAAAAACTACACATTTATGGTACATTAATGTCTGAAATGACAATTTTCTCACATGATACCTGTCTTCATGTGCCCCAGTGCGGACATCTTGCACAGCAGCAAACCCACAAGGCACCCTGGTGTAGGCATTGAGCTTTTCCACAATGGACTGACCCACCCTGAGGTAGTAGGGGTCACCAGTGGCCTGCAAAAATCAAATTCAATTCAAATAAATGTTTTTCCCCACCAATATGGACGAATACCTGCCTGTACTTTGCCTCTGAGTGGCTTATCCCAATATTGTTACCCAAACCTCCACCAAACATCACTGAACACTGTGGAGATTATCTCTGTCTGTGACACTGTCCAACCAGCTTCTTCACCTTATAGAGGTAGTAGGTGCTTTCTGCAAACTCTGGTCTCAGTAGGTGTTGGCCCCAATGAACTCTGAACTCTGTAGTGAAAGCCTGCAGGGAGATCCACCAGTAGTTAGTGATATTAGCTTCTTCTAAAATATTTTCCTTGTATTGATAAATATCTTCCCAAAAAGGGAACTACTAGAAATAAATGTCCACTCATTTGGTCAATTTACACATATAATATTAATATTTATAGAAATTTTAAATTTGCCAACTAAAACTCACTGAATCAATTATTTACCTCTGGAAGAAACTTGTGCTGTTTGGTCACTTGATAAAGCATCTCATGAGTCTCAATGGCAGGCTTCAGATCTCCTCTTAAAACCTGTGTAAAATAAAATATAATGTCACTCCAGCAACATGAAATAACAATCACTCCAGTACCATGTTTGAATGGATGTGATTAACCCAGTGCATGTATGGAGTGCACCTCTCTGACCTGTAAGCCGGGGAAGAATGCCAGGAGGGAGTCCATCCAGCTGCGCACGCTCACAGTGGGGTTGTGCATGTGCACATTGAGCAGCAGGGGAGGCTGGCTGATGTACTTCATAATTGCACTGTAGTGCTGTTATAGACAAACGTCATGAAAATTAGATTAGCAAACCTTAGGAAATGTCTCTAGTCAATAACAATGTGAAGAAAATCAATGTTGCAACACGGAGCACGAATACTTCAGGTGCCAGATGGAATGGACAAGAGAGTTATATACAGGTATGTGGAGGGATGGAAAACTTACAATGTTGAACCTCTGCAGAAAAACATTATCTCCGAGAAGAATGTAGGCCTTCATCAGATATTCATAGTACGAGTCGATACCAGCACCAACTCCACTCTCTGCAAACACAGAAGTGAGAGCGTCGATGTTGGACAAATATAGAGCTGTTTGTAATGTAACTATCAGTCTTCAGTATCGTGCTGAGTGTCAATTTAATGTGTTACAACATGTGTAGTTTTCATATCTGTCCTTTACCAAAGTTTTGATGTTACCATGTATGTGTGTGTATTAATTCGCCTCACCCCTGCGGACCCATTCTCCGTTATGGATGTTGATGACAGTCCCAACCAAGTCACTTCCTCTCTGTCTCCTCTCCCACAGGACATCCATAGCCTTCCTGGCATATTCCTATATAACAGAACGTATTGTATCCTTAAAAAAACAAGTCCCTATTTATTATGTAATTTTATCTTTGAAAAACTGGCATCCGTACTGTATATACTGTGCTGCATACTGTATTCCTAACTTAGATCTGTCTCTACACAGGTGTGTATTAGTAAAACACTGCAAACATAAAAAAGCCTAATTCATAGAGAGGCAGTGGGAGGTAATACCTCAAACACAGACTCTCCTGACATTCTGCTGAGGGCAGCAAACTCCAGGATCATTGTTCCTGCGCAGGCTGTGCAGGTGTCTGATTCAGTGCCTGTGCGTGAAAGTGGGTTTAGGACTCCATACCTCAGATTCACCTGATAAACCAAAGAAAGAAAGATTAATGTCTTCTCACTCAGTTCAAACTATTTTTTTTAGTGACTTACTAAAATAAGAAATGTGTTCTTCATTACTTCTGTTCTCTATCAATGCAATGAAAATGATAATGATGATGTTGTATTTGCATACTTAAGATCCAGAACGAAATCCTGTGATATTTATAAATAAATAAGCAGTACCTTAGGGTAGGGAAGGCCACTCGTGGTGTTGAAGGCAGGAAGTAATCGATGACCCAGCTCTTTGGCCATGTGCAGGAGCTCGTCTTGATACCACTGCATCCTGTCCCCGCGCTGACGGAGCAGGTCAGCCATTACATGGGCCCCCAAGAGCCCTCTGAGGAGAATTAAATGAAGGAACAGAAGAAATATTATGTTACATTAAGTACAAAATGCAGTAGAAAGATACAACACTATATACAGGAGGACATTTCTGTTAAATGGTATATTGTTGTACTGAGGTGGAATCAATTCCAAAACCTTTTACTTTTGTTATTAAAACGAATCTATTAAAAAGAACATGAATACATTAAAGACATGTTTCATACCCCAAAACCCTGATGTTGGTCTCAAACACTGACACCACCACATCGTTGTCTAGGCGTACTTCACTCACAGCCTTCCTCACTCCGTCCTCAAACTCATCAAGCTTGTTTAACACCTGCTCACACAGAAAGACAGGAACACATATATCTACTGTTAAAATGAGGGGGAAAAAGTAAAAAAACTACACTTTATGCTAGGGAACAGGAAAAGCATTTACTCACCACCAGGGTATCAAGGGTGTCAATCAATGTGAGAGAAAATCTACAGGAGAGGAAGAATTGTTATGATGGGGGTGGGGGGATTGCACAGTGGAGTTGGTGTCCCACTTTTCCATTGATCCACTTTAATTTATAATGAGCTACAGACTGTTAAATGTCAAATCTGTTGCATCTGCAGTGAAATTACATAATGATACGTGTTATAAATAAAGCATATAATTTACAGCCTTCAAGTAAATATAATTTTACAGGTAAGTATCATTTAGATCAGCATCTGCTTCAAGTTTTCTTGAAAAATGTAAATGTACAGGTGTTTTTATATGAGTTTCTTTGTGGTCTGCAAGACACAACTTTAAAACACTGTCGCACAGCACTTTGAAGGAATGCTGTAAAGAGACACAGCAGTCAAAGTGAAACCTGAACTAATGATGAAGGAATTTAACTGCTGTGACCTCATTAACCTCCCTGGATCTTTCTAGACTGGTGATACCAGTGGATGATGAACATACTTTCCCAAGGAGTCATCGATATCTCCTCTGTTGGGTTCCTTGCCACGGACTCTCCCCCTGCAGCTCAGAGGCATCAGTTCATCTGCTGGATAGGCATATTTCTGCCAAGGAAACAACAGTGACTGTTTAGGCTTCATATAATGGTATATTTTAAAAATGGGTCATTAAGGAAACATGGCTGGAGGGTTGAAAATTCTCTATAGGGAAAAAGGAAATGAGCAGTTGTATGCTAATGCAACTGCAGGATCACTAGTGGTACAGTTTTTTGTTTCTCACATATTCCAGCTGGTCTAGGAATAAGATTTAGGACAGGTTGTAACAGAGATTTAATTACTAGTATGTGGCTTGAATATAAATAATTAGTGATCTGGGTAACCTACAACAAACCACTTAACACGTGGCTTTTTATAGTAAATCCTTAAAGACGTGTGTTTCTTTTCTCACCTCTAATAGACTCTGGCATATTTTGTATTTACACAGACCTAGACTTAAAACTCTGAACCACTAAATGAATTAAGTCACACATGACCTGATCATCCCCTCACTGCTTGCTTGACGTGAGGAAAAGCCTGACTCCTGTATCACAGAATATTTACTAGCATCTGTTGTAACAGGCTAAGACAGCAGCTGTAATCAAATCCCACAGAACTGGGTCCAAAAGCAGTGAGGACTTTGTCCTGCCACTGATTCAATGTATAATGGATGTAACTGCTGAAGGCCACAGGGCACAATGTATTGGTTGTGAGCACTTTAAAAAAAAAAAACTTCCTTCCAGAGAACAGGAACATGCTTATATATAAATGTAAAAATAATAAAACCTTTATTTGTATAGCACTTATGTAAAAAAGGTTACTTAGTGCTTCAAAAAATCCATGGGAAAAAATGAACTAACATAAAAGTTATTCAATTTAGTTCAATTTCAAGTGTCAAATCTGAACAAATTATGGTTGAGATTTATATATTATACAGAGAGACACCTTACCATGTAACTCCCGTACGCATGATCAAACATTTCAACTATTTGGTCCCTGCAAAAAGTGGAAAACACAAATTAATCAAATGGGAAAATGCCAGATATCTTTTTAAATAAGTGCAGAGACTTTGATAACCACAGATTAGGAGCATCAATATGTCCTTTTTCACCTGATAACAGTCTTCTCCTCTGGTGTCATGCTATGGCTCTCCTGACATTTTACCCAGCCCAGAAGACTGGTGATCAGAAGGGTCTTGAACATCATCATCGTCATCGCTCCAGTGTCAGAAGGGTGGACCCTGTGATGTGTACTTCTTATCCCCCTCATGTGTTCTTGCCTCGGGGGAAGCTTTAATGTGGACAAAGAAGCTCCGGTCCTTTGTCCAACGCCCTCAGAAAGTCAAGCAGTCCAGCGGGCACAGGTGTCCTGCACGTCCCCAGTGTTGTTCATGTGTGTGGAGAGTCCAACTCCATCTCCCATGTCTCCACTGTGGTTGTCCTGTAGTTGTTGCTGTCTTGTTGCGTCCATCACACACACAGACACACACACCTCCAGCTGACCGTTCCCCGTGTTAGAACAACAGGCTACAGCTGATCCACGACAAACAACCTCTTAATGTTAGCCTGTGGAGAAAACCAGAGGCTAGCTGGAGGAAGCTAAAGCGGGGCTAACGCTCCTTAAATATATAAAACGTTAAGATAAATGGAAAGTATTGAATAATAAGGTAGTTACCAAAGTGATGACAGGGTGACACAGTGTGGATGCTAACACTGGCTAGCCACCACACCGCCGCTAGCCAGCTAACAAGTTGCTAGTTCAACGTCATACTTTTTTTTTTTTTCTTTTAGCAATGCTGCCGGTTAGCTTCAAGCTTATTTTTAGTTCACAGTTAGCTCGAGGGAGTTAGCTCCCCCCGAAAACAAACCGTGTAAACCGGCTGTGTCACACGGTTCAACGGTCGCTGACACGTCCGCACAGAGCTGTCAAAGTACGGGCAGGGTCTCCTCCTCTACCCGGAGGAGGCTGATGATGCCTGGATCTTTTTTTTCCAGCTCAGTTTACATGAAATGAAACCGCTCTCACTTCCGCATGAGTTGCTGATTGGCCAGCTGGTCCTGTCAACGGCTCCGTTATGCGGAAATGGGCGTGGTTTGTTCATAGTTTGTTCATAGTTTTTGACAAATGTCCTCAACTTGTCCTTCATGTGCTTGAACTTTAGATGGAGCGAGTTAAGGTTATAAACTGACACCTCACAAAATAATACAATAGAATAGAATAGAATAGAATAGAATAGAATAGAATAGAATGCCTTTAATGTCATCACACAATGAAGCATGGCGAAATTTACAGCAGCTACCACTGAAAGGTGCATTTTGTAAAAGAAGAAATAAAATATTAAAAAAAAAAAACTTGCTTACAGGACGTTAAAAAAGAGGTGCAAGAGGAGGTAGTTGTGGTCTGATATGTAATATAATATAAAATGATATAATAACTTGCAATTAAACGAAGCAATTCAATTATTAATAATTTAATAATAATCAACATAATCATTATTATTATTATTATTTTACTTTGTTTTTTTATTTCTTTTAGAATAGAACACATCAGATAAGTATGAAAAGAACCAGCAGTGCCAGTTCTGTCAATTAGAAATGTGTGACCAGTCGCAGGCAGCAGATAAATCAAGAACAATTCAAATAGAGAATTCATCTTTGTCTGCCCTTAGTGACTTTAAGCAATGCTGTTTCAATGCTGTGTAATTTCCAGACTGAAATTGATCAAAATGTTATTTCCCTCCACTAGCTTGACAAATCACAATATTATGTTTCTGTCTACATTTTTACACCCATTCTATATTATTCTGTAGGGTATTTGAATAAGAGCACGATTAATAAAAAAACAACCTTTCCTTACAGACAGACAGACACTCATGAAGTTCACTTATTCGTCTTATCTCAACACTTGGTCTGGTCAATGCAGTGCTCCTTTAGGGCCACATGATGTCACAACTGTTCCTCTTCAGTATCACGTTTATTCCTCATCTGGATTTTATATACATTTGCATATTCATATAGAGTGTTGACCTCAGGCTAAATACACCACTTGATTAATAAATAGCAAAAGCCGAGTAGTGACACACACGGTATGGATCTTCATGCTGATCTGACACTAGCTACATTATTTTGAATGATTGCCCAGTAGTCTGCATTAATCTAATATTATTTACACAGAGGCTTTTTTTGTTTTGTTTAGTTTTGCAACAGACAGTGACAATGATGCAAGATGTAAGTCAGACTGAAAACAAGTTCTTCTTTCTCTGACTCATACATGCCCCGTCCCTGAAATCAAACAAGACTTCAGACCCACTGTCACAGAGGTTAAAAGTTTATTATGACTTATGATGTCCAAATATAAAAAAAGGAACTAAACAGGATGAAATGCTTTTGTTTATTATTATCCAGTGCCATCACTTAATCATGCACTTTAATAAGACATGATCTGATTTGTAATTTGATCTTTTCTATACTTTATCAGAAATGTAATGTTTGGAATGTTTTTAAGCATTTCATCTGTACGTCTATGTTCGGTTTATTTCCCACAGAGCACAATGAATGACCCCTGTGTATGATAATAAGATGCAAATAAATTTGCCTTGCCTCCCCTTACCCCATTTGTCTTGTGTTTTAAAAGTAAAAAGAATATGAATGTGCAGCAGATGATGTCACTTTATAATCAGATCAGATAAACTGTTTCACAAGTGAGTCAAGTTACAGGATAGAAGTCTGTAAATCCTGTTGCTGGGTCCGGTGTCATAGCAGCTCTGTGCACACATGAGGAGGAGTCAAACGTCAACATTATTCACCTCCCTCTCGTGGGTGTTGCCTTCCGGATTTGTAGCTGAAAAAGGTGTGGTGAGTTGAGCAAACTGTGAAATTCCTCCTTGGACATCAATCGTTCATAATCTCGCTTTAGGTAAGAAAGAAAAATGTATTATCTGACTTCTGATCACAGTTTTTACGCACGTACACGTTTGTTCTCTGTCCTCCTCCATGGTTTGGTGCGTTTTTACGCATTGTTGATCGAGGAACATAATCATATTCCAGTTTGCTGCGATCGACATTAAACACGCCATGGGCTTGATTTTACTCCGCCTATGTTGACTGTGAGGGAAGTTATTTTAAAAGGATTGTCCAGTGTGATGTGTAGATTTGACATAAGTGGGGGACAAAAGTGACAGTTAGAGGAGGAAATGGGAGAAACGTGTGTGGAGAGACAATCACAAGCAGGAATCTACGTGTGAGAGAATATATTAGATCAGTGTGTAGTGATAAAACACATTTTAATTCTGTATCATTTTTCTCCTCCCTACAGTTGAAGACTTTTCTCTAAATACTCTACAATGTCTGTGTGGGTGAGTAACAGCCTATATGAGTGGTTTAAATTGAATATGAAAATGTATAGGTGATCATGTGTATAAATGTGTGTTGACTCATGCTGTAGGATGACTTGGATCTGCTCTTGGACTCCCCCTCCTCACTGACTGTGACAGTAAGTTCTCTTCCTTTTTGGAGATGCATTATAATAATGATGGTTCTAATTATTACCACAGTTTGCTAATGGTTTCTGTTAAACGTGACAGCGTCTCATATATAAAATTATCAACAGTGAAATAATATATTGACCTCTACATGCAGGGATGTGTTATTGTACTGTGGTGATCATGTGTCATGTACCTGTGTTTATCAGTCCGGTTCAAGAGGAACTGTGAAGGACAAGCCAAACTTTAAAGTGGATGAAGATGTGTCTGCACTGAGGAAGGCCATAGAGGGCCTCGGTAAGCTATTGATTTATCACTATCAGCACACTTTATATTATAGATACTAAACTAAATCAGAGAAAAATTTGAAGTACTTTAATCATATTAAGTGTTATATTTCAATAAGTGTCTCATTTTCTGGAACAAGCTTGACGTTTTATGAAATGTTGTATTAACTATAACTTTCCAAGTGCAGGGTAAGTCGTAAGCCTGTTTCGTGTCGTCCTCTTCTTTACAGGTACGACAGAAAAAACAGTGATTGAGGTGTTGACCCAAAGAAGCAATGCTCAGCGTCAGCTTATTGCCAAAGCCTACGAGAAGGCCACAGGAAGGGTATTAGGCCACTGCATGTTTATTTAAAACCTCTCATATTCTCCTGGTCTCAGAATGAATATTCATTCTCCGAGTGAATGAGAGGTGGAGTAATATTTGTGTATCATCAACCTACCTCCATCAGAAATTAGTAGATGACCTGGAGGGCGACACCCACGGAGACTTTGAGGACTTGCTGGTTGCCTTGGTAACGCCTCCTGCTCTCTATGACTGTCACGAAGTAATTGGAGCCATCAAGGTGAGACTGTGTGTCACAAAGTTTGGATTCATGAGTATTCACTTTTCTAAAGAACCAGATGATGTTTATTATCTCTATCATCTCCCGTTTTGTGCATCACATAAAGGGGGCAGGCACCACAGAGAGCACGCTGACAGAAATCTTCTCCTCGAGGTCCAACAGACAGATTAAAGCCCTGTCTGAAGCATACCTGGCAGGTCTGTGTTTGTAACGTCACAGAACTTTCCAATTATTGCGAAAACAGAAAACAGATGATCGTCATCGGATTATTTTAATCTGTTTGTGTTGTGCTGTTTCATTCAAGAGACGGGAAAATCAATGATTGAAGATCTTAAGTCGGAGGTTTCTGGAGAGTATGGAAAAGCACTGCTGATATTGGCTGAGGTATTGTACATTCAAATTAAAACATTGACATGGTATCAGCAGGTTTTTCCAGAAACACCAAAACAACACATTTTATTAGGAATCCTATATTAAAAATGTAATTGTAATAAATTCATTTTCATATTTTTCTTCAAGCACAATTTTAACGTAAGGGTTAGTAGGTACTGTTTACTGTAAACTAATACTGCACATGTAGAGAACAGCTTACAGTGCAGTTTATATAGTATTTCTACTTTATCTAATTTATTTTAGATTCTATTTTTATTCTTATTTTATTTCTAATTACATTTCCCCTTTTGCTGCTACTTTCCAAAGTGTCAACAAAACTATCTTTTTCTGATGTGACACGAAGTGATCAGACTTCAGTTAAAGGCCTCAATAGTAAAGAGAAGTTTTTGTCTACAACGTTAGAAATCTCAACCTCAGATGTTGAATTGTGACAAAGATATTTTTTATAAAGTCTCACAACATTCAATTCATTTCTGTTTCCCTCTGTTCCTTGTCACAGGGGAAGAGAGACGAGAGCCCCCATGCGGATGCTGCCAAAGCTCGAGCAGATGCAAAGGTACATTTACTATATTTGAACCATTGATATGTGTTTTTAGTCGACCCGTGTTTCTTCATCCCACCTTTTGTTGCCGCTCAGGTGCTGTATGAAGCAGGGGAGAAGAAGTGGGGAACGGATGAGGAGAAGTTCATTGACATCCTGTGTCACCGGAGTATCCCCCAGCTCCGACAGAGTGGGTCACGTTCTTTCACTGTCCATGAAGACTCAGTAGTTTTGAAGACATTTAACCAAAAGCCAAAAATATCTGCCCTCATGCTGGTGCTAAAGGTCACACAGTCATTAGGGTTCAACCAGTGAGATTATAAACATCTGTACAAAGATGAATGAAAGTTCATCCAACAGCCATAGAGATATTTTGGACTGGACCACTGATCAGGACAACACAGCCATTCCCCATAAATTCAAATCTGTCACATTTTCAACAAGACAAAAAAAAAATCTGTATTTAAATCTCTGTTGTTTTGGCAGCTTTGGTCGAGTACAAGAATATTAGCAAGAAGACTCTGCAGGAGAGCATTGAGAGCGAGATGTCTGGAGACCTGGAGAGGCTGCTGGTGGCTGTCGGTGAGAAAAATGTGTCACAATTTCTCCAAACAATATTTAGCTGTGGTCCATTTTTGCTCCTTTTTAAAAAACGTTGTAAAAATGAACCACAGCACGTGTGACACACATCTCACCCGACCTATTTGTCTGTGTAGTGAAATGTGTGAAGAACGTTCCTGCATACCTCGCGGAGATACTTTTCAAGAGCATGAAGGTAAGCTGGGAAATGTCCAATCAAATCCACACATTGTTTGGTTCCTCTGTGCCGTTTTATGCACAACAGACAGTTGTATTGATCACTGCTGGTGTGGAAGGGAATGTTAAGCCACCGTTGTATTGCTGCTGCTGCTGCTTTGACTAAATGCACAACAGTGGTTGAAAAGCAGATTGAAAATAATGCAAAGTTGTGGAGGCACAGAAGCAGAAGTTCTTGCACAGTACAGGGAAGAAAAATAATAATATAGGTCATTGCTACTTTTCATATATGGTCATTGCTGAAAGAGCAGACATTTGATCAAACCTTTTCATTTATCCAGGGTGCAGGGACCACGGAGTCCATCATCACCAGGATAATTGTCAGTCGCTCTGAGATTGATTTGTTGGACATCAGAGCCGAGTACAAGAAGCTGTTTGGATATTCCCTCTACTCCCAGTTAGAGGTCAGATTGAAATATCTCCATATTAATATTGATAATATGGCTAAATATGAATCGTCTTATTTTAAATGTTGGGCAAGAGTTTTGTTTACGTGTTCTTAAACCAGACACAAATCCCAGTTTTGTTTTTTTCCCTCCGTTTCTGCAGTCTGAAGTTTCAGGCAGTTACGGAGACGCCCTCAAGCATCTCTGTGGCCAAGATGACTAACTCCTCCCGACTCCTGTGATGAGAAACACGTGGTGTAGAGTGCAGCATTACTCCATTAGGAAGGAAGAACTACATGTCACTGACCGTTTCATGCCGATGATATATTTTTCTAACACTGGCGATATCTTGAACTGATCTAGAAATGCTTTTTAAAAGAATTCCAGTAATGTGCAACCAGACATTGATGTAACTTCAGTACTATGCAGAAAGCATCAAGAGTTAGGAAGCTGATGTTCATGGACGTTAAGATCCTGATAAATATCTAAATGTAAAGTTGTCTGTATTCCATGTGACTAATATAACAGATATCTTCTTGTATATTGTCAACAGTTGCACACGAATAGAGATTGTCCTAATTTTCACATTTAACTAAATAAAAGCACTATATTCTACTGTGAGATGTGAGTGAGCAATGTGATACAAGACAAGACCACAGTATTCATATAAAAAATATACCTATTTTATTTCAGAGTTTTGTTCATGTTGCTGTAACCAACTCCTACACAGGTCATCAGGACCTTGTCTCCTCCTTTCCTTTCGTCTTCTAACGGCTTCTGGACTTCGATCTTGAACATGATCTGGAAGAAATCTCTAATGTGTTTGAGGAACTCGATCCTGGAGAGAGGGCAAAAGAGAGAGAGAGAGACAGCAGAGTCATTAAGAACCAGGAATACATGGTTCCAAGTTGCAGGAAATACAGTCACAATCTATAAAACGTCATCACTTCATCATTTTATCCAATTTGACATTTGTGTGAAAATGTGTTAAAAAAATATGAAACTATATCTTGAATGATGGCGACAACCCAGTTTTGCGTTGTCTGAGTGACGATGTTTGAGGAAGCGAACTTGTCGTTTTTCCCCTGAAGATATCACGTTCACGAGAATGGGACGGACAACCTGAAGACGTAAGACATGCTGCCTCCGGCCGCGGCTTTTGCTGACATAGAGGCATTAACATAGGAAATTAAATTCCAATTTCATTTTTATGCATTACTGCTTAAGGCGAATTCCAATATTAAAACTTCATTGTCCTAAAGGAGAGGAGTTTACCCTGTGGTGGATAAAATATTTATTAAAACTATCAATAAATGAAATACACTGAGATTCCAGAACATAGTGTGCTGGTTCTACTTCAGGTTTTCTCTCTAATGCACAGTACATTCAAATCTTAAAATTTGGATGTCACACACTATATTACAAGACAAGGACATTCTACATTAACAGAGACAAGCAAAAACAAAGATTTAAATACATTCAAACTGTATTCAAAACACCAGTGACACTGTTACCTGTGTGACGGGAAGAATGGTTTGTGATGGCACTGCCAATCTTCAGTTATCATAGTACTGTACTTGAGAGGGACACAGCACCGGTACCATGATAACTGAAAATGGACAGTTCATAGTTCGCTGCTCGTTTGTGACGATGATGACGTCTGAAATTCACTGTGTTCATTCAATCATTAATCCCATTAAAAGATTTATTTTTCTTTCTGTCATTTATCATAGAAACGTTTTTACATGTAAATATCTTTCACACATTCAGCAAGAACCTTTGTATCTTGTACTGTAATGATGCAAGTGTTGGAAGCATGGGAAACATTTGCAGAGGAAAAAATAATTAAAAAATACATTTATTTTTTATCTTTACGTTTAAATAACTTTAATGTACATCAGCAACTCCTATTCATTTCATTTTCACTTAATTAGACTTATTCAGTTGTGCTTAGTGACGTGTTTACCAGGAACTGCACTGACAACTACAACAATCAATAATCAAGGCTTATGTATTACAAACCCATGTGTATTTATCTCTACTGTTGTTCAGTACATTGTGTCCGACAGTGGGACAACTTTTCAATCACTGTCCAGGAGAGGACGAGTAGAAGAATAACTAAATGTGAGGTTGTGCATTTGTTTATTAACTTGTTTGTAAAGTTCACTGGGACAATGACTTACGTGTACGGGGAGAGGGGTCCAAGCAAAACCTTTGACACGTCCTGCTGGCCAAGGGTCATCAAGAGCAGCGCCAGGCTCTGATTGGACGAATCCACGCAGCCACCCTAAAACAGAGATAAAGGAGGGGCGACCCGTTTCAGCAACAAAAACAACAGAGAGATACGTCATGGAGGTGGAGATGTTTAGGAAGAACTCAGCAACCCCCTGATGTCCAACAGTGGATATCTATGTTTGCAAAGCACAGTCGGAATCTCTGGACACAAGATTAATGTCTTCAACTCAAACACAGATGAACTTAAGAGAAAACTTAGAACCAAATTAAAGTCAAATGTTTGCCCGGAGCTTGAAGCACATTTGAGGAACATTTGTTTACGGTTTGATTGTGGTTTTCCTGAGGGGGACTTTGTGGCTTTAGGTCCCAACTGTGGCCGATCTCCTCACACGACACTTCCTACCTCTCCCTTCATTTATCCTGGAAAGCAGTTTCTAAATTTTTTTCCAAATAATAATTTTCCGGTTCCCTCAGACCTGACTTGTCCTCTCGGCCCTTTGCCTAATTGTGCCCATTTCCTTCTCCATATGAGATATTTAGAGGACAGAGGATCCACTCTCTGGGTCCAAATGATCACATGCCATCGTGATTACTCAATATGCTATTTCCCAGCCAGTATGAAGAGGAATGTTCAAGACCGGACACACCCAAAGAGCATTCTGGAAACTGAAAAATGGCCGTCCACTGATACACATGATGTGTAACTGCAGCTACACAGGATCACTGTGCATCCATTGCCAGACAGCATGTGGCGCAGTCACTAATTATTATGTGATAGGTTGTCAGCACAAATATGATTTAATTACATAATCAAATCACTGGGACAGCGACAGAAAAATGGCGATGTGGCTTTAAAAGTTGATGAAGTGGAGATTTTGATAAATTCATCCGTTCTTCGTTGATTACTTCTTAACAATATTTCTAAGCTGAGAAAAAAAAAGTCTGACAAATCCAATTCAACTTTTTATCCCTAATGGACAACTACGCCATTTACTATGAGAGTAAAGTATGATGATAATTGTATGATAATTTGATCTAATCCATCTGAACGATTATTACTTAATATTACAAATGATTTCAGTGTATATTTCCTATTTTCTAGATGCATTGTAAGCATTTATTTTCTAACGAGACATTTTAAATCAAACAAGCTGTGTTCCTGCAGTAAAAACTCAACTGAGAGCAACAATCTTAAACTGACAGGTGAGGGTTTATCCAGCTTCAACGACTCCTCGACATTTTCTACTACAGCACGTTGTGGTCGGCTATGGAGATAATGTTGTGCCCGAGCACCCTACCTTGCCGAGTTGCTGATCCAGGCTACACAAATAGAAACTACATTATCTTTTTTATCTCAAAATAGGTGTCTGGCCCTGCCTTCCATAGAGATGTCGTGGTTAAGATGTCCCAAGAGGCCCAGAGCCAATCAGGCACGAGGCCTTGTGGAAAAAGTCCCTTGACTCCCTAAAGGAAATGGCAAAGTCATTTCGAAACCATCAAAGAATATGTGGGTGCAGACAAAGAAAAGTAAAATAAAGTAAAACAGAATAAGGCACAATTAAGCGAATAGCAGCTCTGCAAAAGAAAAAAGGAGAAATCTGATGTTTGCAGTGACCATTAGAGTCCTGGTCAACAGCTTCTTTCTCAAACACCGACTTCAGTCCAATCCTTCAAAACGTATTATTTTACTACTGAAGCAAAACAACAACAGATGTTCTGAAAACAACAACGGAATTTTTTCCTCTCGATTAAAATAAAAACAAGAATCATGACCATCATCAAAACCTGGGTAAACCATGATTTTAGATTTGACCTTTGCATCCAATATTCACGGTCTTAATATTACTTATCTACTTATTTACTGCAAAAACACCAGAGACATGCAGATGAGAAAACTCTCATATTTAAAGACAAGATCTTGCTGTAATAAACGATTCCAGAGAGCACAACTTACATCAGCTCCTGTCCGGTGTTGACGTTACTTCCAAAAACAAAATGTCCATCGCGTAGCTTTGGTTTACTACAAGCAGACTGTACTGATTAACCACAAAGCAAACAGACCCGCGCACAAACACCGAACGCCCATTCCCTTTAATGCAAATCCAGCTAATTTCTTTCCCTTTCTCAGTTTTTTTTTAACTACTAGTCCGAGCTGGATAGTCACACGTCCATTTTCACTCTGGTGTCATCCTCTCTTCTCTCAGACGTAGGAATCACTCTGTCCTCCTGCTACAGTACGAAAATCATCAGATAGTTAAAAGCTGTTACATTTTTCAAACTTAAAAAAAAGTTAAAAATTGGCAGATTATTAATGATCCACCAAGCTCCATGTCGGCTGAACAGAAACGTTTGCTCCTTGCTCTGTGGCTTGGGAGTTAAGAAGATGCATCCAACAATATTGCTCTTTCAGAGTTAATCAGCTCTACCCTGACCAGCTAACTGGACTCACATGGCTCCTATGAGAAAGGGCTGAGAGGCAGAGCCATGCAGAAGCAAACTGAAGTCACAGAGTCACTGGATCTAATTGTGTATATTCTGATGAAGTGAGCTCTTTTTTCCCCCGTGTGACATTATCTGTGCCTGTCTGCGTTTATTGTAATCCCCTTTATCTTGCAGCTGTCGTGAGTCACACCTGAGGACACACGACATGAACAGAGAGATCACGGTACAAATAAAATGTGATTTAGTGAGTTTTCTTGTGCTGTAGCCTCGGACACAACAAAAGTCCACTAACAAACTTTAATGAAGTCTATTTGATCAAACACAGCTGATCCATCACCTCATCCACAGAAACGCTGGTTAATCTGATTATTTTTAAGAGCCCAGTCACTGACTGCGACTTCAAAGTGGACTCCTCCAAACAGCAGATTACAAGTCAGTCCTGGACGATACGGACCACGTTTATATCAAGGTAAAAATATTCAAATATTCCTCTTTAGCTGAGAATAACTAACACTTGATAAACAGCAAAACATTTGATAACTTTTGTTAAATTGCTAGAAACACAAATAAAGGGAAGTGTACAATTTATAAAACAAGGGTTCTCTTTGTTCATTTAGTTGACTTTGCTTTTTAAGAAAGGCCCCTTCAGTCGTATATTTTGCCCCGTCTGTTTAAGAGAGCTGCCAGTCGTCCTGATTCTGACAGAGAATAATTCATGAATTTAAAAGATAGCGCTGTAGTGCTCCTTCTAATATGAGAGCTTTTCTTCTTTGATTTCGAAACAGTAGCTTTATGCTGTCATTAAGCTTTTTGAGAGTTTTGCATGGATAACACAATTATTTTTATTTTATGAAAGAAAAAAACCCCTGGGTAGACAGCCTCCAACCAAAGTAGCAGATTAAATGTGTGTTCGTTCTTAGAGAAATAAATAAAAACATCTGCCATCTTCAGCGTCTCTGGATAAAACAATATAGTTTCAACTTTAACATCTGGACGATACCACAGATTTTTTCCAACACTTACACACTTACACGGCGGCTTCATACAATGGAAACACCCTTAAGTTGCTTTCCATGTCGTAGGTCCACCCACAAACTGTTTCTCAGTTGAATTCCTGACCAGGGTTGACGCTCATTATCCAGAGGATGCTGGTAAACAAGGGTCTTATAAGGTATCGTTGCACGTTGGGTTCATTATGTCTGTGCATGTCAGGTATTCCCCAAGAATTCTGAATTGTGCAGTGATGGAAAAACAGGTTCTCCAGCTGCTGCGTGCAGCGTCTTCATATCATCTTACAGAAATAATGGGTATTTTCCAGTAAACGAAATTAAAATTGTTATAAATTATAACACTATCCATATCAAAATGTATTTAATAAGCCTTTGGTGTGGGAATATTTTGTAAACCAATATGAGGCTTACGACAGTATGAATGGTGGTTGCCTAATAGATCAGTTAGTTGATCAAACCGACCTCAGCTGCCTGAAGCTTTAGAGAAACAGAGAAGCAGCAAATGCACCAATGAGCAAAGACTCTTGTTCACTAAAGCCCCCCTGGTTTAGTTCTGTCTCCCACCTTTCTAAAAGACAAACACAAAGCACATTCCTTTTAACTAAAGACGCTCCCCACGCTGGAAATCAAAAGAAAGACGTTCCTTCAGTCGACAGATTCATCCGGTCTGATATCTGGCATTTTGGCGTCTGTGCTCATGAGGACGATAAACACAAAATGTCTTGAGACAAATCTGAAGACTTCATAATAAAGATAGTTTTTTCAAATGTTTTTCAAGTTAAGATAAGTGGAGAGGAAATCTCATTTTTGTATCCATTTCAAAACAGATGATTAAATTATTAAATGTTCAGTTAATTTCAGCAAACTTGTGTCGTATTTGTAATAAGTATTATACTGTAGTATATTATTAGATTTGTTTGTTGACTGGATCTGATCAAATATTTTCTTTGAACTTTAAAACACAACAACTGAGAAATGTGTATAATAAATGTAGGACTTCACTGTTCTTACCCGATGAATCTCCTCCAAAAGCAGCTTGGCACAGTTCCTCCCGAGGTCCTCTGGCAGTATAGTGTCTCCCTGCCCCTGTGGCGTGGACGACATCTCGGCACTGAGGAAGGAGCCGTTCAGCGTCTCAGCAACTAGCGTCAAGCCGAAACCTGGAGACCTGAACGTTAACAGACATAAATCACTGAGCGGCTTCTTTAATGAGACTAACAGACACATACAGAAAGGCTGGAAATCACTAGCTAATGTATATAATGTACATTGAGGTACTCACTTGCCGGAGTTGGCTCCTTTCATGTGGTCCGTGTAGATGTAGATGTCTGGGATGAACTGGTTGAGGACGGCTCTGGTGGAGTCCACTATCCTGTTCGCCATCTGAGGAGAAACTCGCACCGAATATCTGGGTTTCGAAAGTTAAGGCTCTTTCACAACTCATTTAACAGAGTGAGTTTGTTCAAATGTAATTGTGGTCTTCTGGGGTAACAACATAATCATCACACACACACCAATATTCACTAAGCTCAAGAAACAACTCCCTGGCATATTGTATAAAGCAATTATTACAGGAAATGAATCACAATTCTAGCTTGCTTGTACAACTTTATGACTGTGTACAGATGACAAGGATACGCCATTCCTCGGATCCTCTTGATCTTTCCTGGGTCTGTGAACTGCACTGGTTTGATGGTTCTGCGGACAGGACATGTGAACACCACCTCTCCTCCCCCACCTGGTGCCATCCCCCTCCTTACCACCTGAGAGAGCAGAGAGAGAGAGAAGGGGATTGAGGCAAGCGTCCTATTTTCTTTATTGTAACAGGAAAACAATATATTTGCTGGAAAAATGAATGAATACAAAAATGATAATAATATGCCACCCTTTTTAAAAGGCAACACGATGTCTTCACCTTAAGATCAAAACCCTCTCCATCAATGCCAAACTTCTTCATCAGAGGAAGAGCGGTGGACTTCAGCAGGTCGACCTGAAGCAGACAAACAGCGTTAAAATCCCAAAATCCATACCAACGTGTCCGCAAAGGATTAAACATCGCAACTACCTAATGAAAAACCAAAATAAAAGTCTGCACTGGACCATTTCTCATCACGGCAACAACAAGCAGAGATGCTGCTCAGTGTTTCCATGACAACACGTCTCTTCACTTCTTACTGCCTTGTGTCTGGTTTGTTGACATTATGCACTTAAAAAAAAAGCAAAGAGCAGGAAATGGCTGATGCAGTGTCTGAGTGCTTCACTATAACGAGACATAAAACATTTAAACAAACTCAGTGGCCACAGATTTAGAGATAAAACTTAGAGTCTCAGCAAAGAATAAGGTACATTTTTGTGAAACAAAACTATTGGATGATTTTACAGTCAATATATCAACCTCTGAATTGTTTTAAATTCACCCTGGTGGTGACCCAGACTGTTGTGTTCCATTCTACAGACATCAGCTCTTCTCTGCAACACTGCTGACTCTGGCATATAATTGCACATAATGATGTGTGCACAAGAGGGCAGTGTCCTTTTGGATTTAGGAGGCGTGCACTTATCCACAACATAGTTTACATATTCTCTGCAGAGGCATGCTTCAGCGCCACACCCAGTTTGATCACGAGAGTTGAGTCATAATAAAATCAGAGGGACAAATGCGGGAGACGATGAGTATTGGTTAGAGGATGATGAGCGTGTCCTCACAGACGGGTCGACTGGGTCGTTGGTCACTCCCCTCAGAGTGGCCTTCAGGGAGTTCTTCATGAACGGAGCCAGCATGAGCAGCGCTTCCAGGTAGTAACCGATGGAGCGCTGCGGGTGACAGTCGTGTTCTACCGTGCCTCCATACAACAAGCCAGGCTGGTAGAATAACACAGTGCCTAGAGGGGACAGAAAATGAAGACAGTGAGCTGTATGTAAGAACATTGTCTTTAATTATTAATTCCTTTTAGCAAGTTGGTGTGTTGATGACTTTTCTAACATGTGACGGATGTGAAATTGACAGAATACAAATATCTCAGGATGAAAAAGTTGGTGTCATACACACTGAAGATGCAGATGAAGATGACAACTTGAAAACACGAGTTAGAGCCTTTGGTGATAAGCACCGATACAGAGCTGTCGTTTAGTTTATACAACATTTCCTGCCCCCCTGCCCCGCCTGAATATTCTGAACATTATCCCCTTGTGAATTTATATCACAATCTCCACCTGCGTTGGAAAAGCAAACACCAGAAAATATCCACATTTTCCAGACTTTAGGAAAAAGGCTTGAAGCCTTGAACTAGAAAAGAATGAGAATGACACAGCATGAAACTACATGATTATAAGAGGGAGAAATAATGGAAAACACTGCACATCTTAAAAACAAGTATTTGTCTGTCGGTGACTCCCTCAACACACTTTCACAACCTGACAGTAAACCCAGTTATTAGATGGACCCCATAGTCTGCAGCTTCACCTCACATCCTCTTTACCTGTTTGGTTGATCTCTATTCTGGAGCCGTTGGTCACTTTGTCCAAGAGTCTGATGAAGCTGGCTTCAAAATCTGCAGAAGAAAAGGACAAACACAGTGAATCAAACAATGAGACACGTTTTCTTAGTTTCAGCAAAGTCTACGATAACTTATTAAATGTCAGCAATAACAATAACAATAGAACAATAGAAGTGTTTTCCATATTTCCCCAGAACATATGGAGTCCGTGAAGTAAAATTCTGGATTCTGGTCATTACACTGGAAAAACTTCTGACGATGTTCACTCACATTTGTCGAGTTAAAGTCACACGGATGAAATCAAAACGCAGCTCAACAACATTTCCCTTTCGTGCAACATCACCACACAAACTCACTGCATCACGCCGTCGCTGCACTCGTCCCCCATTAACCACGCCATCACCCTCGCCTCCCCCACGCCCGACGCCCTGTTGACCAGCCTCACTCCCAACTGCGTAACAGCTAGCACGTTAGCCTCGGTGCTAACTGCGACGCCACACGCGGAGCGGGGGCAGAGACTCACCGCGCAGCCCCGGGTCGTCCTCCTTCCAGCGGATGCTCTTGATCTTCACCCGCTTCCCGCTGAGCGTGGACAGCACCAGCCGCTGCCTGAAGAAGTTGCAGCCGTCGTAGTCGAGCCCGTGGCTGGCCATGATGTTGTTTGTGTTCGAGCGTCAGTGGGAATCCACGTGTGTTTGTCCAGGAAGACGCGTGTGGTGGGAGGGGACGGGTACGGCAGAGCGGGAGGGACAAACGCGATTGTTTTGTTTTAAGGATGCCGTGCTGCGGCTGGACGCTAGGTGGCACCAGAGCAACATTCAGGAAGACAATATCATGTGGGCGTGGTTGGATTATGACGTTAAACCTTAAAGGCACAAAACCGGATTAAAATGTAAACAAAAGGAATTATCAATATTTACCCAGATTATTAGATTTGAATTGTCAAGGGCTGTAAACAGATGCACAATATAGTGACTTCAACTGAACATTTAATAAGATAGATAGATAGATAGATAGATAGATAGATAGATAGAAAGATAGATAGATAGATAGATAGATAGATAATTTCAATAAGATACAATAAAACTATCAATCACATGCTGGGAACAGTCACTTGTTACAGAAGCAGATATTCAAAACCAGGTCGACAAGAGAACATGTGAAAGTATAAAATATATATATATATAAAAAATGTTTTAAAGGAAAAAAAGAAAAGAAACAGAGAATATGTATAATATAACATACACAGAATATTAGGGGTAGAGAAAAGCAGGCTAATTGAACAAAGTGCAGTGGCACAGGATGATTACACAGTATGTTGTGTTTGTGCTTCATGTATAAGGAGATAATGATATGTACACAAGTGCATAGATAGATAGATAGAATATGAGTATAACAAAGGTGTGTATATGGGTATAATAGTGTATTTTATATTCATATTATAGTGTTTACTCATGTGAAATTACTTGTCTATATACTTGTTACGTTATGTTATATAGACACAATATAGATGTATGATATGTACTGTATATACATCGATATTATATTGGCATGATTTCACAATAATAACTAACATAATAATTAGAGCCAGGTTTTCTTAATGTTTTTCATTACTAGTAAAGTCATATTGAGATTAATGATGTATGAAAACTCCTTGAAAACACGTATCTGAAGAGTCTGTTTAATGAGAGAGCAGGTTGTAGTTCACCTCAGGTTGCGTGTAAACCTGCAGCTCTGTGCACTGTATCGAGGCTTGGAAAGGATTAATCAGATCAACCTTGCCAACAAGCTCTCCCCGCCAGTAGAAAAGACCAATTACATAACCGCATTATACAAAAAACACATCTCCACTAAACCGTAAACTGTGACCAAGCCGGCAAGTTTGGATCAGTTCAGTCCGTGTGCGTCAACAGGAGACCGTGACCGCATCCTCCTGTTCTTCTGCTGGTCACAGCTTCATCATCTTCCTCCTCCTCCTTCATTCTCCTCCTCCTCTTCCTCCTGTTTTCTGCGGAGCGGAGTGAAACACAAGTCAAGGTCCACGGAGAGTTTAGCTCCGGTGGAAAAGACGCGCCCACTCTTGGTTACGCTGCGCATTTCTTAGGAGAGAAACCTGCTCGGATCCGGACTTGGCTGCGCATCCAGAGGAGGAGGTGCTGCTCGGGGCTTTCATGGGGAATACACGGATATTCCTCTTATAGCAATTCGATAAGTAGTCGTTGAATAATGGCTCTTCAAAAGATTTTCCGGGCTGTCATCATGGGGCCTCCTGGATCGGGGAAAGGAACAGTGTCTGCGCGCATAACTAAAACTTTTCGACTGAATCACCTCTCGAGTGGGGACATCCTGAGAGGCAACATCAACGCTAAAACTGGTGAGACACGGGGGACATGTACACTAACAAATACCGATACAGTGTTTAAATGATCTGGAACAACATCTGCACATGTTTTTTTGCCTGTTAACCTGTTTTTAATAAATATTATCCTTTTCCTCCCAGAGCATAACAAACTTATCATTGTGCTCAAAACACAAAAAATATTACACTTAATTAAACTATTTATATTCACTATGAGTTATTGTGTCCAAAATACTAATACTGCTGTCTAAGTTTGTTTTCTGGGCTGCTGTGATAAAAGGTCCACTCCTAAACTTTCACATCTTATCTCTACCGCAGAGAAATAGGAGTAGAAAAGAAGCAGGCATCTCTTCAGTCAAGGTCAAAATGGGTAGCATGTACTAATAGAGCATGTTTGTACTGGAAACAGTTGAGCCAACATTACCTGGTACCTCTCAAATTCACCTTGAAGAAAGATAAAGGAAGGTGTAAAAAGATAAGGAAAGCCTGTGCACCTTTGTTCCCTGAGAGGAGGAGCAACAGATGAAGAAATGTGTGACGGAGTACAACTGCAGGAATGGTTTAACCCAGGGGTGTAATGCCAGGGTGAACTGAGGCCGTGGTGACTCCTGCAGAGATTGCTCAAGCTTTAATTATTATTTATGCATGCATGCATTTCCCCTCCTCATGCCCATGTTGTAGTTTCATACTGCAATGTCTCTGTGCAACAGTTCAACTGAAATTCAGCCGAGCAGCAGTTAGAGCAGTGGAAGCATTTTTCCTGTTGACTTTTCCCCCAAACAGTTGTTGGACCTGCAGCCGTGACCTTCCACTTCCTGAGGCCTGTGCCACACCATCCTCGTCTGCAGTAAAACCTCTTTTCGGTGTGAGCACTGCAGATAAACTCTAATCTATCAAATAGTCTAATCCATTTACTTGTAGAAAAAGTTATCTCTAAAGCAATATTTGTCTTGTTAAAGCCATGCAGCAATGTCTTTGCTTTCTAGACACCTTGCTCAGGGTCATGCAAAATGTATTATGCAACATATCATTTTCGTGTAGAACCAGATCAGAGGACGGATCAAGTATTTATCACATCCTAAACACAAAATAAGCATAAACTTATTTAGCAGTTTTTGTCAGAGCAATGCTGCAGAACACCATTAATTATTTTACCTGTAAAATTCTAGTCAACCTCTTTATGTAAGTTTCCTAACCAAGTTTTATAGCCTCTTTTACCCTTTGCTCTGTCTTACTGACAGAGAAGCAGTCAGGTCATTTCTCGAGGCTTGTCAGGAAATACCTTTCATTTGCTGGACTCAGACCAATTAAAGTGGAAGAAACAGGAAAAATATCTCATGCTTTAAAATCCTTACCCTGGATTATACCTTTAAAACGTGCATTTGTCAGTTTTGCAGTAAAGAATGTCCCGTTCTGTGTCAGAGTCTGTACTCAAATTCCTCTGTTTGCTTTTGCAGCTTGATTACAGCCACAATATAATGACATAAAAATATGCCAGATTTTCCATGCATCATTTCAAACACGTTCCCGGGTAAACATCTGGTTCTTTTTTTCACATTTTAAATACAGTTCTATGGTGTTGCCCAATGCTCAGCTGTACAGCATGCACTTATAATAATGGACACATGAACAGAGCTGAAGCAGCTTAATAATTTCTGCAGGGTGATTAAAGCATTAGCTTCTTCGTATGATCAGCATCTACCCCCCTCTGTGTTTTTGTGTCAGAGCTCGGCCTGTTGTTGAAGTCCTGCATCGATCAGGGTCAGCTCGTACCCGATCACGTCATGTCTCGTCTCATCCTGAGTGACCTGAGAGCCATGGGCAAGAGCAGCTGGCTGCTTGATGGTAGGTGTGTAGAGTCGTTTGGAGAATCCTCCATAGGGATGGGAGGATAAGTTCTCTTTGACCTCATTCACATCCTGGCACAGTTATTTATCACATCCCACGTCCTCGTCCCTTTGCTTTTCCTCCATCTGTCTCTCTCGCTCTACAGGTTTCCCTCGCACAGTGTCCCAGGCGGAGGCGCTGGACGACGCCTACAGTGTGGACACAGTCATCAACCTCAACGTTCCTTTCCAGACCATCAAACAGAGGCTGACCTCTCGCTGGACTCACCTTCCCAGCGGCAGAGTCTACAACATAGATTTCAATCCACCTAAAGTCCCAGTAAATACATCCTCTCTTACTTCATTAAACATAGATGTGTCTTTTCAAGCACAGATGTTTAAAAGCATTTTGGATATAAACTCAGAGACTCAAACTCTTGAGCAGAACATTAATGTTCACTCTGTCGCAATGAGGTCAACATTAGCAAGATGGCCAGCTGCTCTGCTGGGTATGTGTTTAAGCATCACAAGAATCCAATGGAAACACAGTGATGATGTTTCACACCGGGTGAAACTGCAAGAAAATCTAAAACTCGCTGAGAAATGTTTTGACATTCTTCAGCTTTACTACTGTCGGCACCTTCCCTCTGGCACCACTCTGTGTGTCTTGAGCAGTGTTTATATTCCACATTCTGTGTATCTGGCTTTGAGCTCGACACGTCCTGCTCTTTGTTGCACAACAGACATTCACATTTAGCAACTTTGTCTCAGCAGGTTCACTTCTCCTTTTCCCTCTGCAAAACCCCCACTGTATGAGATCGCTCATTATTCTTCAGCAGTTACAGAAGCATCTGAAAATATATAACATATACAGTGTGTTGTGCATGGGTCTTTTTTATGCAATTGGGTCACTAACAACATCATTTGTTCCTGTGTTTTCTCCAGGGTTTCGATGACGTCACAGGAGAGCCTCTGGTCCAGAGGGTCGATGACACACCAGAGACAGTAACACGAAGACTGAAGTCCTATGAAACCCAGACAGAGCCTGTGTTAGAGTACTACAGGTAGAAAAGTACAGACAAATCAACCCATGAACACTTTTTAAAACAGTATTAGAATACTAGGACTTATATCTCAACATAGGGTAAAGGCTGCAGCCAAATGCTATTGGGCTCTGACCTCTCTGCACATACCTCACAGTTGCTTATATAAATTATAAAAATATATAATTAATCTTTAAGGTTTACCAGAAACAACAAAAGCTTGCAGGCAAAAGCTGAAATACTAAACTTGTGAGGCTTCAGACCCAGTTCACAAGTACATGCATCATAATTTCTATTTCTGGATCAATTAGGGCAAGAAAACATATTACTCTGTGTTCCCTAAAACCACAGGGGTGTATGCTCAACTAGTGCTCCACTTATTCTTATTTGATCATAAAGTTTGAGAGGCCATTTATCATTTGAAGAAAGTACAGGAAACTACAGAAGAGAAGGATGCCTTTTATGGAAGTAATACTGATAGATCTATAGTATCTGCAGGTTTTTTCTGATTGTAAAAAATGATTTCCGTGTTCTTTGCCTCTCCAGGAGTAAAGGTGTGCTCGAGACCTTCTCAGGGACAGAAACCAACAAGATCTGGCCACACGTGAAAGCGTTCCTCCACAGAAAACTTCCCTCTATTAATCAGGAAGCTGCTTAGAAAACCTGAAGAGAAAAGACCCAGGAAGTCTTAACGTTTACCAGCGGGAAACACTCTGTACGCACTGTCCAATCAAAGTGCCACTTTCTGTGAAACAAGAGGAGTCATCCGTGTGGTAATATAACATGATGAGAGCAGTTTAAGTCAGGTAGGAAGGGTCCGACTCCATATTTCGTTGGGATCCACTTTTGAAGTGCTTATTGTACCACTGTTGCACTGCTTTCACAATGTTGCTGAAAGTAGTTCAACATACTCTCAGGACGTGTGTATAAACTCCTTCAAACGCTAGTTGTTAGAATTTACCCAGATTATATCTCTTCTATAATGTGCCTTTAAATAAGATTTGAGTAATAGATCTTTCACAGTGGAACAATAAGGTTCTTAAGATACGTTTGCAATATGATGATGGGGACAGTTGTAAATGTTAAAGCGTCTGTGTGTGAAGATACAGTATGTTCACATTTATAACTTTTAAGTTTCCTTGACAGCCTAGACTTCTCTCCTTAGTTGAAAATATTGTAGACATAACAAAGGTGTTTATATCTGTTTATGCCCTAAAGGGAAATGTGCCATGCTCTTATGTAAATTAAGTGCACTCAAGTGCCTTTAGCTGCTTTTGGAAAACGTACTGGTGAATGTGGACGACTATTTAAAATAATTTAATTTAACCTTACAACCATCCAAAGTCTTAAATTGCCTCTTAAATAACTGATCAAGCCTGTTTAATGTGACTTGACGAGTAAGAACCCTTATTGAAAAATGACTGTTCATCCACAGTCCTGTTTAAATGCACTGTTTCACCATCACAGTAATGTTAACCTGCCTTGTGTCATGAATTGTACTGTAAACACTTGAATAAAACACATCTCCTCTTCATAGCTCAACTCTAATAACTTGAGTATTTATCATGAATGACATTGAATCTCTCATGCTAGTTTCTGTATTTAGTGATATTTAAAACCAGACTGTTTCAATTTGACTGATTATGAGCGTCAGAAGTATCAAAATCAATGCAACAGATCCATATATTTATTTATTTATTCCACAGTTTTCTTTCTTAGCAAAACCTGGAGCCTACATTACCCACGATACAACTTGACAATCGGTTCATGAAAGCTTTTCAAATACAATTTAAATGTTTAAATATTAAGCACTGGTGGTTTTATATTTGAGTGTCTTACAGTGGAACAAGAAGCCAAATCTTACTGCCGCTTGCTGTCAGTGAAGAAATGTTACACCAAGATTTTTCCTAAAAGCTTAGCGCTGACTGACAGAGATACAGATACCAATTTTACACTTTGTGCTGATAGCGTCAAAAACACAGGATATATAGTAGAAAGACTCCAGAGACACTGGCCACAGGTTAAGTACAGCAGTTTAAGCCCAACAGTTGTTTTGCATAGTTGACAAGTCAATGTGGACCATATAAAAAGAAAAAAACATTGAAGTCCACTACGGCACATAGTTTTAACATCACTGCGCACATTACCTGTTTGCATTAACAGTATTTATGGTGCTTTTCACGTTTCACTGCAGAATCAACGATGCATCACACAGAAGCTTGTGATGAATTGTACATTAATGCATCGGAAGTTATTTCTAATGTTGCAGTCTTGTAAAAATCTTACTGTATGATTTCGTCTTTCAAAATAAAAAGCAGGATTGTAGAAGTTCCTTGGAAGCCTAATGAATGTGGCAAAAGCTCCCCTGAACAAAAAGAAGATGGTCAAATAACACAAGTTAAAACAAAAACACCACAATTCAACCCACAAGCTGAAAAAGAAAATAAAGATGTTCTGAGTTTCTGATTCAATTCTTGATGACTGGGAGCACAACAAAAATAAAATACAAAACTAAAATCTGCTAAATTTAAAGTGCAGGACATTCAAATGCAGAGAGCTTCCTTCTGCACACAAATATACAGTAGAAGTCTCTCGGTGGAGAACACAGCCCTTTTATTCCTCCCCTTCACACTCCAACTCAAACCACACACACTGACAACAGTCTGCACAGAGCACTCGCTACAACTGTGGTTGTGACTCTGTTTCAGATGCTGGGTCAAAGAGAGCAAGCTTGTACAGAAATATAAGTTAGTTTCAATCTAGAACATAACAGAACCACAGAAAAATAAATACACAAAGCCTACACAGACCTAGGAAAATAAAACATAGAGAATTTGGCAAGATTTGCACTTTATCTACTGTACTCAAGGTTGAAATTATATCATCTGTGTCACAGCAGAAATGTGAAAATAAGATGCACCGGATGGAAAAACTCCACAGGAGAACAATTCAACTGATGAATTATGTGACAAATGTAGTGCTCTCTTTACAGCTTCCACTGCCTCTTGCACAGATAATACCTGGATGTGAAATATTTATCATTACTTATAACTAAAACTGGGTTGTCACTTTATGTATTATTGTACGTCAAACTCTGAACGCTTCGTCATGTAAAAAATGCTGGGTTATCATATTGTGTCAAACATAATCTTTCACACGAATAACAAACAGTGTGAAATGTTGTTTTTAGTGTTTGTCGTTGCCTTATAACCAGCAGCTAAAATAAATGGAGACATAACAATAAGAGCCAGAAGTGCACAACACTGATCCCTTTTAAAATACAGTATATTGTTGAACTCTGTTGTTGTATGTTAAATGGAAACTCAAATGATTTGCAAGTGATGCTATGGTTCACGGTGGGAATACAATAGTGTATATAGAGTGAAAAATATACAGTTTAAATGTTTCCTAAATAAAATCTGTATGCCACAGATAGTTGAAGTTAGTTAGTGGCACATGTGAATGAGCTTCAAGTTGGATTACTGATTCACTTTAATAGCTTCTTAAGCCTCTCCAGACAACACTAGGAAGAACCTTAAACATTAAAACTCAGAATAAAACCAATACTGCTAATTAGCAAAGAGTTCAAAGCAAACCATGTAAGGCAACGCTGTTTAAAAAAAAAACAAACTCCCTTTAAAACTTGTAAAAGCTGTGTTGTAAGATAAAACCATGGATTTTATACAACGTTGGTGCTCTTGCTTCACTTTGAGCAACAAGTCTGGTTGGTCTTTGCAACTTTTCCGGCAAAAAAGAAGGAACTGCAACAAAATAACGTTTGACAAAAGCCAAGTGAAAGTTAAAGGTGCAATATGTAAGTGTACTCTGCCGTTGAACATAGTTTCTTGCAGGAAGCTGTAAGTGCTGAAGTCGTGAGGGGCGCTTGTAAAATGCTTTAGCACTACTTCTTCAGGACAGGCTGGACACTACAGTGGGTCACTGTTGGAAAGTTGTGAAGATAGGCCAGCTGGGCCAGAGCTAGCTGGTTAGCATGCTAACTTCAGTGGGAGCAAAGTAGTCATAACATTGGTGTTGCTTTCCACCTTTTCAATAAGTCTGAAGGTTTGAATTTGCAGCGTTTCTGCTAAACTGGCAGGTGAACAGCTGTTAATGCTCACACTAGCTATGAAGCAACAAACACTTACATGTAGCTCCTCTAAAACATTTACACCAAACATTACAACTCCTGTTCTAACCAAGTGACCTGTGCCACCCACACATGCTGCATTTTGAATCCTGGCCCAACTGTGAGCCTGAGAGACCTTTCAGATTGTGTTCAACTCTTTAACATGCAGATCAGTTGTAAGCCTGAACGAGCCGCAGGCATTTGGTGAATGTGACCCACTCCAGAAGAGCCTTCAATCTGATCTATAACTAACTGTTCCTTCTCTCTGGTGTCTTAGGTTGAAGAGGGCTTGATGGAAACATCCAGGTAACCACAACCGGAGCATCTTTACTGCCTGTTTATGTCAGATATTAATTATTAATTCATAATTATTATTCAGACATTAAATACATTCAGACTGCAGATTAGCATGAAGTCAGCAAATGTAGTGAGCCACTTTAAAAAAAAAAAAAAAAAAGAAGTCTTATGTAACACAAATCCTTAAGATGTGAGGCCGAGTCTTAACCAGATAGTGTATTGTTTGATCAGTTTACTTTTTTCATTTTTTTTTTATTTCTCTTCAAAGTGTAGTTTGAAACACTATGCAATTTTTGGTTTGCATTGTAACTGATAGTAAATGCATTCATCTGGCAGTCAAGAGTCTCTCAAACTTTCCATGTTTCATTTTAAGCATCTGTGACATTTTGCTGAGAGATTTTATGCAGACTTTGTCGAGTAAAATTGGTTTAACGTCCGGTTCGACTGATTCAGACACATGAGGATCCTCTGGGTAATGAACAGGGTTGCAGTGCATTCTTAAAAGCAGATTTAATCTCTCGCATACCACACACCCTCCGCCTGGGTATAAAACAGCTGCTCCTCTCTGGAACTCACTGAACAGAGCAGATGCAGGTCAACTCACAGGTCGATACTGGCAGCTCTCTTCTGGGGCAAGTAACTATGGTTTGACCAAGAAAGTGCTAAGTGTGTTACATAATAGAAACAATTCTCAGAGGCGGCCAATGAGGAGACTTCCTAAACTCAGCCGGTGGACCAACGGTGTGACTTGATCACAAACTAATTTCTATTACTCACTCACGGATGACACATACACAGATGCCAATAACCATCTAGATAATGAGAGGGTCACAAAACCAGTGTTATGGCACAACTCATTCATTTAGCTGGCAAAAGACACTGCAGGAGCGAATAGCCAGACGCTGCTAACGTGCTAACAGAAAACCTGTCATCAGTAAAACATTATTTTCTGCACTGAAAAATTAAATACTGATCATGTCTCTGTCAACTCCTGCTCTGCGTTGCTGTTTACGAGTATCTGCTGTCGAAGGAGGGCTTCAAACTCTTGTTCCTGGACAGGGAGACGATGGAGATGGAAGAAAAGCTGGAGCCAATCACTAGGAGGTCTCCATCATGCGTATGTCCTCTGTTTCTGTGGCGTCGTCCTTTGTCCACCTTCCTGTGCTTGTCCACAGTCCTGCCTCTAAACAACGCTTCATATGATACTCTGCCACCTGGTGGAGGGAGACAAAAGGAAGAGGGGTCAAATGACAGTAAACAAATGAGAGTAAATATCAAAATCGAAAATAGGTCAAAATAAACAGAGCTAGGGCGACAGACTCTGGGAGGTTAACATACTGCTGCCCAGTTAAAGAGGATTATAATAGTTATGTAACAGCACTCTGACTCTTAAACATTTCAAATCTGAGCTGACACTGAAGTTCTGATTTAAAACATTGCTCTGTGCTTTGATTTTATCACTAGCTACAGCAAATCTGTGAGGGTAAAACCTCGTGTTTTTCTTTTAAAAGCTGAGGTGAAGAGAGACGCTACAAGAGGAAAAAAAGCAAAACTGCAAAAGCAGGACCAGAACCAGCTTTAGGCTCGATCACATTCCTCTGTGGGAGAAGAGGAGGAGCTTTTTCTCCTCTTTTCTCTGGTGAGTAGATGTTTGGCAACTTTTCAAATTGTGAGGCCAACAGAAGGGGGAGGGTCTCATTCTCTCCTGCTTACAAACCAGAGATTAGAAAAGCCTGTGGAGTATGCCATTTGGAAACTTTCACACTAGACTTCATCTAAATATTGAAATCCTTGCCCTCAAATAAAAATCTCTCACCCTAGTTTAAGGGTTAGGAGAGACTGATGTTCTCGATGACATGTTCTATTGTTTGTATTGAGAAAAGGAGATCCAAGAAGAATACAGTAATCGCTGTTACCTGTGTTTCAATAGCAATGGGGAAAGTGAGAAAAACTTACTGGAGTTAAAGTGTCCAAGGAGTCTTTGGGGTCAGGTCTGCAGTTTGTGTCACTGCTCTGGATTTCAGTGTTGTTGGGGGTATCACCTCTACACTTCACTGCATATTCTTTAACTCTGTGTTTGAAGGCCTCGAGCTCTGTATGGAAGACTTCTAAGTAAACATCTTGTCCTTCCTGTAAAGTATTAAAGACAACAATAAAACAACATATATCTTGTCTTCCAGTTTCTATTCCAAAAACAACTAAATTCAAATGTTAAAAAAATCATTTAGCTATTTTCCTTTGTGGTCTTCTAAATGGACCGCTGAAGCTGATTTTCATATCCAACAGTATGAAAGCCTAAAGTAGGTACACAAGTAGAGGTAGGTAGCATCTTATCTTGCAGCTTACTTTGGTTTTGTGGAAGAACTGCCTGAAGCAGCCTCTGGGATCCTGCTGAGAGTTCTGGGCCATCTCCAGGATGAACTGCATGACGACAGCTTGGTGCGCCACCTGCTCCATCAGTGCTTCTTTCTGCAGGAGCGTTAAAAAACAACTGTTTCTCAACAGGTCACCCATTAAAAGCACTCAAATCGTTCAGTCTAAAGATGTTGATTCAACTGTGTGGTCATTCTGAAGCATTTACACACTGATGCTATTCAATTCTATGGAGTTATGTTGACAAATGTACCAAATTGCTTCGGTCTTGTGATGGTGTTGTTAAAAAGTGGTTGATGATTAAAAAGACAAAATAGTATGAGTCTTATCTCATCTGTACGTTACCCCTTCTTGCTGTAGTCTCATGCACCACAGAATTAAGTAGTTGGCTGTTTCCTCGCAGATGAGCTGAGGCATGTCTGCAAGGAATCGCTGACTGTCGTCCCATCTCCTCAACATACCTGAAAATGTTAGTTTGTTTTATGAAGATGTAAAAAGGTCCTTAGGATAGGAAAGACGGTATATTATTAAACTGAAAACAATGTAGTCACAGTCTTTTTCAACCGTTAATCTGCAGGCAAAACAATTCCTACTACATCTGACTTAGTGTGGGACTTACCAAAATGCCTGAGCTCATTCTCATACTTTTGGAGAAACGTATTGCACTTGTCCTGGTCCATTTCAACAGGCTGAATTTGGGCATTAATTATACTCTGTGAGAGAGAGAAGACATAACTCAGATTACAACGTTACTACATGGTGAGCAGACAGAAGCTAACCCACAGGAAAATAAGTGAAAATGTTAAATCACAACAGCAAAATGGATCTCTCTTCTTTAAATCTTCTAATAATGAATGCTACCTTATCAAAGACATCCCAACTTCCGACAGCTCCGACCACAGGACTGCGGTTTGGTTCTTGACCTCCCAGCATGCTCTCCTTGCGGCGCCACTCCTCCTCAGTGTGTGTGAGCTCTGTGGGACAGGCCAGTGTTCGAGCGCGTTCCTGCTCCAGGGACTCAGAGCTGTGGACCCCTAGAGAACATAGCTGGTCCTGTGCTTCAGCCAATCTCCAGCTGGAGACAATTGAGGCCTTAACACAGCGCTGCTGGCTCTGACACAGTGACGCCATAGGACAGTCACAAAGCTGCGATGATAATGTCTGGAGTGAGGTAAATGGAATAAAAAAAATTTTTAAAAAAAGAAAAGGAACAAACTGTCAGTGACTCAATAAAATTCGTTAAAACATATTCCTCAGTAGCTAACTGTTAATTGAGATTTTTAAAATCCTGCCTAGACCTAAAACAGCTAGAAAAGGTATCGTTGTTTATGTTTCGTGCGGAGAAAAATCTGACTTGTGTTATGAAAGAAACATGTCAGACTTTAAACAGGGGACGCTGAAAGGAAATATTAATTGTTGCCTCAGAGGCTAATTCAACATTAGACTGTAGCTGACGGTCTGATTGAGTTACTCCATGTATTGCACGAGCAGATTTGAGAAAAGTGTTTCAGACTTCAGACTTATTTGCTGATGCAGGCACATATTCCTGTGGTTGTGCAGGATTCTTATTTCAAATGCAGTCAGTCTACACTGTGTTAAAGAAATATGCAAAAGGATCCAAGATAGCTTCCTTCAGAGAGATGGATTATACCTCATTGGTTTCCCATCAACCAGTTTTTCCACAGATATATCTCCTATCCTCAGAGTGAACGGCTGGTAGCAACAAACTGTGGCCGAAGCACATAAAGCGCAGGCCCATTGGCTTTTAAACCCTCATCACCACAACCACGTTCTATTTAGGAGCAGGGTGGGGCGAGAGGGCTATAAATAAAATAAAACTTGTCCAAAGCTTCATGGCTACACAAACAACCAAATACCTTATCTAGTCCCCAACAGCAACCACACACAGCTGTCATCAGTGTCAGAGACCTAATGCAGGACCTGTGGGACAGTGAGCTGCTGCCTCACGTCCACTTCTGTCCTCTGATCTCACCAACCATCCCACACAGGGACGAGCTCTGTCCAGAGCTGATTTTAGCAGCGTCCTGACAAGATGGAGACATTGCCAGTGATCCGTTCACCTCAAGGCAACATGGTTAAACAGGTTATAAAGGGATCTGTGTTTTTAGCAGGTTAGCATTGACACTAGGATGAACACTGACGTTTACCGACCACACACACAACAAACTAACAGATTAAACAAACCCACTTTAAAGCGATAGAAACTGGGCAGCAGAATAAACACAAGACGCCATTGCAAACCCATCAGTTGCCCACACGTTGCTAACTATCAAGCTGTGAACTTCAGCTAAAACTCACTGCAAACATCTACAGGGTTAGCTAGCTAGCATGTTTTTAAAACCGTTAACTCACCGCTGACTTCAGACACATCTCTCACTAACAACACAAACTCAGTTACCTGCCGCTGAGGATCACCACCCCCGTGGACCCCGGCTGCTGAAGCTGGGTCACCGCCGGACTCTTCCACGGGGTAAACCTTGGCTCCGGTGCCCCGCCACTCCATCCCTGCTTAGCAGCTAGCCGTTAGCTCCGCCGTGGGACCCGCTAGCTAGCATACGCTAGCTGAGGCTTGGAGGGGATCAGAGGCAGAGCGGCTCTCTGCGCCGGGCGGTCAGCCACGTTTTAGACGAGAGGTCAGCGGGTCCGGCTGGAGGAGGAGGAGGAGAAGGAGAAGCACCAGCTCCTCAAACAACAACAACCAGAACCACACTGACTCCTGCTGGGACCGCTAGTTTATTCTTTAATAAGTGACACACAGAGCACGTGGTAAACAAGTTTAACCACGTGACAAAGTTTTTCTCACGAATGTATGATTGTTATTATGATTATCATTGTTACACGTACATGGTTTCCTCGTGGCCAGCATCGGGCGTAAAACTATCCCCAAAAACATTAACGGTAGAGTTAAAATAATCACTGTTGATGAATACATTTAGAAGGACCACCATTAAATAAACAGTGTTTGTAAATGCTTAAACGAAACAACTCTAATATCGTTGTGGCCAGATTCCAGAAGGGTTTGTTGTTGCTTGCTGTAAAGATTTAAACTTTTATTCCAAAGGCTTTACATACACTTGTATTTCATTTTATATGTAAGTAAGATATATTTTCTCATAGGCCTCTCTGGCTCTGATTTGAATCGAAAGCCTGACTGTTATCTAAATATTTATCCTAATAAACAAGTACAACCTAAGTAAAGCATGTTTTTGAATAAATGTAAAAATATATGCATAGTTAAGCTTGTGGTGGACTTATATATTCCATTAGTTATTTAAAACTGGAGATATAAAAATATAAAATCAAATAAAGATAAACATAGGCGATAGTGGTGACAGACTATACTAAGAACATGATCAATGCATTTAAAAGTATATAAAGGATAAATCTGCTCATATATATATATATATATATATATATATATATATATATAATATTAGTGAAATCAAATATTTCAATGCGCCGCTCATGAGAGAAAGAAGTCACTACAAGTACTATGTAAACAAGTCCAGTAGGGGGCGGTAGGTAATTTTGTACGAATGCATGAAAATAAGTAGTAGATGAAGAATTATGTTTGGTATTTTTAGCTCTACATTGAGACTTACAGGCCGTTTTATTTACAGTATATACGGTTTCTGGCTCAAGAGATCAATCTGCAGTGATTTGTGTTAAAGCCGAGAAATGTCTCAGTTGTTGTTGTATCCTGTAATTTATCGAGATTTGTGTACAGTGTGAGGTTTAAATCTGCCTGGCAGGTTTGACCGAGGGCACACTAGCGTACCACCAAAGTCCATTCAGCCTCAATAGCTAACCTGGAGAAAGTCTGGCACCAGTTTACCTGACAGGAGCTCACTGCGAGGAAGTGTCACACGGTGAGAACTTTCCTATCGATAATACACCATCACAGCAGTGACTTTAAAAACCCGACGCTTGTCGACACGTTAAAAACACAAATAAAGTCGACGGTGCAGTGGAGAACAACAGGGAAAGCTAGCATCGATGAGTGTGAGCTAGCTTAAAGTGAGTCGCGATATCTAATATTTACTCGTTTAATGAGGAACGTATCATCGCTATTGTGGGGTTTAGCTAGCTGCTGTAGCACAAACACTACGGGAGGTTCGAGATCGACATGCTAGTATCACGAGCCTTACCTCAGTGGATGGATCAGACAAGCTGATGTTTGTTAGCATGGGAGTCTAACGTTGAGGAAGTAGGACGTTCCCTTTCCTAACCTCTAGGTGGGGGTAGAAGATAACAAAAGTCCATTTTGCTTTAGGAAGCTTCCTGGCTGAGTGTGAAGACCCGGAAGTATTTATGCGGCTGCTTCAATAAAAGTTGTTCAAATTCTCTAAATGATGAGGAAAGGAGCATCAGTGCTTCCTAACTTATCTCCTTTAGCAGAGGAAACATCGGACCATCCTTTATGAAGTCAAGTAAAAAATATTAAAAACAGAACAGCTGTTTTTTCTCATGACACGATCCAACCATCTTCTGCTATAAATATATTTCTATGAAGAAAAAAAAATGTTGAGAGTGAGTGAAGTCAGATTTTCTTCGCACAGTGGTTCTCCATTCCTAACTCCTAACTCCTTACTCCTTACCTCTTCTCCTTCACATCTCTCCTTGACCCCGTGAGGTATTCCATCGGGGTCAAGGAATAGTGGTTAGGAAAGGAGATTATTTTCACATTACGAACGCAGCCTTTGACTGCAGGTGCTCTTCCTCTTCCTCCATTTCATCCATCCCGGTGCCAGGGCAGTGAAGGATGCCAAATCCCGCCTCTAGAGCCTGCAGACATTCAGACAGGGAGAAACAACCAGACTTCAGGCCGAATAACAAAACATCCTCAGCCTGAAATTTAGTCTCATAGCCAGCTGGCATCCTGCCCTTTCTCAGGCCGCTGTTCCCACAAGTTTTTCCTCTGTGTGTGTGTGTGTGTGTGTGTGTGTGTGTGTGTGTGTGTGTGTCAATCAGAGACATAGAGTCTGTGATGATGATCACTTTGTCTGCAAAACTGGTTCATGTTGTTGGATCGGCTTCCATGTTGTGGTTTTAATATGTACGTGACACTTCCTCATTTTCTTTTTATATGATTGTCATTTCTTTGCTGTTTTTGGTACCGTGACATCAGTTTAAAGAATTTTCTCCCAACACAGCTCAGAACAAATACACCAGGTACAACACAGTGTAGGGTGGGATATCATGACCTATTAGTTCAGTCTAAAGGTTTTACTATATTATGGCACATAATTACATGCTTTTAAATTCAAACAATCAAATCATACTTTCTTTCTAGATACAGCTCTACCCATTTTGTAAATGAAAGCATCTACACTTTTAAGTTATATATATTTGAGCAAATGTGGTGGAGACCTCCTATTTACCCTGTTGTGTTCTGTGTTCCCTCTTCTACATAGTGACAGCAGAAATGAACCGTCAGGCTCCACAGGCAGCAGGTTTGTGTCACAGTTTTTCTACACACACTTCTCTCTAGTTATAATGCAGAATATATGAGGGTTAATTCTAATTGCATGATGGGTACAGTGTCTTATATGTTGCAAGAACAATCCCTGGAATGAAATGCAAACTCTCTTCTAACTTTAAGGTCACTAAGGTCAGGTCACATAGCTTTTATACTGAGTGTTTAGTAAGCATTTGAATTCGTATACAATATATTTGTATATTGTTCAAAGAAACAATCAGGCTAATTTGCTGATTGCTTTGCTGAAACTGGTACCTGACAGTGTTAAATCAAGTTTATGTTTAATTTAAAAAGAAGATATTGAATTTAGTATGAAACTAATTGTGTTTCCACTTTATAGTTAATAACTTTGATTCATTTCTGCTTTGTAGCTTTGTTTACACATTATTTTTGGCTCAAGGGGCTCAGAGTTGACAATGATATCGACATCATCATAGTTGTTATTTCCCTGTAGAGGCTATAAGTATGTGTCAGTCCTCACTGGCATGGAAAACAAGCTGTAGTGGGTCACTTCTGGAGAGGTAATTAACATACAAAAGCTGAATCAAATTCTGTAAGTGCTGGCATGTTCCTCATTTTCAAGATTCAGTAGTAGCACCTTTTTTCCAGCACCTACAACAGAAAATAAGAAAAGAAGCACTTGTAGGGGAATGTTGTGGCATCCTTCCAGTGCAGTTGAGCGCAACCTCTGCCAAGTCACACTGGTGGCTGCAGTGACACTAAATGCCACATTTAGACACTTGATCTTTGTGTTTCCTTTATTTTGGCAGCTGCCTGGCAACAGGCTGTTAGACCTGCCTGTGGATTTAATCTCTGTCTAATTTTACTGAAATTTAAGTGTGACTTTTATTATTTTGTAAAGAGTGGGAGACGAGGATAGTGTCCGATTACTTTAAAATCCACTTAACGAAAACATAGTATTTTTTTCCTCATATTTCAAATTCTCTTGCATCAAAGAGTAAAGAAAAACATTTGCATTCCCAGAGTTGAGTGAGTGCATGTACTGTATGTGTGTCCATGTATTTGTATGTGGTGATGGGGTTATTATGTTGTAATGAATGGGGAGCCTCCAGCTCTGTCATTCACCCACCATTCAAGATTATAAAGAAACTACTTGCTGCACATTCCTCTACTCTCCTCTTTGCTACTTCACTGTCCTCTCCTCTCACAAACGGCAAGGCTGGAGTGAAGTGGGTTGTGCTGTTTGTGTTTGTGTGAGTCCCTGTGCACGTACGCATGTTCGTTAGCAGGATGAATGGGCTGGAGTGGGATTTATAACAGCAGAGAAACAGCAAAGGCAACTTTGTCATTCAGATGTTTGAAATTAAAGGCCCTTTCAGTGTTTTTGCACATCAGTGTATTTGCTACAAATCCGGTCCTCGCTGTTGTTGACCGTTTTCTATGGCACGCTGTATTGTTGCTGTCAAAGCTGTGACATCATGGTGAGATACTGAATGTAGGTTATTATGAAAAGCCAGCAACAATTGAGCATTTCTTGCAAAAATAAAAGCTGTCTTCTCATGCAACGTCTAATTAACTCACCATAGATTCTCATATCAAGTAAAACCACAGATTTCCTGGAAAAAGGACATTCATGAATGGCTTTATACTTTGAAAATGACTGACACCAATGTGAAGCAATGCAAAAGTCTGGCATTGGCACAACTGGAATATAATAAAAACACTGAAAATAATCACAGAGGAAATGATTCAGTGTTTGTTTTATAAAGGGGGAGATTTTTTCTTTGCTGTGATGTTAAAATGAGAAGGAAGGAAGAGAAACTCGGCACCAAGTGAAAAACAACTAACATCTAAGTGAGACAAAAATTTTAGATAATCTTACAAGAGTAAGAGAAGTATGATTTTAAATTGGGATTCAGGTGAGTTTGGAAAGGAATGTTCAGAAATCAAAGAGATGTACACTGTCTTGTTTGAATAAAGCTGAAAGAGAGGGTGTCTGGGAGATAAATACAAAACAAGGTTCTCTGGGTTCAAGTTTAAGAGACATTACATGGAAGACATGGAAAGTGTCATACCAGGACAGATGCAGTCAAGAAAGAGGCCACGGTGGAGTGAGAGAGGGAAAGGCTTTTTGGTCTGCGTTCCCAGGCTGTGCATCAGGAAGGCTGTATTTTTTACACCATGACCACCACATAGCCCTTTCCTGGGGAAATCCGAGACAGAATCGAGAGAGGCTGCTGTGGGGAGGGAGAGTAGAACAGGAAAACCAGCCCTGGGAAGGAGGGAGGGAGGGAGGGAGGGAGGGAGGGGGGCAGGTACCTTGTAGCCCACACAGCAAGAGTGACAAAGAAAGAAGCTGAAGCTTTTGGGAAGACTCAGTGGAACACACGCACAGGCAGATAGACACAAAACGTGAAACATGCATGTACACATCTCCTCTTTTGCCCACTGTGGCCTTCCAAAACAAATTCTGAAAGAGTCTTCTCTTGAGTATTTTGGCTGCAGATTCAGCTGGAATGCAGAGCCAATGCCGCGCTCGTCTTCTATCCAACCAGCCTCAGCTGTTAATCCGATGTTACGGCTGCTCTGTTGTGCCTGTTAAAGAAATAATATTTGACGTTATGGCTACTCTGCTATGCCTGTTTTAACAAACAACATTTCCAGTATATTGCATTACCTATAAGCTAAGATTTAGGTTGGACACAAAACAAGGTATTTCAAGACAGTTTGGCAAAAGGTTCGACATTTTATTAACATGACCAGTTTTTAGGAGCCAGGGCAAATCAACATAGTAGATTTCAGAATTATTATTGTATGAAACAGTGCAAGGTAACACTATAATACTCAGGAAGGAGTGTGGAGGAGTTGATAAACAATGTTAATTGTGCCGTTATTGGGATAAAGGAGACCTGTAAATGGTAGAAATATTAAGTTGGTTGTAATAATCACCCAAAGGACTTTGTACAAGATTTTTTTCAATTAATCATAATGTCAAGGTTTAGCTCTGGAGGTTTTAATCTTGCATTCAGTACATTTCACTTTGAAATCCACAAAATGAGCCTCTAAGATTAAAATATGAAAGTACTACAGAGGCCAAGAGGTTTGATTCCTTGTCAGGTTGACAGAGCTCAAAGGTCAAAGTGAAACTCCACCTCATCTGTGTGCGCGTGTGTGTGGGTGTGTGTATGTGATCCCACAGGTCTTGACCCTGCCGTGCTGAGAGACCAACTCTTCGAACTATGGAACCGGAAAGATCTGCAGACGGTCAGAGTCCCTTTCACAGCGTGTGTCACATATGCAATTTTGCCTTAGTGTGTTTACAAAGGTAGAGAGACATAGTCTTTGTGTCTCAACAAGGAACACTTGCACAGGAGAGAGAGAGAGAGAGAGAGAGAGAGAGAGTGAGTGAGTGAGTGTGTGAGAGAGTGAGAGAGAGAGAGAGAGAGAGAGAGAGAGAGAGAGAGAGAGAGAGAGAGACCATGTTTAAATAAAGTTCACCAGTGTGAGAACGCATGCATGTGTGTCTGTGTGTGTTAATGAGGAAACCAGAGTGTCTGTCAGTAGGAAGGAAGGAATTTGCGTTGCACTGAATGAACTTGAGATGTGTGTGAGGAGGATATTGAGTGGATGACATCTGTTTTGCAAATTAAGACATGGCGCGAAGCATTCTCACACAGATATTATTTTCTCATGTAGGAAATGTGTTATGCCAGAGTTTGCATTCTTAAGTTGAGACTCAAAATGTGTCTCAAGCCTGTGTCTGCTGAGCCCAGAGAGGGAAGTTAGTTTGTTTTCTTCATACTATTGTGTCTAAAAGTTCCCATTCCAGGGAAAACTGTGACTCAGTCGCAGATGATGATTTATTAGAAAATAGAGAAACACATAAAATCGTCCAACCTGGTTCCTCCTTTCATATTACACTCTAACATGATTGTTGTAAATTCCTCAACAAAAAAAACAAAACAAATAAATATAATACACATTCTTTGGAAAGTCCTTCCAACATGATCCTTAGTTGGTACTCACTCCCTCCCTCTCTATCCCCTCATAGCTCCATTTGGTGGCCATCCAGGGATTTTCCAAGCTGTCTGAGCCTCTGGAGGCCTTGCTAACAATTGTAGAGGGCTGTCCGGACAGACAGAGGGGTCGGAGCAACACCCTCGGCCACCACATCCTCATGGAATTCCAGAGGTGGATGAAGGATCATCCTCAGGTAGATGAAATTCATCAAAGTAACTGCAAGACTAGAGAGTCTAGTCCAATCAGTTTCAGATCTCTTCAGGACACTTCAGCACTTCCACTGCGATGTTTAGTACATATGTAGATGTGCATTATGTACAGACAGAAAAATATTTATTTCACCTGCATACACTGTACACATGTATGATATAGGTTATCTATATATCTATGAATTTAGCCCTTATTTAGGCAGATACCAGTTCCAATATTAGAGAGTAAAAATATCGATATATCAGCCGATATATAAACATATATTATTCCCAAGATTTCTTTTTTCAAACCATTATGACAAATGTAGTTGGAGTTTGATATTTTACTGTTTAACCATAAACCTTATCACAAATAACTATTCATAAAAAGAAAACACAAAAACAACCAAATATATAGAATTTGAATTAAGAACATGCTTTTTTGTATACAACATGCACTGTTTATTTGTTTTGTTTTGCCACCAGGTCACCCTGAGTTCACTCTCAGAGCATCAAGCACTGGAGCTCCAGCATCGTGTTCTGCGTTTACCTGCGGACACCCAGGTCAGCTTTGTTGAGAGCCTCATAAACATCTACCACCTTGGCTCCCTGGACCCAGCCGTGCTCAGACTGCACTTTGTGAAGCTTCAGGCTCTTAACTGCTACAAAGAGGTGGCGTGATATTGACCATTTTTTATGGCAGAAAGATTTCAGGCAAAACTCTAAGAAGTCAAATTAATGCTGACACTAAAGGTTCATTTTTTTAAGTTGCACTGAATTTCTCTCTCTTGTTTTTTTTACAGGCAGCTGTTCTCTGCATAAAGCTTAATTTGCAGAAGGAAGTGAATATGGAGCAGGTGAAACTAATCTTTGCAGCACATTGGTCCAAGTTACATTTGTGTTGAGTACATGAGCAAACTTTAGATTCGCTGTATCTGAATGTATCCTGTTTCAAGTCTTTAACCAAGTTTATTTAAAATGTTCCTCTGCAGATGTGCATACCGTTAATCTTGCAGGATAAGCTGCCACTGGCAGAGTCCTTCGTCACGGGCCACAATCATCTGGAACAACTACTTGTCACACTGCTGGACTCCTGGTGCCACCCCAGCTTCCGTGTAGAAGAGTTAAGCAAGTATGGAACATGCGTGAATGTATGATCTACCTATGTCGTACATGTAGGCATCAGTGTGCAAATGTATAAATCTAAACGTGACTGTGTGTTTTCACAGGCAGTTCCCTCGTCTCTCCCTGTCCAAACACAGCATGGGCCTCATCGCACCCAAAATGCTCACCAAACACATCTTAAGACTTGCAGAGAAATTCCACATCGACCAAGGTGTGTGATGAGGCATGTGTGCAGTTTTACATGAACTGTGTGTTTGAGTGCGTATAGAAGAAAAGATTATGATCTGTGTTTTTGATACAGGTCTATATCCCAATGCTCTTCACAAGAGGAGACTGGACTCTTTACGTTTCCTAATGTACAAGAGGTTTGTGGAGGTAAGTGATGCAGCACGCTTTCAAGTCTCATTTACCATCATAACATACACCAGGTACATAAGTAGGCTAGTACGAACTGGATGTAATAGTGGTGATAGTTTGATAGAAAGTATAGCCTCAACAGTACAAGTAAATATCCTTTTTTGTTTGGTTCACACTTTTCCCACTGTCTGTATGACACTTATTTTCATTGTTGACTGTATTATTTTTAATATTTAGTGATTAAGACCATTTGCAACACCTATATGGAGTAAATTATTAAAGTTTCATCAGCTTTCTTCACTTAATTCTTGGTCATACTGAGACCATGCTGAGAATGTTTGCAGTGTTGTTTCCTTCTGTTGAAAATGCAAATTAACACATAACTGCCAATTATCGCTGAAAGATCTGTCTTCAAACTACTAATCAGACCTTTGAATTAATAACAGCCTTTGATTCACTGGGGATCGTTTCTTAGTTATTACAGAATTTAGGTGAAAGACAAGCAGAGACTTTAATGAATGAGTGTAATATATACACAGATATGCTACAGAGTAGATACCTTCCCATCAAGCCCACATCCCTTTCTGTCATTTTCAATCATCTATATTTCATTATATTCTTCTTTCAGAAAAGCATGACCGAGGAGAACTGGAGTGACCACGTACAGGTGAGTTGTGTTTATAGCTTAGTCTTGGCACGACGATGTGTGGATAATCTGCACTTTAAATATACATCAGTTTAACATTAGTTCATGTGTGTATCATTTGTATGTAGAGTGTAGTGGCAGATGACCTTGAGCTGCAGATACAATTGGTGGAGATGTTGGTAAAGTACCACAGTCTCCAGAAAGCCTCTCAGTGGTCTCTGAATTACAACGTCCCCAGAAATCGACTTCCCTTTGGGGTGTGGGACACACAGCAGTGCTTACCACCTGATCTACAGTAAGTTGGCCAAAATAGATGATCCTATTACAACTTGTGGTATGGACAAGCTGTACTTTTTTTATGAAGAGGAATATTTGAAGCTCTAAAATGTTATCGAATTACTTTGACGACGTCTTGTGGCCACATTTCCCATATTTCATTGAGACACTATCCAATTCCATGTGATGTGTGACAGATGAGTCATTCCATATTATCAGCTTTTATTCGAGTCTTTACATCTCTTTCCTTCTTTATAATGAAGCAATCTATCCACTCCAATTTTTTCAGTCTCTGTCACTCACAATAACGCAGTTTCTCGCCTCTGCTCAGACAGATATGTCCGAGTGATTCAGCAAAAACTGAGGAGTGGATATCATCTCAGCATCATTGTCAAAGGTTCTACCAGGTGCCACTCACCAAAGACAAGGTTTCCTTTGTGGGCACGGCAGAAGCTCTCCAGAGATGTCGAAACATTGTGCTGAAGGTACAGAGATTTAAAAAAAAAGTTTTTGTGTTATTAGACTATTCTTATTATTTTTTGGTTAATCTGTTTTAAAAAATATATTTCTGTCGCTGACTTGCAAACCTGTCTTTATCCTTTCCAAGGACGGTGGTATAGTGGGTATTGACATGGAGTGGCAGCCCACATTTGGCTGCATCGTGACTCAGCAAGTGGCCCTGATACAGCTTGCAGTCAATGACCAGGTTTTTTTATTGGACCTTTGTGCAAATGGATTCTGTCAACACCCAGATACCATTAGTTTCATCAGGAGTTTGTTCTCAGAAAGAAATGTCCTTAAACTGGGTAAGAAATAGTCTTGATCAAGGTTAAAGCAGATTTATTTAAGGCCTTTCTCTTAATGCTTATATTGCTCACATTTCTCCTTTTACTTCAATTTAGGTTATGGAATGACTGGGGATCTCAAGTGTCTGTTGGCCACCTGGCACCAGTTTTCAGATGAGCCACTGAAGATGGAGGGGGTGCTCGATCTTCTCAGTGTACACAAAAAGGTAAAGTTATCTTGTCATTCAAACTTCAAACAACTACAGCAACAATAGATTTTTTAATTTTTTTTCTTTAATTAGTAGCGGTGTAATGTTTCTGATTTATTTGAAAAAGGATATTTCTAATTTATGACAAAGTTTAGCACACACAGCCCTGGTACATACACTGCTGTGGCCCAGCAGTTTGCCTTAGGTGAATGTAGCTGAACTTACAGTCTCTGAGGGGGGATAGGAATGTGGAAATGGTAACAAGGTCCAGTAACTGATGAGGTTTCTTCACCATCTGCTGGAGCAGGCTGCATGTTGCAGGACAGGAGGAATGCAAGACATATTTTGCAAAATCACAAAGAATGTCCGGTTGAAACAGGATGTTGTTGCAGGACATAAGAAGGGAGGGACTGTTAAAAATGAAGAAAAATATTTCTCCTTGAGCCTGTAGAACGTGTTGAGTAATACAGTCATGTACGGTAACAAACTCGTAATTGCATCCATGGAAACAGGTTTTAATGAAGACACTTCAAAGATCGGTCCATGCCATTTAACAAAAAGTTTATCATTCCATATGTAGATCCAGAGTAGTAAGGTCAAGAGGACTCAGAATGGCCCTAAAGAGGTGCTGGTTGGAGCACGCTCTGTAGAGAAAGGCCTCAGTCTGCTGGTACAACAGATCCTGGGAAAGCCCCTGGACAAGACAGAGCAGATGTCCAACTGGGAGAAACGTCCACTGCGCATCAGCCAAATTAGATATGCAGGTAAGTTATTACACATGCACGGACACACAATGACAGGGACACAGATGGTCACTGTTCTCTTCACAATATCACAGATTATTTTGTTTGCCCCCTGATGAACCACAAACCAATAAAGTCACCCCCTCCTTCGCTCTTATACTCTCTCTCATTTCTTACTTTCCCTCTAGTGGCAGATGCCTACTGTTTGCTGGATGTGTACTCAGTCCTCTCCAGGAACCCAGCACGCTTCGGGCTGCCGGCTGACCTGCGCAGCATTTCTTCAAGCCAGTCAGAGAAGAGCGGAGACAAGACGCAGAAGAAGAAACTGGCCAAGCAGAAGAAACAGACCCTTGAAGAGGTCAGGGGTCATTTGCTATTTCTTCATAGCAATTTATGCCATTGACAGAGTTCATTTATTTTTATGTGGTTGCTATTAACACCAAATGCTTTGAAGTGATAGAGTGACAGAGTGAAGATAAATTAAAGACAAACACAAGGTTCCTATAAAGTTAAAACCCAGTAGACGACTACTTTTTCTAGATAGCTATCAGACAGACAGATGTTTATCTAAAGAATGTTGATATTAGGAAATCTTTCATCATGAGAAACGAATATGTAGAAGCCAGATGCAATTGTGACTAATCCTGTTCTTGACCGGACCACGGCCATTTGTGTTTGATTCTAAATAAGTGTGGTTTTTGCACATCTGTCTGTTCAAACATGTTCCTGTCAAAAGTTAATTTTAAATCAACAGGGAATCTGTGAAAAAACGTTTAGAAACTATTTTGAATGAAAGGTACACAATGCAAACAAAATTTTCAAATTCTAGTCCTTTTCACAGGGTGCAGTCATGAATTTGAACCAGTCCTTTTTATGCTAATATATTTAACATCTCTTAGATATGCAATAACCTTGTATCTTCCGAATGATCCGACCTGCAGGGAGGGACAATGTGGGTTTGACTGAGACTCTTCAGCAGCCCCTATCAGCTCCAGGGGTGCACTTTTATAGCTCACCCTGTGCTTTGTCCTCCTTGCACTGTGATGCGAGTGAAAAGAAAATCCCCCTGTGGGGATCAGTTAAGTATCACATTTTTGTCTCTGTCCATTTAGGAATGTCAGGGGGCTCAAAGGGTCAGTCCCCCTCGCTCTGACATGGAGAAAGGCCTCCTGTGTGGCGAGAAGCCCTCAGAATACCCCCCTCCTCTGCTGCCCCAGCAGTTGCGGGTGGTGTGTGACAACATGCTACAGGGACTTGGGAGGTACCTGCGCTGTCTAGGAGTCGATGTGATCATGTTGGAGAACACTGATGATCACAGAGAAGCAGCAAGGGTGAATTATTAGTCTGGACTGAGAACATACAATTAAACACAATCAGAAAGAAGATAAAGTCAAACAAAAAGACACGTATTCATTTGTTTTGATGTGTATCTGTTGTGTGTCAGTTAGCACAAGCTGAAGGCCGTGTCATACTCACATGTGGACAACCGTTCCAAAGTGTAAGTAATAATTAATGTGACGGCAGAAACCAATTTCAAGTTTACAATCTTCTGATGCATTTTGCATGTGTGGTTGCATCAGCTTTTGTTATTTTGTTAAAATGTTGCCTCTGGCTTTCCATATTTATAGTTACGTTCCCAGGTGGGTGAGGGTCGCTGTCTGTCCCTAGAATGCACAGAGAAGGCCAGAGACCAGGCTGTCCGAGTCCTCAGACACTTCAACGTCCAGCCAACTCCCAGCGATATATTCAGCCGCTGCCAGGTAGGAAACTTCGGGCTGGCTCTGAATAGATTTCGTAAATGAATGTTTAAACTTTGTTGGGTGTTGTTGGGTGCATCCTAAATACTAGGATGTCCAGTTTGAGCAGCAGAATTTGTAGACACATCAGATGCAAAAACAATTCACAGCTCCACTGAAAGACAGAACTGTACATTTCTTCGTAGTTATCACAGCTGAAATTTTCTTTCTTACTTGTGCGATGTAAATGGTAGAAATACCATCTGGAATTTGTGTTTGCATAAACATGATGGCCCAGCACAGAGTGGATGATTAGTTAGAATGTCTTGCAACTCTGTTCAGTCTGAACGCAGCCTAAAACCGAACAGGCAGATAAAATAGGAAAAAAGGAAGATGATGATATACAGCTGGCTCCAAAGAGGTAAACACTGAGGGCGAAGTCTGTACACAGGATTACACAATCATTCCATATATCATACCACATATATTTAGCTGATGCTTATACACACAACAGTGAGAAAGAGGAAACTGCTTCTGTTCCTACACCCAACTAATATTTCTGTGATTATGAAACACTGCTGAACTGGACAAGTTCCTTACTTTATATAAGAAAGTGTGTGGTGGCTGTGGTGTTTTGTCTTGAATCCTGAATGAAAGGGGAAGAAATGAATAAACGATAAGGGGAAATGGAGAAACAGGCTTTTTAACAGCCCCCCCCATTGTACTTGTTTGTTTGAAGTGAACAAACACTGGCTCTTTTGACTGAGTGGAGTCATTCCTCCACACAGTTGATATTCATTAGTTAATCTCTATATTCACCAGAATCAAACTCATGCATAAAGCCTCTGGCTTGTTTTTCTAGTGTTGCCTTGGGGCAGATAGTTTTGCACCTCTGTGGGACTGGGTCTTGGGGTTGTATTTAGCTGAGGTTAAGATGGAGTGAGAGATAAGCAGGCAGTTTGGTATGGCAGTGACGTGGATGTGAAAGAAATTGCAGATTAATGCCGCTAAAGCTAAAATGGGCACTCTTTTACTGACGGGATGAGGGACTCGGACATTCAGAAAGAGCTGCTACACCTTCATGCTGAATGCTGCCAGCTGAGGCACTTTGGTAGTGTAATTATTAGACCTCCTGGTCCCTTCCCTGTGGAGGTATTCTGGACATTTCCAACTGGCAGGAGACCCCAGGGCAGACCAAGGAGACACTGGAGGAAATGCATATCCCATCTGGCCTGGGAGTCCCTCAGGACCCCCAGGAGGAGCTGGAGGATGTTCCTGGAAAGGAGGATGTCTGGGTAACATTGCTTAGCTTTGTGCCTCCACAGACAGGACCTGTGTTCAGTGTTGAACTATTTGAATAGAAGATGATAAGTTTAACTATGCAAGAGAGTTAAACCTGGAAATGATACGTTTCCTCAAAATCCTTCTGATATCATGTTCTTTCTTCAGAAACATTCATGTGAATGGATTTATATAAAGGGACCAGAATTACTGTAATTCAGGTACTATCAAAGGTTTGATTTACTGTACCTGACCAGTAGATCTACCTCCCTGGGTGGCTGTTTAGGGAAACCTGTGTGTTCTCTGACAGCTATGTTTGTGTGTGGTAGCAGTGGTGGTGATTGGGAGGTCATTTTCTTAACTTGGGTGTTCTGGTATGCTCCTAGTAGGGGGCCCTAAATGTGTCAAGATATGCCACTGGGTGAATTTGCATTAGACACAAAATGTTTAAAACCTGGACCACCTTGATGAGACCTCCTGACCTGACAACATGATGATGGCACAGACACACTTAATGGCCAATAGCCAAATGGGCACCCATCTACCTTCCCTATTTATTGGCCTCCCTTCACTTCTAGAGGAAGTCGCTTTGATATATTATGACCAAAGGAAGACCAAATGTGACTATAAAATCATTCTAGTAGCAGCTCCACCTGGGATCTTTCAGTAGAGTTGAGCAAAACCATTCTCCTGTGATGTATATGATTGTTTTTACAGCCTTGACCAGGGCTTAATATCTGCTTTAAAAATGAAAATGACCACTATCAGAAGACCCTACCTAATCTTCTTAATGTGAACATAATATTTACAATATTATCTAAAAGTGTCTTTTCTATAATTCAAGACCCAAATGAATGATACTCAAACACTTTGCCTTGAGGATGCAGGCTATACAATCCAATATTCAATTGAATGTTGATTACTGTTAGAAAAGTAAAATTTTGCATGGAAATTGTCTGATTAGAGTTCATACCAAATTAAGGTGGTCATGATCTGTGTGTATAGGTGTGAGTGACAGAGTGAGAGAGTGTGTGTCTCACCCTGGGGGCTGCTCCACAGCCCACCCAGGCAAATGTTAACCCCTTTGTTATCTGACTGTAGAGCTCTGTGATTAGCAATGGATGGGTTTGTTTCTCTCCCTTTGTCTCTGTGGGCTTCTCCCTCATGCACTCACACCATGGATGAATGTCATGAAGGCAGAGAAGAGGAGATGAAGAGGGAGATTAACCACAAACTTGTGTAAAGATGGTGCAGGCAAAGGGTTAATTTTTGTGTCTGTGTATCAATGGGCCACATAGAGATTTTAGATGCAAAGGAATGTGTGTCCACCATGGAGACCCCAAGAGTAAAGGGGAGATGTAGGAGGGCTTCATGTGTATTTGTCATTGTCTGGATATTTGTACAATGCATACGTGGTGAAAAAAAGGAAAAAACAGCATGAGCTTTTTTATATTTTATTTAAAATCTCGAGTTTGGTGTTTATCAGTTTAACAGTTTTATCTGCAAATTGCTTGTCATAATTGCGAATTCGAGAAAGTCTGGCCCGTCCATCAACGCACAGACATTGAAAAGTTGTCCAGGATGTAAGTGCTGTGATCCGTGTTATTGGTGCACTCTTTAAGTATTAAATAACATAAACATGGCAGAAGCAGTCAAGCAAAGGATGAACTGGATAATTCATAGAGAAACTTTTAATGACAAATGGAGTGTTGCAGGGAGAATAGTTGACAAAAAAGTAAAATACAGTTTTGTTTTCATCCATATTAATTTTCTGAATGCACCTGCTCCTAGTTCTCTGGCCACATTATCATTTTTTGCTGAAAATCAGTCTAACTGCAGCCCTAAAGTCTTGACTTGCTAAAAACTATCATTGTTGTTACGTGACTGTATTTTGAGCTTCAGTTTGTGATTGTTCATCTGAGTAGAATGTAGCTTTGTTGATCCCATCTGGCACAAATTACATATACAAGATGTGAACATGATTTAATACTAATTTGTGAATAAACCTTCTGTTTTTACTAAGAATACCGATACATTGAAAAAACACATGTTTGTTTATAGTTTATCCACAGAACAAGAAATGTTTATTTCTAACCGCAAATATGAAGTGAAGGATGAGGGGACAAGAGGGTGGAGTTGGGGATCTGTCTATCATGGTTTCCTTATTCAGCCTTATCCTATCCCCACCACCGACTGCTGCATCTATGCTTTCCATGCACACGCACACACACACTTCCGTTGGGTTGTACATTTCCATCAGATGTCCTGTACTGGCCTTTTATAGACATGTTGAGATAGCACAGATTGCCTCTGAGATAAACACACACACACACACACACACACACACACATACTGACAAACATACTGACACCATCATACACACAGACACAGTCACCTCAGCACCTTTACACACACACATACTCAGTCCAAGAACCACAAACATTCAGCCTCACACTCAGCTGTAGACACTACTGCAGCAGAAATGCTGGTTCCCACGCACCAGACTAATAGGGAAGTGAAAACAAGAGCAACAGGAACCGCCACACCATGAGAGGGAGGGGTGGGAGAGATGGAGGGGGTTAGTGAGAGGAAAAGAGTAGGGAGGGAGGGAGCGAGAGAGAGAAGTGAGAACAGAGGTGATGGCAGGGAGGTAAAAAAAAAAAAAAAAGACAGAGAGAGAAAGCAAACAGCGGTGAGAGAATATTCAAATGAGCATGTCAGTCAGAGATTAAAGAAATAACATGAATTAGTTGTGAGGAGGAAAAGCAAGAAATAAGCAAGATGAGTGAGAAGAATAGAGGTGGCCCTGGAGGAAGAGTAGGGATGGAAGAGAGTTAGGTGACAGAAAGACTTGATGTCTGTCCTTTTGATCTACAAAGAGAGCCGGGGGATAAGAAACAGGAATGTGAGAGGTTGAGACACGTTTAAAATTACCCTTCACTTCACTTTGTGTGAACGCTTGTATATTTATCCACATGAGAGTATGATTGACATATTCGTCAGTGTGTGAAAAATTCCGCCTAAAAACCGAAGAGGAAGTTCTTCTTATAGACTTGTTTGTTCTCAGACCTTAAGTCGCATACGCTGCTGCTTTTTAAATAGCATTTGTAGATGACCACAAACACACAGTGTCTCTCACACATTTTCATTGTTTGCAAGTGTGTTTGAGCCCTGTGGCTTCATCTGACGTCTCCTGTGAATGTACCGCTCTTTGTGGTGACAAAACAGGAGTCGAATTTGTGTGTCCCGCCTATTTCCCACTCTCCCTCCCCTCCCTCTCTCTCTCTCTCCGGAGACAGGAGGGGAGCGACAACATGAGAGGGGTGGTGGGGAGGGGGGGGCATTCCATAGGCACGCCAAGACATTCCGAGGGAAACCATCTCAAATATTTCCCACTGTGTGTGTGGCGAGGGCTCTGCGTCTCCTGTTACTTGTGCGCGCACACACACACACACACACACGTATAGAGTTTGAGAAAGTGCTAAAAGTAAACACACACACACTTGGAGAAAGTGTTGCTCACATTTAACACAGGTCACTCTCACAACCACTCTTTGACGTACACACATGTCAATAGTTTGTGGGGGCTGAAATGAGTGACGGATGATGTCCGTGTCCTTCGTCTGTTCTTTTTTTTTTTGTCTTGGGGGCGACGAACTGTCTGTCTTTCTGTCTGTAGGGGAACCAGATCAGGAAAAAAGCCATAATAGTTGTCGTGTCATTCCAGTTTGTGAATGAGTGAGCAAATAAGACATGACCACAAATATTAACTACTCAGGGTGTAATGTTTTCTCTGGAGATGAGTCATCCATCACACATGAAAGTATTCCTGTGTGCCTCACTGGGAAACTGCAATTCATAAAAGTCGTGGACAGGGGAAACAATGGTTCAGTCTTCTGCAAGGGTAAATATCAGTCATAGTTGGTATGATATGTACAGTACAGATATTTGTACAGTATTCGTTTGTGAATTGGATTAATTTGGGGTAATGTGGTTCAAATCAACATACCAGAATTAATATGAATATTCTTTGATATATGATATGCCAAAAAAATTAGACGACAAAAAAACTAAATGTGGCAATTAACATTGTACCACTAATGCACCTCATGTAAATGGTCTGTAGTTATATAGTGCTTCTAGTCTTGATAACAGTACACACTCACACTCACACACACACACACACACACACACACACACACACACACACACACACAAAGTACATACACACTTATATTTATATTATAATTATACATAAATTATATATTATGATGAATTGAATTATCCACGACCCACAACGAATTTCATTTGATGAAAACATTAATGCTTGTACTCAATAACGTTATTACAATTGTTTTTTGTCTTTATCTATTAATATTTTAGTTTTTTGTGTTAATAATAGATTTGTCTGTGTAACACTGCCACACCGTTTCATCTTTGACGTAGTATGTGAAAGATCTTTTATTTTGGTGGTTTAGAATCCCTGTGCAGCCAAACCTTTATTGGATGTAATTTTTACATTATAGATATTCACATTTGACCTTATGGCAGATATGAACTTGCTGTTGCTGTAGAATCACAGTTATGATAAGTCGTTAAATTTGATGAAAATCCCCCAGAAAAACCTGCAGCTTGTGACCTGTGGGAGGTGTCTGTAACAATCCCTGACTCATTTTGAAGTTGATTCTCATGGCTGTCTAAGCAGACACAAAAGCTGATACACACACATACAGATAGATAAGGAAGATGATGAGCCATCACTCACTGAGTGTCTGGCCTTATGAAATCATGCCTGCTCTCTCTTTTTTCCCACAGTCAATTTGGCCCCAGGATAGCATAGCAATGCAATGACACCTGTGTGTGTGCGGGTGCATGCGTGATTTGTGTCTTTGTGAGCGAGCATGTGTGAGTGAGTGCTAGTGTGTGGATTTATAGTTGCTCAAATACTGCCGAGGTTTTCTCTTCATCTTTCCATGGGGAGTGATTAGTATGTGCATTTTACATACTTTAATTATAGTTATAAAGATAACAATCGCTTTAAAAGGCATCTTCCTTTTCTAGCTTTTCCTGTCATGCACCTCGTTGGAAGATCTCAGGCTTAAAACATGGTTCCATTTGTTCCACAGAGGCCTGTCGATTTTAATTACACCAACCTTGATTTGTCAGGGATTATATAAAAACACAATGTTAATGTCAAACAAAAAGAAGAAATTTAGCTACTGGTGGATTTCCATCTATTGTGGCTTGGCAAGTACTCATCATATGCCTGACCTAATTATATCCATACCATAATAAAACGCATGTTCTCTTTGACACATGAGGACAGGGACTTCATGATAGTCTGTGTTACCTGTTTTACACGGTGTTCTGGGACATTCAGATTACACTTGCTCATCTGCCCCAATGTCTTTTTCCCATATGGTTTATTTTTGAGCTTCAGTGGCCGACAGATCAACAAATTTTTCCCAGCCCCCAAAAGTAGAGACCTTTGGAAACGCTGCTGGCCCTGTTTTTTTTCTTCAAAACCCTGTAGCTCCTTTAGTGTTAGGCAGAAGCAGACACTTTGGAAACAATGACACAGTATTTTCGGGAAATTAGCCATTGAACTGTAAATGGAAAATTCTACCTGCATGTGCATGCGAAGTGTGAACTTGCTAAAACTGGACGGAGATCGTTTTCCAAATAGGTATTAGTGTGGCCGTAGCTTCAACCTCTGCATAGCCCTGTCATTCTCCATCTCCCCTGCTCTCCCTCACCCACTGTTCTCACCCTGCTCCCTGCTTCGCTCCACTCCCAGTCTCACTCTCCGTTTCAGATTAGCCAAGGCGAGGAATCCGGTGCAGCCGGCAGCTGGAATGTCCTGTTTGTCTTGCTCTCTCTGTGTGTGTGTGTGTGTGTGCGTGTGCGTGAGAGAGTGCGTGTGTGTGTGTGAGTGAGAAGTTGGTTAGGCTGGTGCTGCTTTTTGATGTGTTCCATTGTCTGAGAGCCAAGCTGCTTCCTGCCCTGCTTTCCCCAAAAGCCTGAGAGAAACCTAGACAAGGAAAAAGAGATGGGAGAGAAACTGTAAGAAAACATGACTTTAACAGGCTGATATGGAGAGAGAGAGAGAGAGGCAAGAAGGGGGAAGATAGCAGAAGGTAATTAGAAGGAGATGTCCAGGAAGAGAAAGAAGAGGCAGGAAGTGATGGAGGGATGGAAAAAGGAGGAGAGAGTTAGAGAGGGAGGAAGAGAGGTGAGAAGGAAGGAGGGAGAGCTTCAATAGGGCTTTTCCTCCGAACACCAATACAATGAAGTAGTGCGTAATTTCCCATGTCCCCCACACCCACACACACGCACACACACACACACGCATGCATGCACGCACGCACACACGCACACACACACACACACACACACACACACACACACACACACATGCACACACGCGCACACACAAGTTTGTCATAGGTAACATAGTTTTATTCACTCAGGTGCTTTTACATGAACTAGCTCGTTTCTCACACTCTTGCTCTCTGTGTCTGTGGTCTACGTGTGGTCTGAAACTGTGAACTGCACCGGCAATGCAGATATGAGAGAATGAGAAATTATGGTGAAGAATGAACACAACACTGTGATAAAGATCTGGCAGGAGATACAGAGGAAGAAGAGGTCTGTGAACGGTGGAGAAATGAAAAACAATGGCCAAATAAGAAAATGTCTGAGGAGTGACAATAGCTCAAAATGCCATTTGGGTGTATGTTGAATATAGGATACATCTTCTCCGTGAATATGTAGACGTGCATAAATCATTCAACAATGTGTTTTTGTATGTGTGTGTGTGTATGTGTGAGTTGCTGGCTGGCGGAGGGGTTTTGACAGGGCAAAGCAGAGCATTCCTGCTGGGTGGTGATGTCATGAGAACTAGCTCTCTGCTCGCAGACAGACGGCCCTGTTTATGTTCCCCTCCAGAGGAGAAACCACACTGTGTGTGTGTGTGTGGGTGTGTGTGGTTGTGTGTGTGTGTGTGTGTCTCTCTCAGTCTCTGTCTGACTGTGTTATTGGCTCATGGGGGAGGTGGGGGAAGCCGAGAGGCACTCGAGAGGGTCTACTTTTCCCTGCCGCTCAGGGAGAGGGAAACACTTACCGATGCCTTCCTCTCAAGCGTACACAGAAAGAGGAAGTTTCTCATGTTTTGCGGAGCACAGTAGCTACACGGCTAGACTGGGCTGCTTTGAGTGATTGCCCTCTGCTTCTTAATAGTGTCCTAAGGGAGGCAGAATTTTTTTCTGTATAATAACAAAGCTTGGGTCAGCTAATGACAAAAGTACCACACAGATAGCAGGCATTTTATTAATAATGCATTATTTTTTCAATTTGTAATACAACTAGAAGGTTTATGCATTTTTTTAGGTGAATATGTTAAACATAATTGTAATATGTAATTATGGAATGCTGAGAACTGAACTAAATAAAACAAGGTGCAAAAATGCATCAAGATTTGATTATATTGCATAATATTGATTTTGAAGAACTGCATTCAATTGTTTTCCCTGACAGTGTATGTGCCCATCCAAATGGGTTGGCTTTATTTTCGTGAAGGTTATCCACAACCTTTGCTTCAATTAAGAAAGTGGAAATCATATTGTGAGAACGAGTCCTAACATCATGTTTTCCTCTCCCAGACACTGCTGGCATGAGCATCTTTGTTTCTGCGGCCACGGTATAATGGTTTCCCTTGCGATAGTGAAATACGATCTTTGGTCTTTGCAGCTTAGTGAATCATACATCATTCTCTCGCACTCAACACCCAGTGCAACATAGCAAATCATCCAAGCTCACTCGGCCAGCGCTGCACACAACTAGGGTAATAAAGATCTCTTGGCAGTCATGCTTAATACCTGCCAGTGAGAAATAGCTGAGAGGTTTTCGGTTGTTGTCACAACTCTGTGGCACATGGGCCAGCTTTTAGCCACTCAGGTCTCTATACTCCACATGCAGTCCTGCCATTCTTGTGATATTACGAATGAGCCCTTTCAGCAGAACCCCATTTTTACCTTTTTATTTTATTTTTTACTGTGATCTGTTTGCTGTGATTTTCCGAACCCAAATCAAGAACCAAATCAAGACTGCACAAGAGATGAATTTTAATGGTCATGTACTGGCGTGTTCCTCACACATTTAGGACGCCTGGATAAGCTCCAGCAGACAATTAACATTTATAAAACAATATTTGACTAGTAGAGAGATAGGCAGGTTTGTGCTAACGATAATATCCCCAGTGGCATGAAGGAGTTTTAGCAAGCAAATTATATGACCCTTCCCTGCTGTGTTCTGCTAATGTTAGGTTACTGGCTGCATAATTTTAGCTACCTTTCAGTTCATGATTGCTGTCTCTCTATGTGATGAATGTGTGTGGTCTGTTGTCTGTGTTTAGAGTCACACAAAAGATGGGGTATTGAAGGTCTGCAGTTGTATGGGTCTTCCTGTCTCCTGTTTATGGAGTTTTGCGACTATTGAGATGAGAAAAATACATGTCTGACATACTGGATGTTCCTCATGTAATTTGCGCTACTGTAGATTTGCTACTGCGTCTATGACAAAGTTGTGTAAAGAGCATCTCCTGGTCCACAGGAACCAGAGCCATGCAGGTTTTTGGTTCTGATCATCAATGGACAACTTATTTACACCTTCAGTGTCATGTGAATGTGATTAATGTAACTGATAAGGGAGAGGCCTGACAACACTGGGGAACCACTGACCTATTTATCTTTATAACAATAACCCCTTCCACTGTGGGCTGAGTTGTTTTATTTTTTTCCGACACCCCTGTGTATGTGCACGCTGTGTGTTAGTGCAAGCTTGTGTGTGTGTGCAGTTTCCGAGAATGAGTTGTGTCAACAATTAAATTTAAACCGCATGGAGACAGAGATAATAGATGCTAACCCCCCACATTGTCTGCGGTTTGTGAAATTCCACAACTGTACTTTTTATGTGTGCATTGTGTTGAGTTGATTTTGTAATGATGCCTTAATGTCTTTTTGTTTTTACTTGTCTCTCATGTGTAGAACTGCGTATGTCATCACTGTGATTGCGTGTTTTCACAGTTTACATTCTAAATGTAGGTCTGAACATTCTTTAAATGTCTGATCTGTGTTCATGTCCGCTGCTTGTACAAGCATGTGTAGGTCTTGGGAATGTGAGACCGGCTCAGCCTTAAAAGTTTAAAACTCTGTCTTGCTGTGGTCCTTTCCAAAGCCGGCACTTTGCGTGATGTGATGCTATCAGGAGGTTAGAAGTCTGTTTGCTTTGGGAGCTCAAGGCTTGGTGGGCATGCACGCACGCACTCACACACACTTAAAGACACACACTCTTTCTTGTTCTTTCTTTCTCCTCTGTTACCCACAGAGTCAGATTAAAGTGAAAGTTTTTGTGGGTTGGGAATGGTCGCAGGCAGACACCCCCCCAATCCACCCCCAGGGAGCAAAGAGGTAGAAAGCTGGAGAGGTCAGGCTTCTTGGCCTGGGAAAAGCCTGAAAGAGCAAAGGGTGGGGGTGTAGATGGATCAAGAGGGTAGATGAATTGATAGGAATTGGAAAGAAGAGAAGGAGAGAGTACAGAGACTTATATGGCAAACACACAGCTATAGTGGGGGAAGAAAGAAAATAAAATAAAGAAAATAGACTTGAGGTTGGTCCAGTGTACAGAATCACTATCAACAATATAAAAGATGAAATGTAGAAGAATCGTAGAGAAATGCTGTCAGTTCTGAGGTTAAGTTGAGTTGCTATTGAGAGACTTGAGAGATAAAAATGGAATGGAAAATTAGACCCACAGTAGGTATTTAAAAAAAAAAAAAAAGCCCATGATGCGCAACTTGCGTCTTTCCCCATTTCCTCCTCCTCCTCCTCTTCCAGGCCAAGGAAGGCCAGCATCTATGTTTCTCATCGGAACTGCACCCCGGCGTTTTAACTCATGATGTGAAGGTTAAGGCGAGTGTTTAGACTTGTGTATTCTTGTGTGTAGTCTCTGGTGACCAGCAGAATTCCTTATGGACAAAGTGTGAACATACCAAACAATTAGATATGAGATAATCTTTGGTTCCTGCAGAATAAAAAATCAACAATTGTGTATACAATTAATACTAGAGAACAATTGTGTGGGTATGTGTGTGTGTTTGTCATATTAGAAAAATGACACCTACTGTAGCAGGAACTAACACAGAGGTGATTTGAAACCGTTTATAAGTCTGTGGAGAGATTTTTGAATTGCAATAGAGTCACAAATGTTAACATGTGTGCAGCTAAGGTCAAAATGAAGGCCGAATTTGATGATGGGTGTTTACCGGACTTACTCAGTGTTCATGGGCCAGAAAATCAACATGTTGTCAGGTGTTGCAGCTGCTGAGATCCCATCGCTGGGCTCTGGTTACAGGAGAGCTCAGTGGTCATGGATTGGACTGCTCGAACTCAAACTTAATTTTGATCTCAACTACACACCTGTACGTTTTTGTGACTACATCTTGCACCGTTGGATGCCGGTCCACAAACGTGCATATAAGCACCTGCCAGTAAACAGCCGTCAAAAATCCCCCTGTGGTAGTTCCCACTACTGTAGGTATCTCTGGAACCGCACACTGCCTTAATATTGTGACATACTGTGTTACATACAAGATTTGTTCTCATTAAAGAGCATTTCAGTGCTTAAATTCTTTGCAGTGTTAAAACATTTTAAGTTAATCAGAGACGTAGTCTTTGCACTTCTACTCTAATACTACTACTATTTTTGAATGCCAACCATTCCACTCATCTCATTCCTGAACTTGCTATGTAAACTTTCAGTCTGAATGCTTGTATATGCAAGTGAGCCTTTAGAGGTGCGGGGTTGCGGGTGTGACTGGGTGTGTGATGGTGTCGTATTAGTATGCAGTTTGGGTGTGGGTGTTTGTGGTTAAGGGTGTAGCCTTTTTGCATGGTACGCTGTTATCTAGGAAATATTGGACCGTTAAAAGTGGGACTGTGTAAGTGTGTGAGAAGCAAAGCTTTCAACGTGTCTCACCGACTCAAACCAAAGCTGCATATCCTTTAATGAATTAACGCAGCATCTCAAGCCACCCATCATCCGTCTTTGTTGCCGGTGGAAACCAGAGGTGACTGGAGTGCCTGAGTACCTGTCTGTCTGGGTGATCCCATGAATCTCCTAACACACACACACACACACACACACACACACACACACACACACACACACACAGGCCTCCTTGGATGCAGGGAGCCCTTTCTTTCTTTCCCTCCGTTTTCCTGCTGTCTATTTTGGTCAACTGGTTGCCTGTTCCCACAGTGCTGCTGTTCCCATGGTTATCGCCGCGGAGATAGCGAATGGGGGTTGGGGTGGTGGTGGTGGGCTTGACAGAGAGCGGGAGAGACAGCGTTGCTCTGTTCGAAGAGATAGAGGACTCTGTGGCTGTAGGGGAGGCGGGGGTGAGGTGGGCTGGGGTGGAGCGGCGGGGGGGTGAATGAGGGGTATGGGGTTGAGTGTGTGTGTGTCGATGTGTGTGAGTGTGTGTGATGTGGGGCTCCCATGGACATCACAGGTGGTAGAGGAGTCAGAATGCGTTTTGGAAAGACTAATGATTTTTAATTGAGCTTGACATTAGGAGATATCATATCTTTATAAAATGTCACTTAAAACAATCGGTTGTCTGTATTTGAAGATATGTATTATATTAGAAACAGATTAGACATTCTTGCAACTATAATTATCTATAAATACCGATGTAGGTACAGATATAAGGTCAACCTCATATGTGACCATATTTCTTACCCATGTCCATGTGCGTCTTGTTTCTGAGGGTATGTAGCACTTCCTGAGATCAAGAACGGAGGTGGGGTACAAAATGAGAGGTGGCAAAGGAAGTGCAGGGGAAGGGTTGGGGCCCGGAGCTGTTTTGGGGTTGGGGAGGGTAGCACAGCAAAAGGAGGGAGCGAGGGAGGGAGGGGTGCGGGTGAGAGTGCGGGGCTCAGAAAGAGGGACGGATTCAGTTCCCACACTTCTAATTACTGTGTCACTGGAGACTGAAAGGGGACTGCCCCTGGCCCTAGGGAATTTGCTGGGGCTGGTCGCAGAGAGGGAGCAGCGGTGGCGGAGGGAGGGATGGAGGGAAGGGGACCGAACAGGGGAGGGGAGGAAGGGTGGAATTAAAGAGTGTGTATGACACAGGAACTCTCTCCATCCTCCTTTCTTTTGGTTTTACCTCATTGCATTCACACTAGAGGTGAACCCCTTCACCGGGAGTCCCCCTCTGCCTCCCCCTCCCCCTCTGCTGCCCACAACCTCTCACCTCCGACCCACTTCTCCTTAACCCTCTATTACCCTCCTCCACCTCAGGCCTCCCTTTCCCTGCGGCCTTTGTTCGCCATCCCACCATCATGTACTTCTTCCTTTTTAACCCCCCTCCTTTCTACCTCTCTGCTTTTCTAATGTTGTGTTCCTCTCCCGTGTCTCCTGTTGACATGAACAAGGCTCCCAGAGACACTTTGAAGTGAGTTTGAACTCACACACACACTCACACACACAGATGCCTCCTTATCCTGCATCATTACTGCCACTTAACCCCAAAGCCCTCTCCCTCTTTTATTTGGCTTTATCTCACCCTCCCATAGCTTGTCCACTGTGAGTTATGTGTGTGTGTGTCCTGATAATACCTGTGATGTCTGTGAGAGTTCCTACACAATCTCACTGTCGTCTGAGTTTGAAGTATGAAGCAGTAATGACGTGTATCTGGTACTAAATGTTTTTCCCATCAGTTGTGGTCTGAGTAAAATCACATCTTTACAAGGCCCACCATCCTTTGTTTACTGTGTTTGCCTGTATTCTCACTCTGACATTTTCAGCTTTTACTCGGGGCTGGCAAAAAACACTGCGGAGAATGTCAGCACCAACTGACTCCGACATTTGCATTATATAGCCCCTCCGAATAATTTCAGGGGAATATCTGGAGTTCAGCACATGTCAGAGCAGCGTCAGTCTACTGATTGTTCCATTTGATTTCACCAAAATGAGAAACCGTATTTGTATCACTTGGCTTCTGTTTAGGTGCCATATCCCACGTAAATCTCAAGCTGAGCAGCTAGAAATGTCTGCTTTTCCACAACAATGCAGCAGGTCAGGTTGAAATAACTTTAAAAGCACTTATACATGGTGCTGGATAGTGAAGTACAAAGAGAGGAATGAGGTTTGACGTATTAGTTTCAGTTCTGGAACATTTAAAGGGAAATCACACGTGTTTGAAACAATGTCTTCACAGAGGAACCCAATCATTTTCACCATCATTTAACTTTGTGGTTTCTGCTTAAATCCCGTTGTGACAGTGCAAGATATACTACCATGTGTTTGCTGTTAAGGAGAACACACATCTGGTTGTGCAGGCATTCAACTTTTTAACCAGTGGCCACGTAGGCCAGCCTGCATGTAAAATGATTTTCTGGTACCCCACCCGGACACCGACACCTTATCTGTCAAGAAGCCATGTGGGAGAGTCACTCCCTCCGTGTTCTCTCAGCTTTTTAGGAGAGAACAGCCCAGACCAGCAGTAGCAGCCACTGTCAATATTTACCAACCTGGATGATTTACTCTGCATTACAATAACATTCCCTGCATGCCTGCGTGCCTCTACATCAGGAGGAGATGAGAAAGATGGAAAAATAAGAGAAGCGGTGAAGATCGGGGCTTGGGGGGGGGGGAAATATGCACCAGCAGCGATAAACGTTGAGCAGAGGAATCTGCCGGTGGCTCTCCCATGACGAGGCTGTCTGTTTGTATTCGTGTCCACATGTAGTTCGGGCTGATGGATTCAGGTTGAGTGGGTGGAATTTCTGTTTGGGCTGCGTGTGGGCGTAGTGACAGTTTGAGAACTGTTCGCGCATGTCGGGAAAAGCTGTGGATGTCGTAATATGGGGTTGAATGGGTGCATTGAAGGCATGGGAAAAATGAGCATATTTAGACTGTTTTAGTTTGAAGTGCGTGTAAACGTCACACTTCAGCGACAGACGGCAGGGAGACATTTGGAACACCAGGTCTGACTCAAAAAGACAAATGTTCACTGGCATTTGTGTGTATGCTCTGCATTTGAGAGAACCACTTGTCTTTACTGCACATATGACAGCAACACAAAACCCACCATTTGCCTCAACATCAAACAAGCCCAGGTTTACCCCGAAAACATTGCAGTGAGGAAGGTGATGTTTTCTCTCAGGTTAAGTTCTACTTTGTTTCATGTATGGAACAACAAATACCCATGATTAATGATTCTTCAGGCTCAAAACAGTTTGTTAAAGTGGACCTACTTTTTACATTTGCAAGAATTCTTTCAATAGTTTTTCTTTTACAGCAAACTACAGCTTTCAACCATTTGTTTCTGAGACATGAGATAACTTCATCAGTCTAACATCTTTTAGCTGCAATCTCTTTTAAAGTGGTATAAAGATGTCTACAGATGCAGTTTTTTTAAAATTACTCTCTGTTCACTGTGTCCAGACAAGCGGAGTTTACTGCACTATAATCAATCTATTAATCTAATGTACAAAATGTCACAGTATCAATTAAAAGAATAATAATAATATGTTTATAAATCCCATCATAATGTCCTGAAGACAAATGTATCCAAATTATTTACATATATATATATATATATATATATATATATATATTAGACCAGTAGTTTCTGATCTACAGTTCTTCTCATAGATCATTCGCAGTTGTTGGAGGCTAAATTCTTAAAACAGAAATGCTTGCGGCTGTGATATCCCAACACTGAAATTCAAATGAAATAATACTTCAGTTGAAAAACACCTAAGGGTAAGTGTTTAATGTCATGTGCCATCAATCACATTGTCCCCAGTACCTGTTTAGCCTGGCAGTTTTATTTTTAACACATAAAAAGCAACACATCAATGTGGTTTAATCCAGCTTTTTATGCTTCTTACATGAGCTGTTTTTATCCCACTTCAAAACCCCATTGCCCAGTGAACACTATTGTCAACGGATCTTTTCAGCATGCTGTTTTCCTGAGCTGTTTGGCTTAGGCTGGCCCCAGCTATCTGGTGTCTGAAGAGAGAGAGAGAGGGGGAGAGAGAGAGAGAAAGAGTACTTGGAGATGGAAAGAGAGAAAGAAAGAGGTTAGAGGTGAGAGACAACCAGAGAGAAGGAGAGCCGGAGATTGAAGGGAAACTGCAAGGGGGTAGAGGGAGGGAGCTTCTAGCAAGACATTTAACAAGAGAGGAGACTTAGGTTTAACTGGAGAGACGGAGAGATAGGGGTTGAGGTTGGGGGTTGAAGGTTGAGTGGGTAAAAAACAGAATTAACTGACTGTGCCGAGCCAAGGGAAAGCATTAGTGCTGTTTGTGTGACCGCTAGACTGTTATCTGCTGGACTCTAGACTATTATCTTCTTCATTACCCGTTTTAGTGAGCAGCAATAAAGAGGGAGTGAGGCAGCAAGGGATAGAGGGAAGAATAGGCAGAAACGTTGGGAGCGAGTGGAGGGTGAGAAAACGGTCGAAAAGTGGAAATCAGAGTTGACAAGAGGAAGAAACAAAGAGAGCTTGAGCAAGAGTTAAAGAGAAAGAGAGCGAGGAAGCACGTGATGCATGAAATTAGAAACGTTTCTTTACATATTGTGAAGCAAATAAAACACTCTTTTATATCTGAGGAGTTTGTTGCTAAAAAAAAAAGCACAATGGCTTTGATAAACATAAATAACTGTAGCACCTTTTAAAATAAAACATATAAAGAAAAAGGTGCTGTTAAAGTATAACAGTGTCTTCAAATGTACATGATGTTTGAAAAAATATATGAATTTTAATGATTTTCCGTCTTACATCGTCGGGTCTGTATTTGATTTTCCAAAAGGTTTCTGGTTTTGTAATATCTTCTTCACGCACGCCAACATCCCCATTGCTTTCCTACACAGTACAGGAACAGTATCTGTGCAAACCTGCACTCGCCAGAAAGCTTTCACTTTCAAAACACAACTGGATGATTTATTTCCACTGGAAAATCAGGAAAGGAAATTATATGACTACTGTAGTTTGTGTTTCATGCAGGTAAAATTAGTGGGTGCAACATGAGTCAGGCACAGGGTGAGTGAGAAAGTTACATGTGAGTTTTTACATCTTCTCCATGCCTTTTGTGGTATGTGTGTGTGTTTGTGCATGTATGCGTGTGAGGGTGAGTCAGAGGAAGGTGTGTGTGATGTCAAGCCCAGACAGGCTCAGCTGTGGTCCAAGTTCAGGTTGCTGTCAGGTGGTAGTGGTTAGTTAACACAGTTCATAATTACCTCAGACTGTGGGCTGAGACACTGGCCAGACACCCTAAGGATACTGTGGGAAAGTACATTTACTGGGTCAAAGCAGCGTTTCTCTCATGGTTGATCCTGCTGCAGCAGAGAGTTGACCCCTATTCAAGGTATTTTATACCTTATTTACAGGAATGATTTTATTTTCAAAAGAATCGAGTGAAAAATTAAAAAATGCGCTAATAAGCTGCAGCGCATTCTCCATGCAAGTACAAGCTCAATAGTAATATAATAAAAACCGTTACCTGCACATTGAAGTAGTGCTCTGCTCATCATTCATTGACTTAATGCATTTAAGGGATCCACTGCTGTGTCCTCATATCGGATTCTCCTGACTTTCTACAAACTTTATACTAGGGGGGCAAGCACCTCCTCCGGAGAAAATATGGAGGTTCTGCGGAGCTCAGTGCAAATCTGAAAGCAGCTGTACAAGCTTAAATGATTAATTTCAAAGTCTCACACCAACATTAAGAAATACTAAAAGTTATTGAGTAAAGGAACACTTGCAAAGTAAAAGACATAGTTTGCGATTTATTTGTATTGTTCAGAAACTATGATATTAATTAGGAGCAATGATCATTCAGTCAAAAAATAAGATTTTGTGACTCACCTCTTTGGACCAACTAATCGTATTCAGGCTTGTTTTTTACACCATTAACATAAAATCCTCTCATGTGAATGTGATTGACATTGAAATCATGTGTTTCCCTCAGTGGGAGAGTGTTAAAAGTAAAACGTTCCCAGTCCCTTCTCCTTCCTCCTGTCTCACCCAAAAAACATTTACATTGGATTCAGACCTACATTATTTCACACCAGCAACGAAAAATGTTATATGTGCCCAACAGAATGACAGGGAAGCAAGAGACAGCACAACATCCCAGACATGGAATGATGGGAGCCAAACAATGAATCTCTACAGTTGTGCATTTAATTTTTCTGTCATTGGAAGGGATACTGTCATTTCTTTTTATATATACTGTGTATATGTTTTAGACCACAACCTTTTTAGACATTAGAATTAAGTATCTGCAACCTTTACTTGGAGTGGGTATTCATGTCGAGTAGGAAAAGACAAGAATTTCAAGGGTAACGACGACGCAGCTCTTGCTCTTCTTCTCTGTTCCCACGCTGCCCCTTACCTGACTTACCACAATTTGAATCAAATCACCAGTGCCCAATTGGCTGCTCTAACCATGTGACCTACATCGGCCCTAAAACATTTTCCCATGGGAGCTGCCTACAGGGCAAATGCACTGTGTGTGTGCGTGTGTGTGTGTTTGAGCACATTAGGGAAAAGTCTCCCACCTCCCCCCCTCCCTCCCTCTCTTTCCTACCTCCTCTCCACTATCCCCCTGTCTCTCCTCTTTTTTCCACCACCTCCCATCCTTTGAAACACAGTATCACACTTTAGATAGCCTTTGTTGTCACGGCAAGTAGCATTCTTTCTCTGGCTCGGCCACACGGAGTGTGAGAATGCAGGAGGTTCCCTGAAAAACACAGAGAGGGAACAAAGGGCAGACAGAGTAAGGAAATAAATCCATGTAGCAACTGCCTGAAATGTATGTAGGGTTGAATTAAAATTAAATGATTTTTTCTTATGTTTAATTTGGTGGAATTTTGATCTTAAGGCTTTTCTGTGCAGTTATATTACAAGAAAAATACCACCTTAAAGCTTTTGGAACGAAATATGTTGTTCAGTGAGGAGACGATTACGAGTTGCAGTCAGAGGGGAAATGCACTTCAAGAACATTCCTAAAACACAATCAGTAACATGGCCGTGCTTACCGATCGCAGGTTAGTCCAGCTGACCGTCCTGCACAGATTACGGTGACTGAAGCCACATGCTCGTCCTCATTATGATCACATACACAATATTTTCCCCCAAATCATCTGGTCCAACACAGTTTCCAGTTTTCAATGAAGGCACAGAATGACCATCTGTATTCATTCAAATATAATTCTTCACCACAAGGCTCATTTTGTCACATCCATTAATGCATTGAACCAGTGTGTGTGTGTCCTCAAATATGTTTTATCTGTAAATATGTTCATGTCATTCTGAGCTGTGTTATGTCACTGAGACATTTACCATACTCTCATTTATTCAGTTTCAGTTGTGCAGTGTATTTCTCTGCACATCTAACTCCCCGCGTTTTGATTAATTGCAGATAGAAATATTTACATCCATGTTGCGTGTGTGCGAGGCCGTGTGCATGTGTGCCTGCCTGTCCGTGACTTGAGAGTTCAGAGCAGGTTCTGGCTTGCTCAACTCTGGGAAACTTTGAGCTGAGCAAATAGCTGGGTCTGTTTTCCTGGCTGCAGCCACACACTCGTATGTGTGAGCCATGTGTATGCGCTGTGAGCATTTGCAAGCATGTGGTTTATGTGCACTGCAGTGTAACCTGTGTGAATCTTACAGTGTTTTGTCTGTGAATTGTGTGTGTGTGTGTATGTATGTGTGTGTTTGTGTGTGTATGCATGTTAACTGTGTGTGTGAGAGAGATTAAGTTCAGATACAAAGAGGAGAATACAGAATGTACTGAGGGACAGATGAGCTTCATTCCCACAGACAAGACAGGAGATGACACCTCTGCTATTCCCACACCTCCACTGTCTAGCAGCTTTCTCCAGTCCTGACCTCAGTCGCCACAGAGGCAAACACTGCTCTGCATGTGCACACAGAGGAGACAATATAATTTTGCGTTGGGTGGGTCACTGGGTGTATGCTCCCCATCCGCAGTCTTCATTAAACATTTTCTGGATAAAGAGACAAACTGGCTTTAGGTGAGCTCAAAGCTTTTGTGAGGTCTGCGAGCCCGGTCTGATTTACAGCCCACCTCTAAGTGGAATGCTGTTTGCTGGGTGGAGCTCAGGTGTGTTGACAAGGCTTTTAGCACTGACATGCTGTCAGGATGGCTTACAGACGAGTGTGTGTTTGCATGTTAGGGGCCGGCAAACAAGAGGTCACTAATGTCCCACCAAGGAGACCTTTTACTGTGGAGAAGGATAGGACGGCATGCACATGTGAAAGTTACTGAGGCGTAAATGCTGTCTCTACACACACACTCACACACTGATCTGATCTTCCTGTAACACTTAGGCCCCTTGACACCGAAGCAACAACCAGGGAAAAATGTCTGTCTGCCATCAGTCTGAACGGATCAACATGTGTCAGGTCCTGCTTTAGACCAGGGCTTTACACAAGTCCAACACTTTTTGACTTGAACAGAACGTTTGCCTGCTATGACCTTTACTGGCATGTAAATTGTGTGATTGGATGTATAAAATAGAGCGTGGGTACCCGGGAGAAACAGTTTGAATTAATATTCGAGTTTGGACATGTTGGCCGGGCTTTCGTTTCTCTGGCTTGGTTTCGGTTTGGTCATAAAAAACAGAATGCCTGTCTGGTTCGGGGCTGGCTCTGTTAGCTGTCTCTCTGCCATGGTTGGATTCCGACTGAAAATTACGGCTTGAGCCACAATCTAGTGTGAAAGTAACCAATGACTGAAGTGATCATACTAAATATTTCATAATCGATAGTCTATATATCGATTATCTACATCGGACTCCATCATATAATGTGTTCTGGTAATAGGTTTAGATGACACTGTATCTAATAAGTTGGCGTCCAGTTCTTCTCCCGTTCATTCGAAGATGATCATACCACATTTTGAATAATAGTACTTTTTTCAACAATAGGGAATTTGAATTTGAAATGTGCCAAAGGACTTTGTGTACTAAAGCTTTGACTCACTTCTTTTATTACAACTTACTTTCACATGTTCTCTCCAAATTACAAAATAAAGGTTTTACTGATTTGATTTGATTTTTCGAGGGGGTTTACCACCTCAACACTACTTTTGACATTTTCTTAGCAATGGAGCTAGTTGATAATGCTAGAATTACAAATCATGACACAACTTTATTTGAATGTGTTTGTTTTTGCCTAGTAGAACACAAACCTGCACACGTCCCAGTAATTATTTACAAACCATGTAACTACATTATAGGGGAAATTCCTAAATACCAACTTTTCTTCAAGCCTCTTTTGTGGAATGGAAGCTCATTTCTTTTAACCTTGCTTCTAATGTTTTCTTCTCTTTGTCCAGGCGTGTAACAGTGATCAATATGTGGCAGTGCCCAGAGAAGACATGGTCAGGATGCTTAAACAGAAAGGTCAGTGACACCTCAACTCTCTCAGTAATTTGGGAAGGGCTTTATTTTTACTGGGCTCCAGATGTTACAGTACAGAATACATGAGGACATATCTACATGCCCCAGCTGTCAGCGTGTCCGTCTCACTCCATTTTCAAGAAGTCACTTAATTGTCATGTTTTGCCTGCAGGATTTCTGCAGGACCAGGTGGACACTGAACACACACAACAGACGTCCCGTCAACAGGAAGACAAGAAGCTTGGTGACATCTTGACCCCTTGCATGACCCCTGAACTCCCCAGGTATGCTCTTCAGTGTCGTTGGGCCCCCCTCTCAGGGCTGGACCCCGACACCCTGACCTTTCCCGGGGGGGCACCCATACAGCTCCATACCGTGCCCCCTGCCCTCCTGCCGAGAATACCACTCTTCTATGTCTGCACCAGATGTGGCAAGGTGTTCTGGGAAGGCTCTCACTTCGGCCGCGTCCTCTCCATGTTTCAGGAGGTCTTACATGTAACAGCTGAGGACACTGATTCAGTTGCAGCAGCACACCTGAGCTGACTGATACAGAGCCCATGCAGTTTACCAAACCAAAAACACATCCAGAATCATACACATCATACACATACAACCAATTCAGTTGCCTCTTACTTTGGTTCTGATAATTGTAGTTCTTAATTTACTTGATATCATAATAATAAAGGAGGCATAAAGACAACAGATTAACACCGATGTTTCAAATGCATCTTTAGATTTGTGTCGCTTAGAGAAAAGGTGAGTTCAAATATTTCTTTTCTACACCTGAATCAGCTGACTGCCCTCAGAAGTCGTACCTCCTCTTACCCATCAGGTACTGCTGCAGTAAAAAATCTCTTCCACACCTGAATGTTCCTTATGATAGGTGCGTGGGGCAGAGCAGACACGCCCGAAGAAGAATTAACACCCACACACTTGCTCTTTAAAGAACATTTAATGCAACGTTATAGTCAGGTATTGACTGAAATGTTGAATTAAATGACTCATCTGGAACTAAAGCCTGACAGTCATACAAAGAAATGAAAGGTTAATCATTGTTATTATTTACTTTTACGGTTATTTTACATATCTTTTGTCATCCCCAGCTGCTTTTCTATAGTGTATATATTAATGTGCACATTGCAAACGGTGGTGTTTTTAATTTCAGTGATCCAAAGATGGGTCATGATCGCATTTTGAGTTTTCTTATTTATTGTCTTCATTATTGTAACCTGGCACATTCATTGTGATTCACGGTTTGAATCAGATTGAGATAATTTCTGTTTATACATTAATCTTTCAAAAAATGCTCTTCAGGTTATTTAATCTTCAAAATTTGAAAGCACATAAAGTTTTTACAGTTTATAATGTTTTAAGTTTGTTCCGAACAAGAGTGTCAATTACATTCTTTTTAATGAAATTGTTTTGACTGTAAAGCTAAATAATGCCAGGACTCAGTTCTTCTGCATATTTAGCAGTCTGGTACTGTACACGTTCATTCTCTATTATAACATTTGTATATATTTTTTTATTATTTAGGTGTAAACTAAGTATGTGTTAATAAACAAGAGTTTTCATTTAAATGATCAATCTGTGAGGAGTTACTATAAAGGTATTGGTATTATCTGAGAAACTGGAAGACACTGACGAATGTGTCAAGAGAGTTTGTGGTGATAAGAGCTGACAACGGTGTTGGGTTGCTGTAAACAAAATCCTCTCTCGAGCTGATAGGTCACAGAGAAACCCAACACATACTCCACCTGAAACCATTCATATTTTCTCATGCTCCCCTCTCCTATGTTCACAAATCCCATGTTGGATTTTGTGTAATCGCAGGAAAATGCGATTGCCCAAAAGGGTTTTAAGACATCTTGAGTGGAAAATTCTACAATTAAAGATTTTCCGGCGTTTTGTCGAAACTCCAGCAGAAGGCTGAGTTTGAATCTTTTTACACTCATAAAAGAAGCTCTAACCAAAGCCAGATGTGCAGTTTATTTTATTGATCACTTAACTTGCATCAAAAAAGCCACAGCCGTTTCCAGAGACAGGTCATACTGTGAATCACTGATGTAAGTGTGTTTTCCCTGACTGCGTTTGAAGCACAGCAGCTGCAGTGGGAAGTCACACATTTGAATCACAGGATGATAAAAACATCTTCTTTTGTCTAATCTTGAAGCCTTTTTAAAAACATTGCATAACATTTTTATCTTTAAGGAGGGAAAAGTTGCCACATTGAAGCTACAGATTCGAGTCAACAGGACCAGTTGAATAACCTCAAGCAGAAAATGGAGGAGGGGGGCCGTTGAGCTTTTTGTTGAAACAGGTAATGTGACACCCTCCATAATGCAGTTATCTGTACGGACATTATACTTATTGTCACTTGTTAAGAACGATCATACAAAAGTGGGCGTCTGTAGCTGTGAACGTGAACTTCACTGCTCATTGTTGTGAGTGATGGGTGAGCTCTTGTGCTCTGGATGTGAACCTAAGTGAAAATCTATTGGCCGTCACTCCGACAAGAAAGTGTCTCGGACAAAGATCATGCGGCTTAGTCGTGTCTCAGACAGGATTTGTGACCTATTTTCTCAAGCGCAGCATCCTGTGATGAAATGAGAGGTTTTAATTACAATCCTTAAGCTTGAATGTTTTAAGGATATTTGTTGAGTTTGTTTATTTGACCAATTATGTCATATCTTGTGTTAGCTGTGGTTGGCTGCAGCCCTCCTGCTACCCTCAAAGGATAAGCTTGATTGATGGATGGATGATAACAAACCATTTGCGTTATTTTACGCTAAAATGTGATAAAGTTGTTAATATGATGGAATGGTTCACTGATGGTTTGCCTGGCAATCAGAGTGGATTATTTTGTTCCTGTTATGAATTTGAATAACTGTAGATTTGGGCTGTAAGGTGCAAGGAACCACACTGTATGATCTTCATGATATATTCAATATCTTAAAGACAAAGCAAGTTGGAGGGCAGGTAGCAGTTAAAGGCTTTTGTCACAAGTATTGATGATTTGTATATCTATACAAACCCAAAATGCACAGTACTGAAAAGTGACATTATTGCATCATTGGAATAACTGATCATGATGGTATTTGACTGCAGGCACTGCTGAAGCCACTATGAAAATGAGCAGTCACTCTTTTTGTAAAATCCTTGTTCAAGCAGGAATTTGCGTAACGAAAACAGATTTCCAGCTCTTCCAGTTTCAAGTGATCTCACGTCCGACTGTCAGGTGTGAGAAAAAGCTTGGTGATAACCCGGATGCGTGACTGATCCAGCCTGCAGAAAAAAGGTGGTGAAATCAAGCTGTCTGATTCTCATCCACAGGGAAAATAGCTCCACAAAATGAGGGTTGAAAAAGACGCCTCTGGTTTTAGTTGACTATAATAATGTAGTCATATTTATCACCACCCCCTTTTTTTTTTAGCTTAAACATGCATCCAGGAGGGCAGAGACATGTTGGCATGTTGCCATGCATGTTCATTTTTTGAAGCAGACCGTGTAACAACTACAGTAACATTAAGCTCCTCATGAGTATTTTTATTGCTATGAATGAAGCAGAAACCCAAACTCCCCAATAAGCCCCTCAGTGTGCGCCCGGTCCCGTCCTTGTCCGGGTGGTCGCAGCCCCTGCCTCTGTGCAGAGCGCGAGATTTCTGCTGCAGCACCGTGTTATTTGATCCTTGCTCTTTCTTTGCTGGGAAGAAAAGCTCGCCTCTTTCCCACGCTCTGAGGACACGTGGTGCCCGGAATGAATTGGATTCATAGGCCCCTCCCTCCCGGTAAAACGTCACCCACCTCTCTCTCTCCCTCTCCCTCCTCTCTCTCTCTCTCTCTCTCTCTCTCTCTCTCTCTCTCTCTCTCTCTCTCGCTCTCTCACACACACATCACAATCCGAGTTCAGTCCAATCTGCTCCCTGGCAGGAAAGTTAAAACACACTATTGCCAAATCGTAATGATGAAAAATCGACATATTTTCATGACATCTCCACATTTATTTTCCGTGCGCGTCTTCCTCTCTGCGCTCCTCTCCAGCGACGCGCACGCACACATAAAAACATCCCGGGACGCGACGGGACGGGGGGCTCCTCCTGTCTTGTCTGGCCCCGGCTGCCCCGGGTCTCGGCGCCAAAAACCCGGCCCCTGCGCACCGACACTGCTCTCACGGCTCTGGCTTCTTTTCTGTCACTAAATAAAACACACGTCTTGTTTATCAATACACTGCAACAGAGGGGAGATATGTCTGCACAAATACAACCAGGATACACTTTGATTTTCTGTGTGTTACGTGACAACTTTCCATTTTGTAGTTGGCGGAGAGTTGGTGCACCCACTGTGCCTATGTGATTGGCGTGCGTATTTACGCACAAACGGAATGCGCGTTAGTTCGTTTGAAATCGAACTTTTCTGTTTCTCTGATATGTATAAATATATTAATAATCATATAATATTTAGATTATCAAAGTAGCCTGTCGTTTATTTCATCTCTACTTACACCTTTACAATAATCTCAATAACTGTATCTGGTTTTGGATTCTTTCCAGACAAACTTTAGCCAAAAGTGTGTCTGCGTGTGCGTGTTAAGGGGCATTTGCTCTCTCAAGAGGGAGAGGAGCACAAATGCCACAGAGTTTGGGGAAGAAACTCATCCAATCAGAGAAACTTTTGGCTCCTGTGGTCTGTGCAAATGTTTTCCAAGTGTCCAGACGCTCTGCAGCCAAAGCTCTGATAGTGGACAGATGTTTCTAATTTTCCAGAAGATTTTTTGTACCATTCAGTAACTGTAGGAAATAACCACACACACTGACATCATTTAAACAATAAAAACCTACACTGATCCAGTCAAGTCTGAAAGTAACCATAACCTTTGTACAGTTTCTTATGCATGTGAAAGTTTTGAACCCTAGAAGAGGCGCACAACCAGTGCTGTGTGACATGAAGAACATGGAACACACATCTGTTATGGCGGCCTACGTATTCACCACATATCTATGAATGACTCAGAGCCACCGTCTTTGTTTTGGAGCATTTGCAGCTGTGGGCCACTTGTTGCAGAGGAACAAACAAAAAATCTGTAGCACACAGTCACCTGCAGTTAACATTCAAAACAGATGCAGTCAGTCCAACAAAGAGTTTGACCTTATTGTCCATCCTTTAATTCTTTAAAGAACGTGTCCTTCAATCAATTCTGTAAGATAGGGACGCCTTTAACCAAAACTCAGGCCAACAGTCAAACCACCTTTCCAGATGTATAAAATATATGTTGTCTTTTTAAATGTAATGTGCAAATAACATAAACTAGACACAGTTTGGACAATGCTCCCAAGGCTCCACTGTTTCCTGTTATTGACAATAATGGATCCCAAACCATCCAGTTGGACCTTTTAAACAAACTCTGAGCAAGAGTAATTGGTGTAGGTTGAATGATTGATGAGCTCTGACAGATGAGCTGCATCATTTTGTGCTTTAACCAACTTGACCCACAAAAATAAGGGACGATTATGATGTATGAGATATTGTGTCACTTTTAAAGTGTGTGTCTTTACTTTAAAACATGTGGCTACGTAACTTAAAGCACAAGTGGAATGCATTGACTTGGAAAGTTTACTTTAACAGATCCAGACAGTTTGTAATGTTCTACAAATGTCTACATGAGTCAACCTGATTTTATCTCAATTTTTTCTGCTGCAGTCATATATATATATATATATATATATATATTATTTTTTTTAATGAAGTCAAATATTCTGTGAGCTTCGTGGGATCTCTGCTTCCGTTTCTCCCACGCTGATGCGCAGGCCCGGTGCACGGCCTTCACACTCACATGCAGGCAGATGCAGCCACAGACGTGCGCCAAATGTAGAGCTCAGGCTGTGGGAAGAGAGGACAGTGTGAAAGCCGCCGATCCACCGGAGCAGGGAGCGGTTTTCATAAAGTGTCACACGCAGATGCAGAAGCAGAAGGCCCCATGAAAGGGAGGATGACATACGTGTACCTGGTACGTGTGGTTGACACATATCTCAACCCGCTTCACTCTGAGTGTCCTTCTCTGTCACGTTCACATGCATTCTTCTCTGTGAAGCTGTATATCTATCTATATCTATCACCACCTCTCTCTCTCTCTCTCTCACACACACACACCCACACCCGCCCGCTCTCTCTCTCACACACACACAGGCGCCCAGTTCCCACGGTGGTGGGGGTAGCTGAGCTTCGTGTCAATCTGCGCACAGCGTCACCTCTTTTCACTTGCAAAAAGGAAGTAGCGCAGGGCTTTTGTTATTTGAAGTCCCACCATAGTCATTCAGAAACAACTGGAATATATCCGCAGTTTATGATTTAAACAACCTCCTCCGAGGTGTTTCTTTATGGAGCGGTGCGTCTCAAAGACTCCCGGCCCGTTGGAGGGTTTTTATGATTATTATTTTACCATTTGGTTCAGCAGACAGGCAGACGTTTTAGATATTTGGCTGTAAAAACAAAACCCTCTCTTTAGATAATGTAACTAAACTTTAAATGCACCTGCAGCCTGTGGGTTTAGAATAAGCATTTTTTGTTTCATTTCATATTTGCCCACAAGTTAAACCAGATGTTCACAGTTCGCTGGATTGGGTAACATAAGCAGCAGCACGCAGCTGTAAACCATACCCTCTGTTGGATAGTGTGTCATAGTAACCTGTCACCTTTTCTGCCCCTGTGTAACATGAAAGAGTGTGAATGAGTCCACATGGTTTTCACTTTGAAAAGAGACATTTATGATCAATTTCGGAAAATATTCAGGAAGCAATAGTTAGAGAAATGATTTCCTTAAGTAGTGAAATTCACATATTGTATGAGTCAAAATAACAGCGAAAACTCAAAAAATGTCACATATTAGTTTGTGCGTAAAACGTGCCATTCCGAATATATGATTTTTTTAAAACCAACTGCCCATTTTGGTTCATTTTTCATTATACACGTGCACAGGCTGAGGAAAACCCCTCGGATGCCAGAGAACATTAACATCCCTGCCTCTGACATCTAACTTGACTTTTAGTTTCAAGATCTGGTTGATGTTGAATCCACTGGACGATCTTTCACATGCACGTCCTCTCAGCGGTTTACAGCCCTGACAGCATCGTGCCTTCTGGCTTCGAGTCCACATCCTGGGGTCGGCTGCAGGAGATCTGATACAGCGCTCACCATCACACTGCTGCGGGCGGCTTGGTTAATATTTCTGCAGTTACGCTTGGCTTCCCACCCCCCAAGCCCCATCAGAAGAAAACCCGCCCCTTCCTGCAGATTCACAGGGCACTGGTCCCTCCCACTAACCATGCCGGCAGCCTATAACCTCCCCGGGTTTCCGCCCATTCCTCCACAGTTGATTCTTTGGGAAGGTATTGTCATGCATATAAAGGACGCGTAAAATATTCCCCCAGAGCGCAGCGCAGGGCAGAGACTCGAGGACCGCACGGAGGACACAGACCTGGGCCACACGGTGGATTTCTATCGCTTTCGTCGCCACCGACCCGTCCATCTGTCACAGGTAAGTCAAACATCCGCAGCGGACCACACTTCCAGACATGTTTAATGGCTAAATCGAGCAGTGTGTCCGTGCGTAAAACGTGCGCTCGGAGTGCTCCTCTCTTGCTCTTGGATGTAGCGGTATGTGAGGTCTCTCCTGCAGCCTGTAGGTCTGGAATCGGGATTCATGCGGACTTTTCTTGTCTTTTTTGTCTTTTCCAGACACCCTGGCCACATAAGCAGCGACATATAGCCAGGACGTGTAGCCAGGAAACAGGTGGGACCGTTTAACTAAAACCTGTGGGGACCCGGCAACGAGGAGGCTGCCCTGTGGAGATCCTACTTCCAGTTTCCCCCAAGTGAAGTCGGAGGTGTCTCTTCTCCATCTCCTGCGATAGGCGACCTGCTGCTGCTACAGAAGGGGAACTTCATCCAGAGACCCTGGACCTCTTGAGAGCACCCCTTAATGCTTTAGGGATTTATAGGATCTCTCAATTTATTTACATTTTTGCACACCGAGTGTGTTATTTTCCCTATTGTCCTTTTTGGGATATATACAGTGATCGTTTTTGTCTTTTAGTACCTTAAAGTGCCTTAATAACTGGTTGTAATCCAGTGTAACTGTGGCATTGTTACCAGACCAGAGACGCTCAGCAGGGAGAAGACGTTACTATCCGCTTTAGAGCTCCGGGCAGGATTACTGGTTCCCCCACCATCCAGCGCGCTGCAACCATGAGCCAGGCGGATGTGTCGACGTGCTCCGCGCCGCAGAGGGTTTTCCAGGAGGCGGTGAAGAAGGGCAACACCAAGGAGCTGCACTCGTTGCTGCAGAACATGACAAACTGCGAGTTCAACGTCAACTCCTTCGGGCCGGAGGGACAGACGGCCCTGCACCAGTCCGTCATAGACGGCAACCTGGAGCTGGTAAAACTGCTGGTGAAGTTTGGCGCAGACATCCGACTGGCCAACAGGGAAGGGTGGAGCGCTTTACACATCGCCGCCTTCGGGGGCCACCAAGACATTGTGCTATACCTCATCACCAAGGCCAAGTACTCCTCTGGCGCCCGGTGATCTGTCTCTGCTGTCAGGTAAAAAAAAAATAAGACAAATAACAGAACAACAGCAACAATAAGTGGAAAAATCAAACTGCAACACATGCGGGAAAGCCAGGCTCTTTTTCTCAAAGCGTTAAAAACTGCCATTATCTACATAGTTGTGCCAAATTATATATATACATATATAAAAGGAAATGCATAAACAGGCCTGCACAATAACCTCCCCTCACTGTAAACCAAACGGGGCCCTCTCTGCACTTCTGAGTGAAGCCACCACATGGTTCACGCACACGCAGCGCTTCAGCACGAATCTTTAACAAAAAAAAAGAAAACGCCACTTCGGTGAGTTTGTTGGTACTAAAGCTTTTACTCTTGAATGTGTCTACTATAGATCGTGTGGTCCACTATAAGAGCAGCCTGTGTGTGTGTGTGTTAGGACTCAGGAGTGCAGATGGTCCAGTTTTCTCTCCTCTATCCATGACCTCCCATCCTCAGTACAGTTGAATAGTTTCTTTGTGGGGGGGCCACAGATCTGACCTGTTGCCCCTTATGCATTGTTCACTTGTAAAATCCTCTTAAGTTATTTGATATGAAACATGGCACTTGATGCTATATGGCTGCATGCTGGAATATCTGAAAGGGAAGACACACGAGCAAGAGAAGAAGGGTTGCCCTCTGTTGGCTACCAGAGGCCTATATTTCTTTAATGAATCTTTATTTTTTCTTTTTCTCAAAGAGCGGCATTATGGCTATCCAACACGCTTTCCAGATGTGTAATCATGATGTAACAACAACTGGCTTCATCAATGTTGTGAAGTACTGTACACAATAGCTTTACTATTTTTTTTTTTTAAGAGAAAAAGAAAGAGACAGTAGCTGAGTGCACTGTGCCTCCTCTGCAGGCAGATCTTGCCGTGCTGGCGTCCAACTCTTTCCAGGCCAGTGCGACCACTTTGCCAATGGTCACTGTGTTACTAAAAAGAAAAACCGCTGCTTTCGCTTTGTATCAAAAAAGAAAGAAAGAAAGAAAGAGTCGCATTTGGAATTCACTTTATAATCTCCTTTCAGTATTTTATTAACACCCTAGTCATCACTGTGAAAGCAGGCTGGGTTTTTTTTTCTATTTATGAAGGTACATTGAGAAGATGCATTTTTGAATATGTTGTGGTTCTTCTTTTAAAAAACAAACAAAAATCTATGAGTGTAAGAATATCTATAAGGGTGACTCAAGCTGCTTCAGACTCGTAGTATATAAACTGTCCCGTGTGGAGGTAATCTCGCCACCCTCACCCTCCTCACCCTCCTCACCCACCACCAACACCACCCCAGAAACCCAACTCCCCCCCTCTGTTATAGCCTGTTGACCCACCAGAGGACTTTCTCTCTCCCCTCCTCCCATTTAAAGGACTTTGTTTGGTTGCCTTTTGCCAGCTACCTCGACTTATAAAGTATTCTCAAGTTGTTCAGCTGTCTCACCACTCTGCCACGTTGTTTTGGAGTCTGAAGAGATTCACTATTTGTTTGTGATCATCCGCATGCCAGTATGTTTTGTTTTCTTTTTGCTATGAAGCCTGACAGACAGACGGACTCCAGAAGATGCAATGAACCCATCCCTGCATCCTCAGTCGGGACAGTTTTATTTTACACTACAACCAAACCAATTCTCACAAGCAATGTGTGATTTTCTGCAAAGGAGTCTGTGGTTTCTCTCTCTTTCTGTCTGTTGTGTTGTTTTTCCCTATAAACCTCCACCTCTCTGTCTCTTTCTCTCTCTCTATCAGCCTGTTTGGTCATTTTTTTATTTTCAGTCATACAAAAAAATGGAATTGTATCGCATGACTTATAAATGCAGGGAGTTTTATTGCACAAAAAAATGCGGAGCCTTGCGCGCCCCCAGTGTTTGTACGGGGTAACTGCAGGAGCCAAGGCTTTGGAATAGTTACTACTACTGAGCAGGACCCTAATACTGTTGGACGATGAAGACAAAAAAAATCACATGACTGTTGCAGGATGTCACAGAAAAGGAAAAAAAAAATGGTTCCATCAACTTGCCTGCTGCATTTTTGAAAGTCATGGCACCCTAACATTTGTATCGATGCTGCTTGTATGTTTTCTTTTTATTTTGTTGGTGTTGTTGTGTTGTTTTTTTTAAAAGCCTACTGCTCAAATGGCCAACAGTTGTGTAGAAGCTTCACAGCAGCACTAGTTCACCTCATGAGAAGCTGCTGAGAGAGTGTGAGTGTATATTTTTTTGTCTTTTTAAAATTGAAGTGTGTGTGTGTGTGTGTGTGTGTGTGCGCTTCTCATGAGGCTCCGTGCCGCTGCATTGAACAGTCGTCCAGACTGAGAACTTCCCATTTTCAACAACCACAAGTAACGGAAGCGATAGATCCACAACATCAAGGTATAGATTGGTTATCAGGCAACAAATGAAATATGCATCGCTTGTCTTAAACTTGATTTTTTTCTTTGAATATTGCACTGATGACTGTTGTTGAAACGTTGGCTTTTATGTGTCAACATTTTTAATTTTTTTTCTGAATAGAAAAAAAACAAACACAACAAAATACTATTGTATAAATATATGCTCCAGGTGATAATGTCCTAATGTGTGTGTCACTTTGTGGAAAAAAAGAACATGATGTTTTTTCTTTTTGACAAAGATGCGTGTATCTCTGTGATTGGGTGTATGTATATATACATATGGATATATATATATCAACGCTGATGATGATGATATCTTGGGGCACTTTCTTTTCTGAAGTGCTGTCTTCCTGTTTTTTTTGAAAGGGGAATAATACATTTGATGGTAAGATCATTGTAACATGATTAAAAATTGCACGGTTGTGTGGTTGTCTGGCTCACGATGGTCATAACATTTATGACGTAAGGAGCCAGCTGCCGGATTGGTGTACATGAGTGAGAAGATTTTTGTTTTTTTTAATAAAAATAAAAAAAAGTGCTGACTTCTTTGGACCAAGTTGTGTTTCTGGTCTTGCTTCATTTCAAGCAGGAGAGAAACAGCTGATTTTATCATGAGTGATGCAGATGTTCCATCATGTTTCATTTTTGTTTGTTTGTTTGTATTCTTTTATTTTTGAACGTTTGTAACACTGTGATGATGACGTGACGTCATGTGGAGATGAGTGCTGTATTATTTTTGTACGTTTGTGTACAAGCCAGTAAAGAAATCATTAAACTCACTGGTGTATGCATACATTTCTTCCTCATCCTCCAAAGCACAAGCTACGTTTTCTCGGCCTCGACACCCCCCCGTCCTCCCTCGCTCTCCCTCCCTCCTCCTGCATTTTTAGTAGAAAAGGTTGGTTTGGGAAACACCACCCCCCCCCCTCCTCCTTTCTCTCTTTTTCCCTCCCTGTCTTCCAAGCCCGGGCCCAACCCAGATCCCCATTCTCTCCTTTTGTCATTCATCTGGCCTCATCCTTTCACTGCCGGGATAAAAGAGCCTGGTGCATTGTGGGTAGGTTCGGTTTAAAGAAGGGTCCCCTCCCCTGTGTCTGTTGTGGGAGAGCTGGTTTTATGTTACACCCCCCCACCCACACACACACATACACACCCTCAAAAACTTTCCAACACACACTCGTCTCTTGTGCTCTCTTTTCCAACGATTGAGGCTTTGCTCCCTGCTAACAGCTCTGCCTCTCAAACTTAGCTCCCGCATGCACTCGAACGTGTCTTGTATTCATTATTTATGATCTTTTTGTTTTTTTCTGTCTTTGAATTTGCTCACCTTTTCTCCTGAGCTCTATTACTCTACGTCTGCAAAAGATTCCCCCATGATTTCACTAGAAAAAAAAATTCCTTGTAAAAATTTCAATGGCTGTTTGATTTTTTGTTCCTGTGAAATGTGAACTTTGAAGCCTCCTGGCCTGCTGTGATGAAATGGACCTGAAAATGTCTGGTTGCACTGTTAACCTCTCTCACTTTATTTGGAGCGGTCATGAGTCAGAAAAGGTCGAAGGGAAAAAAAAAGCTGGAACACACTCACTCATTTGCAGCCAAAAGCGTTAAACAATGTGTGCGACTAAAAAAAGATTATGAGATTTTTTAATGTCTGACTCGGATCCGACATAACATGCACATGATATGTTTGGACTATATTTTGGTCTCAGCACCTGTTTCATTTGAAATTTAGCCTTTGAACGGGTCGTGATCTCCCTGTTTCACAAAAATGCTGATACGACTGCTGGAGGATCGTGGGAAAAGAGACGCGTCTCTACATCTTTCTCAGTCCTATTCCCGTTGCAACATCTACTGGGTGTTGACCCAGCAACTGCTTGAGGATTGCAGATGTGATGGGAAAAGCTTAACGGCTGTTTTTTTTGTGCAAGTTTTCATTTCAGCAAGAGCTTGAGTTTGAATTCCGAATAGCGGCTGCAAACGTCTGGTTTTCACCGACAAGTAAAAGTTTGCGCTATTGTTAGAGCAGCTGTTGAAGCCGCCTCTCAGAGCTGCAGCTGAACCATCTGTGACCTCAGCGCTGACCACATCAAGTGCACTGGACTGATGTATTTCTTTGTCAGATACAAACTCAACACCAGGAGAGTCCGCTGCACTAAGCTCCAGCCTCTCTGTGTTTTGATACCGTGGCAGCCCAACAAGCTATCTGGCCTGCTGCTCGCTTGTCCTCCCCTCGCCTCCTTCCCTCCCTCCCCCCCAGTCTCTCACTTCTGCAGGATGTTTTTGTTGAGCTGGGTTCCCATTGTTCACACACTGAGTTGGCAGGCCTCCCAGGGTTGCTGCTGGCTGCTAGGCCCCCTAATAGGTTCTTCATGTGCCTTGGCTTTCCTCACCCCGTCTTGGGTCTGGCCTTTTGCATGGAGCGGCCTGCTTTAGTGAGCCAGACAACACAAGGCATTTTTCGGATTTTGCAGAGAGGACAGAAAAATCAGCTGAAGAATTGTTCAGGGAATTGTATCAGGTCCAGAACACGTAGGGGAGCATCATCAAAAATCACTTAAGTAAAGACGTAAACAGGCCGAATTGGCCAACGTGACCAGTTGCATGATAGTGTGTGTATGGAGGCATCGTCTGATTGTTTTGTATTTTACCAGTAAACGATATTTAGTGTCGTTGGAGCGTCTATGTTGCAGCAGCTGTGTGATTATCTTTCATCGCTGTTCAAAAGACCCTCATAAAATATTCATACCTCATTCAAAGGGGTGCACTCGATCTGTGAGACACAAGCTTAAGAGAACATGTTGTGATACGTGTGAAAACACAATGTAATTGGACAATTAATTCAGTATCAGCTTTGATTGTGAAATCCTGCACTTCCCCAAAGTCGCTGTCTGATTTGGGACAAGAACACACACGAGGAGGTTTTTACAGTTGCTGCAGGAAAACTTTGATTGACGACACCAAAAGAGGAACTCAGAGAAACGTTTAACTGTCTTTCCCCTTGCTCGAACCACAGCCCTCACGATTGCGTTGTGTTTTCGTTTGTTGTTGCCCTCCACATGACGCCTGCCGTGCTCTTTTAATGACCCAGCTTGTGAAATCGAGACTTGTATTTCCTCACATAGTTTGTAACATGCCTCTTTCGTGACTTGATTCATGGTTGCGATAGGATTTTGCTGCTTGAATGTGGACACGCTGTCAGCCTCTTGGATTTCTGTGTTTTCCATGAGGACATTTCAGAAAACACTGAGGCTCAAGATCAACTTACCAAACAACACTTAACCTAACTTAATATTACTTATCAGACATATTTAAAATAATTCATCTGTGATGGCTCAGGAGTTTAGAAGCTCTGGCTGGTGCACATCTCTCAGCTGTTGTGAATTGTCCACAACACACACTCTCTGTCTGAGGTGACACGTTCTTAGACACCTTGATTCTGTTGTGAGATGAATGACGTTTGTTTACTGACTCTTTGGCCGCATGTTGGCGGCAGCACCGGAGCTCTGGAGACAAAGTTGATATAGTGAACTTGTTGAATCAGTTGTGTTTGTTTTCACCTGACAAATTCTCCTTTCAGCTCTGTTTTGGTCTCCATCGACTCCTGAGGGGAAACAGTGTTTGGCCTCTAAATGCTCTGTTATGTTCACCAGCTCATCTCTGACTCTGTCTGGTGTTTGCTGACAGTAGAAGTGGCCTTTTTCGTAAAAAAACAAAAAAACATCTGAGAGCAGCGTTAACTAAAACAATCATTTAATAAGAAGCTAAAGGCTAATTTATTTTAAATTGTGCTGATTATAACAGCTTTAAAGATGATGCTTATCCACGATCCTTAAAACACTCAATCATATTGTTTCATTTTCCCTGGAGCCCAACAAACAAACTGTTTATATTATCAGCTGATCATAGTTCGTATCTATAGGTTCTTTTAGCATTGAGATCAACACAACACAACTCAAATTGAATTTTTCTCCCATAATTCCCTTGAGATGTTTGTGCAAAAGACCAGACTATCCTCTAGAGATGAGCCGTGTGCTCTATCACGTTTTACTGTTAAATAAGTGAAAGACTTATCTGACACATAGCGACACAAGTTCCACCAGAACAAATGGTTTGATTAGCGTCAGCTTGTTTGGTTTCTGAAATCAATAGTCACATAAACGTGCATTCATCCAAATTAAATGCAGCATTTCAGCTCATAGCGATGACCGATACATAAATTATGCAATATCCAAAAATCTTGTGTAAATGAGATACAAAGTTTCTGATGTATTACTGATTCGGATCTTGTTTCTTTGCGTTAACTATCATCCCACAGTGTCACTTTCTAACTTGTCAGCACTTTTTCTGCTCAGCCATCCTTTCTGACAGTCTCACGCCATGTTGCTCACTGTTATTACTTGTTTCACAGTGTGGAGCAAGAAATGCTTTAAACCACAGCAGCAGCCCGTAGAGTCAACGATGCTGGGGAATGACAGTGAGCAGTGAAATCCTGCTGATACTGCACTTTCTCCCTGAAAATAAAAACATGTCTGTCGCTAAACACGTCCAGTGGACACCCCCTCCCCACAAGTCTGCCTCTGAGTAAGAAGGGGAGTAAAAGGAATAAAGTGAGAGAGAGAGACAGGTGGTCGGGCCGGTCTTTTCCTTGCCCTCCGCTCCTTTTTGAACTTTTCTTTCATTCTTCCAGTTCATTCTGTGCTGCTCTCCATTGCGCCAGTGACAAGGCGCTCCATTCACTGCCTCATTCTTCCACCCCCTCCCTCCTCCCTCCATCTCCCTCACACACCCCGACCCCATCCCCTCCCTCCCGGCTCCTTTGTCTAGCTCGCGGGGGCCTGCTTTAGCTGCTATTCACCAGCCAGACGGACCGCCATTGACTGGACCCTGCAACCCCCCCCCCCCGACATCCCACAAAACACCCTCACACACACACACATATGCACACAGCAACCTGGCCATTCCCCACCCTACGCCCTGTATCAGGCAGCTGCTATGCTAATAGGGAGGAAGGGATGGATGGAGGGAGAGAGGGGGGTGAGGAGGAGAGACAGAGTAGCCAGCCTATAGTAAAGGAACAGAGGGAGGGAGAGCAGGGAGAGTGACCCCTCTCCTCCATCTCCATAGCCATGCCAGAGCAGCAGCAGACCTCCTGTTACACAAAGGGAGTCCCCCGGCCCTCCTCCTTCCACCCCACTGTTCCCCTTTTTCTCATTCAAATCCATTTTATACCCCAGTGGTAAAGGGAGCTGTAAGTGCAGTATGTAAAGTAACCTTACTCCTGCCCCGCGGGCGTAACCATTCAGGGCTCAATACACAGAGAGCAGCCTGTGTGTGTGCGTGTGTGAGTGTGTGTGTGTGCGTGTGTTTGTGTGTGGAGGTATGGGCTGCAGTCCTAAACAAAGCAGGGGAATGGATACACACACACACACACACACACACACACACACACACACAACTGACACCTGTCCTTGAGTTGAGTTGCATCTCCCTTCAGTCAAATAGTGTTAGACACATTAGAGGCGTACGTGCCTCACACACACACACACTTACACACACAGCAATCATTGTTTTCCTCAGAGCAATTAATAACGAAGTACATGCAGTTACCACTTTATTAGGTACAATTAGCTACAACCTGCAGTTTAAAGTAACAGCCCCCTGCAATAAATGCTAACGTCATGAAAGTCAAGATCTAACTGAATTATGATCATTCATGTCAGTGACAGTAGTTTAAAATCAGTTATATTTTGCAATGTTTGCAAAAGAAGCTTGTGTAATTTAATCACATGCAAATTAAATGATATAAAACACAATTCAAATATTAAATGAAATTTCAATGAATGCAGGATCTTAAGGAAATCGTTAACTAAAGAGTGATCATACATGGTGGCTGCATGTTTCTGTTCTGAATTTATAGTGAAAAATGAGACTCTAATGTTGAAAATGTATTTTACTCACAGCCATTGTAGCTTTTCATGTTTTTTCCCTTTAATTTTTTATACTTTTCATAATTTTAAATTGTCTCAATGCCACTTAGAAGTGTGTAGTTGTGTGTGTGTGTGTGTGTGCCCGTCCCTGTGTGTTGGTATGTTTGTGTCAGCAGCTTTTTTTCTCTGGTAGCATGTGTACACATCTCCTTCGGTGTGTTTCGGGGTGGGGGTGTGCTGGCAGGAAGGCATCTCTCTCTCTCTCTCTCTCCGTCCCTCCTGTTCTGTTATTTACCCCTGTGCAGTGTGACCCTGTGCCCCCTCAGGGAGGCACGTCCCATTTGACATCTGCCTGTTTGCAGGGGGGAGTTGGGGGGGATACAAGGGGTGGGGTGCCCATATGGAGCTTCAACCCCCTCAGACCCAGCTACCCCCCATCCCTGACACACACACACACACACACACACACACCACAGCTCCTGCTGCCAGCACCCTTTGTTCCACCATGCGTGTGTGTGTGTGTGTGTGTGTGTGTGTGTGTGTGTGTGTGTGTGTGTGTGTGATGTCATGCCATTCCAACACACAGACCTGCTGTAAACTGAGTGAGGGGATTGAGATTGTGTTTGCAGTTATAGAAAGATGGGTGGATAGATGGATAACATGGATAGATTGATGGATAAATACATTAGTAGAAGGGTGGAGATATACATGCATGGATGGATGGATTGGTAGGTGGATTGATGGATGGATGGGTGGATGGTAATAAAGTTCACATTTCACACTTGTTAAATGCCATTTTCATGTGATGGATCATCCTGCCCATCTATCCATACCTACAGCCTGCTGTCCTTATATGTTGCATGATAGAGTGCACCAGTTACCCTGTGTGGATTATCCTCCCACACAATGATTCAGTGTGCTGGACGCACAATGAGCAGGCTGGCCGCAGGGCTGGATCTAGGCTAACAAGCTCGGTGGAGTTTAAATTGCTCAGTGCAACATTGACAAGAACTGTCGGTGATACTGCACTCTGTGACAGCACTGTCTTTGTCAAGGTCTGCTGCCTTTGTCTGACAGGCTGTTTAGTATAATTCCTCTTGTTAAAGGGCTTACAGTGAATTAGGTTGTTAACACAAATTGTGACACATCTGTTGCATCAATTTTTCTATTACGGCAAAGAAATTAGGCTTAGTTGGCTTTGGAAATAAATCTCTAGATGCATTGTCTGAGTTGTTTCTCTCTGGGGTGATGGGGTACACATCCTCTCTGATATTTAGGCCAGTCAGTGGTTACTGATCAATGTTTCAATAGGACCAGGTCTGCAGACAAACAGCTTGCAATGACAATGGGAACAAAGATTACGACTTTGTCTATGTCGTGATCAGCTGTTCAGACAGAAACGGTAAATGGCCTTTATTTATATTGTACATGTCCAGTCTGAGAAGGTTTTTGGGTTCAGAATGCAGACTGAAGGTGCCAGGAATTAAATAAAAAAGCTTCTGGTCAGTGAACGACCCTCACTTCCTCCTGAGACATCATGAGTAAATCCTGTCCTAGAATGACATTGTTTTTCTTGCAATATTGTATTAGAAATTTGCTTCACTGCAGACTTGCACTGAACTCAAGCAGACTTGCAGATCCTGTGTGCATGTGTGAACACAAAAGTCTGAGTGAGAGGCTCCAGATTATCTGGGGACTTTTTCAGCCTGGCCCCTTAAGTTCGTAGAAAGTCAGAAGAACTGGATGTGAGAACACAGCAGGGGATGCCCCGCTGGATTCACTGCGAGAGAGTGGGCAGGGGGTTGATGATGCTTCAAACAGCCACAATCAGACAGATACAACAAAAAAAGGAGAAAACAAATATGTCCCGCTGAAAAAGCGTTGATACGCACATGTCACAGAGAGAGTTTGTGTTGATTAGAGCTGACGACAGTGTTGGGGTGCTGTAAACATGATCATGTGATCTCCATAGCAGAGTTAATACATCACTTCCTGCCTCTGTCTGTCTGCTGCACCGGGCTCCACCACCTGTCGCCTGAATAATGCAGAGGTTTTGTTGCTGTTGCTAATGTGTCTGTGCAGAGAACCTCCCTCTGTGCTGTGCATCTGTGAAAAGCAAACTGCGGGTAAACTCTATATCCAGTTCTCTGGAGTTTACCCGCAGGTCATGTCTGATAATGGCTTAAACTGCAGACCATGTGCCTGCCAAGGACCGTAACGCCTTTATGGATGTTTTTATGGCCACCGGCTGCAGATATTCACCCAGAGAAAAAGTTTGATTAATAAGCGCCAGCAGATGATTATTATGTGCGTTGACAAACCTTTCTTCACATACCGTCATGATAAATGAATAATCTTCTGTGTATATGACACAAGAAGGAAATGCTCCACTTGAGCCTGTTGTAGTCTGATATGTTCTCTAAACCATAACAGTGGAGCTCTCAATCTGTGGGCATGCACTAGTGCAATTTCATGAAGATTACATACATGATTTTTCTGCATGTGAACTTAAAGGTTAAACTGTTGAAGTATTGCAATTTGAAAACTGTGACTCTTGACATGTCTTTATGTGTCAAGAGTCAGTTATTTTTCTGATTCGTGCATAATTTATTTATATATAAGATATATTTATGCATCTTTGTGTGTGTGTGTGAGTCTGTGTGTGTGTGCGTGCATGTGTATACGTGTGTGTCAAGGAGTAATTATGGAGAATAAAGGCCTGGTTGTACAGAGTGAAACTGTGGGTTTTGAAGTGAGATGGGAGATGCTTTTCTGTTTGGCTGAGCAGACTCAATGGTCCTATTCAGCCAGCCCCCTTACTGCCCATTGTCCTACCACCACGAGCCCTACACACACACACACACACACACACACACACACACACACACACACACACACACACACACACACACACACACACACACACACACACACACACACACACACACACACACACACACACACACACACATAGCTGCAGGGACCCAGTGGAATAGGAGTGGAGGCCTGGAGGAGAATGGAGTGTTGGGGGATGAGAGCTCCTGCTGAATCTGAGAACTGTTGAGGAAGAGAGGTGATCTGGTGGAAGCAATTGTTTGACGTAGTACTAGTAAATAGGTGTGACGTAGGTTTCTCCAACATGAAATCTTTAAACCTTAAACCACAATTCTCCTGCAGGAATCAATGTTTGAAGAACAGCGTCATTGCAAATTCTCAAATAACGAAACAGTTTAATATAAAAAACGAGCTGTTGTAACCATCTCTACTCAAGACAAATGTAAAGCCTCTGCATGGGATGCCGTTATTGTCCATGTGTCCATTAACGTCCATCACTTACGCAGGTCAAGAAAACACGTTGTCACCATCTCAATTAGACCTCTCGTCCAGCGGTTAACCAGCTCCACACAACAGAAAACAACCCACACACCACTATGGTCTGTATGTGAACACACAGCGGTCACACAATAGTCTGGCCAGGCGTATGAAGAATTCACACTCATCCAGGGTTAATGATCGTCGGCCATTGGTCCGGGGCCCATTAGGCCATTGATCTGGCTGCGTCTTTTATACCACCTGGGGAAAGGAATGTGCCGGGTTGCCTATTGAGTCTGTCTGGCTGTGTCACAGAGTGGTCATACACCAGTATGTGTGTGTGTGTGTGTGTGAGTCAAAGAGAGGTCAGTCAAAGCAGAAAGGGTTAGAGCATCACACACTGTGCAGAGAGACAGTGGAGGGTTGAGGTCTGGTCTGGTTGAGGTCACACGGTCTGGATTGACTCGAAAATATTGACCACACGCTGTATACGAACACAAATATTTAAACACACACACCGATGCCACCGCACTTAAAAAAAACCTTTGTGGAAGTAGATGTATTATAATGCAGAGCTCAGCACCTTTAGCAGCTACGTGAGGCACATACACACACAGCTCACACACACACAGCTCACACACAAAGGGAAGAAAGGAGCTTCTTTCATAGCTACTTCTTTAAGGTTTAAAAACACTAGAACTTCTCCACAGGTGGAAAACAACTCATTACAAGCACTCTCATTCTTAAATCAATTATCCTCCACTGTCTGGAGTGGACTTTGGATGAGGTAAACTGTCAGTGACTAGCATGGCATTCATTAAAGTGGGTGTGTAGGGTTGTGACCACCTTAATGAATCATTTGAGAAGTATTTATAGATGCAGAATATGACATTTATTTGAACAACTTGCATGTTTACACAGTGAAAACCCTACGAATCTTTGTTAATAATCAATTAAAGTAATGGGATATTAAATATCATGTGTTTTAGTTTTAGTGTGTGCAATTAAATCCTTAGAAATATTTTTAAGATTTCTAAAGTATTCCTTATTATACACTGTTATGATACATCAGCTGGATTTTCCATTTAAATGTTGCATTTATCTTTTTTTTGCTTTTACGACTTCTAACATTTGAGTGATTTTCTTGCTTTCTATCCAAACTTTTTATCCATTTTCTTCTGAAATCAGTTTGGTTTTGGAACAAACGACTGTTTGGATCTCAGACTCTTTCTTAAGGGACACAGCTGGGATTGGGGGGGGGGGGTTAGCAGGGTCTTTAAATGTTGGGGGGGCTGCCAGTTGGTCAGCCATGTAATCAGAGTTGAACTTGAAGAAGGAAAGAAAGTGATGTCCAACACAAGATGTGTGTGTGTGTGTGTGTGTGTGTGTGTGTGTGTGAGGGGGGGGTCCTCTGTGGGAAGGACAATAGTCAGTGGCAGCAGCAGCTGACCAGAATCCCTTCTTCTTTTGTCATCCTGCATAATGACATCTCCACCACACACACTGTCTCTCCCTTTCCCTCCCTTTCCCTCCCTCCCTCTCTCCCTCACTCCCTCACTCCCTCACTCCTTCGCTCCCTCGCTCCCTCTCTCCCTCCCTCTTTACCAATCACTGCTCATCCTTCTTCCGTCAGGACACTCCAGCCTCTTCCTCTCTCTCTCTCTCATTACATTTTTTCTCTCTATATAATTTGCTGTGTACATGTGTCTTCTTATGTATATGTATGTTTATGGGGGTTTGTATATGTATATAAATATGTGTGCGTGTGTGTTTTGTAAGGAATGTAACCTCTGAGACACTGTCCAGACTCAGTAAATATCTCGGCTACAGTCCATATGTTCAGTGTGTTTATGTCCAGCTCCCATCTGTGTGCAGCCTGTGTGTATTGACATCTGTTTCACTTTAATCACGAAAGAGACATCACTTCACTGATAAGGCTGACAGAGCACAAATACTATCAGCAAGTAACAGTAAATGTTCTGCATAAAATCATCTTTATATAGGACATAATCAGACTTTTAATACTCATGCATGTTTTATTTGGCTGAGATTTAATTGCTTCTAATACTATTTGGTATTTAAGTCCAGTGGCTGTGACAGAGAACACATTTTCTTTACAATACATTGTATTTTAGAAGCTCAACATAGTGTATGTGTTATAAATCAGATTTTCTTCTGGCACATATTACCATCATATGATTGTAGCAGACTAAAAACGACATACTTTTCCTCTGAAATATACCAAGCATGACCTCACCCTTATACTTCAAATTATACTAGGCAGAAGTTATAGTTTTACAAGTACAGTACCTGCAACAACAATAAACAATATTCACACGCTCATTCATTCCGGCAGCTAGAAGAGAAGCAGTCCCAGGAGATGGAACCGGAGAAGGTGTCACAGTCAATGGACGTGTGAAGGCCTGGTTGAGGGTAAACCAGGCTTTCTGTAGAGAAGTGGGCAATCTGGAGATGTGTGTGTGTGTGTGTGTGTGTTGGGGGGGCAGTGTGTATATTGTGTGGGGGCTGCTTATAGTCTTCTAATGTTCTCGAACGTTAAATAAAAACCCTCTCTTTCCTTCTAACCTGTTTCCATTTCAGATTAATCAGAAGTCTGAACATCAGTAGTCTTGCAGAACACATCACACTGTGGACACAGCAGCATTTTGTTAAAAGAAGTGAGATGTCTTTCAGAGACACGGGTACAAGTCAGATGATGAGACAAACCAGCTGAAGTGTTGTGGGGATTTTCCTGTCTGTAACTCGGCCCATCTAAGGTACTGGAAAGTTTTGTGCATGACTTATTCAAGTTATCGCTTCCTCTCACTCTTCATGGGAACCTGCTGAATTCCTTTTCCTCTTCTCACTCTGTCTATTCTCGTGGTGTAAGAAAACCGAGGTTTGAGAGATAGTCCCAGAGAATGTGCATGAATGTGTGTGTGCTAAAAAACAGAAGTATGTGCCTGTGACTATCCGTGTGTGTTTGTCTGTGTGTGTGTGTGTGTGTGTGTGTGTGTTTGCACTTGTTTGGTTGCCCCCCTCCCTCCCAGCACCAGGTGATATGGCCTGGTACGGAAGGTCACCGCCGTGATGTCACTTCCCCTTCCTCTCCGGATATTCCCAGCATTCTACTGCCAGCAACCGGGAACTCTGGGAACTAAGAGCAGGAAGCCTGGCTCCTTCGCTGGAGCAAGAGAGAGAAAAGAGAGAGAGAGAGCGAGCACAGTGATGAGGTTATATGTTGATTCAGTGAATGACTCATTTACTGTAAAAGAAACATAAACATTGAGGGGAGAGTTAGTTAAAATGGACAGAGATGCAATAATCACATAGGGATGAGGACGTATGCTGTTGTGTATTGTTTATGTCTTTTAATGTGTGTGTGTGTGTGTGTTTGTGTGTGAGAGGGAGAGTGAGTGAGAGTGTGTGGTTATGTGTTAGTATCACAATGAAACTGTGAAATATGTGAATCAGCTGTAAATAGAGAAATATCTCCCCCTACTGGTTGTATTCACACAATGAAATTCTACTGTTTTGGATATAACCACAGACCCAAGTGATGTATATAATAACAATAATAATAATAATAATAATAATAATAATGATGATGGTTGAAGGTGTTGTTATTGCACCAGATAAGGAAATATTTCATGTTTTATATGTAATGAGGGAAATGCATGAGTAGATATTTATTTTTGTAGATACTCTGCAGATAAAAGCATTTTACTTGCGTCTGATATCCATCAGAGACAAAGTTCTTACACCTCCAATAACATAAATCCAAACAGGATTTCCTGGATCTGTTATGTTGCATAAAATAAAGTATCAATCAAATCAAGTATATTACTTTTTTTTTTTACAGTGAGGTCTCTAGAAAGCAACCTTAAACAATGAAAACACCAGTCAAACTGATCAATGACGTTTTATTACGGTTGTGATGTAACTTGAGCAATGTTGGCAAATGTTGCATCTCTGTACAGTTTGATGAGATAAGATGAGCAGCGATGTTTCCTCGTCTCGCTCAATTCGCCCTCAGGAGCTCTCCATCTGCTAAAGAGAAGAAAGATGGGTTTTTCATCAGCTGGGTCTGTGTCTGTTTCTATGTACAATCTGCTTGTGTTTCTGTTCCGTATTTTCTGTATTTCTTTTCGATGTCTCACCATCTTTAATCACGTCGCAGTACTCCTCACACTCTGCCTTGCTGTAGAACTTGTTGCCGTTGGCCTGGCAGAAGCCAAATTTGTAGGGCATGCACAAACCGCTGACGGAGTCAAAGGCCCAGATGGACGGCTGACCTGTGCAGGGATGAGGGGCCATGGGCAGACGGCAAACAGCTGCAGAGACAGAACAGAGATATTTGTATGTGTTTCACCTTTTCTTTAACCATCATATTATTTAATTCTGGCCAGTGGATGTGCCTCGACACTTCTGTACTGGACAAAAACACCGATGCTCTGTGTGATGCATGGATATCCCATATGCAGGTGTTGTGTATTTCACTCCTCACCCTCAGTGCGACAACTCTGCAGACATGCTCTCTCATTTAAAAAGTTGTTCTGGTTGCCCATACACCCTCCGAAGTTAAAGAGGTGACAGCTCATCGAGGACGAGTTGTAGTAGAAACGCTGGAGCAGCCCAAAGCACGGCCCGATCTCTGGTGCCGCTTTACAGGCCTCTGTGGAGGGAAAGTCTTGGTTGAAGGGTGTAAAGGAAAATAATAATTACATCAGAACAGAGCTCTGCTTGTCCAGTCAGCTTGTCTGGGTGAGTCATTGTCAAGCTCATGTCCTACCGGTTCCGTCGAAAAAAGCTGTACCATCACCAGATCCCTCCAATTCTGCTGGAGCCAAAGACGGCACCACCTGTCTCCTCAGCCTCTGTATCAACACACAGTGAAAGAAATATTCTTAAAAAGGATTATCTTGTCTTATTCTTCTCTTCTCTTCTCTTCTCTTCTCTTCTCTTCTCTTCTCTTCTCTTCTCTTCTCTTCTCTTCTCTTATTCTTATTCTTATCTTATCAAGGGTGTTACTCGGTTACCTGAGGCTCAGGCTGAGCTGGCGTTTCTTGCACCTGTTCTCCAGGAACACAGTCCCCTGTAAAGAGAAATAAAATAAAAACACAGCATTAGGCTCCTTTAACACCTTCTCTGGTAATGGTGCATATTTAGAGGCATGTGGTGTTTGGGAAATTGTGTGCGTCTGAGTTTTGTTACCTTTGTTCTGCAAGATGACAATAGTGTTGTCACTCATTCCCTGTTGTCTGACCAGAGTTTTGAAGTCATCCAGCACAGTGTCTCTCACAGACATCGTCCGACCTGAGGAGGTAAGAAATTGAACACAGTGTCGAGGGTTTGAGGTAGAAAGATGTTCTGAAATTTATTCAATAATCACTTTGACTTAGTTTGAAATAATGTACAAATACACAATAACACCAAGCAATACCTTTCGATTACTTTTATACAAACAGCAAAAAACAACAGTGGAAAAAAAAGAAATTTGTGTCCACTCACTGTACAGCTTAACTGAGGTGCTCTTCTCCCCGGATGTTTTCTGTTTGCTCATTATTATTATTGCGTACTCGTTGTAGTTGGTGTGAACCACGTAGGCGTCCACGTCTGCGCCCCACCCTGCAGGAGAGAGAGAGAGAGCGAGCGAGCACAGAGTCCCGGTGCAGACGAGCATCACTTCACCAGAATGACCTGAGACAGACTGAGGTACCTACTCTCAACATGGTAGAGGAGTCGTCCTGGTGTGCTGGTTAAATCATAGTCTCCAGACATCTCCCTACACGTTCCATGTCTGCACATACACACACACACGCAAAATAGAACAACACATGTTATACTTTGGGTTTGATGTCCACAGCTATAAATTCCTCTTCATGAAATGAATAATGCAACAAGCATCAAACGCTGACTAATCTGAAATCTAAATATATGTGATGAAATCAACTTCAGATTTTATTATAAAACTGTGACCCCATGTTGTATATAGTTAAATCTGATATAACTTATGATTTCTACCAATTTAGCCGTAGTAATTATTCCTTACAATATTTTGACTGTTGCTATTTGCTGAAATGTAATGTAGCAACAATTGCATTATTTCTGTCATTTTCTTTTTCTTATTTTAATCTCTTTGATGAACAACTACATATGCACCACACTTTTCACAAACCTGAGTGCAGATCGTGTCACCTTGAGTTTGCCTTCAGTGGCCCCTCTCTCCAGAACCAGTTTACCAATGGCTGCTTCTCCTCTTTGACGCTGCATATAGGGGCAGCTGCTCGCCACGACAACATCGTGCCATGTTCCTAAAAACTGTCAAAAAAGTCATGACACAAAAGTTAGCAATTTACAAAAAAATCCATTACGAACACACTCAAAGTGCGGAAAATTTGCATTTCTGTTGCACTGCTGTAATGTGTCTGGATCAATAATTGTCTGCAGGGGGAAGTTTACCTTCAGATGTTTTATTCTTTACTGAATATTTTGACATAAAACTAATATTTTCATCCGAAATATGTCGACATTTGACATTTCATCCCTAAAATGTTAGTACATGTATGTAGAACATATAGGAAGTTCAAAAGTGCCTTTATGTACTTCTACATTTAAACTTTATTTACTATATACATTATAAGTAAAAGAATATTGCACACAAATGAATAAAAAATTAAAATTAAGACAGCAGATCTCAGTCGCTCACCTGGGTCAGATCGAAGTTCTCCTGTGTTGTGTAAAGAGGTTCAGGCAGCACAGGGAGGCCCTGGAGGGTCCAGGTCCATCCCAGGAGCAGCAGAGGAACCAGAACCACTGTTGTCTTCATCCTATCAGCCAGCTGTCCACTTTTCTCTGAGAGGATAAAATTCTGACACAGTGAATCCCAGGAAAAAGTATCAGCTCTTCAAAAGGGGGACAGGACATTGACCTGCTGTGTGTGTGCTGTGGCCCCCACATGTACACACTCCCACACACCAGAAGAAAACAAACAAGTTACAGAGCAAAGTTCTCCTTGTGTGTGTCTCTCTGTCTGATTCCCCGATCAGCTGACCTCTTCAACAACATTAACAAATCAATACACTTCTTCATCTAAGAGACTAATGAGCAACGGCTGCAGGATCATTTATCCTGTTATATGCAAATGTCACATACATGTAAAGTTTACACGGCAAAATACTTCTGATGGTAATTAACATTCTACATGTCTGTAGTTTCATCTCTGGAGCAGCAGATCCACATTGGAACTACACAATGCTTTTGGATTCAGTTTTTCTGTTTTCATGAGAAACAATTCAAAGTTTTTCAAAATCAACATAATTTCCATTTTCCTGAGAAAAAAATCTTCTCTGCTCTTCTGATGTAATGAGATAATTTTTCATCTTCATGAGTAAAAATCTGCTCTTTTTTCTAAATCAACTAAACATTTTGCTCAGTTTTTTTTAATCAATGAGATAATTTTCTGTTTTCATGAGAAAATATTTGTCGTGAATCGATGAGACCATTTTCTTTTTTCAGAAGAAATATTTCTTTGCAAATTTTTTCTGAAGTAACAAGAAAACTTTCTATTTACATGAGAAAATGTCTGCTCTGTTTTTGTGAATCATTGAGAAAAGTTTATTTTTCAGAAGAAAAAGAAATTTGGAAATTTTTTCTGAATTAATAAGATCGTTTTCTGTTTCATGAGAAAAATTTCTGCTTTTTTTAAAATTATACAAAATCATTTTCTGTTTTCATGAGAAAAGTTCTGCTCTGTATTTTTCCAAATTAACGAGAAGGTTCTCTGTTTCAATTAGAAAGAAATCTGCTGTTTTTCAAAATCAATGAGATCATTTTCTGTTTTCATGAAAAAACGTGAATTGATGAGAACAGTTTCCTTTTTCAGAAGAATCTTTTTTGCTGTTTTTGTGAATCGATGACAACAAATTTTTTTTCTCAGAAGATATTTTGCTCATTTTTCTGAATTAACAAGATAATTTTCTGTTTCATGAGAAAAGTTCTGCTCTGCTTTTCAAAATCAACAAGAATGTTCCCTGTTTGAATGCAAACAAATCTGCTGTTTTTGTGAATCATTGAGAACAAAATTTATATTCAGAAAAAATAAATTTGCAATTTTTTTCTGAATTAACAAGATGATTTTCTGTTTTCATGAGAAAGATTTCTGCATTTTTTTTCAAAATATTTTTTGTTCATTTTTCTGAATTTTTCATGATGAAAATGTTCTGCTTTTTTTTTCAAAATATAAAATTTCTCATGTTTTCATGAGAAAAGTTCTGCTCTGTTTTACCAAATTAACGAGAATGTTCCCTGTTCCAATGCAAACAAATCTGCTCTTTTTGTGAATCGATGAGAACAATTAATTTTTTCAGAATTTTTGCTCATTTTTCTGAATTTGTCATGAGAAAAATTTCTGCTTTTTTTTCAAAATCAACAAGAATGTTCCCTGTTCTAATGCAAACAAATCTACTGTTTTTGTGAATCGATGAGAACAATTAATTTTTCCAATATTTCGCTCATTTTTCTGAATTTTCCCAGAGAAAAATTTCTGCTTTTTTTTCAAAATATACAAAATCATTTTCTGTTTTCATGAGAAAAGTTCTGCTCTGTTTTTCAAAATCAACAAGAATGTTCCCTGTTTTAATGCAAACAAATCTGCTGTTTTTGTGAATCGATGAGAACAAATCTTTTTTTCAGAAGATTTTTTGTTCATTTTTCTGAAGTTTTCATGAGAATAAATTCGTGCTTTTTTTTTCAAAATATACAAAATCATTTTCGGTTTTCATGAGAAAAGTTCTGCTCTGTTTTTCTTAATTAACAAGAATGTTCCCTGTTTGAATGCAAACAAATCTGCTGTTTTTGTGAATCGATGAGAACTATTTATTTTTTCAGAATTTTTGCTCATTTTTCTGAATTTGTCATCAGAAAAAATTTCTGCTTTTTTTTCAAAATCAACAAGAATGTTCCCTGTTCTAATGCAAACAAATCTACTGTTTTTGTGAATCGATGAGAACTATTTATTTATTCAGACTTTTTGCTCATTTTTCTGAATTTTTCATGAGAAAAATTTCTGCTTTTTTTTTCAAAATCAACAAGAATGTTCCCTGTTTGAATGGAAACAAATCTACTGTTTTTGTGATTCAATGAGAACAAATTTCTATTTCAGAAAAAAGACATTTGCAATTTTTTTCTGAATTAACAAGATGGTTTTCTGTTTTCATGAGAAAAATTTCAGCTTTTTTTTTTCAAAATCAACCAGAATGTTCCCTGTTCTAATGCAAACAAATCTGCTGTTTTTGTGAATCGATGAGAACAATTTTTTTTTCAGAAGATTATTTGTTCATTTTTCTGAATTTTTTCTGAGAAAAATTTCAGCTTTTTTCCAAAATACATGAAATCATTTTCTGTTTTCATGAGAAAAGTTCTGCTCTGTTTTTCAAAATCAACAAGAATGTTTCCTGTTCTAATGCAAACAAATCTGCTGTTTTTGTGAATTGATGAGAACAATTAATTTTTCCAATATTTTGCTAATTTTTCTGAATTTGTCATCAGAAAAAATTTCTGCTTTTTTTTCAAAATCAACAAGAATGTTCCCTGTTCTAATGCAAACAAATCTACTGTTTTTGTGAATCGATGAGAACAATTAATATTTCCAATATTTCGCTCATTTTTCTGAATTTTCCCAGAGAGAAAATTTCTGCTTTTTTTTCAAAATATACAAATTCATTTTCTGTTTTCATGAGAAAAGTTCTGCTCTGTTTTTCAAAATCAACAAGAATGTTCCCTGTTTTAATGCAAACATCTGCTGTTTTTGTGAATCGATGAGAAAAAATCTTTTTTTCAGAAGATTTTTTGTTCATTTTTCTGAAGTTTTCATGAGAATAAATTCGTGCTTTTTTTTTTTCAAAATATACAAAATCATTTTCTGTTTTCATGAGAAAAGTTCTGCTCTGTTTTTCTTAATTAACAAGAATGTTCCCTGTTTGAATGCAAACAAATCTGCTGTTTTTGTGAATCGATGAGAACTATTTATTTTTTCAGAATTTTTGCTAATTTTTCTGAATTTGTCATCAGAAAAAATTTCTTTTTTTTCAAAATCAACAAGAATGTTCCCTGTTCTAATGCAAACAAATCTACTGTTTTTGTGAATCGATGAGAACAATTAATTTTTCCAATATTTCGCTAATTTTTCTGAATTTTCCCAGAGAAAAATTTCTGCTTTTTTTTCAAAATATACGAAATCATTTTCTGTTTCATGAGAAAAGTTCTGCTCTGTTTTTCAAAATCAACAAGAATGTTCCCTGTTTTAATGCAAACAAATCTGCTGTTTTTGTGAATCGATGAGAACAATTTTTTTTTAGAAGATTATTTGTTCATTTTTCATGAGAATAAATTCGTGCTTTTTTTTCAAAATATACGAAATCATTTTCTGTTTTCATGAGAAAAGTTCTGCTCTGTTTTTCTTAATTAACGAGAATGTTCCCTGTTTGAATGCAAACAAATCTGCTGTTTTTGTGAATCGATGAGAACACTTTTTTAAAAAGATTTTTTGTTCATTTTTCTCAATTTTTCATGATGAATATTTTCTGCTTTTATTTCCAAAATATACAATTTCTCATGTTTTCATGAGAAAAGTTCTGCTCTGCTCTTTTTCCAAATTAATGAAAAGGTTCTCAGTTTTAATGAGAAACAAATCTGTTCTGTTTTTGTGAATCATTGAGAAAATTTTCTTTTTTCAGAAGAATTTTCTTTTTTCTGAATTAACAAGATAATATGATTTCATGAACAAAAATTCTGCTCTGTTTTTCAAAATCAACCAAAAAAAAAATCTGTTTTCATGAGAAAAATTCTGCTTCGCTTTTTTTTCAAATCAACGAGGTAATTTCCGGTTTTGTTTTTTGTAATTTCCTTGATTATTTTTAGTTTTTATAAGAAAAACTTATTTTCAGATGTTATTAAATAGTTTTTGTTTTCATTATTCTGAATCAACAAGATAATTTTCTGCTCAGATTTTCAAAAATAATGAGATAATTTCCTATTATCATGAGAAACAAATTGCTCCATTTTCAAAATTAATGAGATACTTTTCAGTTTTCATGAAAAAAATGATGCCTTTTTCGCAAATGAATTATAATACATTATTTCGAAACTTTATTTAAACCCCAAAAATAAATATGATTCAGTACTTTTATTTACAAAACAATTTTACAGACTAATGTCACTTACATGGCTTGATGTCAGAATACACAGCAGACAGAGATGAATATTCATTTTTCAATTTTCTTTCAAGTTGTGTTTGTCTTTATGTGATGTTCTTTCAAACATGTCCCAGCAGTTTTTTATTTATTTCATTCACTGTATAATCTGAAAGGTCAGCTGTGCTCAACTGAATCACTTTTTTTTCAAAGCAGCTACATCACAGATTCATTAAGTAGGTTTGACATGTATCCTTAAAAAATCTTGAGTAAAAGCTGTTTTATCAATTAAAGAAAAAATTCTTCTTCCTCAGTTGATTCATTGACGTCGATTTGATGAGTCACTGATCTTGTGACCTCAGGGCTTGTGTGATGATCGTCCTCTTCAGTTGATGACACTTATCATCTTGTATCACTTAACAAACATTTATCAATATGCTCTACACAGTATTTCTCCTACGTAAAAACAAGGGTATAAAATACAGACAGTCACAATGCTTCTCTCCACAGTTGTACATTATCAGAATTGTTTTCCCAAATAAAAAAAAAAGGTTCTCTCCGATGGTCAGATATTATGAGAGTCCACAGGTGGCACCACATTTCTCTTGGACTTCTTGGGAGCAGAAATCTGAATGATGGGCAAACAAGAATTCCACACAATATTAATGACCACTTTTTATTCCAGACACAGATGTGTGGTTTCAATATTTGCAGTTGACATTTCAGGTTTGTACCTGAGGCTGAGTAGTGGGCTCTGTCACCAGCTGCAGTGGAGGACACTCACCTGGGAAGACAGGAAAGATGAAGAGGAGAGTTTATGCTATTGATAAAATTTTCATTGTAAAAAAAAAAAAAAAAAAAAAAAAGAATGTCGCTGGACAACAGAGAAAAAACATCATTAAAGTACCTTTTTCCTGATTCATGATGATGGCCTCATCACTCATTCCATGTTGTCTCACCAATGTTGTGAAGTTGAGCAGCACTGCAGGACTCACATCCACAGTCCGACCTGAAGAACATCAGTAACACACACTGATTTACATATCAAATGAAAAAACAAAACTCTGAACTATGCTGTACACTTCGCCACAAACTGTGACACTGACACATGCACAAAAGAGATATGGGGCCGCTGACCGGCAACTAAATCAAACGTGCAAACACTTTCATTAAAATCAAGATTTCTCCAGGTTTTTCTTCAGTTTCAAAAACAAATTTCATTCTGACTTTGAAAGTTTAAACTAATGTTTATTCACATTATCTATTGATGGACATTGATTGATTTGTTGTTTGGTCTTTAAAATGTCAGAAAATATAGAAAATGTTTGTTTTGTCTAGAAAGAGAAAACTTAAAACATTTTTTACTTTAATGAAGACTCAAACTGATGAATTAACTATTAAAATATTAGCAGCTAAAACCAATTTTAATGTGTTAATCTATTTATGATTGATTTGTAGTTTGGTCTTTAAAATGTCAGAACATTTTTGTTTTATCCTGTGAGAAAAAACTGAAATACTGAAAACTTTCTTTTCTATTTTCTAAAACTTAAACTCATGAATCTATTATTAAAATTAAGAGTAGCTCAAACTATTGATAACTTTGAAGATCGACTAATGGTTATTGATTGATTTGTTTTATGGTCATTAAAATGGGGAAAAAGGTTGTGTTGTCCTGCATGTAAGAGAAACTTTTTTCATCAATAGAAACTCATACTGATGCATCAAATATATTAGCAGTTAAGTTATATATATATATATATTCTTCATTATTATTATCATTATTTGTCTGTCTGTCTGCTGTATGGGAAATGATAAATTTCCAAAATGACAAAATATATATTTTTTTATCTATGCACCCACATCAAAAGAAAAACACGTTTTGTAAAACAAACAAAAAAGTACAACGAATGATCATTTAGTTGGATCCACTCACTGTAAAGTTTGATGATGGTGGTTTTATTTCCTGATGGTTTCTCTGTGCTCAACAGAAGCATCATTGTGTACTCATCGTAGTTGGTTTTAACCACGTAGGAATCAACCTCAGCATTGAACCCTGCAGAGAGGACAGAGTTTAACGCGTGACAGATCTGTGGACACATATTAGTAGTAGATTTACCAAAGCTGCTGCATTTTAGTATTTAATGAAACCTTTTTTATTTTGGTGTGAACTGTGCTGAATAAGAAAACATACTGAAAACATGGTGAAAGAATCGTCCTGGAGTGTTGGTCAAATCATAAACTGTGGATGTCTGCTGACATGAGCCATTCCTGCAGCAAATTAAATAAACACACACAGGTGACACTGGGTTTAGTTTTTCCCAATTGGTGTGTGTGTGCTGATGTGTGTGTGTGTGAGTCTGACCTGACAGAAGTTGCCGTCATTGTGAAGTTGCCCTGTAAAGCAACATGTTGCAGCTGCAGTGCGACAATGACAGGGTTCCCCCTCTTGCGTTGCATGTAGTGAGGACAGGTAGAGATCACTGCCACCTCGAACCACCGCCCCATGAACTGCAGGGAACACAGAAACATTTCCTAGTTACAGTGGAGATAATATAATATTATCTAAAGCACATGGAAGGGCATACAGCTGCAATAGAAATCAGTTAAAGACATCATTTCTACATGTGCTTGACGTCAACTAGAACAAAATTTGATAAATTCACAAAACTTTGATCTCTCAAAGACAGTCGGGATATAGTCTGTAATGGTTTATAGTGGAATTGAGCTTAAAGGACTCAGAAACTCAGTGGAGTTGACAACATCACGTGATGACAGGGAACACATAAACAAAATGATTGTATATATCATCATTTTAACAACATTTACAACCACATTTGAAATAATAAAAACAAGCAAAGAAAGAAAAGTGCAGTTGGTGAACTAAGAAAGTGTTAAAATGTTGTATATAAAAGGTGGAAGAAGAATGAGAAAGATAAATATGACACCAGGAATTTTAAGTGTGTTTTTTTGGCCCAAATAAATGAAATAACTCAAATGGATTTCAGTAAAGTGCATAACTCCACCCAGGCCAATGCATCCTACGTAATGATCTAGATTGTATAATATAAAAGAAATAAGAAAGTGGTCTGATACGAAAAACATCCTGGATGTGCCCATTAATTCTCATTCACCCCAAAATTGATTAGTTCCCCCTCAGGCCAAGGACCCATACCCCTGCTAAGTTTGGTAGATTTTGCGTAATCCTGCCAACAAACAAACAAACAAACAAACACAGGTGGAGAGCTCCATGGCAGAGGTGAAGAGTCACTCACCCGGTCCAGATGGAAGTCCTCCTGTGGGAGGGGTAGAGGTTCTGGGAGTATGTGGACCCCCTGCAGGGTCCAGACTGACCCCAGGACCAGCACAGAAACCAGACTCACTGCTCTCTGCATCCTGTCTGTCCACCTGACACTCCGTCCCTCACTGACCTCCTGCTGCTGCACGAACTGACACAGAGTTGCGTAAATCTTCACCCACAAAACTACAAGACAAAAGAGTTGGGATCAGACCTTTATCTGCTTTTGTGTGTCTCTTGTGCATGTGTGCATGATATTGTGTGTTTGTTCCTCTGACTTATCAGTGAATCGCTGGACTTCAGAATTTGTCGCTAAAACAAACAACCAATAAATCAATACCTGGCTGAAGTGAATGGCTGATAATTAGTAGGGAAAAGGCTGCAGTGTCTAAGAGTCTATAGCAGTGGTCACCAACCTTTTAAAGCACAAGATCACTTTTTAATTCAAAACGTAAGCTGAGATCTACCACCCCTATGTCTTGCAAAAAAAACCCACTTAGGAGGGTCATGTTTATTATTTTAGTATGAATTCATGCATCTTCAGCTCCTGCAAATATTTCACAATAAAAAACTTTTAAACAAAAGAATGGATTTGGTCAACAGAAATGCTGGAGTGCTTTTCTTTTGTGTTTGTGACATTAATTCAACAGATAAACATTCAAAGTAAAAGCACTCCAGCATTTCACTTCTGAATCCATTCATTTGTTGTAACAGGGCTTTGATTGTTGTCGACAGACCAGAGGATGCAGGACTTCATACCGTAGAGTCCTGACATTTAGTTCAATGCATAATCTGACTTGTTTTGAAGGAAATGCAGGAGATAAACCTGCTGCTCCACCGCCAGTAGCGGACACACAGCGGGTGTGAACAACAGACAACCGACCCACAGCTGATCTGCCGCGCAACCGCAGACTGTGAGTCCAGAGAGTTACAGAGATCGACGGTGAAGACTGTTGGGATCGACCACTAGGTCGCGATCGACGGGTTGGCGACCACTGGTCTATAGATACGTCCACAGACAGGATCTGAAGACGCACATTATTCATTAGTTTCTTCTATGACTGAGAGGAAGAGGGTGGGAAGTGATTATAAATATTTTCAGTTTGTTCTGTCCGATGTTGGTTTACACAGCCAGTTTCAGCTTTATGTAGAGGTCACAGAGGTCAAACTGATGTGTGGTGAAATGTGCCCCCTGGTGTTCATGTTGCAGTACAACCAGCAGATACACATTGAACCTCTGTACACACCTGGTAAATGGGATGTGACGCCACTCACAGGCGACTCCTTGAAGCTCACACTTTGAATAAAACGACAGATTTCTGCAGTTGTGAAGAAAAGAACAAGAATCCCTTGAACATAAAAATCAATGAAATAAAATCAACAAAACGCAACAAAATAAACACAAAATAAACACCAAAAAAAATCTACAAAATATACAAATAAAGCAAAAATAAATGAATAAAGAAAACTCAATATAATAAGTCAATCAAACAAAATCAACAAAACAAATCAACAAAAAAAAAAAAACGAATCAATTACAAACAAAATGTATCAATTAAACAAAAAATAACAAAATGAATAAAACAAACCACAACGAATAAATCAATAAAACAAAAATCAACATAACAAATCAATTAAGAAAAAAATAACATCTGGAATTTTTCTATTTTTTTTTTCTTTATTCAACTACGTCAACACAGCACAACCATCAAAATTAAGTAAAATGTTACAGGAAATAGTTTTTAGAAAGTATTTATAAACTTATTCTTCATAATGTTTGTAGCCAGAAACATGATATTTTTCTTTTCTGTACTTCAGAGTAAAGGCTGAGGAAAAAGTACAGGTCTGCAGCAGAAAACACTCGATCTCAGGTGCATCAGGGAACCTGGAGGCAGAAACAGAAACTCACACACACATACACACACACACGTGAATCTGAAATGAACTGCCTTTGGTTTTCAAAAGAAACAGAGCGACCTAACGTCCAGATCCAGATGGTGGGCAGTTTTCTGTGGGCCAGAAGAACACAGAGACATCAATTAGGGAACAGAGATTTAATTCTCCCTGTTAGATAAGTGTGTGTGTGTGTGTGTGTGTGTGTGTGTGATTTCCTGCTTTACCTGCTGGAGGAGGAATCAGAATAGATTCTCTAGATAAACCTTGGGACAAGGCGAAGCCCTTAAACCTCTGAATGATATCGGTCTTCATTTTTAGGGAACGACCTGCAGAAGCAGAACAGAGATGAGCAGCAGCACTGAAGCTCAAATATGTATTGAAGAAAAAATAAAACATATTTGTGTGTGTGTGTGTGTGTGTGTGTGTGTGTGTGTGTGTGTTTCTTACCGTAAAGTGAAACCTGTGTGTACTCCCTGTTGAAAACCTTGTGTTTGAGAACCACAGCGTATTCATTGTAGTTTGTGTCCACCACTGTGACGTCCTTCACAATGCCATGGCCTGAAAATATACAGCATTAAATATTTTACTTAACCACAGAAAAATAAGAATAATTAGAAAAAATCATGTAAGCGACATCACAACAGACGCTGTAGACAATTCAGTAAAATCCTTTCGAATGTTTCAGAATCATTGTTTGCCAGAATAAAAATGAGATTCAAAACAAAAAGAGCCAACATGGTATAAAAGGGGTGCACTAAACCAAAGGCAACACTATTAAAGACGCACTGAATATGAACGAAAAATATAAAAACATGCAATAAATATTATACAATGTACAGCAAGATGACAGTTAAAAGAAAAAAACAGGAAAGAATGAAAACTTTAAATACATACAGTTTGGAAATAAATCTGCATGGATTTGCAATTTATTACAAATCTATAACAACTCACTGACTGAATGTGTCAGAAACTGTTATGTTTGATAATATTATACATTTATATAATTTAAAAAGCAAAATATCAATGTGCTACATTTTAAAAAAAAGAGTAGACTTGGAGTCAAACAAGCAGCAATAAACTACTTTAAAATCCATCATGCTGTTGTTGATCCAGAATCTCGACTTCGGCAGCAGACACCCGCTGAGGGCCCGTCAAATATTTACACTATCACAGGATGAGTAGAGTCACAGAGAGACTTACGTTGGCTGAAGTAGGTGAACTGTCCAGGAACGCCGGTCGCCTCATAGTGGTACGAGTGACTTCGACAGTCCCCAGGCCTGAAGCACACACAGGAAACACAATGTTCTCCAACATCCCTCAAACCTCCTCTCTCATATGTCTGTTCCCCTTCTTTGACTAACACACACACACACACACACACACACACACACACACACACACACACACACACACACACACACACACACACACACACACACACACCTGGCTTCCCACATGGTGAGGTTAGCGTTGCCGTTGGGCAGCGCTTTGATGATGCCCATAGACGCCTTCACCATGTCTCTGTAGGGGGCAAAACTTGGAGAGTCATAGGCCAGACCCACACGGTACCATTTCCCTGCAAACTAAACACACACACACACACAAGTTTACACACTAGAGATCGGAGTATACTGTACATTACATTACTTTACATGAAGTATTTTTAACAATCCATTTTTGCACTATTTTGACTTTTTGGACTATTTGCTCAGCAGCAGTGAACCATGTGCAGGGATTGTTCTCAGCCTCAGTGAATATATCTGGGAGCCTGAAGTTTTACGTGGGATCAACTCTACAAAAATCTCAGAGCCTATTTTCATCCTAATGATGGAAAATGTATTTTTGGAAAAAAATGTAAACTTATATTTTAGAAGTTGGATTAGACTCAATGTGCTTCAAGACAAAAAGCAAAAAATAGGCAAAGAACATACATGTGAGTAAAAAGTGAAAAATTAGAAGGTTATTTGATTCAAGATGTTTATTGGTCACTCGTCGTTTTAACAAACGATTGAAAAGGTTTTCCAGGGAAGTTTCATTAGCAATAAAAAGGTAGTTATGTTAGCAATAAGGACAAATGGTTGTTATAATAAGTAATAATACAATAAGATTTAAAAAAATTATTTAACAAAATAATATGTAACAATAGAATAAAAATACCTTGTACATATAGAATTGAATAGATATATAAAGTACGTCATGTTATTATTATCATTATTGTTTTTGTTGATGATACTAAAAGGAGATATCGATTATAATAAAGTAAAGTCTAAATAAATAAAGAAGTTTTACCTTTTAAATCACAATATTTAAACCTAAACAAAGCTTGTAAATATGTTTTCAGTTTGTTTTTAAAAGAGCAAACTGTTGTAGCTCACATGTTGGAGAAATGACGACAAGATGACGTCTGTGAGGAATAAGCTGTCAGGTGATACTGAGACTAATCTTTCTGATGCATCGTTGGTCTTTTCATGAGATTTGTTGATGATGAGAAGCAGAACATCAGTAGATTCTCTGTAGGCTGGAAAAAAAACCTTTCATACTATTGGAACATCTGCCATTTTGGGGCTGTTTTACATGTATACATACATTTTTAGAGTCTTTATTTTTTGCGTAAGTCGCCGCAGTGGGGAGAGAAGGGAGCTGTGTTCATACCATGTTTCCAACACTGCTGTGAACCACAGTGTTTCCTCATATCTGTACACACTGTGAATCCTTTACAACACAGACTGAATGGAGGGACTGTGATCGCTGACTGAACATCCTGACTTCAACTAAGAAACTAATAAAATAAAATAATTATAATGCGAAGGATAAAACATGTTTGTTAGTTAGCAGGATTTCAAAAAAAATTCTCAACAGATCAAAACAAAATTTGGTGGAAGGATGTGACGTGGCTCAGGTGGAGGCATGAAGTCTGAGACTATTCTAGTGTTTGAGGACTCCACATGTGGGGAAACCAAAAACTGAGAACATCAAAGCAAAAAGTCCAAACTCACATCTTGTAAAACTTGTAAGTGACCTTTTGGAAAAGACGGAAAATCCCACTATTAACCATTAAAATGCCTCAGAGATAAATCCAGTCGCTGATCAAACAAGTCACGAGAAACGAGGGAAGATGTTCCTTCTCACTTCTCATGGTGTGTATCTGCACACCGAGCTCTGTCAACCTCCAGTGTGACGACACCAGAATAAAACTAAGTGTATCAATCATAACAATTTGTGACTCAGCTGTCACCGAGGAAGAGGTTGAAGAGGAGGAGGAGGAAGAGGAGGAAGAGGAGGAGGAGATCAAACCCATGACTGTTTGTTTTGGGTCATCATGTGAGGAACACACACAGAACACAGTGTTCCCTCACGGTGGAGTCACTTGATAAACAACAATCAGTGAGAACACTAACACAGAATCGGTTCACTTTACTAAACTGATTAAAGGACATGACAAACATAGAAAGCTGAATGTGTGTGTGTGTGTGTGTGTGTGTGTGTGTGTGTGTGTATGTGTGTGTGTGTGTGTGTGTGTGTGTGTGTGTGTGTGTGTGTGTGTGTGTGTGTGTGCACATCTTACCCTCTGCAGGTTGAAGTCTCGCTGTGGCTTCACATCTGCGGCCACCATCATCACACACATCACCATGACAACAGCGAGCACCGTGGTCCTCATGGCTGCAGGTTGAGGAGAAGAGAAGGTGCTGAAAGGTTGAGAGAGGCTATCTGAGAGGAGCCTAAAGTGAACTGCAGGCAGTCCACACACAGGTACAGAGTGGCACAGCCTGAGGCAATGTTTGTTTTTGGGTCCTGATCCACCCACCGGCCTGCCAGCCAATCAGGACGATCAGGGAACAGTGGCCAAGTGTTGAAGATGTGTAGTTCCAGAATGAGCCAGACTTCCCGCAGGTTACAGGCACGTGATTCGTTTTAGCTTCAGCTGAGGCTCATTGAGTCTGAACACGAGCTCTGACTGAAGTTTCACAACTTATCCCACACTGAGGGGCAGGGTGTTGATACATTTTGAATTTCTACGAAAGATAATCATGTTACTTGTCTACAGAACGTACTCACACTATTTACTTAGATGAAATAAACATGCTGAGTTACAAGCCTGCATATGAAAATTGGACTTCAGAAAAGCCCAGAAATATAAATAGATCACAAAAGTAAATTATTCATTTTGTAGAATTCTTTAAGATGCATTAATGAATGATTGAGTTGTTTTATGTTGGATGTGTGTAACGTTTGTAGGGGAGTTTAATCTGTATCAGTAGCAAACTCTAGAAGTTTTCTACGTAAAAATTAAATATTTCTCTCTAAATGTTGGGGAGTAGAATTATAAAGTGGTAGAAAATATAGATCCTCAATTGCCCCAGATTTGTAAACACAAAAGTTAACAGGGATAATTATAAAATCAGTCAGTTAAAATTAGATTTAGTTCATTAATCTATGAATACGTGGAGTTTGGGGCTGATTTGCAGAGTACGGGCAGGAGAGTAAATGATTCTATACAGAGCATATGATCGATGTGGGGGTTTAGAGGGAAGCGTGTTTGACATGAGAACAAATGTTTTTTTAGAGGTTTTGTCGAATTCAATCAATCAATTCAAAACTTTTCACCTGTAAAATAATAATCACCTCAGATTAACATCGTCTCTTTCTGTTTACCTGATGTTTTACAGCAGCACATACAAAACACACAGAGACAAGAGTTTGTTGTTTTTACAGAACTGAGAGGATACAGAACCGTGAAAAATTTACAAAAACTTTAATTATATTTATGGGAAATTCCCTTACAGGAAGTTCACTACAACCTGAAGTGACCTGCTTAACCAAATATTGTTGCAATAATGAAACAGGGCCTTTCTGGGTAAATGACCATGTGGCTTGTGTGGAAATCAGTTGCTGCCAGAATGAAACAGCAAAGAGTCGACGTGGATCAGGAGAAAAGTGTCCGATCACACGGCTGAAAAACAACCAGGGGCCAAGTGAACAATTTAAATAGTTTTATTAATAATGATTTTCCATTTGCAGCACGGCTTTTATCTCATCTTCTTGAAATGCACGATGTATACAGCTCGCCTTCTGTGGACAAGAGGACATCAGTGTGTGTGTCTCAAACTCACAGCACACCTCACAGACCTCCCCTATATACACACACACACGCTCACACAGACACACACACACTCGGACATATACAAACCAGTTTCCTTCTTTAGCACTTTTTTCTGAGGAACACGACAGCAAGAAAATGACAAAAAAGCGCAACAAGCAGGTTGAGTGATGTCGTTCGGAGACATGAGGAGACCATGAGACACACTTAGACACAGAAGTCCTCAGTTAGGGTTTTGATCTGTGGTCTGTCTGCTGTGAAATGACCCTCACACAATAATCATGAACTTCACAAGTCATTTTGTTCATCGAGACTTCTCTTCACTGATCTCAGTATGAGACGATTGAAAAATATTTTCACTTTCACTAGAGCTCAACTGAAGAAACTTAAACATCAACACACACTTCAACCACCACAGAGTGACACAATGTACGATCTCAGGGTTTCTGGGGCGGGCATGAAATAGTTTTTCATCTGTCGATTCAATAATGTGAATAAAGTAAATGTACAAAGAACCTGGGTGATTAGAACTTGTTTGACAAACTCTTGAGTCCAAAATGTAAAAGAAAAGATTCTGAACATAGTGATATGTACAGGTCAACTGAAACATTAAGAAGAAGAAGAATTTGGAGCTGAAGCTGAAATACACGTTAGATTTCATTTAAATCAAGAGATTTATTTCTATTACAGTTTGATTTGAAACAATTGGGTTGTTTTAATAGTTAATCCAAGGGCTGCACGATAACATGATGGCTTCTCTTCAAATTTTCTTGTCTGAAAAAAAGTATAAGGGAAGTCACAGTGCCCCCATCTGGTAAAAGAGGCGACTGAAAACCTCAACGCACCCCGTCCCACAGACCCTTCACTCACTGCAAGCTGTTTCCTGCATTGACCTACAGTATCTGGGAAATGGGCAACAGGCTCCTGGTCAAGCTCATCTAGAAAGGACGAGTCCTGTCTGCTTCCATGTGCCAAACATTTAGAATAAACAAAAAAGAAATCAACAGTTTGATTGTCTTCCACTCACAAATCCCCTTTTTATACCAAAGCCACAAAAGCTGCAATTTCACGCAAAAAAAAAAAGAGCGAACACAAACACAAGTGAAACAATCAAAAGTATAATCAACAGTTTCTCAAAAATAATAATTTAAGCTCATAAAAAATAAAATAAAATAAAAGGAAACTTCTTATTCAGAGTGCTCGTCTATGAGGCTGTGTAGTCACGCGCCCTCTGGTGGTCAGGCTCGACAAGCGTAACCCTCAGTCAGAAGCATCATAACAGCCCAACTGTGTTCCCTTCGATACGTTAATGACACTTTACAAAATCATCATCATCATCATTGGTCGCTCATTTTGCTTTTTAGACATTCATGAGAACATTTCACACTCATCATTAAAGAATAAATACATGTGAGAGAGGGACTCAGAACTAAGACTACAGAGGAAGCAGGGAGGAATCTCAGTTTCTGCCAAATGGCTTCGTTGGTCTTTTATTCCCCACAGAACTGAGAAATGAGGAGTGAGAGCAACTTTGATGAACAGCGTCAGCAGACAGCAGCCATCAAGGTCAACAGTCAGTGCAAAAAATAAATCAAAGTAAAGCCATGGAAACAGATTGAGAGTCGGTCTGCAGAGAAAAAGCATCGCCGGAGTAAAACGTATGAAGAATTACAGCCAGACGTTAAATGTTGGCAACAACCTGCCTCGCTTTACAGCCACTGACTGAGGATGTGGTCAGGTGCGAAGATAAGAAAAAAAAAAAAAAAAAAAAGTAATGGCAAACTACACACAACGCACATCGGGAAGAGATACTTGAAAACAGATTCTGAGTTGGAGCTTTGTGTTGATGAACAAATAAGGACAAACTTTTAAAGAACGCCAATATTTTCAATGAATTCAACTACGGTTTTTACCTTCGAATGAATCAGACGTGGCCGAGAATAAGAATCCAGACGAGGCAGAGGATCCAGACAGGAGTCAGGCACCTGATACCGGCTGGATCCTCTACCTGCTCGAAAGAAATGAAGAGCCACAGTCAGAGGGAGAGAAGGAGGGAAGAGAAGACGGAGGGGGTTGGCAGAAAGACTAAAGGCTTAAAGTAAAGGTGCCGAGCAAACGGTCACGTGGGCGAATTATATTGTCAGGACAACTAAAGTTACAGTCAGGACAGAGACATCAGAGGGAGGAAGACAGACAGCTTGAAAATGCAAGCACCCTCAAAACATTAGGACTCTTGTGCAGTGAAACGTGAACGCACACCCGTCCTGTAGCTGACCAGATGAAGGGGTCAGTTGCTGAGCTCTGTTTCATTTTCAGAGTAAAAACCAGCTTTGAGAGGCCCCTTGGATAGAAAACTACAGATAATGGACGATAGAAGCTGAAGGAGAAGAGTGAAGGTAAATATCCAGCGCAGGGACCATATGAGACACTATGTGTGGGCCAGGGCCTGTGAATCTGTGAACTCACAGTAAGGCACAGTGCTCTGCTTGTGGTTGATGATGCTCATTCATGCTGCTGCGACCTCCGATAACGACTACTTCAAACTAAAGACAAATCTATGACTAAGCACATTTTCCTCTTCTTCTATTTTGATACAGTGTCCCTCCTCCCTGCCTTTGAATCTTTGGATCGTTCGGCTCTCCTGAATCCAGCAGAACATCCGTCTTTACCCACAGAAAATGCTTAAAAAAAGACAAAACACAAGAGCTTCTCTCTCTTCACTCACCGGTTTCAGAAGAATATTCACACACCATACGATAAGTCTACGTTTAACGACAAAACCTGCACAATGCGGCCGCACCTTCTCGCTGTACGCCAGCTCAGTCAGTGACCTGCGCTGTGAGTGGAAATAGCTGCATGTGTTAAGCCCAGGGTTGAATCAGTCGATCACTTTAGTATGTGTTATTGAGCCACTGATATTAAATGCATACGGCACCTTCATTTAGGATTCGAGAGCTAGCAAGAAACTGATTTGGATACACATACAAAAAAATTAAAACCCTGAACCATTAGCATAACAACAAGAGAGAAAGCTATTACAACATAAATAACTAAAACTATTCTTAAATATGTAAACAAACACTACAACTTAAATATATTTGGTGTGATGCAGACATATTTAAACGCAAAGCTTTGATTTATATCAGCTCTCGTGTGGTGCGGCTGATTATTGCACTGCAGGAGCAAAGAGCCCTATTGCACTTTAGTGAACCGTTCAGCTGAAACCACCGGTCTGATTCAACCTCTGTGCTTCACATGTTTGTGAGTTCCCTTTAAAATAAATCACGGTGTCCTTCCTTCACTTTCAGTGCAAACTGGCATTGAAGAAGAGGAGACCAGAGACTGCTCCAGCTAAAGGTGAAGTTGTCACAGGTGTGTCACTGCTGGCTAATTGTGCAGGTGAAGTCAATGCTCGAGGCTCCAGTCTTTTAAAAAACACAACATTGCTAAAATAGCGTCCAGAGAGAGAGAAAGAGAGAAAGAGAGAAAGAGAGAGAGAGAGAGAGAGAGAGAGAGAGAGGGTGAGAGAGAGAGAGAGAGAGAGAGGGTGAGAGAGAGAGAGAGAGAGAGAGAGAGATTAGGTCCTTGTAGGTCCCTCCAACATGTACTGAATCCATATTCCTCTTCACTGTCCATAAAGTCTGTGGTTTTCTGTAAGTTTCAAGTTCTTGCATTCATGATGCCAGGCAGCCTGCACTCCTGAAGACCCCTCTCCTCTCCCAGCCGCCCGTGGTGTCCCCCCCCATGACATATGGTTCAGTGGATCATGATGAACACACTGTGGGGGGGTGGGTTGTTTGAGAGCTGTGTGCACCGGGATTATGTGGCGATGAAGTGTGGTTTCAAGTTACCAAATACACCTGGTTGCTGGGTTTGTGCATCTCTGTGTTTGCTGAGGTAGGAAGAGGAGTTGCCGGGGAGATCTCAGGAGGGATGAACAGAATAGTGCTGTGTGTGGGTGGGTGTGTTTGTGTGTGTGTGTGTGTGTGTGTGTGTGTGTGCAGCTTGCTAAGAGCTAAGTGAGCTTGGGAATAAAACATGTCTGTGTGTGTTGGCATCAGAATGAGCAGATGTTAATATGTATGACTATTATGTGTATTATATTTGTATGTGTATGTGGGGACAAGGTTCTGCATTCTGCTCTCAAAATATGTTCCTCCCTCTGTATGTGTGTGTGTGTGAGTGTGTGCGTACATAGATGTGGTCGTCAGCCTTGTCATCACAACTTGTGTTTCCCTGACAGTATTGAGCGATAAAACTCCTCATCCAGCCGCACATAGCGCCCTCTGCTGGAATCCAGGAAGTAGAGTCTATCTGACACTGCGCTCGGGTCAAATCCATCCCTACGCATGTCCGTCTTCTGAAACTTAAATGTTCCTGAGAAAGGGAGACACGAAGAAAACACTTAGTTATTTCAGTTTATTCAGGAGATAATAATTAGTCTGAAGCGATTTTTTCCACACTTACTTTGTAAAATACAGAATCATGTTCAAATTGTCAAAAAGTTTAACTAAACAAAAGGAGTTTGCATTTTGGATGTAGATTTTTTATGAACTCATGATGTAACAAAAGCAAACTCATTTCTACACTTTCAAGTGAGATTTAAGGCAAGAATACCAAAACAAAATTCCACAAAAGAATGTGTAAAAAAAAAAAAAAAACACTTGTGAAACTCTTTGATTTTTAAAGTTTTTGAGGGGAGAGGGATTTAACGTCTTCTTCAAAACACATTTTTTAAATTGCAGTTTAGGAAAGCCTGTATTTATCTTTTCTTTTTATGTTTTACACAAACAGAAATGGAAGAGCATTGTACCTGTCTTGTTGACTTCTGGAAGGAAGCGGAGGAACACGGGTCTGGCGTACGGAGGCAGAGCCTTCTCCATGTCCTTCACAAACTTCTCCAGGTCTGTGTTGTGAGACGGATCGGCGATGGCTGCCATTCCAGCCTTTCCCTCGGCTCCTGCTCACACACAAACAGGCCAGTTAGAGGTTAGAGCCGAGGAGTCAGGTCAGGCAGATGCTTGGGTTTATGCAAAATACTGTCCTCATATTTTTACACAGTATATTTCTCATAGATATACTGCTGTATAGGCAATGTCTTACAGCAGATAAGATCTGTCTGCCTGTGTTCATTTACCTCTATAGATCATTGCCTGATTCTATTATTTTTTGTGTTTTATTTTAGTGGCTCAATGGGCAGAGCGTTTTTCATGTTATGACAAATTATTATTTGTTATTTGTCACTGTACTTTTCTGAACAAACTAGTTCCCCTCTTCCACGATTAATACAGTTCTCTAATCTAATCATAGTGAAAGTGTGGTCTGTCTTTAGAGTCTGCAAAGCGTCAACTCCAGCTCAGCTTTATATGTGGTGACATTTCTAAATGGTAGAATTCATTTATGGCACAATAGGTCAAGAGTAAGCAAAGACACTGCAGCTGAAAAACAATACAGTTTGATTCATTGCTCTCTATTCAGCCATCTGGTTTGTGTCCACTCCCTGCATGTTGTTTTAAAAATCAATGTTAGTTTTCATGGATGATTTGAATTGAGACATGTTTTACAATAATATTGAAATCCAACTGAAAACAGAAAGCCATGAAGAGGACACAACTAAAGCACATTTTGAGTGTGAATGAGAAGATGATCTGTGTCAGGAAGGCTGCATGAGAATTCTTACACAAATTGACTTTTTTTAACCTCAAATTCATATACACACAAAAAATATTCAAACATGAACGATATGTTAGAGGACGTTACCTGGTACTTCCACTCCGTACACAACTACATCTTTCATTTCTAGCAGCCTGCTGAGCGTTCCCTCCACCTCAGTTGTGGAGACGTTCTCTCCTTTCCAGCGGAAAGTGTCTCCTGTCCGGTCCTTGAAATACATGCTGCCGTAAATGTCCATGATCAACACATCACCTGGTGAGAAGAGGATCATATGAATTAGTTTTACTCAAAAGAGAATATGGTGAATAACTTCATGTGTGTGTGGTTGTGTGACTAACCAGAGAGATAAGCACTGTCTCCCTTCTTGAAGACACTATGAGCAATCTTCTTGCTGGTAGCTGTTTGGTTGACATAGCCATCAAACCTCCTGAGAGGGTCGTTCTGAATGATCCTGCCTACGAGCTGGCCAGGCTCGCCTAGAAAAAGAAAGAGAGAGAGGGAAAGAGGAAGTGAAAGAGAGAGAGAGAGAGAGAGAGAGAGAGAGAGAAAAAGAGCCAAAGAGAAAAGTGTGAAAGACCAGAGATATTAATAAACGAAACTTAAACTGTAACTGTTATTTCAAAGTGTTTTATTTGATCTCCACCAGGTGTATCAGAGGTCTGTGCATTTCATTTTTATGTCGCATCATCAGTCTTAAGTGAGGCCATCAGTCTTTGTGTTGAAAGACAAACGCATGCCCAAATAAACAGAATCACCACAGAGTAAGCATTCAGCTTTATTCCACTGTTAATCAAACATGTGTTGGTGAATGTATTACCAGCTGTGTACTTTTCTTCTTAACACCACCTCTGTTTGTTCACTAAAGCATTTAATATGTGTAAACACACATACAGTACACATACCAGGTTTACAGGGAATGCAGACGCCGTCAGGTCCCCTAATGAGTTCCATGGTCTCTTCATCAACCCTCACCAGTCTGATGGGGTAGATGAAGGGTAAAATCTGACTGTTGAAGCCGCACGCTCCGACCTAGAGGACAGACAAACCATGTCAACAACCACAGTGTGGATCGGTGTGGTGAGGATGATGAAAAGGCTTTTATAGCACTAATGAAAAGTAAAGCCTTAGATAACATTATGAAGTTCTCTCAGCGTAACCTCTACACATTAATAGTAATTTTAGACCGAACGTTTCCTCAAAAATGACTGTGATGTTTGGTCAGAGCATCAGAACTTCAGTGCACATTCCTACCCTGTTATCGAAGTTGCCCAGGCTGCAGTTGCATTCTGTTGCTCCGTAGAACTCTGCAATCTGCGGGATATTGAAGCGGTTCATAAACTCCTCCCATATGCTCTGGCGAAGGCCGTTCCCCAGTGCCATGCGCACCCGATGTTGCTGCTCTGTGTCCCGCAATGGCTGGTTCAACAGGTATCTGCAGATCTCACCAATGTACTGCACAATCTGTTGGAGGATGAGGGTAAAAAACAATAATTGAGTGATGAGACATAACAGAGATATGAATACATTTATTACAGATTTAATACCTTTCTTGTAACAATGAAAAATCCTTCTACAGAAGGGGAATAACATTACATCTTGAGATTACTTTTATAGGCGGTGACATGCAATAAGTCTTCAGCGACACTGAGAGGCTATAGCGTGCTACTCAATAACTAAGTCTGTGGCAGGAGTTTGTAATTTACGCTTACAGTGCAGTTGTATTTGACACAGTCGTCCCAGAAACGCGAGGCAGAGAACTTCTTTCTGATGACTACAGTCATGCCATGGATCAAACACTGGCCCACTCCCACAATGTTTCCTGTGGACAGAGAAATATGAGCTGTCAGAGTCGAAGGGTACCAGTCACAACATGGAAATATAGAAAGACATTTATAATAATAATAAACTAATATTATACAGCGTTAAAAACTGCATATTAAAGGGACAAGGCTCCACAGTCAAACGTTCATTGTTTAGTGCGGTTTAATTGGACTTATTTTCCCACTTGGTACAATTTGTTTGGAGATATCTAAAAACAGCAACTGTACAGATCTTCTCAGAACAAAGTGGTGTCAGCATGGTCACAAACAAATTCTGGTGTAGCTTGTTTGTGTTGGGAATGTGAGCCCACTTCCATCTGAGCCAACTACATGGCCGACTGTGCTAGTTTGAGCTAAACGGCTCCTGTAGCCAGCTGTGATCTGCATGATGTGGTGTAGATGAGAAAAATCCAACAGTCTCAAGCATCTAGGATGTATCAAGGTCTGATCTAAAGAAAGAATGAAGTGCGTTGCCTTCTTGATGCAGTTTTATTAATGCATTTTGGTTTGGAAAGTTAAGATTATAAACTCCTCCACTGATTTGGACCAGAGCAAATAATATAGAAGTCTAAAGGAACCTCTAATCTCAACGCTGCACAGTTATGACTTTACCTGCAGAGTGGTAGAGTGGAAGGCAATCATACAGCACATCGTCTGACGTCATCCTGAAGCCATAATATACCAAAGCTGCCATGCGGTAGTACCTGAAAACCAGGGTGTGGTGAGGAGAGAGAATAAAGTAAAAATAAGTCTGACACGTTTTATGTTGTTTCTCCTCCACTACAATACTTGAACTACACATGAAAGCAGCAAGGATCAACAAAGAGAGCAGCTGCCATCCTGCGTGTCTTTAGTTAGCTGTGTGGCTCCTTCCTACCTGCTGTGCACAACAATGGCAGCTTTAGGCATCCCAGTGGTTCCTGATGTGTAGATGTAGAATAGGCGATCTGAAACAGAGAGAACAGTGAGAGTGAGAAAACACAGACGTCAAAAAGCAAACGCACTGACAGGTCTTAGTGTATATTTGAGAGGGTAAAAATAAAACAATGGGAGGTTTTACTCCACATTTTCAGTTGACGATTTTCAAATTAACATTTATTAACATATTATTATTATTTGAGCATTGATTAGTTATTGTTTGCATATGGACAGTTTATGTTTCCCCTACACTCCCCAGCAATACACTCTTACCTCCCACCCCAAAACACAAACCTTCAAGGTAGAACCCATAGCACAGCACATTCTTACATGCACAGTGGGCTTGTGTTTGGATTTCACTTTCCTGCTCACACTTGATCTTACCTGGAACAACCACCAGCCCCTCTGTGGAGCGATACTTCACATTCACACTACATACTGTATGTGTACACTTGCACATGCTCTAATCACATCTGAATGTGACCTTACTGTTCTAATCCTGATGCGTTTTGTTTGTGTCCAGATTGTCGGAGAAACATTTTACGAGTATGAGCAAAGGTCGCAGGTTTTATAGCAGCACCTGCCTGCGTGGCTGCCATGTGATGCTGAAGTGGCCGACATAATAAATATGAATCAGCAGGTGGGACTTGATTCATTGTTCTGAATCACACCTAACTGATTAGCTCTGCAGATACAGAGACAATATTGAATACCATAAAATATTGAATACCAAAATAAAACAGAGGGTATGTTTTAAAGTGTTTTGAGGCAAAGTTGGGATTTTTGTTTTTATCAAAAATTGTCTTTGCTTGATTAATAGGATTCAATTCATTCTGTTGACCCAGATACTGTATATGAGTTTCCTTAGAAACAAGCAATGCATATTATCCTTAGTGAGGCATCAGTAATTGCCTGTAACAAGAAAAACAGAGGAATAATTTCTCTCATTTAGCTTGTGACCAGGCTGCCCAACTATCAGTGAAAGCAAAGAAATTACTTTTTGAAATGCTGTATTGCTTTGGTTTGAGTTTGCGCTGACAGTTTGACAGGAGGATTTTTTTTCCTGATGAATTGGACACCGGTTGTTGGTTGGTGAATTATAATTGCCCCACTGAAAAAATATCACATAAATTAGTCCCAAGAGCAACCGTTAAATGTCTGGAAAACTGATGACGGTTCTCACCTGTGAAGCAGCGTAGGGGCCGGCTGGGCAGGTGAGACGGGGCAGCAGCCAGCAGGGGCTCGAGGCACTCTGTGCCCTGAGGGACTCGTTTGGGGTCCCAGTCTCCGGAGCAGAACATCTGCACCGCCTTTCCCATTGAATTGTGGACCTCGCAAACAGCTTCGAGAGGGAGACAAACACATTAGAACAAATTAGGTTATTTCCCATCAGCGACTGCAGGAGGACGACCAGAGCAGACAAGGAACAAAGGAGAAAAACATTAAGGGTGGAAATCGGGAGAGTGAGAGAGAAAAAAAGAAACATCTTGAATATGTTCCCCTTAAAAAAACTGACTGCATCTTCCTTTAAAAGCCCTGTGTCATGCTGGCTCAGTGCTAATGCTAGTGGCTTGGCTTGGCCTGGCTCAGGAGCCAAGAGGCTGCGTTTCTAATTACTTAAAGGTAAAAAGCACATGACAGGTCCAGCACCCAACACAGAAACTCTTCCATCAATCCTAACACAGTCTCCACAGTGCTGCGTCAGCGCTGGAGAATGGTCTGGCTGCACTGTCATCATTCTCCTACGGGGGAAAAACACTCTGGCTTGTTTGTATAACTGGTGGTGGTACTAATCCCAAGATGCAGCAATGGTGTGTCAAGGTGGGGACTTGTTTTGGTGGAAAACTTGCACGTGCAAATAGAGAATTCCCAAAAAGGAAAGGGAGGAGAATGTCAGCAGAATCAGGCACCCAATACCTTGAGTTCACATCATGAGACAGACTAATCCCAGGATGACCACCTCCAAACTGATTCACTCAGAGCTGATGAGTGATCTCAACAGCTGTAACTGTATAGCTGTTGAGATCAGGGCTTTTCAGATTATGTAGGGTCCCAGAAGGAGACAATGAGGAGACTGAAACAGATCCCTTAATTTATGTTTGGCCAATCTACTGAGCTGCTGCAATTTTTTTTTTATCCATTAAAACAACAGGCTTAATGTAACAACGCAGCTAATTTATAAAACACAATAGGTGAATCATCAGGGGTTTACAGTGGTATTAAATCAGCTCTTTTGTTTTAGTCTGATAGTCTAATCTCTTTTTAGCTGAGTATGGTACGGTACCTATCTGTCTCCATGTCAGTGCTGTAGGTCACCCCCCCCCCCCTTACATATACAGTATCTCTTATCTATTTCATGTTATCAGTTATCAGAAAATCGTCCATGCTCAGACCTTGAACACGGCAAATTGAAGGCGGTGACATTTCTCCACTTCCTTCTTCATTATTTCTTCTCTTTCTTTCATCCATCAGCCATTTAAAGCTGCAGTGACTGATATTAAAGAGACACCTCCTCCTAAAGCCATCAATCTTCTACGACCTCCCTGCACCACTCAGCGCCCTCAGTCTCATCATAACGGAAGTGGAACAACACTCATCAGCATGAGGCGTCGTCATATAGATTGTAAAGCCCTCAGAGACAGATTTCTAGCTACAATCTTGATTTTGTTGCCGTAAGCAACTAAATCCGTCACATATCCTTCAGATGCTTCTCTAATCTATCCCTCTACCCCCACACAGCCCTCCTCCATTCTTCCCCGCACTCACCATCAGTCAGCTCTGCGCCAAACACCACAGCCTTGGCATTGGAGATGGTGACACAGTGGACCAAGGCCTCTAGTCTCAGATTGAAGTTAATGAGAGCGGCCTCTACTCCAATCTTGGCCATGCCCAGCCAGAGGCCCACGTACTGGGACCTGTTCTCCATGAAGAGGGCCACCACATCACCCTCCTGAGGAGAGAAACAACAAGAAGAGGGACTTGTGAAGCTGACAGCCATAAACTGAGCAACTGACATTAAATCATACATTTGTTTCAGTCATACTTTAAGGGAAATGTTGTTCAATACAAGTACCTTGAAACCCCGTTGTAGCAGCAGGTTGGCCACTCTGTTGGAGTACTCGTCCAACTCCCGGAAGGTCCACTTTTCCCCCGTACCCTCGAAGATGAGTGCCGTCTTGTCACCGTGGCGACGCACTGTCTCAGCAAAGATCTTGGGAATTGTGTTTTTCTGTTTGAGGTGACGTCTGACGTTCATCTTCACCCGCAACAACACACTTGCCGCACTGAAGAAGCAAGAGAACATTAAATATTAAAAGAGAAAAAGGCAAAAATACGAACTGAATATTTATTGCGACCTATGATCGGGACTTTTACAACACTTATCTCAGACAGGTTTAGGAGTCAGTTGATTTTAACTACGTAATGAAAATTCTGAAAAACAATCCCTTTCCCTGTAAAATAGATGCATGGGTGGTAAATGGAAAATCAGGAATCAGAAAAAGGTATAGTAATTATTTGTACTTTGAAGCTTATTTATAGTTGAGCAACTAATGATATCTATCTTGCAGTTTATTCTATTTATCTTACTTTGCTGTGCAAAAGGTAACCAGATATAAAAGGTTATGACAGAGATGACTGAGTGGCAATACATGCAAACATCCAGGTCAGTAGATTTATGGTGTAAAGGTACAATATAAAAATCTATCCAGCCAAGTTACTTCACAGCAAAAAAAAACTTTAACACCATCACAGTGATGGTGTTAAAGTTTTTTGTCTTTGGGGATTAGTTTCACGTTGGTCACGATTACCACAATTCATTGTTGCAGTGTTGTCCATTTATTTCATTATCTCCACGAAGGAAGTATTGCTTTCATTGCTGTTTCTCTGTTAGCAGGATTACACAAAAACTATTTTATTGAAACTTGGTGGAAGGATGAGTTATGAGCCAAGGATTTTTTGAGTGGATTCAATCTCCTTCACATTATGATATGAGATGGGGATTTTTTTTATGTTTTTGTGTTTTTTTCAAAAAAATGTATGATCTTCAAGAAAAGGTGTAAAGTACTAATATTTATGAATAGATGAAATTTGGTGTACATCCGGATAATTATGGAGATGGATTGGATCGCAATGTGTATGCAATATGGTGAAATAATGGCAAATCATCCTTGAAGGAGGTATGCACTCTCCGACTGCCCAGTAGTTTATACACTTGACCGCAATAAGTTGCAGCCGTTTCTAATGCGACACATGAGCTTCGTGGACTCTAAACTATGTAAATAATGTAATGACAGGTTTGTTTAGACTAGGGGTTGGTTTAGCACAACATATACAATAAGATGTGAAGCAAACAGCTTCTGACACTGAAAAGACCTACCCCATGTCACCACAGATTGCACAACAAGAATTTATGAGTCACTGAGGAAACAGACTCATTCACCCAGTCAGATATGGTGAATTTTTAACCTTGAGTCTTCAGACATTGCCAATAGGGAGACGTTTAACTACAGCACTATCGGAATTATATACTTAGAGGTATTTGTAGCCTGGCAGATAAACCCAACTTGGAGGCTGAACATTTAGGTAGTAATCGGTCTTAAGAAGATAACAATTTAGCTGTGGTAAGATATTTATCTTTAAAACACGAACTGCGATCTTTGCCTCTTTTGCTGTATAAACTGCTGTTTAACTTGTTATGTCACTTTGTCTTATTTCTCATGGAGAAAAAAAATGTTCAAACGTAAACAATAGCTTTAGATAAGAAAGTCACTTTGCTCCCTCGTTCTCCTCTCTGTTGTTTGTCTAAAATACTTCGAGCCACCGGTTTTGTCACATATTTTGGAAACAGACAGAAATATGCAGCTGGTTACAAACAGTGGCTAATAAGCCAGGCCTGATGACCAAGAGCCTCAGGTCCTGGTCGTTGAGTTCTAAAAAGCTGCTTTCAAGGATGTCAGTCTACATTTTTGCAACGTTAGAGATGTGAAAACCTGTGCACATGTTCCTCCGTTGGACAAACCTGTTGACACGTGAAACAACAAAAATATATAAAAAACTGCAAGATACCTTTCTGGTTTTCAGTCAGAGTGGAGTTTGTGAGGGATCTTGACCTGGTGTATGGTTTTAATAATGAACTAAGACGTTACAACATTTCTATCAATGAGTGGATGTCATTGTGATGTGTCATCACAAATGATTCCACTGAGGGGTGACAATGATCATTCTGATTTATAGCCTTTTTAAAAGGCTCTCAGCAAAGGTATGTAAAGAGCTTTAAAGTTTTTATCTGTCATATTCTGACTTTTCAATAACATATGACGTCGTTTTTATGTTAAATATTTCTCTGCAACTACAGTGTGTACAAAGGTCTTATTCAAATTACTCTGTGTCCAAGGTTTTGTTCTGGATGAAGGAAACTATCCCCAGGAACATTGATTGAGAAGCATTGAAGTATTTTTACAGTGGCACAGTTTATTTTATTGTGGCTGTGTGAACTGCACAATAAATAATAGTAGCTGTTCTCCCACTGAATGAACACTGTAAGAATTAAAGCTCTTTTTTAACATAAAAAAGTACAATTCCCTCATTTTTGAAGACAGTGATGATGCTATTGTTCTAATACTGCTCACACAAGCTGGATATTAATACCTCATTCAAGTTGAAAGTCAGAACTCAAAGCCATTGTTTAAATTGAGTTCCAGTGTTCTGGAGTACAGAGCAAATTTGTCATTGTCAAAATACAGACGGCACAAAATTGTGCCTCACAATTTCTATGATAGCGTCTGTGAAAGACTTAATCAGTTGAAAAGCAGTAAATAAAAGAAAAAAGAAAAGAAAAATCAATGGCAGTATTTTTTTCCCATGCTTGCAGAGACTGAAAAGCAATTTTCACTTTTTTCTGGGTTTAATTATTCATCATTAATTACACTTACTGTAAGTCTCTGCCGATTGTTTTGGCAAAAATTTGCAGGAAGCTCCATCCTCCGCTTCCCAGATAGAAGATCAATATGGCCGGCAGAACCTGGTACCAAGGCAAGCCCACCAGTAGCCTCAACACAAACAGCAGGGCTGTGCAGCACCCTAGACGCATCATCCTGGAAGAATGCACACACAAAAATGGAAAAAGATTGTGACCGACAGGCTGCAGATAGTGGCTAGCGACTCAAAACAATTCAGACTAAACATCAGTTCAGTAGGAGACATGTTAAATGTGGTTCAAGCAAGTTCGTAACAGTGGTATTCAAACCAATTGACTGCTATTTAGCACTTAGAAGAGTTGAATCGAGTGCAACTAAACTTGGTTGCTGTTATTAAACTCATGGCTTCTGCAACAACAGTTACAGCTGTTGTTTACCCTTCTACTACAGTTAGAAAGGAAGAAGCCTCTTGGACAAGAAGTGAAATGTCTTCAAGATTATAAACCACTAACTACTAAAGTACAGCTGCCCATACAAGTCACATATCCCTGATATCTTTTGGTTGCATGGCTTCAGTAAACTAAACAATGGCTGCCCTGATAACTTGTATTACAAAGGTTGTGTGACTCTGGGTTTTCAGCTGTAAGAGGTGAAGTTAGTTTTTAATATGAGAAGAAACCCTGATACCTGCCATTAGTGTCAGTTAAAGCTAAATCTAACAGTGATATTCAACAAAATGAAATGCACATAATGGTCACTTAACTAGAATTAAAAAAAAATTGTAGAAACAATTTTAATCAGCTTTTTAAATTAAGGCTAATGATGAACTGTAAATATGCATAAGAATATTACTACTTATGGAATTTTTTGGCTTTTTTTTTGCCTAATGATGAACAAACTGAGATCCATGACTTTAGTCTCCTGATGATCTGATTGGTTATTAGTTTGGGTGTTGACAGGTTTCAATCAACCTGCTCCAGAGCAGGTTAGGGATTCAGCATACGTTGCCATGGTTATTTACCATGGGAGGAAGTGAACCAGTTTCGCAGGAGTGAAAACCAGAATTAAAACCTGAAGTAACCTCGATCACCACACACCCTTTGTCGTGGTACAGACCCCTGGATGAACCTTCACAGACATCCTGTGTCCATTAGCCTCATATGAAATACTTAAGAGGCAATAACATAGGAGTGTGGTACATTTGTTTTTTTAAGTGTGCGCTATGAATGAAGCCAAGAAATCCTTTTGAGTTTCTTTTTCTCTTGCAGTCGAATGAAGCCCAAGGCTGAGGAGACCTTGGGGAAACCCTTATTCAAAGAAAATAGTCTTTATGTGACAGCTAAGAACAACAGAGCACCGTGGTGCTCAGTGACACCTGATAGCTGGGAAGATGATCCTCAACCAGCGAAGGATAGGTTTACATTGCATATTATATATTCATTAGGCTGCTTAGAAAAAAAACTGAAGGGTAGAATTATGAGACAACAATTGAGCTTTTATAGAAAATGGCTATTTATCACAGGAGGGTAGGTTTTCTTAGAAGCTGACTGGATATTTATTGCTCTGTCTCCCTGCATGTAGCTATAATGGTGATGATGGCTTCATCAGGGCAATTCAATAACTCTGCTGCTATTTACACCACAGCTCTGTGACTGGACGATTAAATTACAATCCAGCGGATCAGCATGATAGAATATGTGGCACGTCAGGGGAAAGAAATGCAGTAAAAGGAGCAGCAGCCACCTCATGGAGAAAAAAACGTTTAGCTGCCATTTGCTGCTGCTGCTACACTCGTAATGTAGCAGGCGCATAGCATCATATTGCGGTAGATAAGGAGGAAATCATAGGGCGGCTCAACCCACTGATGGTGAGACTACACCTCACCAACCATGTGCGCGTTCAGGCAGGGCCTTCAACCGCAGCCCGGCTGGAGAACATCCATCGGGCTAACGCTGGCACGATGGAGGTGATCGTGGTTGCATGCGCGCCCAGAAGAGCAGGATGCGCAGCGTATTGTGCGCGTCGGCTTATGGCAAGGAAGCGGATGGTGACAACATCAGCAACCCGTTACAGGATGAGGCGCCACGCTGAGAATACATGCCCGCATTAAAATCACCCATCACGGGCATGGAGAGTGTGACAACGCGGAGCCACCTCTCGAGTCCCGTCAGTGGATCTTGCGTTTCACAAGGTTGACAAAGGACAAGAGTCACTGCCGGCTCCGTCTCCCTTTCTCCGAACGGATAATAACCGGAGCGATCGGTGGTGAATCATCACAGGGGTGCTCGGTGAGCCCGGGAGGTTTTTTGGGGGGTTTACATACCTTGCACTGGGCTCGCACCGTCACAGCATGTATGTGCGCAGAAATCCCCTGACGCGTAAATTCGTTGTGTGCGATTCCACCTTGATCGGCTTACGCGTTAGCCCGGTCGCCCCCTCCGCCTCTCACAGCCGCTCGCCTGGCTCCACAGAGGCTCACACGGACGGAGACACACGCACCGGGATCCCCCCCCCTCCTGCTGTAGATTGCCACACCGAGCCGCTGCTCCTCTCCTCCGGCTGATCGGGAGTCAGATTCGCGTGGCGGTGCGCATCGACTTTGACCCCGTGATCATCCTCATCCCGCCGCTGATAGCATTTCTGGGATCATTGTGGCCGATCACCTCGCTGGCAAACGTAATTCAAATGACCTTACAATTTTCTAAGCTGCGCCCGCCCACCACCGTCAACGTCCCATCACTTGTAGCAGGAATAAGCGCTGACGAACGTGCGTCTCAGCCAATGGAGAGCTGTCTTTTATTTACATCTCCCATCCGGCAGGGGCGGGTTTGCGGCACTGGTGAAGAGGAAATGCGGCGCGGCCCTGCCTGCTCGCCTCTTTATATATACAGAGCAAGCTGCTAGCTCACAACAGCAGCTTCCACCCAGCAGACATCAAGGCCCTGATGCGGAACCGTGGTGCGTAAAATGAGCCTTGCCTCTCCCCGTAGAGTCCGCCCAGCCACGTCCATTCATTATTCCGCGCTCAGCCACAAGATGTGCCTTAAATGCCCTCCTGTCTGCACAGGGGACCCGATGAATGAGGAAGGACACGGTTTCAAACAATGCTGCTATCAACTGCCACTGTGGGTCAATATAGGTGGAAACCATTAAAGCCATCAGTCTGCTGGTTTCCCCTGCATCAGCTGATTACATGGAGTAAGTAGCTCTTTGGGTGGAGGCTGGCTGTTCACTGAAAAACCAGCGATTGTCTTTGCACCACTCACAGGTTTTACAACAAATAATAATAAATAAAAAAAATACAATTGACAACAAAGGCACACATGACTGAAAGATTGTAAGAGGGCCAAGTGATTTGCCAATGCAATGCTACAAGTTGGCCCCTTTCTGCTGCTTTTTTGTAAGAGAAGATAAGTCTTGCAGCCCGTAATGTCAAAACAGAACTAGAATGGCTCTCGGTAGAGCACATAACTCCAACAAGGCCCAACAGTCTCCTTACATTCAATCAAGATGCACACACTCACAGAAATCAGTCCCCTAAAAGTGCCAGATTTTCCCATCAAGATCCATGGAAAAAGTGAAAATGCCACTCTCCAAAGTTGAAGTGAAAAAAAAAATCCTGGATCCAAACCTAAATTTGGTTCTTTCCTGACCCATACCACATCCTTCCACCAAGTTCTGGTGTACTCTGTCCAGTAGTTTTTTGTGTCCAGTAGTTTTTTGTGTAATCTTGCTTACAAACGAACATACAAACCAACAACCCCACAGACAGGGGTGAAAATATAACTTCCATTGCCAAATAACTTTGGCCTAGTTTTTCATGACAGCAGCTTAACATGTCATTAAACACAGTGTACACTATAACAGATGTGTGTCACTACTGAAGGTCTGGAGAGCTTTATTTTAGAATTCTTACAGAACACTGTACAGAATTAAGTCATATTCCTACTGACCAGCTTGTAACTCATTGTCACAGCTTCCATCGTGTGCAAGAAGACATGAGCACATAGAAGTCAGCATTTTACACCATGATCAGAGCTTATCACCTGGTATCATCCTGTATGAACATGTACCACACTGAACACAGTATGACTGATAAGCTCAGAGATCAGGATAAGAAAATAGGATGAGCTTTGACCTGTAAATGAGAGATTAAAGTGTACACACGCGTCACTTATTCATCATACACTCAGAGAACTGCCATGGAGATACAGACACACAAACACACACACACACAGCATCACCAGAGCTGTGCAGCTCCTCAGCCGCTATCATTCCAAGTCCAAGAAGACACAATATCAGTGGTTCTCAGACGGATAAGGGCACACCCATTATATTATGCCACTTGTGTGCGTTGTCTGTGCAGAACATTTACTGAACCTTTCAGGCAATCTGAACATATTTTTTTTTAAATAAAGGAAGTTATGTAGATACCAAACCCTTTCTCCTATGTTCGACTTTTGGATTATCCCATTGAAATGACAGGGAAACTGTAAATGAGTGTGACAGTTGTCTGATATTTTTTGTGAAGTGAGTGACGTTAACTCTTTAGGGGGATGTTACAACATTCATCTGTCGCAACTGAGATTGATTTCAACAGTCACGCATGTTAAAAGAGTGGATTATTTTTAACTGTTACACTTTTACTTAGCAAAAAGCATGTACTTACAATTTGGAGACTGTTGATAACCTAGAATAGTTAAACTCAGATGATTAATTTCACAAAAACTAATGTTGCATCCACAATGTATCCGTATCTCTTAAGTTTCCTTCGTGTGCTAGGAGGTGGCAATACAAATAGAAATATACTATATAGGTGGTACATTATTGTATGTTGTTGTCAATATACAAGGCATATTATACTCGGAGCTGAAGCTGTTTATTTCACATGTTAAGGTCCAGCAAACAACTGATAATCATAAAGTCATCATGCATGCATACCCTTATCCAAACCCCATTTAGATAAGTGCAAATGTAACAACAAAACAAGTCCTTTCAAAGTTGTGTCTCGGAAGGATTCAAAGATGCAAATGCCTCTATTAAGGCTAGGGCTCACTGCTTTTATAGGAGTATGACAATTAATTACATGTTAGCTTTGAGTTGAGACTGGGCGTCTTTTGTCATCGCCACTATGGAAATATTTCTATTTTATATGTTCACGGCTAAGTCGTGGAGGAGCAGAGCGGCGTTTCTACGTAAACCAAATAAATACTTTCTGGAAAACCTCAATTTTTCCTTAAGGCTCCATCAGCCTAACCCTAATGGTCTTTGTCTCCATATCTGAACCCAACCGAACACCAGAGAGAGATTTAGGAATAATGTGTTTGAGGAAGTTCAGATCAATATAGTTTCTTCATCTTTAGTCCACATCCAAACTCCTATCAAAAAGTTATTCTGCTCCTTTTTCTTTTTTATCTTCATGCCTCCCTTCCCCTCGGTGTTTGGGAACCGTTCTCACCACTGTATTTTCATTCTATATTTTCAGTCATCCAGCTCCAGACCAAAGTGGCTGTAGAGATCTCGTGTGGTGGTCCCCCTCAGAGCAGCTGCAAGACACAGAAAAGTGGGGGTTAGGCCCCATTCTGCAGATTACATGGTCAACTTCCTCTTGTCCTTCTTTCAAACAAACCTCAAAACACTAAACAGACCACAGCCAGATCATAGCAGTGAACAATGGAATCACTCAAGATAAAGGCCTGTAGTAAAAATAAAACCAAGCTCTTATATTAGTCTCTATGGTCATTTTCACTGCATCTTAAAAATGTAAGATCAGGCTTTTTCAAAGTGAGCCCCTCTAGCTAGCCCTGGTTTGATTCATCCACAACCAAGATATGCTGAGTTGTGCTGCTCTGACCCTGATACAAAGCCCAGCTTGTTTTCCTCTATACCTTGTTCATTTATACAGTGCAAATGTACAACATTTTGAGTTTAGGTTTTCCTTCAGGTTTTTTAATTATCCTATTTGTTTTAATTCCCAGACATTTAATGAAATTTCAGCTTACTGTACATGAATACTATTTGCCAATTGATAACATCTAATAGTGACAAATTGATTGTCATATCTTGCAACAAGAAAGTTAGAAAATTACATCTGCAAGGCACAACACTGTTTATTATAAACTGTCAGAAACATGATTAATGATCTTTGACAAAATCTTAGAATGGAAATAAACACTTCCTCTATAAATGAAAAAAAATAATTTATGTACCACTTCTTGCACAAAGTTGTACTTTTCCTAACCCTTAAAGTTACTCCAAGAGTTTCTTTTTAATTTCATGCACAAGATCAATAACATATATACACTAATCTTGAGGGCAAACTTCTTGTGGGTGAAACCATGTTATATAAATGGCTCTTCACTTGTGAAAACTAATAATTTACATCATATCAAAGCAAAAAGGGACGACTCTAAGTGATAATGACCTTAACCCTGACTGACTGACGAACATGGTGACAGACAAAGGGACAGTTGTCTTTAAAGGCTACTGCAGGGCATCTCCACTTGTTCCATCTCACTCCACAGCCAGCCCACTGATCTCCTCCCTCTCAGCATAGCAGCATACAGTACAACAGAAACTCAGTGTTTAAGTGAAGATGCTTTGTGAAAGTGTGTGTCTGTGATTGAGAGAAAGCAGAAAGGGGGAAAGAGGGGGTTGAGAGGGGGATGTGTTTGTATTTAAAGGCGTGTGCATGCATTAGTGTATGCACGAATCTGTGTGACAGACAGATAGAGAGATTGTGTGTGTGTGTGTGTAAGTGATGTAAAAGACTGTCATTGTGTCAGAGGGGAAACGCCATCTCCATTCACTAAGAGGTCATTATCATCCTGACTCTCCACTGTAGAGAGATAATTTAAAGAGACAGCTTTTAACTCACAATACCATTTTAAAATAAGAGCTCACCCAGTTTATTTCTCTATTGGTTACTGCAGAAGTGGAAAATAAGTGACATTAGAGCACGAAAGGTATAATTGTATGTGTCCAGATTTTACTTTACACTATGCACACAAACACATGACAAAGTGGGTAAAAAGTCATGTTTGTTATGAACCATGCATAAATCATGATGTGACTCATTCACCATCACTTCCCTAAACCGTATGAAAAACTCCTCAACATTTCATGCAGTCGCAGCACATGTTCATACCTAGACTTGACCGACACTCAGACTTATAAGACTCCTTCATGCATTGCAAAATATTCGCTCATGTGATAATAAGTGATACAACAGCCAATTACAAAGTGTTAATCTAATAGAATATTAAATGACCTACAGGCAGTCCAATTAAGTACTGATTACACAATGACTAAATGTAATAAAGATAAATTACAACATAAATTTATTTTGAAAGACTTGGCCTTTGTACAGACACACTGTGCTGTTGCCATCTGGTGGCTGATTGCAGAACATCTTTAAAATCAATGTGATCGAGCCTAGCTCCTAATTTTTAGTTCACATTTTTCCCAGATGAAATTGCTTCTATTCCTAAATCTGAAAAAATTGAATTCCAATGTTTCCTTTGAATTTAGTTGTTTTATAAATCCACTGACGGGATTATTAACTATAATATTTTAATATTTCCAAGATACTATATGTTTTAGATTGAGACAACAATGTCTGTATATGATAATGTGGTAAATCAGACATTGTCTCTGTTTTTAGTTATATTCAAATCAAATATTATTTGTATGGCCCACATTCATAAATCATTTCTCAATATATCTCATTGGACTTAACAAGGTGGGACATTCTCTGTCCTTAGCCCTCAACAAGAGTCAGGAAAAACTACCAAAACCAAGCCCTATTAACAGAGGAAACAAACGTAAAAACCTCAGAGAGAGAAACATGTGAGGGATCCCTCTCCCAGGACGGACCGAAGTGCAATAGATGCCACGTGTAACTGAACACATCACAAAATAACAGTATTTGCAACATTGATTAGAAGAAACTGTTTGTATTCATCTGAGTCATTGATGATGTCTTAAAGGATGTGATAACACCTTTGTCCAGTTTGTTTTCTAACAGCTTAATTACATCAGGGAAAAGACATATTGTTGTATCTGTCATCCAGTCTGTTCAGGGTTCACACTGACTGATGATAAGTGAGCCAAGAAGTGTAAACTCATATGAGTCACATAGACAAGACAGACAGCTCACTCAGCTGACAGTTTTGGTTTGATTGATTTAGTTTATTTTTGGTGTGAAGTGTTTAATCATAAGTCATAACTGCAAAAAGGCTGGACTGTACAATATACAGGCCCAGTACTATTTGTGCCTTTAAATGCCACTACAAGCTAGTGGATAGGAAAGATATGCTGTCTATATGAGCAGTGGTCATACCAATACGGCCCAGGAGTGACTGTCCAATGTCCTTGATGTCATTGTATTCATGCAGCTTATCAATATGATGTTCCAGCTCCTCTACTTTGTATCCCCTGCAGTAACACACACACAAAAGCAGATCTTTGCAATTACTCATACAAAGGCAAACCCATTACATTTTGAAAAGAGGCAAATCGATTTAATGCTGAAAAAACTATGTGTCAAAAAGATCTGTATTATGGGTATTTCAGGGTATTACTTCTGAGTGTCATCACTGTCCCATGTACTCTAATACTAAACCGAGCATCAACAATCAAACACTATTTGAATTGGTCTACAAAAACAGAAATACAAGACAAACACACACACACAGCTGTACTCACTCAGCCTCCAGCTGTGCTATCTCTGTGTCCAGCTGATCTCTTCTTGTCTCTAGCTCTGCCACCTCCTCTGCAGGACTAACTTTAGCCCTCTCAGTTACTTGAATCTGTGAGGTGCAAAACAGGCAACCATGATAGGGGAATGCACATGTGGCACTAAACATAGGATTTATCTGTGTGTGTGTGTGTGTGTGTGTGAGACAGACTGAGAGGGGGTTTACTTACAGGTGATTTGAAGTTGGAGTGCACCCTCTTAAATTTGGAAAATGGAGTTCTAGGGAAAGAGAGACGGAAATTATTATTAATTATTATTAAGACATGACATTCTTCATGAGAAGGTGTTGATAATATAACAGAATAAATTGTCTTGCAGGACTGGTCACTTGTTATATTACTTGTCAGAAATAACTCCTAGTAAGAGCACTCGCTGTCATAATAAAAATCGACTTCAATTTGACAAGTTCTGCAAATGTATTTTACAAACGAAAGATGAAAGAGAAGTTGAGGGATTGATTTTAAAAGAGGATAAATGCTTGTTGACTTTGTGGTCAACAGAAAGGAGGGTAACATCTAACTAAGAGGGGGGATGTCATGATAAATGTATTATTGTTGGCTTTTATATATTTATATGTTAGTGATGTGTCTGCATGTTACCATCTGTACCGATGACGCACTTGAATTCGTTTTACACTGCGCAATAACTCAATGGGATCTTCAGGCAAGTCAGAGACACAAGGGACAGAGGAGCTACTTATTTTCAAACATACTTTAAAGGCATTACACTTTTCCAATTATCATCCAGTGACTGTAATGTAACCAGGCGTTAGCGCTAACCCTAGCTAGCTATCGTCGGGTTTGCTTGCTAGCTCGACAAACTGATAACAGAGCTAACGCTAGCGGTTCAGTCACCGTCTGATGGCTGCCCTCTTCACGTCGTTCTCCTCCGGCGGTGAAACCGAACACTTGTCCTCCCCACGGTGTGTCTCAGCCGGCTGCTCTGAGTTCATGCTGCCGTGAATGTTACGGTCGATTCATCGCAGTAGAAGAGCCGCGCGTGAAGAGCAGGAAGTTTGTAGTTCGCGGTTGACGGCAAACAGACTGACGCTGCAACGTGATTGGTTGTTGAGACCGAGAGGCGGGGCTGCGATTGGTTTGGTTACCCTGGTAACAACGTTGCGACAATGGCGTAGAAGAAGGAGTAGTTTTGGGAAGACTCAAATATTTATATAAAGGCTAAATAATAATAAGTTTAATTAACTTACAATATTATTCATGTTTTCCAGTCACACCATGGTGTTCATCAATCAATTTCTAGAGATAATACTTTTGTTTACATATCATGCCAGAGTAAAAAGTGTCCATGCCAGTTTTTCAGAATCCAAGGTGAAATATTTAAATGTTTTGTTTTGTTTTACTTACAGTCCGAACCCATCAACAAAAATAGTCAGAATTCAGAGAGAAATCCACTGAAGAAAATGATCAGAATAGCTCCACCTGAAGTTTCAGTTTTACAAACCCACCCCTCTTACTGACCAGCAGATGGTGTCAAAGCACTGCTGATATTGACTCTTTCATTTCTCTGCTCATCTCATCTCCTCCTTGATTCCCACTCACATCACTTACATCCAGACTCTCTCCTTTTCACCCTCTGTCTGAAGCAACCCACACACTTCTTGACTGAGAAGAATATTGCATAATCAGAGAGTGATGCTGTGGCACATATTCAGGCGCTATAATCTAAACGGAGGCCACTGAGGACTGCTCAGCAACCAAGCTGCCTCTCAGACCGATCCAAAGCCACCAGTGCTCTAAATCTAAATCGGCGGTGGATTAGCAAAGTAAAAGGTCACGTTCAAACCACCAAAACACACACACACAACCCCCCCCTCACACACACAAACCCACAGGTTTTTCCACTGCATACACTCTTTTCAGTACGGTTCACTGGGCAAGTACCAATGGAAGAGGAATACAGAAAGATTTAGCTCTCACAGCAGAGAGAGAGAGATGGAGAGCAAGAGAGACAGGGTTTATGGAGACAAGAAGAGGGTGAGAAAAGACAGAGGAAGGCAGACAGAGTGTGTATCCAGAGTTGATGTCGGGGGAGTGGAGGACATAAAATTGAGTCCATTCTTGCTTTATGTCCTCAAGAGTCATTGCTTATTTATCAGTTGTTATACGGAGAGGGTGGGGAATGAAAAATTCAGACAGGAGGCATGGCCTTTCCTGCTTTTAGAAATCAAAAGATTACACACACCGGGCAGTAACAGCAATTGTGTGTGTGAGACGTGGAAATATCTTTGCACATCTCTGACAGAGCCATAAGTGTGTACTCTGAATGGGTGCCATGATGTTTGTTAATTAAAGACACCAAATCATCAAGATCACAGATTACGGATTAATGTGAAACTCAAGTATCTGTTTTTCCTTGGACTTGGACATAGCTGAGACAGTTTCAACAAGGCCTTAATTAATAGTGATTGTTATTTGTGTTTTTGCTCAGAGTAAATAGCACATGAACAACCACAGTTTCAAAATCATATTTTGAAGAGTGTGAGGGAAATCTGAGTATCATAACAGGACAGCAGGCTGAAGCAGCAGGACAATAAGAGGAGAAGGGGTAGGAAGCTTTGGTTTGTAATATTAGTTGGAAAGCCCCCTATCTGTCGTGCCCATAATTCATGGAGTCCCAGCCACTCATCTGTGCTGCATCTAAATTCCACTGCTGGGGAATTATGGGCTGGAGCCATAAAACAGACCAACGCGCACACACACACACACACACACACACACACACACACACACACACACACACACTAGAGAGTGGGGGGGGCAGCAGAAGATGAAGGGATAGATATATAGAGAGAGACCATAATAAGATGCAGTGGACAGACAGAGAGAGAGAGAGAGAGAGAGTCAGCACAGAGCTACAGAGTGAGGGCTCGATAATTCAAAGCATGTCATAAAACATCAATACACCTCTAAAGGCCGCACGACAAGCTCTGCTTACACTGGAGACGATTATGCCTCTAAATAATTCATTTAGCCAGCGCAAGTGCTCATTCATACAAATACAGTACAAACAAATGCAAGGATACACATCACCAAAAAAACGACGCGCATGTCAAATGTTTGCTGGACAATGTCAGTCAGGACAGAAGGATGTTGTTTACTTACCTGCCACGGTTTCACCTTTTATTTTTATTTGAGTACTATTTAATCTGGCTGTGTCATTAAGATTTCTGATCTCTTGAGAATAGGAGACATCCACAGTCAGCTACAAGGACTTAATTAAAGCAATTACAAGAATCATGACAGGTAGCAAATATTTAAAAATCACCCAGGGGAAGGTAAGACTGCAGTTGGAGGTGAGATTGCAGCTCATTCCACATAAAAGGTGCTTAATACTTGAATCCAATTCTGCCAACGTTAGTGAAAGTGTAGGAGACATCTAAACTAGATCCTGTACTGTAGTAACAACTTTGAATTAAGAGAAGAGAAGTGAAATAGTTTGGTAGCTTCAACAGTAGAACTTTATAAATGAATAACATAGGAAGACACTTTCTTCTTGACTGTAAGAATAAGTCAAATAGTCCAGCCGAGTGGGTGATACAGAGAAGAATGATGAGTACAAAATGTGTGATGTTTTGATGTTTGATGTTTCATTTCCAAGTCAATTGTTGAATATGAAATATGAAAGAGAATCTGCTGTCAAACCAAATTCCAAAGTTTTCCAAAGTATTTGTATGAATAAACCAGAGTAATTTGGGGTTTTCACAACAATCAAAATCCCTGATACTGTACATCCTTCCCCGAAAACATGTGTCATCTTAATGCCACCGATGCTTCCAGTCTCTTTAGCTGAGCTACAATGTGCTACACACGTCTGAAACCTGAAACAAAGAGGATTTCCCATGAATGTCACATTGTTCATTCAAGCGTGCATGTCGACAAATGAAAAACCCTCCAAGCCTCTTCAAAACGGCCAGACAGGGTTTTAAAAAAGCCATTTGCTGAACCCTTGGCTGTTCCAGAGCAACTCACACTCCAGCATCGCCTGAAGTGGCTGTGATATTATTACTCGTAAATTACGGCGACTGTAACGAGAACAAGTAAATACATTTCCATCCAATTTGTCTTGTGGGTGGAATGCTAGTGTGACAGTAATTCCCTGGTACAGTGCTCACAATTCATGTAGAAATAAGTGGGAGGTTGAATATATCTACATCAAAGGGAATCCATCATAATGTGAAAGGGTTTTCATGTCTGAAGCGGCGCTGCTGTATTATTGCCATCGCAAAATGGCTATTCATGTCCTTGCCAGCGAGGCTTGGGTTTGATATCCGCTCCTGTGCGCCTCCATCTGTCTGCATCTATCTGTGGTATGTGCTATTTCATTAGCTCTGACTCATCCTTCTAATAACTACCTCTATTTCCTCCCTGGAATAGTTCTCACTTGTTTTTTTCTATAGCACGATTAGTCTCCTTGCCGCTGTGACTCACTCAGTTTATTGTCAGAATAAAGCTTCCGTAGCCGTGTTGCGCGGGTGACATTTCATTGTGGCTGTCATTTCCTCTCCTCTGCCAGGGCGGTTTATCATCACGCTTAAGTGTCCCATTCAAGATGCTTTCACGCTCTTGCATTCAAACATGTTTGCTGTCATGACTCTCACCTTGTTGCCCCACTGGACGAAAACACACTTTGTTGCATGTGTGAATACGGCTTCACTGTTTTGATCAGTCAGTCAGTCACTGACATTTGATCTTTTACAGTCTGCCTGATGTTTGACTTTAAACATAAAAGAAAAACACATTATTTGTTTCCCTGGTTTGTCTTATATATATTCACACCAATAAGCATTGAGTAAGTAATATATTTGGCTTCTATACTAATGATGATTATTTCCTCCTCTGAGTTGAGATGTTGAACAGATGTCAGTTTATTAGCTTCATCTGAATCAAATTTCCAACATCATCTGCATCAAACACAGCAGAATTTTTAGTTTGAGTGAAATCAATAACAATAACAACAAAACAGATGAGAAGCATTTTCACAACATTTTATTAGCAACAATGTGTCCGTTAGTTATACATTAGAAACAAGGAACATTTCTGCTGTACTGTACTGCGTCTGAAAAACAGCTGGCTCATAAAATAAAGCAAGTAATTCAAATACTTTAAGGTAAAAGCAACACTGCATTTGAATATACACTAGTAAACATAATGATAATGATAATAATAATAATATTTCTCTAATAATTCATTATGGCACTACAATTCCTGTGCAACTGTCACATAGTTTCAGTTTCCAAAATAAGAAAAGCATAGCATTGAGAACTATTGTGTGTCCGTGTAAGTGTGTGTGTGCATTGTGTTGTAGTGTATTTGCAGGAAAGCACATGTCACAAGAGGAAAAACTTAAAAACAAAGTCAGTTACTGTTTCACTCTTTGGGAAAATAAATGAGCATGATTTTAAACCAACAGAGAGACAGAAAAAAGGAGAGAGAGAGAGAGAGAGAGAGAGAGAGAGAGATGGGGAGAGCATTAACCATCCATTTGGGCAGCGCTGTAGGGGGGAGGTGGGGGGGGGGGGGGGCAGGGTATCCAAGAAAGGACATCCAATCAGCTCCAAACTCCTCACAAAGCCACCAGTAACTAATTCCTTTCATTAAATGTGTGTCCATAAAACTCAGCCACTGCTCCTCCAGTCAGAATATCAGCACACCAGCCCAGTCAAAAAAAACAATCCCAAGAAGACGGAGGAGCAAAAGCAAATACTCCTCAGTCCAATGCGTCAAGAGAAGAGAGAGACTGCAGTGTATGTTATGACCCGTTAAATATTTATACATGTGTCTTTAAAGGTGAATGAATCTTTAGCCCATGAACCCAGACAGCAACAAATCAGCGACAAAACACAAGAAAGGCAGTCCACAAACTGAAACAAGAACGATAATGAATTTAAAAGTGTTGCTGTAAAAAAACTGTTTGTGTCTGAGTGACACCCACAGCTTGAACCTGTGTTATAGCTTTAATCAGGAAAAAAAACATTTACAACCTTGTTGAAAACCCACTCAGAGTTTGTCCTATCTGCTGCTCTGGTCATTCTGTGCAGTGAAATGAATTATGGAGGACTTTAGGGTAAAGTGGCACATGTTCCCCTATTTCAACCAGAGTGAACCTAGTGCCAGGGCTGATTCAGAGTTTGTTCAACACTTGAACCTCTTAAGAACCAGTATGTTGGGGTCCAACCGTTTCATCTCTGATTACCCAGCAACACTTGCAGCGACTTCAAGCATCAACATTGACGATGGCGGATGACAGCTTCTCTTTTCAAGTTTTAGTCCTGGCTTTGCAAACGTACATTGGCATCTGAACATGACTGGACCGTAGTTAAAAATATCCAATCTTTTTAGCTGACTACACAGAACGCAAGCTCAGTTTGATTTTCTTAAAAATGGTGGTTGCAGTGTGTACGTTGGACTTATTGGTCACAATAATCCCACCCCCAGCCTCTGACATAAGCAAGTCCTTCTTGTACAAGTGTTGGAACTTAATTCAAGAGTCTTTTCTCTTTTCTGGTACAAGGTTACATAGCCCAGAATCATCCCTTGAACCACCTTTTCTGAAAAAAAGCGGTACTAGAAACTTTACCTCAGGATTTACACTTTATGATAAATGTTTAAATTGTTATTGCAACCCACCACTGGGTTCATAGCGGTGACAGATTGTGTTTAATGGTATGGAATAAGTATAACAATCAATCAAGTCGTACACGCACGCATGCAGGCACGCTCACTCATATGCACACGCATACAAGAACCCAGCCTCTTTCAGCACCTATCGTCCAAAGTGCCTGCAAAAACACTGAGGTCTTTCTCTAATTAAGTGTATGATATTGTTCACTTACTCAGTGTTAGCAGGCACTAAGAGAAACAAGCCTCTCATCAAACCGGAGACCTCGATGACGGGATGTGGAAAACAAGCCAGGATTTTTACATCTTCTGCGAGCCCTTTATGTCTTAAAATATCATGGCCTTAAGTTAGATCCATCTAAAATGTCTGTGGGTGGCAGCTAAAACACGACATCCCCCCTGTGTTCTCTAGTCCTTCCACTGGTGGCGAGTTATTACTTTATAATCTCAATAATGTGTGGATGGAGGAACAGACAGATCATCCCAATAGAAAAGGAAAACACTGGACTTCTCCTAATCGTATTGTGTTTGTAGCAGCTGTGGCAGAGAGCAAATCCCTGCCGAACATGTCATTTTGACATAGAGGGAATCTCTCTGTCTTTCAGGCCATGGGTAGAGGAGGCCAGGGGGAGTAGGATGACGCAAATGTGCTCAAATCTCAAAACTAATTCCATTCTTGTCAAAAAATAAAAGAGGAAATATTCAAAACATGTCATGTTATTGATAATCTAACATTTTTAATTCAACAAATACTTTTAATTCTATATTGGTCCAAGTGTAAGGTCCTGGACCGGAGCATAGTACCTTTAAAAATGCAATCCTGAGAGCCATCTGAGTCCTCCATTCTGCAAGAGGTGACCAGGAGAATGAGACCAGACTACATCACACAATAGAAGACTGGACTAAACTGGTCAAGATGAAGAAAAAACAAAGTCTGACTCAGGCCTTGTCCATCTTATGCCTTTATGAGCCATTTAAACATAATCTTACACCAAGTACCAACCAGCTACACATCAGTGCTGATGCTGCAGCTGCGTGCGAACATGTCCCTCATGGTGACAGACCGGGCGAGGTTTGGTTTGCGATAGTTTGAAATGTTCACAGGCACTGGCAGGTCCAGCTCCTGCTGCTGGACGCTGCGGTAGCTGATCCGGTCGCCTCCGTTCCTCAACCCATCAGGTTGGTGGTGGATCTGTGGCTGAGGGGGCTGGAGGTAGAAAGGCAGCTCATAGTGTGTGCAGGATGGACAGAAGGTCTGTGAGCGAGTCAGTTTCCTGGCCAGCGGAGGGGTGGAAAACAGGGCAGGGCCATTGTGGATGGAGGAGGCGGCGGCCGTCGCCGCCACAATGTTATGATTGGAGTGGACCGGCGGGAGGCGGGACGTAACGGCAAAGTCTGGCTCCTCCTCCTCCGACTCCGACTCTTCCTTCTTACAGCAATAATACTGATGGTGAGAGATGGAGGTAAGGGAGAGGGGACCACAGAAGAAGTGATAGGAAGGGAGGAAAAAGTATCGAATTATGTAAAATGTTAAAGAGAGATGAGGTAATGGGCGTAAACAGAGAAAGACAGAACATTTGTTATTGAAATGCCAATATCTGTAAGATCATAGCAGCAATAGAGCAAAATAAATTCTTTGTCAAATTAGTTTGTAGGCGCTCTCTGGCCAACATTCAGCATAGAGTGGTTTTATAATTCATAATTATTGAAAAGACAGAAACAACTAATAACATTCAATATAGAATGCATAAAACCAAAATGATTAAGTAGACACATTTATCAGCAATGTCACACAATGACAAGTGTTAACGATTTGCACTCTATGGACATTGGAGGAAATTGACTGTTCGAGGAGAGGATGTCTCTGATCTTTTGTCTATTTCCCCATGAGGTGGTACATGTTCATGTGTGTCACCTTCGTAAATCCTCAACAATAACAGACTGTTCAGAGTCACGCTAAGTTCTCAGAGGGGGACTAGTGTTTGCTATTTCTGATCCACAGCTTTCAAATCTATTCCTGGTATCCTCCCTATTCATATGAAGCCATACTATGAGAATCACGTTTCATTGCACTGTGAAATTTAAGAATCTCATGAACTGCAATCAGCTGTAAGTGGAGAGGATCGTATTAGGTGATTTACCCTTCAGCAAAGTTAGTTTCCAGTTGAGCTCACTAAAATGCACTTTTATATAAAGTGCTTTACAATTTTCCTCTGACTCACTTGCGCTCTGTTCACTCTCCATACATACCGAGATACAACTCATACACCTGGCATCATCAGGGGCAATTTAAAGTTCAGTGTTTTGCTCAAGGACACTTCAGACAGGAGGAGCCAGGGATTGAATCAGCAGCTCTGTGATGAGCTGAGCTACTGTTTCAATCAGTTTTTAAATAATATGACATTTTAAAATTTCACAGGTGCTGTTCAGAACTTCACAGTCCTTGCGTGTCATCTTTACAGCCAGATTTTAAAGCCAATATATTCATATAAGTGCACACACATAAGCAATAATGGTTATAGCAATACCCTAATAACAACTTTATGCCCCATTAATTAAATTTTGCTGAATAAAATATACTCTGAAAGTATTTAATGTTTCCTATGAGATAAGTTTATTTGGAGCAAAGCTTTTAAAAAATACTCCAAGGAGATTTTTTGAACTCCGAGTGTGAGCTTGAAATCGAAGTTCTTTGAAATGATTATTACGCTCCCTCAGGGAAAAGAGATGTATTTTTCATGTCCCTAGACTAGCAGACAAACTGATGCAACTCCTGGCAGCTGGCTGTCGAGAGCCCAAAAGCTGAAGAAATAAGTGTTTAATGATTCCCAGTTGTCCAAATGAGGAGCTCAGCTAGATGGTAACGAGATTAAACTACTCTCACACATATTTTCTGTACCTTGACATACATGATTAAAGCTGATTTCTTTTCTGACAATAGCGCACATGTAGCACACAGGTGTGAAAGTGCCTTTTATATTTAAAAGATGTGATAACAGCAATCAGCTCTGCTAACAAAAGCATTTGACCCTGAGACAGAGGGAGAGGGGGCAGAGGGGGTTAGTTTCTCAGTTCAGGGAGGCATTATCATTGCGGGGTTCGTTTGTAGCACCTTAGCACACTTATAATTAGAGCTTCACATGTTTTGGAATCAAGGTTGAACTTGCGATATGTAACCATTAAGGGTCTCTCATTCAAAACAATGATAAAAGTCCTAGTTTGATGACATCGTGAGGCAGCATGCAGGGATAAAGTGAAAAAGACGCAATTAAAAGGCGAACAAAATGAAATGTCTTTTAACTTTGCTAATAAGTGAGAATTTGAGATGCTGGTATGTACATTTCATTGTCATTTTACACAGAAATGTTACAATTGTGACTGTGGCATCAATGTTTTCATCAAACTCCTCTCCACAAAGCAAATGAGCATAACTTCCAAAATGTTGAATTGCACAATTATAAAATTGACTAAAATGTAATATGTGTAGGTTCAGTTGTGACTCATTCTGTTTGATTGTCAGTGCTCTATTGCTGTCAAAGCAGCTGAAGGAATAAAAATAGTTACTCCCTAATGTTGTTACTGGTGTGATGGTTCGATTTCTCAAGCATAAAACAGTAGTTTTTTTTACCTAATTTCATGTTTTATTATTACATTGTTATTTTATTCTGACACAGAGGACCTGGTCCAGACTGCTCATCTGAATACATGACAGAAACTTTTAAAATCTTTCCACTGTGTGATTTCCTCAGGAGGAGATGAAACATAAGTCTGCAACACAACTAATGTGAGACAAGGATCAAAGAAAGGATTAGCTAAAATTTAAGAAGACTGGGTAAAGAAGCTGGGTTCAGACTGGAGACACACTGAGGAAGAAGTGCTGATGAAAGCCGATTGTTAACACACAACCATTTTTCTGCTCACTGGTGTGAAATGAGTATTGGAAGTTATTTTTCTGAGGATAGATATGGTTTTTATTCCTCACACTGCTGTAGCAATTTTGGACAGTTTCTATTCTTCCAGCTGTAGAATAGATGATTTTTCTTAATGGTTCAGTTATAATCTTTCTCCATAGTTTGTTGATCAGAAGGCTCAAGTCACAAAGACGAGGATCAAGAGCTTCTGATATCGATTGAGTTTATGCTTGGTTACTGCATATGCTCACAGCATGGATCTTTGAATGACCATGCTCTCCATAGGGACGGTCAGCCCAACACTGAGGTCCAGACTGTAATATCTCAACAACCATGAGATGGATCATCATGAAATTTGTTTCAGACATTCATGTACAGTTGTACGGACATTTCACTTCCTGCAAAGAGACCCTATCATCTTTTGTAGAGTCAAAAACAGTTGAAAGCTACACACTTATATAACACAATACTGTGACAAAGTGCCGAAGGTAGGGGGATTAATTTTCTACTAAAGACCCAATGGGTGTAAGATAGGCTCACCTGCAGCCTGCAGTAGCACAGTACTGCGATGATAAGGAGTAATATAACAGTAGCTAGAATTCCACCAGTGATGACCACTGTCCCGGCTGTCATTCGAATGGCTCTCCATCAACACCCTGCAGAGAGCAAGAGGAGGGAAGGATGAAGGAGAGGGTCAGAGAGGTTAGGAGTGAGTGGACAAGAGTAGAGGAGGGAAGGGAGGGAGTGAGAGGAGGAATTAAGGAAGAGAAAGCACAATTCATCAGTACAGTGGCTTTATTAAGTAGATTATAACTGGGTGTCATCTCAGTGGTGCTTATTGAATTATCCAGCAGTTAGGAGACATGTAATTGAATCATCCCACAAATGCTGCTCTTAATATAGATGAGATCTCAGACAGGAAAACATAGAAAGTGTAAGAGAGGGAGGGAAGCAGCATTCAACAGCAGAGCGGCAATTAAGATGAGATGCAGAAATGACAGGGGAGCAGAGAGGTAAAATAGATGGTGGGTGTGAGGGGAGCTGAATTGAGCAAGCGGGCGAGAGAAGTCGAGATGAACAGAGAAATATGGAGAGCAAGAGGTTCCCTTAAATTATTCCTCAGATGATGCGTTCACAAGAGCACAAACATGTTTTACAAGGTCCCAGTGACCTTGACCTTTGACCACCAAATTCCCTTCAGTTCATTGAAGAACTGAAGAAGAAGAAATTCCTCTGAGATGTTTTGCATATTTAAGAATGGGAAGGATGGACGGACAGACAGAACATACAACCAGAAAACAAAAAGCCTCTGGCCAAAGGCTGCTACGGAGGCATTCAGGTTCACAAATAGCCAACTGAATATAGTTAGTTCTGCTGTCACACTCTTGTGACACACTTGGCACTAGTTCCACCTGATGCATCAACTAAACACAACCAATATGTCATTGATGCATCAATGTGTGAAGTCAGTGGACGCTCCCGAAGGAGCTTTCAAAGTCACAATGAAACAGCTGTTTGAGAGCGTTGCTTCCTTAATCAGATTCATCTCCTAATGAAACAGGGATCATTTAAAAGTCTAGACCGAGCTGATATCAGACGAAGGAGAGAAAAAAACAATCATGACTGGATTAATGCTTTGATTCAACGAGCAGAAACAATACGGAAATCAGACAGAATAACGTACGGGTACAGTGCAAAGCAGACACAGAAAGATCATGACCCTCATTGCATTAATCAACTGGAAACGTTCAACAGGGCAGCTGACCTATGACCTTTGACCTTTAAATCAGAGTCATGACAAAGACAAATGGAGGCGATGACGGTGAGAGCCAAGCTTCTTCTCATTGAGCTCTGCTGAATTACAGTATCTATCTTGTGTCCATGTGATTGATTTGAATTGCTTAAATCCAGATATTTGCATGTTATATTTACTTTTATATGTAATTTATTCCAGTCAAGTGATGTAGCTGTGGGTTTAGCATGTTGTCCTTTTTGCATGAAAAGCTGAACCTTTGCTGTCTTATCATAATGTAAATGACAAACAATTTTTCCTCGATTCGGGAAGGGGACATTTGTTGAGTGAACACTTGATGAATCTTTGGCACACAATAAGGACTAATGCTGCAGTACATCATAAGAACATTTTCAGCAGTATGATTGACTTGAGAGTGAACTGACCTCATTCTGGGTTTATTATATCAATGCTTCCCTTTAATTGCCTCTTTTCAGTCTCTGCAGCAGCTGGATTACCGTGAGCGCTCAGAGGCTTTAAATATTCACTCTGTTCTTGTAAGTAATGTACATTAATCACAAAACATTGTAATAGCATTCAAATTGTCAAAAGCAAGTCCTTAATTTGAGCATGAAGCAGGAAAAGTGCCAGTGTGTCCATCAACGATTCATTCAACTAATACAGACAGACACCGGTTCAACAGAAAGACCAACCTAAATCCTCAGTGGTTCAACAACACTGTACTGCACATGGTGAAGAGCTGAGAGAGGTATTCAATCTGTCTTTATGATAAACTAGAAGGACACTCAGTAGAGCACACACCTCCACCACGGCCCCACTGTCCTTTAAATTCTGCACCAAATCCAACATTTTAACTTGGTCCTCATTGTAAAACTACTTCTAACTGTTGATTCCTTACGGAATCCACATTATCTCAGACTCATTGGTGGTAGTTACAGGTTTGTAGCCATATTTGTTACTGTGGCTGCAAAAAGCCTGTCCCCTGAGGAAATATCATTTGCATCAGCTAAATCCAAATTCTTACTTCTGTCACACCTTTCTTTAGATTTCATGTGACCTCTAGTTCCTATAGATCCATATTACATATGTTCTAAGACATTAACTAACAGTAATTTTGAACTGTATGACAATAATATATGTTTTTTAAAATATTGAGGTTAAGAGTTGAGAACTGTAAAACATGCTGCTTAAATAAACATCAACCAAAAACTTGACTATGTAAAAAGCATGAGGCAAATATTGGAGAAGTAAAATAGAAACACCTTTCAGGTCAAAATGCTCTGTTCTATGTTGTTCCTTTCTTTTGATGCTATTTTAATAGGAAACAGTTTTTTCCCCCTCATCCATATAAGGGAACACTGTTTGTCTTGTCTGGCCTTCTTGCCTTGTTACCTGGCATATCTCATTATGGTGGGGCAGACACTGATTTGAAAGAACAAAAAGAAAATAAACAAACTGTCAAGCCAGGTAAAGTACATTTAGGGGAGGCCTGCAGATATTTGACAGATGTGGGTACAGACCTCTTCCCTTCATTTCATCCAATGTGCCACAGTGACCCACACAATCACATTGCATTGTGGATAATTGACTGAAACCAAAAATAGGCCAGAGGGCTTGTTGCTAAGCCGTGTTTCAATGGTCTGAGCCATTATCAGCACCGAGCACACAGCAGCATGGGCCTGTGTTGTCAAGGTCTATCTCTGCTGTGACACGGACACACCCTAAAATAGAAATGCTGAGGAGAGACGTCAGACTGCCACAGTCATCACACAGAACATGGAGCATTCTGGGGTAAATATAAATGAGCTATCACATTATTTCCTGCCTATTCACCAAACAACAGTGACTTTGCTCGTCTTACCAAGGCTCTCCATCAGCCTACACACATTGACTTTACTGTACAGAGTGCACTATTTACCAAATGACCGACAGCTCTGACCTTTTCACCCTGAGAGAAACCCTTTAAAAACCACGTAGAATTCCTTCATGGGTAACTTGTCTCAACCACATTAGCTCTCATTCTGATATTCCTCTCCAGAGACGCTCTGTATACAGTTAGAATGGATCAGACGCTCTCTACGGTAGATGTTTGTCCAGTCGACAAACATGAGGCAGCTTCTCTTCCCTCGAGCTGTAATGCAGCTGGACTCTAATCCAATCTGCAGGCCACACAGTCCACCAGCCAAATCAATAGAGAGGAGAAACACAGAACAGAACCTTTTGGCCTTTAAGGCGTCGAGTAAGTATGAATTGTGCGGAACGTGGCAGTCACTGAAAAGTCTGTTGCTTGTGTTGGAGCTTTATTAATTAATAGTAATGTGTGAATTCATAGCAATGAGTCTAAAGGTACAATAATCAATACTTTTATAAAAATAATAGATTGAGTGAATTGTGAAAGAGCGTAAGAGAAAAGTCAGTCGAGCATTTATCTATTCCAGTCACTGACTGTATGTAAGATGGAAGACACGACTTCTCCCTCAAAGTGAAGATAGAGCGTCTCTATAGCAACCTGGTGGTTAGGTCATAAACCCGCCAACTCCAAGTTAGTGGATGGGACATGAACCAAACTTAAAAAGTCAAAGTACACGTCAAACACATTTTTCTCAAAGAAGGTTCCACTGACGTTTGGACAAGTGCTAATTTTTCCTGTCAGTTTGGTTTTAATTAGTTATTTGATGCAACAAAAACGGAGCGAAACGTCATGATTGACAGCTGAGACTATTTGGGCTTCATGTCTGTATAGTGGGAGGAAGAGGAGACAAATTGTCCATCTTTATTTATAGTGCATGGTTTCAGCTCATTGTTAGGATTCTATGGTGCATCTTCACTGTCGTTTCTCACTTTCAGCAGGATGTTACAGACAGCTGTTTGCATACAGAGTTTTATAAGGTGATAATATGGCAGTGTTTTGTTTACAGATTGTTCCTCGGATTGTTATTTTCTAAAGGCAGAGCCACATTTTGCATGAAAATGGATGGTGCCATTTTTACAGTTTTATAAATAACACTTCAAATAATGAATAAAAAAGCCAATGACTCATTTTTTTCCTGCATGTTGCTCTTTGGTTAAACACATCTTTGTTCTGTTAGCTTCTTTCCTGTGGAGGTATTGAGCTGGTTTTTAAAAAAAAGAAAAAGACGATACATAACCTCTAACCCACACACACCCACACACACACACACACAAACACACACACAAACAATAGGGATAAAACACACAGTAGATTAATATTAAGCATATTTAGGACGTCTGTGTATTACTATAGAAAAAACAAACAAACATGAACCCCCTCAAAGTCTTGACAAGCGTACAAACACTAAAACGATCACAACCAGTAATACAGGAAAGTCAGTACTCATGTGTACACACAGCGTCTCAGCCATCTTCAAATAAAAATGCACACACACACACACACACACATGCATGCAGCATTAGTCATTGTGCAGGGTAGGCATGCAGTGAGCGTCTCTTGGGGCTCCCTTAATCAGATCAGTGTCTGACGGATGTGTTGCAGCAAGGCGACGAACAGCGTTAATTATTTAACCGCAAACACAAACACGCAAATGCACTGTGAAATAGTTCTGGGGAAACTTGTCTGCTCAGCTCCTTCTGCCGGTATTCGTCTGCCGGAATGACAAGTGGGTTCGGAGTGAAAGGAAGAACAGCAGTGTGGGCACATGCACAAACACTCACATGAAATAATTTTAGTCCTCGCTAACATGCTCAGACAGTGGGCTTTAGAATAAATTGCCACGCATTGATAGAACATGGCAGGGATCACAGCAGAGGTCTTGCTAGGAATAATGGCTGTTGACAGGCTTTCAGTTCAGTGGGGGAGAAGTACACAGTAGGTGGCGGATTCCAGTCATACACAAGAGACAATAACATGCCCGCAGACTGTAGCGTCAAAGAGTGACACACACACACACACACACACAGACATAGAAAACTCATACACATATAGTCCAAAAAATATGCTTTTGTTAAAAATGAATGGCGTCCTTGATGCCAGGAGTTTGTTTTCAAGCGTCACTCGTTGGTAACAAAGCTCTAATCTGATAAGAAGATCCGATGACCAGTGCTTCATCAAGTAGTTTTTCTCTACCCTATGATTAACTGTGCAATCAGTGAGTATTCATGAGCATTTGCCAAAGGATAATTTACAGCTTATCGGTTTCTATCTAAGTTTATTCAAATTTGCATTGTGCAACATTAGTCATATTCATCACTTTCTAAATACTTATATGTGATGTGCATCATGAAGATGGTTATCAACTTTGCACATGCTATTAAAGTTTCTTTGGAGCACAACTTGTCCTGGTTTGATGTGTTTGTTATACTGAAGCTGGGGAGTTGTGGATATTGAGAGTAGGTCTGTATAATAATGTCATATTAAAGGTCCAGTTTGCTGCATTTCACAACGTCTGGCTCTAAAATTGCTCACTGCTATTCATTCCTCACAAGACTGCAATTTCAAATTTTAGAGAAATATTTATCGACCATGTATCATCAGTCTGTCCAGTGGTTTTCTGGCAACCTTGCTGTGATGACAGCAGGAAATCAAATCACCCAGCTGCTTTGTTTTGGCAAAAACTATTTACAGCACGTAACTCTCCTGAACTGACAATCTGACATTCACCCCCACAGCACACCACCACTGGCCAGCTGTGCAGGTGGGAAAAGAGGTACGCTGGGTTTGAACATCTGTCTCTTGCTCTATTATAACTATTTATATCACCTTTTTTCATGCAAACGTTAAGTGCAACACCCTAAAGTCCTCCTCCTGGAGATTGTCTGAAAATATGTGTTATCCCCTAACTTTAATGATATCACTCCTCCTCTATGATGTGAAGCGTTTCATTCCGCCTTCACCTGATAAAAATGATAACTCCATGAAAATGAGCTTGTGCGAGCAGAACTATTGACTCCTCATAAATCCACCTCTCCCTCACTAATGCACTGAAGTACACACTGTTTTTTAGATAAGCTTACAAATTCCTCCTTAAGTCTTGTCACAATATTATCCTGTGTGGATGCACCGACCCTGACAACGGCATCACTTGAATCTCCCTCTCAGGCTGTTGGCTCACCTTGTTCCTGCATAAAATTTCACAACACTCACAAATGTTTCCTGAACTGCTGTTTCCTTGTGTCCCTGCACTGCGCCTCCAAGAATAATGGCAACACACAGCTATATAGCCTCAGGTCTGCAACCTTCAAAAAAAGAAGACCAACTGTGAACATCCCCAACTCTGACCTTGAATCAGGTGCCTGAAATCACAAAGGCCGTCAGGGGGGGGGGGGGGAATTTAGAGTTGTGGCTGAAGAAAAGATAGGAACTGGTTTTCTGTGGTAGCCACGGACAGCCAGGAATAGGTTTCATCCTTCTCATGTGTCCTAGCAACGTTAGCAATGTTTCTGTAATTAGAGCCCCTCTGTGAACAATATATCATAAAAATGGCTCTGGGCTAGTGTGGATATAGCACCACGAGGACATTTGCAAAACCTTAACGGTGACCCAGGGGTCCTCATTTAATTATACAGCTCAATAAATGTCTCTCATCCATCTGAATGACCTTGTCTCGCTGTTCCTCCAGTTCAAATTGCACTGATGTAAGAAGCACCGCTGTAACTTTATAAACATGTTCTGCATGCTCTGGAAGCAAAGTGTGACAGCCTCTTTTTGTCAGTCACATACACAATGTACTGTCTTTTTTAAGCTTTACACTTAAGTCTCAATTAAATTAAAGTACAAATATTCGGGAATTGATCATGTACCATAACAATGTACAAATTAGGTCCTGCAGCCACAACAGTCAAATACTGAAAACTTCAAACAGACAAATCTGCCATAAACTACCAAAAAAATAAATAAAATACACTCCATGGTATGAATAAAACTTAACAGCAACTATACAGTTGATTTATTTATTTCTTGAATTTTGCAGACTCATTTTACTGTAATTCAAAATGTTTCTTTTAATTTTGCTTTAAATAGTCACTTCTGTAAAAATCATCATCTCTTTTATTCAGATTTTCTATCCCTATTAAACATAGATAAAAATGTCTGATCATTATGCACAGTCAACATGGAACTATTGTAGTTAGCTTTAATATTTTTGGACAGCGATACAACAGAACATGGATTGTTAGTGATTGTAAGTGGTGATGCTGCTGGTGAAAATCACAGGGTGATGTTGCAACACTAAAGAGGAATCTTAAAAGAAGCAGCAGTGTGGTGTCATGTGCCAACAAAAGAACCATTTATCTGTCAGTTTTCCAAAAATATCTCTTTCGCTCTGCATAGTTAAAAGAAAATGAACTTTCACTTTGAAATCATCACAAAATAATTGCATTTAATCACATTTTGCCAGTCTTTCACTACACTTCCTGCTCCGCCCCTCTGCCATGCCGTGCTCTACCCTCTGCTGTGCAAATAATACCACTGGTCTGTGTTCGACAGCCTATAATCTCGGCTCCAGCAGCTGCAGCAGAGTTGTAGTTGGCACAGAGATATTACATTTCTCTGAACTTCACCACTGACGGACTGAAGAGCAGCTCCAGGACCTGATGCAAGGAGGTAAATATGTGTTCTCAGTACACTTCGTCTATTGTCAAGGAAATATGTGGAGTTAAAGGGCATATCCAGGCTTTTCAAAAGGCATTTACTGCATTGTCTAATTCTTCACTTAATCATAAGCAACTTTAATCAGTTTACACAATAAGCCTGTTTCATAGACCACACAGTTTAGTCCCAGACACTTAAAGGAGCCATGCAAGTTAATGGGAATCTGGCTACATAAGAACGTTCACAATAAACTCAAACAACAAACAGGTCCATGGCTGCAGCTGCTGTAATCTTAGGTATTTACCCCGTGTAGGTCTATGAAGTATCTCACTGACTCCCTCCACCATGATTCATCATGCTCAATCAGCCACTGATGAGGCATGACTACCTCCAGCAGAGCAGGGCACACTGTCAGACCTACATCCAGCAGTCTCCTACAGAGGCAGGATGGTGGCTCCATATCAGCTCAGCGGGTCAAGCAGCGATTGCAAAACAAGATGCTGTTTAATGAGATTTTATTTTCACTTTCCATGCATACTTTGTTTCTCTTGGTTACACCCACACGTTGGATATACATCATCAGTGACGTTTCTGCCCCACGGACGTCAATTTAATGGTTTGTGTCAAGAGAAAGTCATGGTCGCTGCATGTTTACCTCAGGAAGCCTCCTCCTGTGAAATATAAATAAGGAAATAAATAAGACCATGGAGTCTTATGTCTCTATATAAAGTCTACACAGTCGATACAAAGGCTCACACATCCAATCTTGATAAACACTGGCTGCTGGAGAAGTGACAGCGTACACCAGTTAATGCTCAAACAGTAAAACTTATTTATTCAACCTCCCGGGTAATGTTTCGAGCACAGGCCCTTCTTCAGACCCTAAGCATCCTCTGCTCCTTCACTGCACTTCATCCAGGAGGTCGGAACAGCCAGTGGGTCCCACGCTGGGTCTAAAGAAGGGCCTGTGCCCAAAATATTACAAGTGCAAATAAATAAGTTCATGGCAGCATTAACTCGAGAGTAAACATTGACCCAGCCCAGTATTAAAGTGCCTCAACTGAGAATCATCATCGTTTTGTGTGTCTGAACTGAATCTTCTCATCATCATGATTAAAATACTCTCTGTAAATAACTCTGACAGAAGTTTACCTGAGATTACAGAATGTTTGTGTGTGACTATCTGTGGTTTTGATGTATCTCCAGTCTCAGGGACAGCACAGAAATAAACTGCTGTGTATGACAGAATATCATCCAGACAGAATTTATGCAAAATCTCTGTGCTCTGTTCTTACTGTGCTCCTCCTCTGAATAACAAAAACATTAATGGAACAACAAAAACGTTTCATAATCTCAGGTGTGTTTGTGTTTGTGTGTGTGTGGTGTGCAGCAATCTCTGTCTATTCTATTCTAACTCTAAACATGATGAATCTATCAAGACGCTGCCTGCAACTGGTTCAATCTTGTTGTGAGTATTCTTTTTTATTCTAGTCTATTCTGTTCTATTCTAACTGTCCGATAACACTGGATCCTGCTTTTAGCTGGTTCACTCCTGGTTTATAAATTTGCTGTCAGTCACATCTGCTCCTGAGGAACTGCGGTGACAGAGGAGACAGTTTGTTGTGACACTCGGAACCAGGAGCTCCGTAAAGAGCTCCTGGTGTGAAGAAACGTTAGCCATGCAAACACAGGTCTCCCACTGTGACAGGTTAATATATTACTGCAGAACACTCAAAAGTTGTATCATATGTATGTAGGGAGACACACACACACACACACACAGACACACACACACACACACACACACACAGCCCTTCCCTCTGGCTACATGGTCTGTTCAGGGTAATACGCTGGCCCTCAAATAAATGTAATTCCCTTTCCTCTTCCTGAATTAGATAAGACACCAATAAATTACATTTGCTCCTTGACACTTGACAATGGGATCATTCCAATTTTAGACTTTCTCTTTACTTTGCTCTCTCTCCCCAAGCAACAGCGAGGTATATATAGGCCTATATATTGTTAGTGCTGGGTTGGGGACTGTCTAGAAACATCCTCTTGTGATTCAGATAATATTATTAAATATAATGTCACTACTAATACTACTACTACTACTACTACTATCAATAATAGTAGTAATAATAACTTTTTTTGTAAAGAACTTTTCGTAAGGAAGTGCGAAGATAAAAAACTCTGGGAACTACCAAACAACCAATATCAGCTGATCCAAGATGGAGTGCAGGCTCTAATAGGGAGTAAGTCAATCTTTCATACACACAGTTGCTTGTGAAACAATAAAATCTGAAAATCAATGCACAAACAAACAGGAAGCCAAAACAGCTCAAATCTGTCTCATGTTCACATTTGGCTTTTGTCCGGATGTTTGGCTTCACAGCAAAGTAAATTTAGAGTTGCACTACATGTCCTTTTTCTATGTTCATGTTATCTGCACGTATCAAACATCTCAGCTCTCCTTCAGAGTTCTTCCCACCTCCCCTTGTTCTCTAAGTTTGGAGTCTGTAAACTCAGAAAAAGCATCTATCCGCAGGAAGTCAACTCACACATCACAGGTAATGGTGGGTTTCAAATTCTGTCTTGTTTGTTGCCGTGCATGTAAACCTCCTGCTGTTAACAGCTGTCATGCATGGTCACCCCTGGTGTGTGATTGGATGTCAACAAAACATGTGGGTGTAGGAAACCAGCATTTAAAAATACATTTGTGGTGACATTACTGCACTTTGTATTTTTATGGTTTCTATCTTTTTTATCTTTTCTCTAAAATCAGTTCTTTGTGAGTGAGAATTTAAATGTCTGCGTCTGTGTCGCCTGTGCGTTCGAGAGGAGAGACGAGAGATGAAAGAGAGGCAGGTTGTTTTTGCAGAGTGTGTGAATGTAGAGTCCTGAGCTGATGCTAAGTCAAGGACGCGTAACCTGACCAGCCATAAAATCCTCATACTGCATAATGGATATTTCATCTGATGTTTAATCTAAATGTGTGCATTAAAATGCACCATACAGAGCCTGAAAGATAAGAAGGTTGCAGTAACACACACACACACACACACACACACACACACACACACACACACACGCACACACGCACACACATACACCTCAAGAGGCCACAGTAAATGTAGTGAAACAAGAAGGTGGTGTAGTGAAGGTCACGTCGTATAATGGCATCCTAACCTGGTTATGACAGCGCTCACTGCTACTTAACCCCAGCTGCTGCTCCTCATGCACCCATCTGACAAAGCATATGGTTTGTGGGCAGGGGGGGAGAGGAGGAGGAGGAGAGGAGTGCCAGTGACCTAAGCAGAAAGTTATGCGTTTATGTATTTTTTATATATAAATAAAGGGGAATGTGCAATTTAATCTAAATTGCGGTATCTTGTCTTTGTGTATTTGTGTGCACTGTAAAAATTATCTATTATATTATTTATATAATGTTCAAAAAGTCTGCCAGCAAAATTGCCAAAACTGTTTTATTTATATTCACAAATTATAATAGTAACCCTACATACATTTTTTTTTAATACAAACACATTTGGCAATATGATGTATATTTTTGTGTTTTTACATAGAATTCAATGTAATTTATCATTAAAACCCATTGGAAAAATTATGTTAATACATTTTAAATTTCTAGTTATCTACATTTATTGATTATAACTCATATTGTATTGTTAATATTGTTCATTTAGTAATTTACTTTATTGTTTATTGCATTCACTTTACTAAAACAGTAAATGTATGATAACTTTCTCTTCCTCTGTCCCTGTGGCTGTTTTTCCCACTAGTGTCTGTTTAGACTCTTTCTCCATTTACTTTGCTGTCTTTCTCTCCCTCTCTGCTCTCCACCACTCACTCTCAGTCTGTACAGCTGATGCTTGCTGCCCTGAGGAGCGTAGACAGACATCACTTTGAGCGGCAGTGCCACTCACGAGCAGAGACAAGCGTCTCGGACACGGAGACGGATCAATCCCAGGGCGCGTCGATTTGCATATCAAAGCAGAGTTTGTCAAGCAAACACGAGATTTACAAGAAGTAAGTCAAGTCAGAGGAGTCTCAGGAGAGTCCCAGGTTACTACTAGTATCTGAAGCACTGATGAAGTCATCGCACAGCTGTGGCTACAACAAAATGCCATCCATCCATCCATCCATCCATCCATCCATCCATCCATCCATCCATTTAGCCAAGGATCCACACAAAATTATTATCATAACTTTGGAAAATTTGGGGACACAATCTTTACTTCTCTATTCCCTAACTTGCTCTATTACCCGGTCAGCATCATATCTGTGAAACCAGATGCAGGACATGAAGTTCAGCCTGTGTGTCTGTGACCTGGTCGTCGCAGGTGTGTGACAGAAGGTGCATAATGCAGCCTAACAACACGAGGTTTGCAGGACACAGATGTGACTTCCTGCACAGGGAACATCTGGTTTCAGTGTTCGCCATGGTTAAATTGTGTGTTTTCAGTTTGTTGCTGGTTAGTTCATCTGCTTCTGTTAAGATAAAAATCTACTCATGCAAATCTCTAGTGTGAGAATTAGTCATCTCCTTGCATTTGTCTGTGCCTCCGAAGGTCAAAAGGTCCTTGCAGGAGCAGGAGCAGATTCGTACGATTAAACTTTACAAAAACAATCAAGAGGAGATGGTCTAGATGGAGAGAAACAGAACGGAGGAGTGTGATTAGTGGTTGTGGGCAGGAGAGAAAAAAGCTGAGGGCAAGAAAAGACAGAGAGAGAGAGAAAAGAGCGAAATAAGTGATGAACAAAGAAGGAGAAAAGGCTGCAGAGATCAGCTTTGAGAGGATGGGAGGGCTGATGAAATGTATGGATAATTGATGGGAATGTGTTAAAAGCTCAAGGCAGGTGGTTGCTCGACTGTCAGTGCTAATGGTCAGCGCTCAACAGGGAATGTGTGTGTGTAAAAGTACCAATGGGTCTTCAGTTACTATGGCGACGAGGCTGTTACAGACCAACATTGCACCACGGTCTTTTCTGTTTTTTTGGGTGGGCGGTTTTTACGCTCCTAAGTTCTGCTCTGATTGTACTTGAACAAACTTTTTACCCGGCTCGCTCACTGTATGCTAATGCCGACGCTGATGGAAACGAAGCAGAGTGCAGCCGGGCAGAGCTGCAGAGACGCATAAAAAGATACGACTCATCACAACAGTGGAATTTATGAATGAAAAATCCCTCATTTTATCTGCACGCTTGTTGTGATCAACTCTCGTGGCAGTGAGTCACGACCTTGCTGAGCCGGCGCGTCCTCATTCCTATTGATTCATCACTTTCCAAAAGGATGTTGACGATTGCAAAGTCTCAGATTTAACGTTTTACAGCTTAAATTGGTGAATGAGTTTGTAATGAGAAAGCCCTGAAGCATCTTTAAAATAGGTTACACTTACAAGATGAAATGCAAATGTAAACTCAGTCTGAGCAGCGTGCCGTCTGGCTTTACATTACATTTTCATAACATACAGTCAGCCAACAGTCCAACAAGTTTTAAAATTTAACTCCAACACTGAGAAACAGTAACAGCAGTAGTGATAAGGTTTGAATTAAATCCCCGAGTTTTACTTCGTAAAATTCAAACAGGAATATCTTACATAAATGATCTGCTCACAATATCCATTACAAACACCTGAAACACTTTGGATGAACATTGTGAGCATCCAGTTTTTCACTGTAATGGGTGATTGTAACAGACAATTTGAATAAATTCATGGTCTCATAGGGCTTAATAAGGTGCAACATCCTCTGCCCTTCACCCTCAACAAGAGTAAGGAAAACTACAAAAAAACCTATTAATAAGCAAAACAAACGTAGAAACCTCAGAGAGAGAACCCTGTGAGGGATCCCTCTCCCAGGACGGGCAGAAGTGCAATAGATGCTGCATGTTACTGAGGGCATCAACAACATTAACTCGGACAAACTGTGGGTTTGATCACATGACTGCTGGTATAACTTGGCCAATGCTGCATCCATGTTGTCCACTGAATGGGGAGAAACTGTGAAATTAGCTGAATCATTCAGGGATGACTTGTATGGAATGAGAACTACACAGAAAATGAAGGCTTCTGTTTCCCATAACTAATACAATCATTGGCACTGTTCATATCATGTGTGCATGCAAATTAATTCAGGAAGGACAAGCAGGGAGGAAGCTTTCCCTCTGCTGCTGTTCTCCATCCCCACCTCCACTAGCCTCCCCTCTAGTCCTTGGAATGAGATTCAGTTTTTTACAATCACTCACTGGGATGAGGCCAGCTGACCAGCGACTTGTGCACACGCATGCATGTGTACGTGTGGGTGTGCTGGTCACATTGATGTCTGCACTGGAACCCCTCTGTGCATGAGCATGATGTGTGAGCATGCCAGGGTGTAGCTGCGAGGGGAGAGCAGTGCCGGGGGAGGGGAGAGGAAGGGAGGAACGGGTGGTGACTGTTTAACATGATCACTGAGCGGCCATATTCCCTTCCCCCCCCAGCCTCCATCCATCCACTCTGCTCTTTATCTCGATCACAGTGGATTTATCATGATGCTGCCTCCCAAATGTGCATTTTAAAGGTAATTAAGCTGATATGTGAGTACACTTTAAATGCCCAGGAAAAAAAGAGAAGTCGATATGCTGCCTCAGTAATTGCATTCACTCTTGACTGTTCAAACCTTCCTTCCCTCCTCCTCCTCTTCTCCATCCCTATCTACCTGTTTTATATGCACCTCTCTCTCCACACCTTTCCTCATCTTTCTTCAGCATCCATCTGTTTTCTAATTTTGCTTTTACATCCTACTCATCTGCCTGTCCTTCAACCCTCCCTTCCTCTCCCACTGTAGTGACTGACGGAGAGGCTGGAGGAGCAGAGGCAGCAGCAAACAGACCAATAACACACAGTCACTCATAGTCATGCTCCGAGGGGGTCTTGAGTGTGTGGTTTTGTGTGTGTGTGTGTGCACGAAGGAGTATGACTGATCTCCCAGGGGGGCAAGGTTGTTGCAAGTGTCACTGAGGAAGTTGTCATGGGAACACAGGCCCCTCCTTGTCCTTCATTGTTGTAGGCCCTGTGTGTGTGTGTGTGTGTGTATATAAGAGACCACAACATGAATTAGGTTCCAGTTGGCCTCCATATTATAGCATTAGATCACACTGTCTGTGGCTATAGGTAACAGGATATCTGTTGATTGCAGCAGATACAGCAGAGAGAGATGTGTCAATCTGAGTTCAGTCTTCTTTCCCTCACATAAACTGAAGGATGTTAATCATCTGAGAGACATCCTGGTCCTCCACAAGCCTCCAAAGTCTTTATAAAGCTCTACCGCACAAATTAACACCATTCTTCTCAAAGATGTTCGCTCACTATGGCTGAAGACAGTGGAGCGCTGCAAAACATCCCTCAGGTTGTTTAGTTGGGTGGAGGTGACAAGTCAGAAAGCAGCTTACTTGTCTCCATTCATTTAATCAGCTTTACTTCTTTCTTTTTAGAATTCGTCATCATTCTGTATGTGGTGAAAATGATTCGGGGAACATGCTAAGATTTAATTTCCAACTCGAGTGCATGAGGAAGAGGTGAAGCATTTTAGGGTAAGGAGACACAAGAGGTTAAGCTTGAGAAACAATTACTCCAGATCACTTCTGCTGATACACAAGCACGGAAGAGACTAATGAATATTATTCCTCATTGGATAGTTTAAGCACAATAGAGGCTGAACTGAGAATAAACTTTGGATTGTCAAACAGCACAATGGAGGTTTGATACTCTAGTAGGTGAAGATACTGAATTACTTTATCTCAAACCAATAAATGGCCAATTTGGACAACAGGAAATACTCTATCTAGCAAATATCCAAGAGTTTTAAGGTCCATCTCTCCACTATTTACCCAAAATATCTCTGCAAGAGAGATACATAACTATTTCGAATCACTTTTATGACACATCAATCACAGAGGTGACGAGTAGTCATCCCTACATTTAAAATACGAGTCATGTGCTGAGTATTTCTTTCTATTTTGATAAAGTGGGATCCTTAAGTTCCTTAAGGTGCCCTGAAAAAAAACATTTTCTCTCATCACATTGAAAAACTGTTGCAACAATTCAATCTTCCCGGCTTCACTGAACATTTTCATATTTGAGTGGTTACTACATCCAAACTACCCAGCAGGGAGTATATTCCTCTACTAAAGCATATTTTCAGTCTAACTGGATTTAGAGAATTTGGTGGGAGGTTTTAGTGATGCACAGCCTTAACACTGCTTGAGAAGCATTCCCACCCAGCCTAAAAATATCCAGAGCCAACAGTTTGGACGTGACCATGGCTAACAGTTGGTGACAGTAGCTGTGGCTCACGAGCCATGCTGTTTTGTCAGCATGTGGTGAGCCGGGGCCAGCCAGCAGGTCTGTCGTACGGAGGCACTGAACCTCTCCCTCGTCTTTCTACCTCTCTCTCTCTCTCATCTATCTTTCTGCCTATCTGAATCCGCTAATCCCCCCACCTGCTGTATCTTGACTATGTTTTAGCTAATGATCCTAGAAACACTCTCATGTATATATTGCTGAGAGTTGAGCTATGATCAATTATACATGTTCTGGGTGAAATGTGGAGAAGGAAGAAGATTCCTGTATAAGATAAGTGTGGTGGTGTCCATGGTGCTGAAATGGAAAAACTCTATCCTTTAATCTATCCATCTATCTATCTATCTATCTATCATTTTCCAACATGCAGCCAACTTCTTCTGACCCCTCCACTGCATGTATGACTCGACAAGCAGATGCATCTGATTTGCTGCAATTTACATGTAATTCAATTTAAAATCCAACATTTGGATGAATGCATGCAGCAGAAGAAAAACCTCTCTTTCTTTCTCAAAGGACTGAGGAGTCTTACCTTCAGAGATAATAGGAATTCATTCCTGTCACATCGAAGGTGGTGGGGGCTCTTGGAGCTCAGGTCCTGACCTCTGCTGCTCTTCAGCTCCTGAGTAATGAGCCCAAAGGAACAGGAAGAAGTCCTCAGTGTTTGGTAATGTAATCAGCAAAACACTGATTTCAATAGGGGGTGCAGAGATCTAGAACAACTGATCCTTTCCGGTTGTTGGTTCAAAAAACAAAAGCAGATGCTTCTTTAAAATCTGTAAAAAAAAAAAAATTCCCCTCCTTAATGTTTGTTTCTACTTTTCCAAACACATTCTTGTCATTCACATGCAAAAAAATCTCATGTCCAATTCCATACTGGCACAAAGAGAAGTGGAAAACTCTCCAAAACGAGCTCCAATAATAATAACAGCAGAAATCAAGCTGATTTCTGGGAGGTCTGTATTGCAACCTGCAGCCAACCTTGCATCCAGCGCTTGTCTGGAGTTGTTTGAACAGTACAGAGACTAGATAACCAACGCTGGCCGCAAAATAAAGCACTCCTACGCAAACACCATCATCATCATCGTGAGCAGCCTCAGCAGCGCGTGTGTCGGAGGAGGAGACGCAACTCTCGACATCTCCATTTCAACAACCAGTTTTGCCACCGTCCGAGGAAGAGGAGGAGGAGGAGGAGGAGGTCAGATATTTGCTGTGGAGCTGCTCCAGGTCCCGGATTTTTATTTGCACGCTCCTCTTCTCTCACCTTTTTTCTTTTTCTAGGCTACCTCCTCCCTCTCGTGTATGTTTCTCTCATCGCGTCCCATCTCTGCCGATAAAAACCGACCTGCCCAGATGCTCCAAAGTGCTCGCAGCTGCTGCCGAGTCCCACAGAATAAAACCTACAGACTATCTTTGCAGGAAGGGCTGTTGTTGTTGCCGGAGCTCCGTGTAATTGTTGATTTCTGCAGAGCGACGTCCGGCGCTGCATGCGTGCGCGCAGAGGCGAGTGAAATGCGCTTTCGATCCAGAGGTGGCTCCTCCGAGTGCCTCCAGAGCCAGTGAGTGAACGCAGCCTGGAGAGTGCAGCCTGGGAGATGGCGCTTTAGTCACACAGACAGATTGGCTATGGGTGCAGGAGAGAGGAGACAAGAGAGAGAGAGGGAGAGAGAGAAGGAGAGAGAGAGGGAGAGGGATAAAGAGAGGCTGGATGAGGTCCTAGTAGATTTTGGTGTACTAATTTGTGACATGTGTGCGTTTGAAGGAACCTAAAGACAATGGAGCGATTGTAAATTACACAGACATCTATACTGAATATAACATGTCAAAAAGTCATCGTCATATGTCTGCAGGAATCACAAATACAAAGTCTATGATGTGTGTGTGAGGTCCAGGTTAAGGTTAGTGATGATATGAGGGATAGGTATAGATTCTGGTTAAGTTTAAGTTAGGTTAAGGTTAATGTAAAGGTTAGGTTTAGGTAAAGGTTAAGGTTAAGTTTAGGTAAAGTTTAGGTTTAGGTAAAGGTTAGGTTAAGGTTAAGTTCAAATTTGGTTAAGGTTTATGTTAAGGTTAGGGTTAGCCAAGCAGTAACAATAGTTGAGGTTAGGGGTAAGATAAGAACTGTGGTTAGGTTAAGTTTAAGGTAAGGTATGAACTGGCCATGGTCAAGTTTAGGTGTACAGTTAGGGTTAGGTTTAGGGGTTAGGTGTGTGCGTTTGTGTCATTAGACAAACTGCACAGCACATAAAATCACTTTTAAACTTCCTATTTACTTTTATTAGATTTATAACCTTTACAAAACAATTTGGCAATTGTCAGTATAGAGGCTAGATACGGTGACGTATGTGTGAACAGTAAAAAGATTATCAGTATAACAGAATGACGACATGTCGACATCCATAGAAGATAAAACCTTCAGCGTTTTTTTCAAATGAAGAAGTGATACATGTGTAACTATTCTTTTGATACTTCTTAATCTAATATCAATTGTGTGTGTGTGTGTGTGTGTGTGTGCATGTGCACGCCTGTGTCCTCTGATAAACCCTGCGAGTGTATTACCAGCCACCGTCACACTGCAGCCTCCTGTGGCCCAAACCTGAAAGTCAACCTTCACTGTGTCCTCCCATCTCTGCAGGAAACCAGACGCTGCTGCAGAATTCAGAGTGGATTCATTAAACTCAACCACTTACAAGTCCCTGCAGTTAATCACTCAAACTACATGAATATGTGACAGCCAGCTCTATAAAGATAATTTGAAAAATCACACCTGTCCTCTCTGTGCGAGATTTAGCCAAGGTGGGCAGACATAGTTGCTCAGTGTCTGGAACAAAACGTTCATTAAATTCAATTTGGACAACGTACGGACTCAAGTGGAAGGATCATTCTTCTCTCTTTGCATCTCTCTCATGTCATTTCACTCCGTCTCTATCAGTCTATCAGCAGACTGAGGGACACATTGGGACGATTGTTTCCCACTTGTTACTCTGCTCCTGTGATGTGCTGCTGCTGCTTCTCTTTATGTCACAGTATTCTCATCATGTCAGCCTCCGAACCGTTCTCCCGCTTGTTTTTACTTCCCCCCACTCTCCCCCTCTCTCCGTCTCTCTCTCCTCTCCTCAAATTCTTCAATCATCGTCTCCTTGAATTATCCAGTCCACCCCTACAACTGCTCACCTCTCCCATTCACATCAGACCGAGGGCAGTTTGAGGCAACGCTAAGAGTAGCAGTGTGAGTTTTTATTGCATTCATTATTCAAAGTCACAGAAGTGGAGATTAGAGCACTTTGAGAGTGTGTGGTGTTGAAATATTTATACTAGGAGAGAATGAGATGGTTGGATGGGTGGTGTGGAGGTGAGTTTTTTATCCATCCCTCTCTCTCTCTCTCTCTCTCTCTCTCTCACTCTGTCTGATATACCACAGTGGCTCACCTCATATTCGTAGTTTTTGTCCTTTTGTGCTCAAAAGAAAATAAGATTCAGAATTTCAATTAAATTCAATACAAATTCGATATCAACAAACGGGTGAACACAATTATGTTAACAGCTGTTTGATTTATTGCAACTCAGTTTTTAAATTAATTTGTTTTCCTGGATTACAAAAACAAGCATAGGTCCTCCAAAACCTCCCTGATCCACTGCATTTTAGGGGAATAATTTAGCCCAAGGTGACCACAATGGGTGCTGATCAGCAAATCATACACATGCTCATTAAATGTCAACTAAGACGAGTCTAATATTTTAATCAATGTCAGCAGGGATTGACTCCAGACCCCCCACAAACCTCAAACAACTACGCACACAGAAATCTAAAATTGTGTATAATTGAATTCCTGCAATTTTCTGCAGGAATGCTCTTTCTATATAACAACACCGTCATATATAGTGTGTTTAACCCAGAGGTCATAGTGTACAAACACAGTACATACACAGTGCACACAGGGCAGATGGTGGTAGGGGTTCATGCTTCGATTGGGGTCATGACCTTTGGCCTCATAATAATGTTAATCCAGTTATTTTATATTTATTTATACAATAAATGCAAAGAATATAGATTCTATTTCTAAAATTACCTTGACTATATTTACATTATGTATCTCTAATGCAGTGTCTGTAAAATCTGAAGATTTTGCAGGACTAATTATATTATAATATACAAATAATACAATACAACCGGAACCTAAATACAAACCCTAAACTAACACAACACAGCTAAATGACATACCACAGTGAATATGAAGTGTACTTATGGATCATTTGGAGCATAAACGTCATCTGAGTTTCTGCATGTCCATGTTTGTCCCAAAAAGAAAGCAAAGCATGATGGGAAGGTTTTTGGGGTAATATCTGGATTGTTCTTGGCAGGATAATGTCACATATACCCCCAGGCTTTGTTTTATTTATTTTTTTGCATAAATACACCCACAGACACGATTACACAAGGGCCCATCATTTACTCCCTGAATCCGTTCCTCCCACCCATCCCCCATTCCTCCCCCCAGATCACTGCCGACTTTATGGTGTTTCGTCTCATTTGTGTTTGCTGACACATCAGCAGCAGCAGCAGAAAGATAAGTGTGTATGTAAGAGAAACGAGAATGCAGGACGACAGCGAGAGAGCGGATGCTCAGCAGTAATAGAGAGTGCTGCGACAGGGGGGAGACAGACGTGGTGAAGAGGTAGAGAAGTGATGGTGTAAATGATAAAAACAAACAATTATTGCACAGATACAGAGATTCACAGAGAGAGAGTGAGAGACAGAAGACATGAATGCCAGAGACATTAGAAGGACACACAGATCTCTGTTTGCCTCAGGGACAAATGGTCTTTATTACATTAACCAACATGATACCAGTCTATGCCTTTCTGCTCTGCTTTCTGCTCCAATACAAACATTTTTCTCTGAGCTGCTTCCAGAAAATAAGATTCAGTGGTTTGACGTCATGTGCAAAACATAGAATTTGCATTGACCATACAGCTCATTTAGAGATGGATTCACAGAAAAAGGACATTTATTGAATCGTCCTATAGAATCAGATGTAAATGTGCAGAAGTGACATATGAGGTTGAATTTCCTGTAAACTGGATGATGGATGTGGTTTTTGGATTACACCTGCAGTGTGGTGTGGAGTTGCTTTTCAGGAGTGTTCATTTTTGTATTCTAATGTTCCCATGAGTACCTCCCTTTCATTGTCTTCTCAAATCCCATGAGCACCCGCTGATCCAGGAATGGTCTTTGTACGTGTTTATACTTGTGACTTCATTTACTGAGGGGTGGGGGGGGGGATTTTGCAGCTGCAGGTTTACTGGCCCACCAAAGACTTTACCAGCGGATTAGCAACTCAATCAGGCAGAGAAGAAGAAGAAGAAGAATCTTTTGGTGTATTAGAATAAAACTCAACTAGATGTCTCAGTTTGGAAATTGTTGTCTGATTATATAGTTCTCTGGTTGATGGACAGTGTCATCAAAATGCTGAGTTAGCAAAAAGGTCAACTCTGACCTGTGACAGAAGCAGCAAAACTAGAAGCACATGCTTAAAAAGCTGTTAATTGAGAAATTAGTTCAGCCAACAGAAACCATAATAAAAATCACATAATAACAATATATACATCAACAAATAGAAATATATGATGATGGCCTCTCCTTAAGACTCTTTCTTTCCTGCCCTGTAAAAATAAGGTATTTTCAGAGAAGGTTAGCTTAGCCTAGCATATTGAGTGGAAACAGGGTACCATCTGGACTGGCTCAGGACGTCTTTTAATACTTTCCGAGTAAATGAAAAACAAAAAAACAAACTATTGATTGGGCCTGGAACAAAACCATGTTCCCTTGAGGTTCCCTCTGCATTCTCACCTGACACTGATTCAGTCTCATCGGTGGGGAACATTCTAAAGAACAATATTTGATTTCTCTTTAATAATCTCTTCCTAATCCATTTGTCCGATGTAACCAAAAAACAGACACACAGACTTAATCACAAATGCTTCTTTTCCACAGGGACTGTTCTAACCTTTGAAACCAACCTGAATGTGTCCCTCTTGTTTTGAAAGCCATAATTGACAGTTTGATTAGGTCCTCTGCAGCCTGAGGCGCTGGCTTAAGGAAACGGCCTAATACATTAATGCCTTGTTTACGGGCCTGCAAGTGCTCGCTGCCCCCTAAATCCACTTTCAATCAAAAATCCAAGAGAACAATTGGGCTTGGAATATTCTTTTCTCAGGCAACACACATGGAAACGTATGATACATGTTCCCCAAAGCACAAAAAGACAAAGATGGAGCGAGTGATAACATTAGTTGAAACTGATCATGATAATGTCCATGGTTGGGCTTGGATCAATTAGGGGCTGGCAGATGTGCAGAATCATGGTTGACCTCAGGGCTTAAAGAATACAATCCAATTTCCCTCAACAAATGTAATGCAATTTGGCTGGATAAAAAACAGACAAGTCAAGAGGGAGGGGTCTCTTAAAAAACCCAGTTGAGGAGAAGAGACAGGACGAGAGACAAAGCAGTTGGTCAGAAGAAAGAGACAATAACCGCAAGGGCGGCTTGGACATAGAAAAAGACTGGAAAGTTAAAGAAACTTCCGAAAATTACAGCCTGAGAGGACAGAAAACATGAGAAGAAAAGAATAAACCTCACCTGATCACTACGGGGGAAGATACTGAGTCTGCTGAGGCTGAAGAAGGGGAGCGGAGCTGACAAGGTAAGAAGACCAGAGAGTTCAGAGAGCAGATACAGAACTACTGAATTGAACTCAAGATACATTCTGGAAAGTAGTTTTGTTCATCACTGCTCATTGAAGCTGATTCCATCATTAAGGAATGAGGATCTTCAGCAGAAACCTTCGCCTTCAGGACATCACCGTCATGTATTTCACCGCCCTGGCTGCCCTGATGGTCATCTTGGTGGCTTCGTACCAGGCCCCCACCAACGCCGTCAATGTGTCCGACCTCAAAATGAGCCCCTCCACCCCTCTGCCACCTCTGCCCATGCCCTTCCGTGTGCCCCTTGACCCACGCGGGGAGCTCCAGCTGTCCTGGAACATCAGCTATGCCGCACAGGAGGTGTTCATGGCACTGAAGGTTGCGGAGCTCAGGTATGGCGTGGTGCTGGGAATGTCCGACCGTGGGGAGCTGACCAATGCCGACCTGGTGGTGCTGTGGGACTCTGGGACCAAGAGCTTCTTTGGGGTAAGCAAGCCTATTGTTGGTATAAATCTCAGAGTTTGTGTGAGAGTCTTACTGACACAGGATTCACCTCAATGTCAAGTTTCTCAACCGAGGGTGTAAAAAAAACTTCTTACAATCTTTAAACTTCTCTCTTTGTTCATTTGTGAAATTCATAAATGAACAGGGATTACATGAGAGTCTTTAAGCGGCAGAGGATTCTCTTTTCTGTCTGTGTTCCCCGAGGCGTGAGATTGGTGTCTTTGCCCGAGGAGCCGGCGAACAGCTCGCTTCGTGATCACATACGCAGTCGCAAAAGGATGTTATCGGGCCCTGCTAATTGAAAATCAGTCAGACTGCACAAATAGCTGAAGTTCATCTGGGAATCATTAGCAGACATTAGCATATCAAAATTGTGTCCTGTGCTGATTAAGATGAGTAAAAATGCCAGATACAGGCCAGGGCCTTTTTAATAAATTCAAATAAAAAATGTTTAAATTGCTGATAAATTTTTCTGGAAAAGTAATTTATCTTATAAGAAAAATCCAATTTACCTTGTTTTTGCATTTGCATTTCTACCTTTCTTTGTTTTAATGTTGCGATAGGACTATATGTATAAAATGAATGAGAAACAGAAAGCTCAGTGAATAATAATTCACTGTAGGTGAAGAAATGACTTCAAACTTTTGAGTCTCACGAAAAATGTTTCATATATGTTTTGCTGTCACATTTTGAATTCAGACTTGGTCGAGACCTTGTATAATACGTGTATGGAATGTGTACGGTCATTGCTCCTGCTCTCTGTGCACATATAGGCCTATACAGTATTTTAATAGATGCAGCTAAATCCCCTATAAATTATAAAATTGTGAATTAAACTCTGTCCATAGAGACTAAATGTTAACAAGGCATTTTCAAGCTAGTATGGACCATCAGCATTTTAAATAAGACAAACCAAGAATCTTTTGGTATGATATTGCAACCCACTGTCTCTCAGTTATCTACTGAGGTTGATAACTGAGGTTGTATTCTCCACATGGGCATGTAACACGCATAACACATACTGCCCACATCTTTTTCTTTTTATGTATATATACTGTCTGTATGTATTTTCAAAATTTTTGCAGTTTGTGCAGAACAGTTATATAAGAGGGACAGAGAGGGAGACAGAAATAATGATCTTAGGTGCTATTCTGGACAGATATGAATGTGATAAAACAGAAGAGAAGCAGAAGGACTGAGCTGTTGCCTCCTGGCAGAGAAGAAGAATCTTCTGCACCAGGTGGGGAAGGTTTCCCACTCTGCGCTCTCTCTACGACTCGTATCCTGAGCCACTGTCAAAGACTGAATTGAACAGTGTCCATTTCTGCTGGTTTTAAAAGGAACAATATCTTTGGTCAGGTGACATTTATTTGACCTGTGACATTTCAGCACAAAGCTCCTCTTTTTGTCTCTGTAACCATTCAAACAGTTTATGTATATTTTAGATCCTTGTCACTTTTTGCATAATTTGAAATATTATTATTCTGCAGCCTGGTTTACATGGACAAACAAATCCCCTGATATCTTTCCACTAATGGTTTCAAACATGACTACAGCATCTACACCTCCTTGAAAATGGAAATGAGCTGTGAGAGACAGGACTGACCACCGTCTAATATCGACCCAACTCAAATCATCCTGTGTGTGTGTTTGAATCGTCTCAGCATGTGTGTCTTTCCCACAGGATGCGTGGAGCGACAGTGAGGGTCGCATTTCTTTGGACAGCCAGCAGGACTACGAGCTGATTGAAGCCAAACAGAAACCTGACGGATTCTACCTGCTCTTCAAACGACCGTTCAGCACCTGTGATCCCAGAGACTACCTCATCGAGGTGTGTAGAGTGTGTGTGTGTGTGCACATGTGACTATGACTGAATATAAATCATTCATCATTTTTTGGATTTTAAGTCAAGTTCTGCAGTGTGCATTGCTCAGGAATATTTGGGTGGACCTCTGCTCCTCTCTATTTAGCTGTGACTTTGCTCCTCTATTCTTAAGTTAAGTTTGTTCCTCTCGTTTCAGCTGTATAAACTGCTACAGAGAAAACATGGCACTGGACCTTCAGCACACAAGAGAGCAGTCAGACAAATCCATAAAGAGCTCTAGGCAGAGGCAGGGTCAGAAAACTAAAAAAAAGTTAAAGAGAAAGAACAAAAATAAAATGTTAGGGAACAGGGTTGAACTTACACAGAGGGACGATAGCACAGAGACTAAATTCAGAGGCAGAGGACACAGGTGCAACACATCAGACGCACATGAGGCGAGGAAGTGGATCTGAATTGAAAGGAAAAGGTGCGTGACACAAAAACCAAGCAGGAAACTGCTTCAGAACAGAATGACATGACCCAGGATGCAGTCTGGGACATTACACCTACAACCTCAAGTTGAAAAATCAGTTCTGTCAGTCCTGAACCAACTCGACAGTCAGATAACGATGGAGGAAAAGAGGGTGTTTGTGTGCAGCCTGAAGATCAACACAGCGTATCTAAACATTACGTGTTTCCATGTGTGAGTGAGAAGGTGCGTGTCTAAGTTCAAGGGATATTGTATTTGCTGTATTTGGTGCGTATTAAAAAGCAATGAGGCTGTTCGTGCAGAGCTCGTGGTTTCAGGTGCGGACAGGAAATACTCACAGAGTCGGAATGATTAGCACAATTTCCACTGGAGCATTCGTTATCATGATTATGGTTTCCATGGTACCACGTCAGGCCACTAAGTTGCAGGCACAAAACCGATGCCCATTGCTATGACAACACAATAAGTTCTCTCTGTTAATAAAAATCTATTAGTTTGAAATGCACGTTCTGCTTTGTATCCATCAAACATCCTTTCTCTTCTCATTGTTTTTGGTCAGGAGGGAACCGTGCACGTCATCTATGGCTTCTTGGATAAACCGCTCGCCTCGCTGGAGCAGCTGAACCTGTCCCGCATCCACACAGGGCTTCAGAGAGTGCTCATGCTGCGCCCCGACACCCCGGCCCCCACCCTGCCCCCAGGCGTGCAGACGCTGGATGTCCTGGCGCCAAATGTCATCATACCAAATCAAGAGACCACCTACTGGTGCTTCATCCAGAAGCTGCCGGAGAACATGCCCAAGAACCACATTGTTATGGTGCGAACGTCATAATTAACATGGAGTATATTTAGAGTGGGTGTTTTACATTGAGGTCGAGTGCAGGCTGCTCTCACTGCTCCGTGTTTCCCAGCTGGGCCCGAAAGAAAACATGAGCTGCAGTGTCACGGTCAGACACAAGATACATGAATCAAAGAAAATGTAAAACACTCAACAAACATGTTACCTCACATCTGTGGAGGAGCTAATGTCGTAAATTTACTGAACAGATCCAGCATGAAACACACATCATTTCACAGCATGTTATACATTATATAACTAATTAGTTTTTGTTAATTTCTATTTACTTGCCTAAAACTGCCGTAGCTTCTAGGGGTGGTGGTAAAAACACGTGAAACACGACTTCCTCTTTTTCACTTCTCTCTCTCTCTCTCTCTCTCTTCCTCTGTGTGTGTGTGTTTCTGTCAGTATGAGTCAATGGTAACTCCAGGTAACGAGGCCATTGTGCATCACATGGAGGTGTTTGAATGTTCCCCGGATATTCAAGATGTTCCAGAGTACAGCGGCTCCTGTGATGACAAGATGAAGCCGGGCAAGCTCAACTCCTGCCGCCACGTGCTGGCTGCATGGGCTATGGGTGCTGAGGTATGATGGGAAACAGACACACGCAAACGCTCTGCAGGTTAATGTGTGCAGACCACAGAGAGCCTAATTGAAAGAGAGGGGCTTGGAATGAGGCTTGATTCTGGTCCAGTCCTCGAATCTATTATAAGAGATAAACAAAAACTCCTACGAGAGTAATATCCACTCGTCGACGTGCGAGCAGAAAACATTGATCCCACACGTGGCACAAGTTTATTAAGAGCCTGGAGACAGTCTGCGTGTGGGAAGCACACTGACACGGACACTCACATACACATGAATGAATCCACACATCGCATGAACACTCCGGGGCCAAATCATTTTAGAGTGTCACTTAGGAGATGGCATACCTCTGCCAAGGCACCAAATCTGTCATGTTCATCTGGATACAGCTCTAAAACTATTAAATATACATAGAAACTGTTAATTCTCTTCTAAATCCAACATGATCTCAGCAACATGTGGGGATTGTTACAGCCATATTTGTCACCAACATGAATCCACGTATATCTCGCATCGACAAAGAAAGAGAAAAAAAGCTAAACTCATCAGATTCTTTGTTGGTCCATGTCCCATTTTTCCATCAAGTGTCATGGAAATCCATTGAGCAGATTTTACATAATCCTGCTGACAAACAAACATTGACACTCAGTAGATTGAATATCTCCGCCAAGGCCCAACAGTCTCCTTAAATTCAATCAAGCTGCAAACAGTGAAAATATTGTAATCAAAAACAAACAAACAAACAAACCGACCAACAAACGAATGGACAGGGGAGAAAACATGGGTGGACGTGAAAAAATATATTCCACCAGTTTAGTAGTTTGAATTTTATTTGAATTATTTTACATTTATCTGTATAGGGAGAATATTTAAGTATATAGCTATACAACCGAGGAGTGTTTGAGAAAATAAGGCCTCAAGGCGAGCCAAGGAGGCGAACCAGACCTTTGTCATTGTTGGTTACAATAATAAACACACGGTCATGGTTATGGAAAGTTCACAGTTTGGTGTGGTTAACAGAAAGGTCACAGTTATGGTTATATTACTATCGTTTTCACATACAGCTTTATAAAACTGTCATCTGACTTCCTCCTCTCCTCCTGTCGTAACTTCTCAAACAGTAACAATGGGTTGTAACGAGCTGCTTGGATAGACATTCTACAAGGTCGTCTTTTAGGGGCGGACAGTAACGAGCTCCCAACTGGAGACGAGCACCTGTTCATCCATTCACTCAGTCACACATCAGGCAGTAAATCACAGCCATTCACCTGGCCACCAACCAGCCGGCTGACCGGGCGAGCAGCAGGCCGCCCGCTAGTCGCATAAAGCAAAGAGGACAAGGAACAGCGAGCCTGTCACCATATTTCTCTGCTCTGCTCACCGCTGTATCACAGCCAGCCGGGCCCCTCTCCGATTGGATTATCTGCCGGCCAAACACAAACAAGTAAAGATGCCTTCTGTGAGCTGTGAGCTGCGAAGACAAGATTAGGTGGGAAATATTCAGGCCTCTTTCATCACCTCTTAATAGTGTTGTTTCATTCTCCACGGCACCGCATCAGAGGGGCCTCACGGAAACAATGGAGGAAGAGGGAAGAGGAGTTGAGGAAGTTTGAAGGAGGAGAGAAACAATCATAAAGGATGCTGACAGAGTGCAGAGACAGAGGCTGAAGGAGAGAAGTGAGTGTGTGTGTGTGAAAGCAGGGAGAACGCGAGTCTCTGAGGATTTCACCATTTCATATTAAAGCAAGATTAAATAAATCAATTCTTTCTTCCATCACATACGGTATCATGAGTAGAGACTTAAGGTCGGCCTCTCTCAGAAACAGACGATGAATCAGGATCAAATCAAGATTTCTCGATAAACAGCATGGGAGGTTTGACACCCAGGGGGATGGCGGTGACTCAAAAATGATTTTCTTGCTTTGATAGGCAGAAAAAAAAGCCTGAACCCAAGGACTGAAAGACGAGGAAAATGAAAGCATAGCTCACAAATGCAATCAATGTCCCACAGGGTGGGTGCAGATGCTAGAATACAAACTTTTCACCACAGAGAAATAATTGATAATCATTGATTCCCAAATGGTCTCCAACTAATTTGAGGAAACTGTGTATATAGCAAATAAAGTGATTCAAAACTTCAGTTTGCTGAATCATTGAAATGTCATTGTCTCTTTCTTTATAATCGTCCTCACCAATCTTTCCATCACGTAAATACACTCCTGTTTTTCCTTTGTTTGAGGTTTGATTGGAGTTCTTTTAATAATGTAATCTCAAGTGGACAGAAACACAAAATCCAAATTATTTGATTTTCTGAAACGTTTGTTAAATATTCGCACCAAACGAATGGATGGAAAACCGACCTCTTGTCAAACACCACACGTGTCTCCTCCACTCTTAAATGTAACATGTCTCCTAACAACAAACCACATGTTTGGAATCAGGAGGATGATATTAAATCTAAAAAGGTTTTTACTCCACGGCCCTGAATCGTCTGTAAGATATTTGAACAGCCTTTGCTACAACTTCAAAGCAACTCCGCATAAATGAAAGGATTAATGAATTGTGTGTCCTGAATTTGTGTGTGTGTGCTTGCAGGCTTTTTACTACCCTCCTGATGCAGGGCTGCCTATGGGTGGACCAGGATCCTCCAGGTTTCTTCGGCTGGAGGTTCATTATCACAACCCTCTACTTATATCTGGTACATTCAGTGCACGTGTACACGCGCACACACGCTCAGTCTTCAGATCATTCTTCCTTACTAACACACACAGAAGCAGCAGGAGTCTCTGTATCTCACCCGAGGAGCCCGGGGCTTCTCTTGAACAGAGCGATTCATTTAAAATTTTTGCAGATGTACTTTTTGATGTCGGCTGAAAAGAATCACTACAGACTTTTCTCGTCCTGATCTGACCTTACAGTATGCACATCTCCTCCATACCGTCGTCCAATCCTCTGCACATCTCTTGTTTCAGAGTTTAGTTATTTTCTTTAAAGTTTTTGTGTATCTGCTCATCTTCAAAGAGACTCCAAGCTGAGGCAACAAAAGATCACTGAAAAACAAGCCCAAAGAATAGCAACAGCAAAGCCCTCTGTGATCTATTTAAATTTGTTTTCTGAGACGTTCATCAAAGTTCTCCAGCTGGACTCTAACTGAGATGGTGGTTATTTAACTTCCAGGCCACCAATCACTTCTTAACATTTTAGGAATGTTGACAGTGAATGCCAGATGCATGTGTGCTGACCTGAAGCAGATGGAGAAGACATATTACAAACTTCACACCCCTGTGAAATATTTATAAAGTGTTTCTTAATTCTATCTATAAAAAAATCTAAACTTGCATCTGAGATTCAGCCCAGTTTACGTGTTTATTCCTTTATTCAGATACTTCATGCAAAATATAATTCTGGCTGTTACATATTTTTAAACGATCTAACTAAGAAACAGACTGCATTTTAATATTCCATGATACTGTGCACACAGGCCGCCATGACTCATCAGGGATACGGTTGCATTACACCCCCAGCCTGAGGCGGTTTGATGCAGGGATCATAGAGCTTGGTCTGGTTTATACTCCGATCATGGCTATCCCACCCAAACAACACTCCTTCTACCTCAGCGGGTACTGCAACTCCAAGTGTACCCAGACAGTACGTACACATAATGTCCACGTATTTTAGGTTTTGTGTCTCTGGAGTAAAATTGTTTTGGTTGGAGCTTGGGCGAGGAAAAAAGTCTGTTCTTTTGTTTTTCTTTTCAGGCTTTGCCTTCAGGAGGAATCTATATATTTGCCTCCCAGCTACACACCCACCTGGCGGGGCGTGGGGTGCGGACAGTTTTGGTGAGGGGAGGCAAAGAGCTGGAGGTGGTGCAGGAGGACCAGCACTTCAGTACACACTACCAGGTGAGCAGCAGCACTTTTGTGTAAAGTCTCTCATATTAGAGAGAAATGAACAGCACCTGCATCGATTTCCTTCCTGTGGCTTCTATAACTACATACGTTGAATATCATGAGCAAATTCTTGAAGGTCGGTAGTGTTATTGTTATAGACAAGGTGTTTTTATATTATTTATGACTTGAGCAAAGGGACTGTTATTGTAGTTTTTTGTAGTAAAGAAGTGGAGCTACACAAAGACAAAATAATGCTGTGTTGTTTTATGTTTTTCTTATCAAGAAAAAGCCTCAAAACATGTGTGCCCCTTGGTTCCTGTGAAGGTCATCATTTAAAAACAGCCAATAAAAAATGTAGAATATCAGTCTTTAAAAAGAGAAGTGAGTATTTATGGCAGCATGGAAGGTGTGCACGATATTGACTAAAGAGTGGTGCAAACCTCAGACAAGGGACATCAGTTTACTTACATACAATCAAGCTGCACCAAATCACACACACTCATAGACATCAGTCCCCCAAGTATGCCTGATTTGTGATTTCCTTGAGATCCATGAATTACTCCTGATAGGAAATCATCCGTCCACCAAGTTTTGTGCTAATCCCTCCTGTAGTTTGTGTGTAATCTTGCTGACAAACAAACCAACCAACAAACGGACAGGAGTGAAAACACAAATCTCTGTGGCAGAGGAAACTACAGAGCCCCTGTTCCTCATAATGAAGGAACATGTCTGTCAGTATTTAATAATTTTTGAATCACATGGATGAGCCACAGAAAGTATCTGCCTCACAAACAATGGGTACTTTAGGGATCAGTTTGTAGAAGGTTTTATAATTCAGCCTTTGCTGACCTTAAGAAAAATGGAATAAGAATATCAATAGAGCAGTTTTGGAAGAATAGTTCACCTTTGCCAACATTCACATTTGCATAATTCTTTCTCCTTTTGGCTAAAATACTCGATTTGGTCTCTTTGGTCAGAAAACATGAGAGATAAGAAACTAACGATTGCACATGACCTCTAATACAAGTGTTAAAGATAAGAAAACACACGTGAAAAGAGAAGGCCTCCTCGCAGGATTACTTAAGTTTCCAGCTGATCTCGATTTTCGGACCTTTAAAGAAAGTTTAAGCTCTTAGTGAAGTGGATACACTTATGAGTCATGAGTTTATGCTTCAGCACAGAATAATATCCCAGTTTCCATCCACAAAGCCTGAACCCTCCCTGCCCATCTACTCAACCTCCAAAAACTATTAACATTGTTAAGAAACAGCAGTTGACATCTGTTGTGTTTTGTTTATGCACAATATCCCGAGGCAGGTACACACACACACACACACACACACACACAGAAAGAGTGTGAGATAAAGTGAAAGAGGAGGAGGACATCTGGCCGACCGCCTGATAAAATCTCCAGCTGCCGTTGATGTCGGACTAATGTGAGTGAACCTGTATCATTAGAGCATAAACCATTTTCAGCAAAGATAATAGGCCTTTTCTCACACACACACACACACACACACACACACACACAAGCAACCGGTGAGTCATCTCAATGTGTGTGAAATAAATGAGTTAAAAGCAAGTTAAAATGCTACAGATGAAAAGGCATTATATAAATATATCGAGTGCTAACAAGGAACTCTTTTTTGAAATCACTGGCAGTAGTTCACAGATTACAGCCTCAGGTTTAGGTGCACACAAACAAAATTACAGTACTTTACAACATTAATGAGAAAATGTATCAACATGTGAAGTATTCATAGAAAAGAAAATATACGTGTATTTTCCTTTTAACGTGTTACATTTGTGTTCTTTCTTACAGACAATTCGAGTTCTAAGAAAGATGACAAACGTTTTACCCGTAAGTATAAAGCTGGTGACCTCGCTTGCATTGCAATTAACAAAGGCTGTTTTGTTTTCCTACTGCGCAGATTTTACTTTCAGACAAGAATAAAAAATGTAACTATTCTGCAGTAACCTCAGCCGAGCTCCCCTGAATGGTGGTGATGTATCTTTCCTTCACCTTTGCATTTAAAGTATTGCATTAGAACGCCTTGCTGCTGTGTGAGGTGCTTAAATTGAGTGGAAATAGGGACAGACTGTGAAATCAGTGCTGCGATATAGAAAAACTCCCCATGGACGGACCAGATTAAAAAAAACGCAGCAGCTGAGCTTCACAGAGCAACATCCTGCAGAACAGCAGTGAACTGGCCACTGGCTCTCAGAAAATAATGAATCCTCTGTCAGTAACCTCAATTTATCTGCAGCCTTCTTTGTCGAATCTCACAACATGGTGAACTGCTGGTGTGTGTTTGTGCTCGGTCCTGCAGGGCGACGTGCTCGTAACAAAGTGTACTTACAACACAGAAGACAGGAGCGGGCCCACAGTGGTGAGCAGCACACCATCATTACACAGCACTATCTCCATAATGTTTGAGTTTACCTTTAGAGCTGAGCACAACACAATAACCCTGGATCATCTCCTTTATCCTCCTCTTTTTCGCCTACATCTTCACCATATTTCCAATGCTCTCATCTCCCCCCCTCCTGATATTCACTTTCCCTTCCCATGTCTCCTCAGGGCGGTTTCGGCATCATGGAGGAAATGTGCGTCAACTACATTCACTACTATCCTCGGACTCAGCTGGAGCTCTGCAAAACCCACGTTGACCCAGGATACCTGCAGAAATACTTTAATTTCATTAACAGGTAGCGCACACATCCAAAAACCTTCTCTACTTCTCTCCTTGAAATCCTTTGCTTGGCCTCCTTGTCCCTCCTTCCCTCCGGTTCCTTCCCCATCTCCCCTGTGACTAAGCAGTTTTTGTTTTCAGCATTCATCCCTCCCCTTCTCCATCCTTCACTCCCCGGGACTCGAGTGGTGATTACTTCTTTTAATCTCGAGAACCAGATGCTTTATTTAAAGTGAGACTGTTCTTACTGCTTTCTTTCAATCTCTCCTTCCTTCTCTCAATCTCCCTCTGCCTCCCTCTTTTATCGACTTTCCTTCAACCTCCCTCTGCTCATGCCATCCCATCCTCCCTGCAGGTTCCAGGGGAATGATGGGTGTGTGTGCGGCGAGGTTAGTGTGACGGAGCAGTATTCTCAGCTACAGTGGGATGCGTTCACCGGAGAAGTGCTCGACTCGCTTTACAGCACGGCCCCCATCTCAATGCACTGCAACCAGTCGAGCGCACGCCTGTTTCCTGTAAGCCCCCATCACACACATACCAACACTCACACTCACTTCAATGGACTGTCAAGCCCCCAATTAAATCAGTTCAAAAGTGGACATCTGTTGGACAACAGTGTCAGACAAGGCTGAGCAGACATGATCTTTACTTGTAACACACAGGTTGTTGTACTTCCATCTTAGTGAGGACACTCATAGGCGTAATGGACACCCTGATCTAAACCTAACTTTAACCTGAACCTTAAAACCAAGTCTGAACCCTCAAACAGCTTTTGGAAAATGTGAAAAAATGTCTTCACTCTGTAAGATCTATGCTCATAACACACACACACAAACAACACACAAACACACACACACAAACGGCCAGAAAAAAAGTGTTTCTTCTCAATATAGGTAAAATCAGTTGCAAGAACAAATGACAGGAACAGATTCTAGTGTTTGGGCTCATCCATCAAGAAGGAAAACATAATGTTAGATGATTTAGGTTTGGAAACAAGTATATAATATAATAGATCAGGCAAACGGTGGGTGCCCACACACATATACTGTATATCATATACAGTGATTAGTATGTTGTGAGGAGTCATTTACACTTTTTTTGTGTAATGTGTTTCTAAGGGGAAAATATTGTCCACTAGTATTTGTGAAGTGTGACGATAAAAAAAAAACAACATCTTGATTCTGGCAACAGCAAACCTTCCAGCAACCATCCACACATTTCTAAGTCCTGATCGCTGCACAGAATGATGAGACTTTTCCAAATGACCAAGCACAGACAAGAGAAACAGGACAAGAGATCTGTCATGTGAAGAATCTAATACCGGTCTGGTTTTGGCAGAAGACATTGCATTAATGTGGGAGCCAGTCAGTTTTGAGAGAAAATGTTTCCAGGGCTTTTAAGCTCAACTGCGTGGGCGGCCTTTAAATAAACTGACAGTAAGGGGGTCGCCGCTGAAAGGCATTTTATAGACAACCATTTTCAAGATATTTTGAGGGGAATCCATCATGTGAAAAATATATTTAAAGTGATGCAGCAGTTCAGCTTGTAGTCTTTGCAGCGTTCACACTTTTATACTGAGAAATATGGAATATATGAAAGGTGGAAAGGACAACGATACAAAAACTTGAAATCAACAACAACAGCAGGCAGCCACCTACTCAGGTAAAGAGAGGCTGAGCTAGAGAGGAGCAAAGAATAAAACAATGATTTGAGATTCCTCAGCTACATTTTGCTATGAACACGCAGAAGCACAACAGGTATCTAATGTGACACCAGGAGCTAATGATGCACGAATGTTTTCACTGTCGCTGCAAGAGCATAAAATCTGCACAGACATCATGATCGGAAAAACACACACAGTGAGTCATTACAATAAATAACACAGCGCAATGTAAACAAGGTTGTATTCTATCATCTGTGTAAGTGACTCATAAATTAACTGACTTACTGGAGAAGCACTGTAGTGGAATTAATCACCTTGGATGTAAAAACGAATGTAGACAGAGGTTCTGGTGAAAAGAGAAGGAAGCAGCCTGTGATGTCCCATAAAAAACACACTCAACACAACAAAAGTGTGTCCTTGAGTGTGTTTTTTGAAGCTGCACAATGATGGATATATTGCCCGGTGACAGCTGTGCAATTGCCTCAATAAAATCAGCCGTCTAAAATATCAAGGACGGTGCTTATTTCTGTCATTATTTGAAATATAGGACGAAGCAACACATCAGGTGTCAGAAGCATTGTGTATATGTGTGTGTCTCTCCAGGGAGAGTGGGACAAGCAGCCCATACCGGTGGTGACGGAGGTCCTGGAGAAACCTCGGTACCCCTGCGAAGGAGGACCACTGCCCACCGGTCGACCCCTTACACCCCCGGTGTGAGCTCAGTCTGGGGGAGAGGGCACTAAACCTGCAGCAAGATAAATGTGTCCTGGTTTTATTTCTGTGTTTGGGGGATTAGCTTCAGGCTTCTATCTGGTTTTCTGACAAACGCTGTATTTATAGGCTTATTATAAAGACATCCACTATCCAGAGACACAAGTTAATGAAAAAGTGCTTTTCCTGTGTCATGTTTTAAAGCAGCGGAGCTGGACGTAGAAGTGGGACGGGCATGTACTGAAGAAAAATATGTGTGACTAGCAAATTGGTGCTATGGACATAAGTGTTGTCAAGCTTTGCTTTTGGCTTATTCACTTATTTTATGTAAATGTAAATGAATTAGTTTACGTCTCTTTCATATTGTGTTATTTTTTCTTCCCCATGATTCTGTTGATAATGATGACAAACATTATTAAGACATGAAAGATTGTTACATGTCAATAACTGTAATAAATCCATAATAAATACACATTATATGGCAAATACATACAGTCACTTTATCTCTATTGTCGTTTTCTACATGCTGCTGTGTTTTGTGTATTTTCTATGTGTAAAATAATGTCACAAAAATGTTGTAGTTAAAAAGGAATTTATTCACACATCACTTCAGACAGAATAAATCCCTAAATTAACATTAGGTTCATAATTTAACTGGTCATCACAACTTGCCACTGATCAGTTATTTTGTTTTTAAATTGGTCAAACTGTTAGACGACAAAATAACAAGGATGCAACATTAGGAAAACAATATTTAAAAGCTCAGGGAAGAGACATTATTAATTTTGTTTGCACTTGAGGGAAGAAGAGAAACTTAATGGCGTGAGGAGAAACCTGTGGTTTAAAGAACCAGCGGTGATAGCGTTTATCAGTAGGTTTCACATTTCCCATATAAATCTTGTTATTAACCTGAGCTACTCCTGAGAACAACCGTTTCGGTTATTAATGGTCGTCTGGGCAGAATCCATGAATCATCCCACATTAGTAAACATTTTGGGCGCAACACACACACACACCTGAGAGGCGAGTTAAACACACAGACGCCTTCCTCTAGTTTCTACCACTGCTTTGAGCTGATGTTCACACAGTGCGTGTAACGAGCATTGGTTCTTCTTTGGCCTGAAGAGCGTTAATATAAACACAGATGGAAAATGTAATCAGGAATTAAATTAAATACCAGGTGTCAAATCAAAATCTATAAAGCACACTGTAGTTGACTCGTAAGGCACTCATGTAAACACAAAGAATTATCAAAATAGCTTTAATTACTGTACATGTACCAGCACTTAAGACATGAGTCAGTAAACAAGGCGATAAACTAGTGTTTTTTAATTTCACACTTTTCCTGTTGACACTGAAACAGGAGCCATGGGGAGCAAGCTTGTTATCACTTATTAACACAAACAGTTCACATGTAAAGGCACCAATAATTCTAAATATAAAGAGTTTCTCCCAAAGAACCTGCACTGACTCAGGCTGTGATTCAGCTCAATTAATGTAAGTGATTTTCTATAGTCCTGCAGTTTAGTCCCACTGTACCCATCACCACTCCAATCTAATAAGCTTATAGTTTCAAATGTTAAGTGTTAGTTAATCAGGCTCGTGTGGATTTTAATGCACACCTCATAGATGCTTCACAGTGCTATTGGAAATAAGGCCAGCTGAACTGTTCTATTAAAAGTCAAGTCCATCGGCTATATCGTCTGACGATGAATTAGCCTCTGGGGCAGCAGCCAATATTTCGAGGCTTCTAGTTTAAACAGCAGATATCGGAGCCAAGACTTTTCATCTTCCATTTGCTTTACACCGTTTACAGTCCAACTTGGTTCTTTTTTAAAACACGGGTCAAACCTTTCTCTGCACAAAACACATACAGAGATACTTTCTGTAGGTGTTTTAGGTCCGGATGACATTTTGGCTCATTTCAATTAATAGCTATACCTGCATATGAAAGCAGGTGACTTAAAAAGCGGTTTCAAGCCTGCTGGACGAACTAGACACAGAAACCAGAAGACTTCCTGCCTCAAAATCTCATCCCACAGCCTGTATAGACTCTGTGTACAGAGATCACTGTGAAGCAGACACACAAAATATTAGGTTTGACTTTAACAGAAAAGTAAGACAAAGGGGATTTCTTTAACACATCAATAGTCAATGCAAATTCTCAAAAAGCAAGTTACCATCAACAGCTGCTTCTTGTTAACTGAAGTTTTTTCCTGTCATCATTCTTCCTCAGCTGTGTTTAGTCCCTGGTTGTTACGCTCTGTGCCTCAGGATGTTTCTCTCCACCTTCTCCTCCACCTCTGATGAACACTCACATTTAGACACCACATGAGTAAAACTCTGTTCAGTCATTATTATCAGCACGAACATCAGTCATTGTAATTCACTCCAGACACCTGCGGGGCAACTGTGTAGTTTGGGAATACTTTGTATTGTATTCCTTAATGTAGTACAATATGGTCTCACAGGAAAAATACACGACAAGATTACAGCACCATAATAAACAGAAAATAGAATCAACAGCCTGAGTTTGACACACACACACATGCACAAATGTTGTTTTTAAAATGAGAACCGTCCTCAAAATAAAGACAAACTTTCTCAGAATTTGGACTCAGACATGTGCACTAGCTAAGGTTTTCCAACATTGCTTCTGGAGAAGAGGAAGACAATGGTTCTGGAGCCTCAATGTACAGCCAGCAATGTTTTAGATACTGTTGTGCTGTCTCTCTCTCTCTCTCTCTCTCTCTCTCTCTCTCTCTATATATATATATATATATATATATATATATATATATATATAGGTAAAATAGTGTTAAAGGTACAGTGTGTAGAATTTTGTGATATCTAGTTTTGAAATTACATGTTGCAGCTGAATACCCCTCTCCTCACCCTCTTCTCACCCTCTCTTTCCAAACTTGAAAAATAACCTGTGGTAGCTTCAGTTGTGATAAAAACTCAAAAGGTACTTTTTACTACTGTAAAAATGGCAGCCTCTGTAGAGAGGACCCCCTCGATGTAAATTTTAAATGAAATGAACTAGTGAAAACATCATGAGGATTATTCTACATTCAATTTCTGCCAATAGTTCCCTTTCACCTAAATCTTACACACTGGACCATTAATCTGGAAAAGTCTTGCTTAGTCAATATTTCATGAAGCCTTCTCATTATTTTACTACAATAAGTTTTTCCAAGGTAAGCAAGACTGTGGGCACGTGCAGAAATCTAGCACTTCCAACCTGCGTGTGTCACTTTCAGCCCTTCTAGCTGTGATATAGTCACAAAGCCAGCAGATGTTTGAAGTTCATGTTAAACTTTACCATTGCACCTACAGTATAATCATAGGAGTGAATCTGAATTACCACTGTGCTAGCTTCTTGATTGCAGGAGATAACAAGACATATTTACCTTCGTCATGTTCACCAGAGAACTCGCAAATCCAGAGTGGGCATCAATAATCTGGAGCTGAGACCTTAAATCACCTTTAACACAAAAAACCACTCCGACATAACAGACTCAAATCAGATCCTCTTCAACATCTCGATACAGATTTGAGACCATCCATGAAAGAAAAGAGAAAAATCAGCTGCTCCTCTCTCAGCCTCCGAGCAGAATGTGTTTGTTTCAGTTTGTTTTTTTTCATTTGTGGTCCTCAAGCATAGACGCCCTTGATTCGTTTATTCTCAGGGTCAAATGGAGTTTTGAGGTGGGCCTTGGCCTTGTACGTCACTCCCATCCTCTCCAGGGTGAAGTCGCCGCTCTTTATGAAATCAGCACTGACCTGATAAAGACAGGAAGAGAGAGTAAAAGAATATATATATAAATAAGAGGGAGAAGAGGACGATGAGCATGAGAAGGAGCGAGGAGGGAATTTTAATTTCGGGGAATGAGGAGACGGTGGAAATTAAAACAGTGGCGGCAGCAATCAAGAAATGACAAATTCACCGTGTTCGTATTTGACACCGGAGGACGACACAAGAGTTATAAAAGCACTGTGAGCAATTAATTTTCTCATGAGTCAATGTCAGGTCCCTCATAACACAGAGAGGTAATTTTCACTGACTGACTCCCTCTTCCCTCATTGTAACTCTCAACTGACACTGACACACAAGGAAAATCTCTCCCTCGCCACCACTTGCGAAGCCTTCTGTGCTCACAGATTCTGTCCGGCTGACAATCTCATCCAGGGACAAAATAAAACATCTACAGACGTATGACCTTCCTGCAGAGGAACGCCAGGAGCGACAGTGATGCTTTGGTCTCAGTATAAACGGACACACACTTGTTACACGTCGATAACCTGAGAAGTCTGGGTAGGATCCAAAGTTACATGGATTTGTTCATTGTTCCCTCACAATCCTCCCAAGCCCTGATTTTTAAAGGCAACCCTGCTGCCTGCAATCCGATACCAGGTTTCTACAGTGAAAATGGGTTCATTCTATATCTCAGTTTAGTCTTTATGTGGCGAAGCAGCTCATTGTATAAACCCACATTTCATCATCGTCTGGTAGCGGGTTGTAGTTGCAACTTGTCTGTAGTTCCCTCTGTTACGTTGTGTTATTATCAGCAGAGCAACACAAAGAAAACAGAAGAAAAATGAGGCTAAATATGAAACTAAATGAGAAATAACAAAAGTGAACATTACCACTCCTCCATCAGGGTTGCGGATATATCCATAACCAATAGTTTTGTCGATAAAGAAACCGTAATCAGAACGCCTTAGGTGACCGACAGGAACTCCATTACGGAACACGGCCTCCAGACCGAACATTGGTACTTTCCTATGAAAGAGAGACAGAGAGAGAGAAGGAAAAATGTAATTACATTAAAACACACACCACACAGACCCTTTCACACACTCCACTCATTTAAAGTTTCATTTAGATGTTAGATTACATTCCATGGCCTGCACAGACTCATACACAGAATATAAATGCATTCATCTTAGCAAATGAATTAATATTAAAGCTTCTGATCTCTGATCATATTTCAGATATAGTTATATCAGTTATAGAAGTCTTCACTCCACCTATGTATTTGTTTTACGTTAATTTAAGCAAATTTCGTTCACTCCATTCCCTTCTCTCTATCCAGTGTTTTTATCTCACGACTTTACTGACTCGTCAATGGTGAAGCAGACGATGCGCCTCCTCAGCCCCTCCTGCTTCTGTTTCTCCAGCCTATCGCGACCCAGGAATGGGATCGAACTCTTCAGTTTGCAGGTGAAGGCTAGCCCCGCCTCCAAGGGGGTGTCATCCGGGCGGAGATCAGCGTGCCAATGTCTGTAACCTGGTTACGAGAGGACGACATAGTGACAAAAATAACAGAGAGAGAGAGATTGAGCTTTCAGCTAACACCAGAGCTCAAAATGAATGCATAGTTATCGGTGCATGACACGTCAAATACAAAACCTTTTCACTTTTGTGTTTCACTTGCTTTTCAGTTAACCTGAAGCCACGGCTTGATTTTTTTGTTAGGGTTACTCATCATGACCTTATTACCTTTCTCTATGCTGAGCGAGTCGATGGCCCTGTAGCCCGAGTTGATGATGCCGTGCTTTGCACCAGCAGCCATGACAGCATGGTAGACCGGAAGGCAAGAGTCTTTGGGAATGTGCAGCTCCCAGCCGAGCTCCCCGACAAACGACAGACGCATAGCTCGCACCTGGAGGAGGGAGGAGGAGAGAGGAGGCTCAGAGAGTCGGAGGAAAAGGCACGCAGAGGACCAAGCTGCCACCACTCTGCTTGTGCTCACTCTCTTTAGCTCACACATCACCACACACACGCACACAGTCTTCTTCTTCAAGGACCATGGACTTCAATAAACAGCATTTTCCATGTGCGGCTGCTGCAAGAAGGAAAACTGGACTTCCAGAGAGCAGTAAAGAACAAGATTAAAACTGATGCAGGGATAAGATAAATGTTTAGAAATGAAAGTGTCCAAATTTATTTCAGTCGCCAAAGAGATTATTGCTTCTTGGGGTGAGAGGTGAAGATGATGGAAGTAGAGGGGACAGAAAATACAAGGAAAACATAAAAGAGATGGCTGACTGAGGAAAAAGACCTAATAGACTTAATAAAAATCGAAAGGAAAAGGTTGAGTTTTTGTCAGTCAAAGATTTTATCCTTCATGAATACTGGCCATGATGACTCAACATCTCTGTTGTAAAGATCTCAGAGCACTAGTCTCCCACAGCTTTCTAAAAAAAAACTTAAATAGATATTATCTCAAAATCCTGTCTTTCTCCCAGAAGGCAAACACAGAAAGTCGTCCCCTGGAAATCCCTGCAGCTGCTGTAATGAACTGATGAGCAGCTGTAGAGCTTTACCTGCAACTACAGCTTCTCCCCAGAGTAAAGAGGGAATCAATGAAAAGTTATTCTTTTAATTTGGAAAGTTGCAGAAACAAACAAACGTTTCTTTCTGAGCTTAAATCTAAGCTTAAGCATTTAAAGGATCAACTCTAATGCAAAGAAACTAGTGGATGCACATTTACATGACAGACAGCAAACAGGGTTTGGATTTGAAGTATGGTCACAATAGAAACAATATGAGAATAACATCCATACCAAAATAATGCAAAATTATATATGTGAAAGACAAGAGAAAGCAAAGGAGCGGAGGAGAGGGGAAGTAAATGTGGAAGTGAGTGAAAAATGAGGAGGAAAAGAAACTCTCTCCAACAGTTTCCCCAGTGGGTGCTGTGACAGCCAGGCCATCTGGCCAGCCAGAGATCACCCTGGGCCCCATATGTACACCATGAAACTCCGGAGAGGACGGTACATGTAAACCTGCGAATGATCATAATACACACTACGGCAGATACGCGAGCGTCAGACTTAAAAACACACGGACGCCTCTTGCACCACTGTCTGCACCACAAACACAGCACAGACACGAGCAGCAAAAATTCAAACAAACATGATGTGATCTAACATTCATACCAGAGAGAGAGAGAGAGAGAGTCTAATGAGCTATGAGTGGAGCAAAGGGCAGAGAGTGAGCACTGTTCTCGCAGCAGTGCAGCCATTAAAATGTCACCCGGACAAGGCCAGCAACCAGCTGGGATGGAACACAACACAAACAGTTTGCATGCGCACACACACACTCCTGCAGAGCTGTGAGAAGATACTGACTGCCATCAATGGAGCGCTGCATAATTCATGCAAAAGCAACTAAGACAGAGCCAGTGTGTGTGTGTGTGTGTGTGTGCGCGTGTGTGTGTGTGTGTGTGTGCGCGTGCGTGTGTGTGTATGCACAGTATGTGTTGAGGCATGTGCCAGAACAACATGCTCTTTGATTCAAGGCATGAGACACTGTGGAGGTCAACTCGAGAAGCTGAGCCTCCATACCTCTCAGCATTTTTGTTCCTGTTATTGCAAAGTATTATTAATGAATATGTGATTTCCATGCTGTAACCAACAGCAAGACAAACTTTGTTTTGAGTTGCTCGACCTGAGGGGCAAAAATTTAAAGAGAATGAAATTGGAGCGAGGAGAAACAAAGACCGTGGAGAGAGAAGACCACAGACATGTCATCTGTCCCTGTTGACTGAACCTTTGAAATAATAAACCACCTTCACTCAACAGTGTGTGATTTGAATGGAAGTATTTTTTAATTAACTATGCTTTTTATTTAACAAGCAGTGACAGGGTTATTATGAAGCGGACAAATGCACCACATCCAATTAATGTAGAAATGAGTTGAGACATCAAGTGTGTGTGTGTGTGTATGTGTGTGTGTGTCTCACCTGATGTCCTGCTGCGTTTACAACCTTGTGGGTAGAGAAGGGGAAACTTTCGTTGCTCAGGTCTGCGTCCAGCACCTCCTGAAGTACCTCTCGACTGCACAGAAACAGAAATCACAGAAAAATATAAACTGCATCAGTATCAATACAAATCATGATGATTGATCGATAAAACAAAATCAGAAACATCTGAAATGTGTCTTGCGTCACATCAGCAGCTCCATTTTGAACATGACATTGATATATTCAATCATGGAGTCCTTTATCTGTGGTTCATCAGACTGTGCATCATCAATACTGGAACTTTAAGAAAAGTAATCATCCATTTTTAAATAAAATAAAAAATTACTACAAAACATGTTTTTTGTAAAAATGACAGTACTCCTACACACACACACACACACACACACACACACACACACACACACACACACACACACACACTAAAATCAATATTACATAAAGATGAGTCAACAGAAAACAGGACTAAGTTTAGATTACTTTGCTCCTTGCACACTTGCATGTTTGTGAGTGGACTGCTAGAGAAAACAGTGCGTGGGGCCTTTTTCTAGAAGATATTTTTGCAGCAGCGTGGCGGAGAGCCAGGGTTGAAGATATTTGGGGAAGGGTACAGGTTACGTTTGTGTGCACATGTGTGTGTATCTGTGTGGGTGTCCTTTCTACAAAGCAAGTGATGTGGATGTAGAAATGTGTGTATGCCGCTATGGTCTCTTATATGTGAATAAAACATTTCTTGCATATATGGATGTGTGCAGGCATCCATGTGGGGATGATTCACAGTCTGATGTTTTCTTCAGGCTGTCCTCCGGTTTCTGTTCTCCCTCATGCAAGGCTTTGTTCACTGAACTCAAGAGCCCAAGAGCAAGGCCAATTAGCGATATATAATCAGTGAATGGCTCTCTCGGTCTGTGTGTGTGTGTGTGTGTGTGTGTGTGTGTGTGTGTGTGTGTGTGTGTGTGTGCGTTTGCGTGTGCGTGTTTGGTACAGCGGTCTTGCAACCACCAATTTGTTTCACTGACTTGCTAATTAAATGAGGCTCTGCTGTGGATCCGAGGATGGATACGAACACACGTGACTGTTTTTTTAAGGATATCACATAATCTCACATGTTAGAAATTATGATTGTGAAACATCAAACCGCAGCAGGCACCAGTTTTGCCCTTTTGGTCGCACTGCCAAGCTGAGTGAGAGGGAGTCTGCTGAGTTTAGTGACTCCCCCTCTCCAGAGTATTTAAATCAGACGTTTCTGGGAAGGAAAACACTGACAAACACATTTCCATAAACGCTGTAATTTTCTCTCTCCTCGAGCTTTAAAGAGATCAATTTGCTTCATGAGACCCAAACATTGGAGGCTTGATTTTCTCCAGTTCCTTGTGTGTGGTGGAAACAATACGGAGGAGCTGAGAATCATTACAGCGCTGTGCAGAGAGACGCCGATCTTGTTAAGACTGTACACACACACACACACACACACACACACACACAATAGCTGAGTATGCTTTGGATGCTCTAGAGAACTCAATGAGCTCCATAATCAGCATCTTATTGTGTGTGTGTGTGTGTATCTATAATGAATAGCGGTGCAACAATTCAACAAATCCATGGTTCACCACAAACCTGTCTTTTTTAGTTTGTGTTTTTTGGATGATCCATAATGTACCGACACAGCTGAATTAAATTTATCCTGGAGTCTGCAAACTCTAGGTTGGCATCCATCTTATTAGCTAATTAAACTAACCTCCGTCGTACTGTGGGCGTGACTGGACCAAAGTCAACAAATGTAGTATTTGCTAAATACATGGCTTTTGTTTTGTGACATTAGGAACTAGGCTGTCATTCGTAGAGTGGATTCTTCTGCCGAGCGTAATGCATATCTCTCCATGTCAAACCAGTGTTTCCCATTAATTATCTAGACTGTGGCAGCCTGCCATATTCAAATTTGTCCTGCCACAGTTTCATATTAAAGCAAATGCTTTGCTAACAGAGAGATCTTTAAGTTGGTGTTTTGCTCCACAGTCTTCAGTCTGTGTACTCTGTTGTGCATGAGAGCGACGTTCATAGATTGAATATATTCTGTGGGCTTTGCTGCAGAGACACTGAAATAAAACTCCAGGATCAACCTATTTCATAACAATCTGCAACAAAATTCCTGACGCTTACTGCTTTTTTGTAAGTTTCAAGGTAGTCCATGTTTTATCTATTCTGTAATCATTCTGACTAAAACAAACAAAACAAAAACCTCCTTGGTGAAGGTACCATGAGTTCAGGCTGAACCTGCAGTGGTGACAGAGGGTTGGGTTTTAGAGAATTAGAGTTTCTAAATCCTCTATCATTTTATTGGATTGTGGATGTTTTGGTCTTAGTTTTAAAATCCACAACCTCATGATCCATTGATTTCTGGTTTAATGCGAGCAACTAAAGCAAAAAGGGATAGAGATATTTTGATAAAAAGGGGAGAGGAGGCTGCAAAAGAGCTGGATAAAAATCTAGAGACACATGGACTAAGAAACAAGAAAAAACCTAGGAGAACAGAAGACGCAGCCCACACAGAGAACAGAGTGGCCTAACCCTGCTGCTGGTGAGATGGAGGAACAAAGAGGAGGAGGAAGGAGGTGAGAGGGGAAGAAATAGATAGAAGACAGACGAGGAGCTCATAGAATGAGCTCGGGAAGAGGTAAAGGTGGCCGGCTTGCACTTTGAGTGAAGAACAAAGGAAAACTGTAGGAAGCAAGAAGAAAGTGACAAGCTCGGAGTGCCACCTCTGTCCGACTGTGAAAGACCATCTTCACCTGCTCAGCACACAAGTAGATGAGGAAATCAATTAATGATGGTGCTGATGATGACAAAGATCTGGTTGTTTGATTAGTATCAAATAAGAAAACAACAGAACTGGAGATAAAAACAGGAGAATATATATTGAAAGAAGAGAATATTAAAAAGATGCCAATGAATAAGTTAATTAGGAATAATTTTAAATTTAACTTCAGCTTGAAATATCATGTTTTCTAAAAATTATATTTTAATATGATATTAATATTTATACTATGCTATATGAGTTTCAGAAAAGTGTTTCTGACCATATATAGACAAAATGATAAATCAGGAAATTGTCCTAGTCCGGATGTTCTACGCTACCACAGATCCAGAGGCACATCCAGTGGAAACAAGCAGCTACAGTGTGTAAATACCACAGTTTCACTGATAAAGCCAGTGTTTGATGCTATTCAGATTTAATCCCTAGTTGTCCACATTTAAGGATCTTAAATCTGCAACTTTGAATCACTGCTAAGCCGTATAATTACACCTAATTTAAAAATATTTGATTAACGGTATTTGACAATTAGCTCAGTGTTTACACGTGGGGATAAGCTTCGCCGGCAGTGCAGGCGATGAGACGTGATTCTTTACGATTCATTTTAATTATGGAAATGTAATGCATCAATCTCCACACTAATAGCACACTGCAGCTCATGCTCTGAGACTGAGAAAAGCTTCAGGTTGGATTAGGGTTAGTTGTAGTGTTATATGATGCAACAGTAAAATGAGAGCTGGTTTAAAAACCTGCATCCATACAACTGCATGAACATTTATGTGCATTATTAAACATTTGTTTAAAAGTCAATATTTCTCTTGTCTTTAACATCTAATCCAAACTGCTCTGAGAAACCTTTAAAATCAATTACTCACTTTTGACCTCATTTAACAGCAGATCCCTTCGTTAAAGTGCAGAATTAACCTTGAACCTCGCTACTTCCATCTCCTGTTTACAGTCCACCCGTCCTTCTACTTTCCTCTTACGTCTATTTCTAGATCTTGAGAATAGACACTTAACCTGCTTTTATGGATCCAGCAGTTGGTATTTTCAGTTTCCTTACTTCTTGTGCTTTTTTAGACCAATCCATTACCCTCTTCTTCTCCTCTCCCTCTCTTTTTTTTGTTTTTCCTCACCTGGATACATAAATCACGTCACCGTTCCCATTCATTCGTAGCCATCTCCCCCTCCCACTCCTCCATTGTTTTCCCACCTCTTGGGTCCCTGGATGCTGATCATGCCCATATCCTCAGAGTGGTCTGTCAGCTGGCAGCGGAAACCTTGGTCCTGAAGAACGGTTCTGATGTGGTTCCAGTTGTGCTCAGCAACGCCGCCTCCGATGGCCAGGTAGTATGCATCGCCTGGAGGGAGGGTGGGAGAGAAGCAATGAAAGATGGAGCAACTGACAGAAAACCTCTAAGCAGGAGGACAAACTGAAAACAATAGTATATTAATTTATAAAAGATATTCAATTACAACAAAAGAAATAAAAAATGTAACCTACATAAACCAACAAATGGCACAGAATAAATGACAACACAGCTCAAATATGACACAACAGAATGACAGATGTATCCCACAAGGAATAAAATACAACAGCTGACAAAAGACAACAGAGACAGAATGACAAAGATAAGCAATGCCAGTTTATTAACAAACAGAAGCAGATTCAAGGTGCTGAGCAGATTGAAGTAAATAGGAAAAGATAACAATGAGAACACACACACACACACTCACACACACACACACACACACACACACACACACACACACACAGTTTCCCACCGTTGGATTCTGGTGCCAGGGGCAGCATGGCGGCACCAGGCTCCAGTCTGCTCACTGTCAGGTCAGCCTCCGCCCCTCCTCTCTTATTCAGCATGCAGGTATACACGGTGGAGCCTGAAAAACACACGCGCATTATTCTACAGGCGTTATTTGTCGGCCAATTTAAAGTGTGCGCTCTCTTGGAAACAACTCGACAGCAATCTTGAAATAAAAAAAATTATCTGAATCTGAACCATTTTTCTGTTAATAATGAATATTTTAGTTTATGTGCTTTTGGGTTAGTGTGTGTCTTTCCTGCACCTCATGCAGAATAAGTATTTATCTTTTAAGTCCTCCGTTCTTAAACGTCTTTCGCAATGTTTTTAAAAAAAAAATTTTTTTATAAGGCAGCAATCATTATCACTCTGCCTCCAGCGAACACAGACAGTCGCCCTGACGACACATGAACCTCGTCTCTTTTGAGCAATAGTTACAGAGGAAATGACTGAAATATGGAACACATTAAAACCTAATGAGGGCCGAGAGCATCAATTAACACAGATATTCATAATGAAAATGTCCTCAAAATAATTTACTAATGAATGAAGTCCGTGTCTAATTACGAGAGACGTAAAATGATAACGCATCTGTTTCCCATCGGCCGCAGCAGCTGATGTATGAAGTGACGTGTTAATATGTGACTGTCCCTCAGTCATGTCTCATTTGACTGAAGATTGATTTAGTTTCATTCTGTCAGGGGAATCAAAGAAAATGGTTTAAATTGGCTGGGGAATGAAATATCCTTTGAGCAAGAATCAACCCTGTAATTGTTAAATATTAAGAACTGGAAAAAAAGAAAGAGGGAGAGATTTTCGGGTGAATAAAGCAACCTCTGACTCCTCATGTGTTCCTGCTCAGTGACATAGACTGTATATAAGATAAATGACGTGTCTCCACTTCCATATCCCTGATAAGAACGCCGCCATCTTGTGTATTTGGAGCCAGATTATGAGCAGTAGCTGTTGGAGGTCGGAGGTCCCATCAATACATGCACTCAATCGATCGTGAGTGAGTCTCGGCTGTCATTCATGGCATTTTAACCCGTTATTCTGGCATCAAATACCTGAGACAAATTGATAGATATCTATATCCTGTATGCCCGGCACGTCTGTGACTGCAGGGAGCGGGCAGGTAAGTTACAGATCAGGTGTTGAAGTCTCCCCTGCCACCACTTTCACCAGCGTCACTAAGAGATTATGTTTTATTACATTTGCAGAGGTGGTATTTTTGCGATTTTGTGGAAGCATTGAGTGTTTTCCTACTGTGCTGTCACCTTGTTTAGATTCTCTATCCGTGTATTGGACCTCTTCATTCTGTCAGTCAATCTCTTCCTCCATCTGTCTGTCTGCCTGTGCATGCGGTGTGTGCGCTCGGTGTGTGTATCGGTAGCAGCCAGACTGACCTGGTTTCTTGTTGACATCAGCAGTGAACAGCCAATCAGCCGCCTTCTTGGCATCTGGTCCGGTGAGATAAAACTTTCCAAAGTAGGACATGTCAAACACAGCCACACCGTGTCTACATGAGAGGCACTCGCTCTTAATCTGCATTTAAAGAAAAAAAAATTTAATCACGACACACGTCCAATTATGACATAAAAACATTGCGTCCTTTGTTTGACAAACGTGAGGCTTCTACGATGACAGCACATCTTTGGAGCTCGATCCTTGAAGGCAGCATTCATCACGACACTTTTATATCAAAGGGAAAACTTATAGCGAGGTTTTTACATCAAGATTGTCATACTCTCTTTGTGATTTGTCCCCGTAGCTACTGAGATAGTCTGGCTCTCCCCCTCAAACTCCTTCACGCACCATAAAACTCACAGGCTACACTCCTCTACCCTGTCTGCCGTCCAGGGCCGATATTTCCCAGGAGGACACGCGTTTGTTTGCTCGTCTCGTGGGAACCTTCAGAGAATATTCACACTCATCTGACCGCCCCAATATTTTTCATCCAGTTGATGAACATTGGTCTACTCGGCAGCACACACATTGTCACACACGCACACTTTAATGCTTACCACGTCATGGTGTGGAGGGAAGTTGAAGGTGTACTCTTTGCCCAACAAATCGTTGTATTTGTAGTTCACATTCCTCTGAATGTCATAAGCTCCATAGTAATCATAGTCTTTAACCTGTGCAATGATATAGACAGATAAACAGTAAGAGGCTGATTAATCATTATTAATTATCTATCATTATCATTAAGTGTTGTCTATTGCTGGCAGTCAGTCAGACTGTTCCAAAGCAAAAACTAGCATGTCATTCCTAGTGCCTTTTGTGTATGATGTGTGTGTATGTGTCTGTTTTTGTGAATATGTGTGTGTGTGTGTGTGTGTGTCTCTCACAGGGGCAGGCCCATCTTTGTTGAACCAGCCAGGTCTCTCCCAGCCATGTCTCTCCTGGAACACACAGCCCTGCTCCATCAGCACCTAAAACAAACAAACACACACACACACACACAGACACAGACACACAGAAACACAGACACACACACACACAAAGAGGTCAAATCAGTGCAGAGTACAGACAGATGAGTATTTATGTTGGAACAAAACAAATGCATTCTTGTTTAGTTTAAAAGCACATGTTCAAAAAAGTCCACACATTTGTATGGTCACTCATATCTGTAAACATGAAAACTGTCACTGACAGAGCAAACACAGATATTAAGTATTAGGACATTATGCACTCAATAATGATTGTTGCTCGTTATATAATTACAACAGAGTTAGAAATGTATCTGGAGAAAAGGCCTGGGGGAAGTAAACAAATGTAATAGTCCTGCATGTGATCATTTTCATTTTTCTCTTTCCTTATTAGTGTGTGTATCTTCTCCTTTCTCTTATGTATTTATTTTCCCCACATGTTTTGTAAATGTAATACTGGAAGATGTATTTGTTCTTAAATTAGAGGCGTCCAGTCCACACGCAGACACAGAGCAGCATTAACATTTACGTGGAGTTGTGTTCGACCTCTTAGTGTCCTATTTCCCATCTCCTGAGAACAATGACACCAGTTGTTGGTGATATCTGGTGCTCAGATATCTGGTGCTGAGGTAGCAGCGCTCAGTGAGTCTATCAGAGCTTTTTCACTGGATGCCTCTGACTACAACAAGGTTGACGAGAGCTGTGAGACTAAAGAGTAAAGCCGAACCAACAAGCTGAAAGACTCTAAAACTGTCAGAGAGGAACTGCAGTCAGGTGATACTAGAAGTAATTCTCTGCAGTTTTGTCACTACATGCAATTTAACCTTCCTAACTATTAAAGCTCTTACATGGGAGGAACTGATGAGACGTGATGATAAAACCCTGTTTTAGCTCAAAGTGCTGTAAATATAGGACGCTTGTTATTACTTGGTTTCTTGAAGCGTGTTGAAGAATTTAATATTAGATATTTCAGCGCTCATCCTCCTTGTTAAAACTGACAGTCGCCCACAGTTGGTAGGTATATGTTCTGCAATGCTTTCCTCCTAGCAGGCAGCTAGCTGTCTCTTGCCAAACCTACCCACACTGAGCTATATTTACTGTGCGTGCTACCGAGGTGGTGGAAACGTGTGAGTGTCAGAGATGCACCTGCTTGAGCTGTGAATATAAGCTTATATTGCCTCCTAAAAGTAGATCGTCTAAATACTTCAACAGCTCCCATGACCAATCAATCCTCTAGAATACTTCTTAGCCATAACACATGCCAGCATGATTATATACAAGAGGTGGAATCACGAACAGAGGCTCATTTAAAAAATTTAAATCAGACTTTTCAAGTGTTTTTCAGTTTTCACTGTGTCACCCCCTGGATTTATCTGAGGCTCTGCAGCAGGAGGAAGGCTAGTTGCTAGGTGATGGCCCTCGATGAGTGATTAGCAGGGGCTAATGGGCTTGCAGCTGAGGGTTGGACAAAGCCAGTCTCTCAGGGACTCTGCTCTCCTTCGAGATGCAGTCTGGCTACCTGAGTGTTCCGCTCTGTAGCCAGCTCACATTAAACCTGATGCCATAATAACATTAACCATAACATGATAATGGCTGACCCTGCACTTTATCGGATGGAGAAAAGATGTGATAAAAGTGGGTTTTTGTGCTTTAAATGTCGTCTTATTGCAGAACAGGACAATGGATCAGAAAGATGCTGCCACTTCACTGGCATGATTAATTGGCCGAGTTCAAATTTGGCCTTGACATGCACCTTTGTGATCCCATCAGAAATGGACAGCACTAGGAAAAGGTTTGAAAGCAACAAAGATGCATCGAGGAGCCGTTAACATCTCACCGCTCCGACTACAGTCGAAGGTAATCTACGCCACATGCTGCCGTGTTCTTTTAACAGTGTGGACGCTAATATGTCCTGGGCTTTACTGACAGAACCCAGACTCACCTTTAACTGTGTAAACTGGCTTCATCACGTATAAAATCTTTTGAAAAACCCAGACAGGGAAACAGCAGAGCCAAACATCGTGGATAACTTGGTTTGCTTGAAAGATGCATCATTTCTTTTTCTGTGTCTCTTCATTTCTGGCAGGAAGAGGAGATGTATTGCAAACAGAAACAATGTACTGTTTACAGAATTTGCATATCAAGCAGGGAATTGAGATCCAATCTCAAGTGGTCACTCGAGCACATGGAGACGCATGTCAGGTGTGATCTGACGTACTTGTGCTTTCCACTTGTGGCCTATGATGCACGTTAATGCCCCATAAAAAGAGCGTCATTGAAAACTAATCAAAGATTTCCAAACGGCAACTAGTTTTTAAACTTCTATGAGGAGATGGTTTTATACCTTATTGATTGATATGAACATTTTCATCTTGTTATCATTTTTTTGTTCACTTTTGTTGAGGTAAAAACCAGGGACTTTCTCTTTACAAACTCAGTGAAGTCATTTGAGGACATAAACCACCAACTGAAAACATAAAAAAAACTTTAACAAGCTTCATGAAAGCAGCAGACAAGAGCTACAAAAATGTGGTGACCTGCTCTGAAAGAACGTCTTGTGCGTGGGCATTGCAACAGTTAAGGTAAATGAAGTCTGCAACAGGAATGCATGGCTAGGTGGCTAATTAATGCATGAAATTTGGTGGCAAGTCCCATTAAGAGTTTTTGTTGTGCTAAAGAGAAAAAGGAAGCTGAGACATCCATGGCCGGGCTTTGAAAGCTAAGTCTATCATTTGTAGTCATGTTGGCAGCAATCGTATTAATAAATGTAGCTGCTGGGGATGTGTTACACTGGTAACTGCCTTGTGCATGAATACATTTGCCTGGAGTTTCGACCAGAGGAGATAGGGGGAGAGAGAGGAAGGAAGGGGGGAGGCAGACCGAGGAAAGAAACGACAAGGTGACGGAGAGCTCCACTCTCTCATCGCCTCTATTTATTGTCTTCTCTGTACAGATGTGCATACAGATGTTCCAGCCCGGGTTTCCACATGGTTTAATCTGTTGATTTGCTCCGTCACCTCATCAGCGCCTCAATTAGTCAACCAGACAGCGAGGTTAAAGAGGCTAATAGAGCAAAGGAAACAGCGGCACCTCTTCTTCTGTCACGGAAAACAGACTATAACAAGGACAGACACCACAGGAAGAGCGAGACATGCACAGGGTGAAGAGAGGAAGAGAGGATTGTGTTGGGGGAAGATGTGATAATGAGAGAATATCAGAGGACACATGGACAGGACAGAGAGCGGGTGCTAAGGTTGAAGGAGAGCAGAGAAGAAATGAAACAGGTAAAAGGGAAAAAAGTGAGTCATGCAACCTCTGACTGGTTCTGTGACGTACTGACGTGCACTAGTTTGTTCTATATTCGACAGACTTATGATTCCTGTGGTATATAAAGAAACCTCGGCCACAGGGATCCAGAACGTTTCCAATTGGTGTCTGTCTAAATCCTGGGTGAACACTGCAGACACTTTGTCTCATAAAGTAAAATCCCTTCTTATACTAAACTGAAAGTGTTTGGATAAGACCAAGGTTAAATTAAATTCTCATCAGATATTATTATGGTTTCATAACATTTCACAGAGAAGGACAAGAATATAATCTATTATCTAACATTTCTGCTTCTAGTTGTTTCTTTATATTGTTAAAGAAATTCAGAGGATATGATGTTACATTCTGCCTAACCATAACTTAATTAAAAGTACATTGAAAATGTGTCGTAACTGACACTTATAATGACTTAATTTGTCGCAGCTCAATTACTGTAGGTCACTTTTACAGATTCAGAAATCTGCACCCAGCATTTACACAAGCAAACAGCCCGAACAGGCAGGTTTAGAACAGGAACTGCACTAAACTGTTGAATCTGCTACATAAGGGGAAGGGAATGAAATCATCTCATCATTGAGTGAAGTCCAGATACTTTAACCGATTCATCAATACCTATCAATCCCTTTAAAGCAGAGAAACTGCAAAAAAAATCCTGGAAGCTTGACATTAATAGTTCAATAATGTAATGTGTATATTCAGGATATAAATAAATGAGAACACCCTTCAAGTAATACTGTGCCTGCACAAAGGTTTGTGTCTGTGACGTTATTTCCCCAAAGGGTCTAATAGTAGAACATGTTATCTAATCAGTGAACCTTTCACTCTTCTTTTGAAGAGATTTCTTTGCTAATGAAACCTGTGCTGCCCTGAAAAATGACTCATCAAGCCACTGAAAAGAGTCTGTGTAACCTGCAGCTGAGAGATGTAGTTTGTTTCCTTGAACTCCTGGAGATCAAACCGCTCATTGTACCTGATGGAAAGGGTCTTTCCTCATGTTTCGACTGGCCAGCGGCTCATCAAAGGGGAACACCACAGAGTAGTTTTTAGCGTACGACTCGTGGCTCCTCTCTCTGATCCAGGAAGCGTTGTCCGTAAGTGAGTTGTGGAAACGCCTGAGACAGGAGGGAGGGGAATTCAAAAGATCAGCGCTCATTGAAAGTCACATTGAAGCTTTGGTATTATTCTGGTCTCTGCTCCTCTTTGATAAAATCAGGGGCTCAAAAATGATTTGCGGCTTTGTAGAGTGACACCAAACCAATAAGACCTGTGTTTTTATAAAATATTTTAATGGACTGATGTACCTGATGTCGTATCCATACATGTCCTTCTCAGGGCGGCCGTGTATGATCCAGTGAGCCAGCTCTCGACCACAGCCTCCTCCCAGCATCATACCTGACACACACACACAGAGAGCAGAGAGGACACACAAACTGTCAGTCACATTCAGCTCCTCACGTAAAACACATTTACAACTGGTGAGAGGATTCATTCAGTTAAAAATCAATGAAACACTGGTTCCTGTGTTTGAGATTCTGAGAATGTCATAATGATATGAGAATAAAGGATTTACTGAGAGGAAAGTCACAATATAATGAGAAAGAAGTTATAGTCTGATGAGAAAAAAGTCATAATATTAATAGGAGATAGAAGCTTATCACTCAGAACAGACAGTTTTCCCACAATCTTTTTTTTACAGTCCTGATACTTATGATAATTTGGTGCAGATAAGCCTAAAGATTACGTATTTTTCTAATTGTGAAACCTTATGTAAAAGTGTAACTTTTAATAATCTCTCTGTATATCCAATTTTGAATATAATATATTACTTTTGATTTGAATTGCAACAAATATTATGTTTAACTAATTATTATTATTATCATTGTAAATCTGACAGAATGTCAAACAAAACAAAAGACGTCACCTTGGACTGAAAAACTGTGATGGTCACATTTAATATTTAAAAAATTAAATGATTGAAGAAATAAATAAGATGATTCTTTCAGAATTACAGGTTACACTGCACAAACACTCCTCTGGAAATGAGATGAACAACCTGAACCAAAAACAACATGACCGGAGCAGATTTTGTTTCCTCCCCCGCAGCCTCTGTATGTCACATGACCTACAAAGGATAGTTTTGACCTTTGTACCATCATTTGACCCTCGCTCACAGCTGCCCCCGGGCCAACTGACCTCATCAGCTGCACAGAGCGGCTGCAGCAGTCGCTTTATCTCAACTCACACAGCAACACTAGGAATTCAATTCATGCAGATTAAAAACAGCTGGTTTAATATTGCTTGTACATATAGAATTACGACCAGCGTGTTCTTGCATTACTCCTTCATCCTTCTCCCTCAATCTCTTATCACTTTACTCAATCTTGGACACTGTCACTCCTAGCACAGCCTGGGTGGACATTTGAGTGGCGGGCAGGATGGATGGATGGATGGTGGAATGACAGAGGGAGGACAGTGAAAGACGGAGATGATGGAATTGTCCAAAGATACAGTGGAGACAACCAGCAGGGCGTGGTGGCACTGATGAATGTCACCAAAGATAACCACGCTCATGTGCGAGAATTTATGTGCATGCGAACCCCTCATGCTTCCACGCATCTTGTCATCCCTCCTTCACCGCCTCTGTACTTCCTCTTCTCCTCCCCTGATGTGGGTGTCTCACTCCATCATTGTTTGTTGATACAATTCAAAAGACGCTTTTTAAGAGGGAGAAATGAAACGTTGCTATAATTATTCATCTCTCTCACAGTAATCATGTATAGGCCTACTGTGTATATTTGCGTTTTGTAAGTAAAGGTTTCAAAAGAGGCTTAAAGGAGACGCTAAATGACTTAGCAAATTGAACAGCTAATGGGAAAAGAAAAATCAGTGGGTAAATTGAAATGGAAAAGTAAATGGTAACCGAAATTGCCCTTTTAAATCCCTGACAAAAATTAGTATTTCTAATTGAGTTTGTACATTTATTTCTCTTGTACTTACAGTTTAAAATAAATTTAATAATTATTTCATTTGGAAATGATTCCTCTTTTTACTGGACATTAAAATATGATGGAAATATTTATATAATTTTCAGGCCTAACTAACACAAACTATTTCCCTGTTTACAGTCTTTATGCTAAGCTCAGCTAACTGGCCGATAGCTTCACATTTCTTGGTTCTTGGTATCAAATCAACTGTCATTGCTGTTTGACTGTATTCAAATCTGAGGCAAAAGCACATTTAAATTTTGCCACTGAAATTATGTCGTTACAAAACTTACAAACAACTTCAAACCACCTCATTGCTTTCATGTCTACCATGGTTCTCTGCACCTTCCTCCGGAGCACAACTGTGACTAGATGAGAGAACGTGGTCTCATTGCAAAAAAGCAGCAAGAAGCATTATGCCACAGAACCCAATGGTTTTTTTCAGCCCTCGTGGAGCAATTTTCTGAGTCTTCTAATGTGATGAAAGGACTCAGCTCACCATTATACCGGGGAAGGTGCTCATTACTGTAATTATGAGCATGATGGTGATGCTGCTGGGTCAGAGGTGCAGCAGTTAAAAGCAATTACAGAAGCATAGTCACAACAAATAAATGCACTCCCAAGTTAAAAAGAGCTCAGTGTCGAGGTTTCGACGACAAGAATCAGCAACTTAAGGTTGCCAGGCAACGAATACAACTTGTCATGTAGGAAGAATCAGTGATTGCTTGGAAGCCTGAACTAACCACAGCAAAAAAATATTCAATTTAAAATGATGAACAGGTACATTTGTGGCATTTTGTTTTTGCCACAATGAATCAATAATCATTGTTTATCTGTTTTTGTGTTCTGTTTAATGTCTAACAAATGAATGTGTAGCGGCTCTGAGATTGAGGATTTGATTTGAGCCCTTGTATTTTGAAACCTGATAACAAATAAAAGCTATGATCAGACTGATGGTTAGAATAAAGTCTCATTTATTCCAAATATAAGATACGTATTTGGAAACAGACAGAGGCTTCTGTGCTCTCCTACGTAAGGGAGGAGGTGCTCAAGAACTGCAAGAACCACTTTATGCTCACTCGTTGTGACTCCACCTCTCGGCACCTCCCAAGCTATTGTCATAACTCCTATCTCGACCCCTGGACTCATTCGCAGAAGAAAGCTTTCTCCCAACACTAATGGCGATGACTTTACCCTTTACGCCCACTCTATCTACATTCTGCAGATTGTCGAGATGCTCGCATTACTCCCTGTGCAATTTCAGAGGTAAGCTCATCTCTGAGTGAAGTAATAAAGTGACTTGGGATTTTGTTGGTATGTGCATGTGTTTGTGTGTGTGTCCTCCTTGGACTCAAAAAGCACTGCATTATTCATTTGTACGTTGAGTGTCCACGGAGATTGGCGGCTGCTGGGTCGAAACACTCGTCGAACATTTCTCCATGCTTGTTTTCGTCCTGTTTATTTTGCCATTGAGGATTCCTCTGACCTTTCCATCTCTATCACTTCAACGTTTCCTCTTGGGAAAGCTCTAGACCAAGCACTTTAAAGTACATCACAGTGAGTGATATGTAGGTAAAGATAATGAGGCAAACAATTCGACTGGAGATATTTTACACTGTTATCATCATGCACCCTTCATTTCTCTATCTATTCTTATGTTTCTTTTAAATCCCCCTCCACCTATGCTCTTTTCCATCTCTCTGCCGCAGCAGCACGTACCTGCACTGTTGAAACCGCATCCCAGGAAGAAACCTCTGACCTCTGGTGCTTCTCCCATCAGCGGCTTATGGTCGGCTGTGAATGATTCTGAAAAACAAAAAGAGAGAGAGACTTTGTGTACATCAGGGGAAACCACTGCAGGTCACACAAGGTAAACACAGTGGTGAAATATAAGAGGTGAGGTCTGTGGCCTGAGGTTTAAGGACATGATGTGCACAGCTATGTACTTCTCAATCACCCCTCATACGGCCTTTAAAGTTCTTTTCAGACACGACCTCCAGAAAATCAAGTCAAGCAGGAAACTGTCCAGGTCGGACACATTCACAACAGGAACGTGTCTGGGACGTTCAGATGAGGGTGAGCGTGCAGAGGCAGGATATGACATATAAATTTCACTGCTAAAATTGTGTGTTTTTGTTTACAGTACATAGACAGATGTCAGCCCTCATTGCCAAAATATCTGGAATCTCGTCGTCTTTCAGAGTTGACATCTTCCTCGGCTAGAATGCAAAAGGGGAAAGTTCCAGAAAATGTCCTGAGCAACGCAAAGTTCTCACATTTAGCTCCTCCGTGAAAATATTCACAGTGTAGTGACTGAAAGCAGCTTAATAATAATTTTATTAGACTCAAGTGACATTTTAAAAACTTTATTTTGTGTAACGTGGTCATTTAGTGAGTATTCAAATAAATACATTTACACTAACTGTACTAAAGTCTGCATCTGCAGTTATTACTTGCCAGGGTAAAATAAGAGAGTGATTATGTTCAGTGAGCATAAAGAAGTACTGATGTTGTGCTATTGAATGGAACTTAAAGAGCAGAAGATCCAAGGTCAAGTACTTCACTCACTGAGGCTAAAATACACAGATGCACCTCTCTCATGTTCTGAATGTGTTTGTTTTATGGTACAGAGGAAGTGATTCATCAGCCATACTCAATTACCTCTTGAATGTGCCAAAGGAAACACTTTGAAGTAGTTAACTACCTCAAAACTTTACCCGAGTTTTATTTTAATCATTTTTCTTTCCTCATGAGAACATATAGATGATACTCATCGTACTCTGTGAAGAGTTCCTCTCTGTTCAGGCTGCTATCTCCCCAAGTAAAGAAGTCAAGGGCTCAGTAAGCTCACAATGAATATCTATCACTTAGAGTTGTGTTCTTATGTAAATTCAACACTTAAATAAATAACTTATTCTTAAAGTGACAGTATATTTACTATACTTCTACTTTATCCTTTTAATTTCCTACCTCCCTTCATCTCAACTTTTCCTCCCCTTCCTTCCGTCTCTTTATATTCGTGTGTGTATTTGTGTGAATGTATTTTTCAGCTGTAACTACTTCTACCTCACAGAATCCTTCACTTTCTCTCAGATCCCAAACATTCTATTCCATTCTGAAACTCTTCAGGCTGCACAGCGACAGATTGGCTTGGTCAACTTGGCGACGTGATAATTCCTTGAACTAATCAAACTATCTCGTCTACAAACATGACACATAGCCGGCCGAACACGATATTTTACAGATGGATACGTTTCACCTTTAAATTAGAATATATCCAATTTAAAAAAGTGCCATTACAGTTGCTTGTTCACCTGATGTGTGTGAACATACCTGGTCCACAGACAGTGGACTTGATGCCAGTCTGCTCCAAACTGGGGACTCTGTTAATCGCACCCTCGATATGTTGCATGAATACATCCCAGTCCAGGTCAAACAAACTGAAGGCGAACTTATCAGACACCTGGGAGAGGAAACACAATGTATTTCATTACATTTAAAAAAAACAAATACTAAGCCTAACCCTGATTTTATGATGATTTTCTGCAGGTTTCAACAAGTTCAATTCTTCAGACCATAATAAATAAAATTTCACCATCAGAGTCCAAGAATTACTTAAACTTCCTCATAATTGAAAATAAAGTCAGGTAGCCTAGAAAAGAATAATCCTTTATCTCACAAACTACAGACCATCTTTGTATATTTATAACAGAATGCCGACAGTTCTGTCTCTCAGCATTTGGTCCAAGCTTTACTTTGCTCCCATCTGCAGGACCTCTGCAACTCCTTCCTCGTCATTCCAGGCCAAAACTTTAGCTCCCACAACTCACGCAGAGCAGCATAGAACGCCTCGCCCTCAAACTTCTCTCGCTCCTACACAAATGTGGCTGACTCGAGGAGCTTAAAATCTTCAAGTGCAGCTCACCACCTCGTGCTCTGTGCTGAGTTTATCAGCTTCACTATATCTCCCTGTATCCCCGCACTGATCTGGTCATCCTCTCCTCTCAATCCTTCTCCATCTTGGATTCACAGCTGATCTTCTCCATCCTGGATTCTCTGGATTGTGAAATGCAGTTCCCACTTACATAGCATTCACTTATTCCCTAAAATCCTAAATATGTTGAATATGAGCAATTCTTCAAGTTGAAAGTCTGCGCAAAGGAGCTACAGGCAAACTGAAAGCACTTCCTGTGGCTGTACAATGAACATCAGTGGTGACTCTTTCAAATTTTAAATAAAGACCTGAATGTAACAAAGAAAGTATAAGCTGACGCCAGCCGCTTTCATGTGAACAAAGAGTTGTGCGTTATTGCTGAGCACCGACTCTGGAGTGTCTTAGGAGCAGTGCTCTTTGTCCTGGATGCCAACACTTCTCCTCTCAATCCCTCCCATGCCATCGATCTCGTTCATCTTCACTCAGTAGGCATCCTCCATTCTCTCCCTGCTAATTCTCCTTTCTGTATCTGCTCTTTCTTCCTCCATCCGCCTCGAGACATCAAAGCAACGCTCAGCTGCAGAACGAGAACAAAAGACGCTGCTTCATGCACAAAGAAATCCTCTCTCGTGCAGATAGGAAGGCAGCCAGACGGAAAGACAGACAAGTCTTCAAGTTACAGAGAAGCGAGAAGATTTTATCTGCGTCCACTTTTTATATAAGCTGATCATATATTCTTTAATTGTTTACATTATCTCAACATTTTTGGGGCTGAATAGGCCTTATCTAATTAGAATTAGATTTCTGATATTGATATACCATTTGAAATCCTGTGCATTTCAATAACTCATTCTGACACATGCGGCTTGACGCAGATAATAATCATTTCTTGTGAATAGCACAGGAGCAGGGTTACACTGCTTTCTACAGATTTGAAGGAATAAAACCAAACAGGAACGACTGAGGAGTGAAGAACTGTTCCCCAGGGACACCAGGACAGGATCAGAGACAAACTGAAAAGCTGTCCTTGAGAGAAAGAACACTTCCATTAGGACGTAGACCACCTGTTGATTCAAAGGCTTTTACAAAGATCGATGTCCAAAATGAAAAATAAACCACCACCTTTAAAAGAGTCCGTACGTAAAATAACTGCCTGTAGAGTTGCTTTTTTTTTTATAGCTGCCAAAGGACAGTTTGAAGGATTAGTTTTTTCACAGCCACTTGTTATTTCCATCTTTTACAGAGATGCTTCGGTTTTAATGTTCCAATAAAAGTTATTTTCCCCCTAGTGAAGCTAAAAATAAGGTTTGTGGGTGTTCAAACATTTGGAGCCTGGATTATGCTCATCAGTCTGCCCATTAAAAATTAAACATATCTAGTGTGAAGGTAATAAGACACTTGATAGTCCAGAAAACTCTTTTTGAGACTATTTCCAAATATGTTTCCCTCTAACTTTTCTAAAAGCCATGAATCGCTCTCAGTATTTAAGTTCATTTTCAGTTCTCTTAGCTTTTTGCATTTCTCTTAATGTATGAGTTAAATATTTTGGCTTTAGACCAGGCCTGTATTTTTTTTACCTTTGCAGAAGGTCAAACTAGCTGCAGACCCCACCTCCTGATTCCACACTAATATAATCAGACTAGATATCTGGAAACAGTTAAACCACATATACTGGTAACAGTGGTATCATTCTGCTCATCCAACTGGCAAGGAAGCAAATTAGGATATTTTCCAAACTTTTCCACTATGGTGTATTGTGGCACTTTAGTACTTTTACTTCAACTAAATTTTGAGTGCAGGACTTTTACTTATAATAGGGTAATTCAAAATTATTACACTAGCATTAAATACTTCCTTCCACACTCACACAGTTTTATGAGTCCTGTAAAGAATAAGATTTGACCTCCAAGTTAATACAGCAGTAAGTAATGAAGACAAGGGAAAGAAAGACAGGATGAGGTCAAACGGACAGAGAGAATGAGAACTACATAAACAGGATTAAAGTTTATTCAGCTACCTAATTGAGGTATTTGATTTGATGTCGATCGAGGCAGATGCTACGTCACGTCTCTCACTCAGACGCACGCACGTCAATAATTGAGGTTTCAGAGTCTCTGAACTATTGACCGAGAACGAGATGGGAGATCATTAGTTCACACTCCAGCTTACCTCGTCCCAGAAGATGGGGTTTTGTTCGTAGCCGCCCACAGACAAGGCGTCACCTTGGAGCCGCAGGTACACAGATGCATCATGGTCCCTGACATTTGGCATGTTCTGTAAGGATTAAAAGGTTAAGCATCAAAACATGAATTGGTCAAGTGAAGTTTAAGATAATGATAATGGAGTTTTCACTTGTTTTTTCATTAAATGTCATTATTTCTTCAATCAAAAAAGCTCAGTTTGTGTTTGCTGGCAATTCAAAAACATTGATTCATGATGATGAGACAGAAGGACAGACTTTAACAAATCTGCAAACATTCCACCAAATGTTTTTTGGCTTTTTAAACCAGATACTCGACTAAATGAGTAAAATTGTCAGGAAATTAAGCTGCTGAGAAAAAAACAATGTCGTGCCATCATCTTAAAGCTGGTTTTCCCATTATATCACTCTAAGTCAACTTTATTGTCACTTCTGTCATATGTGAAACGTGAAATGCCATTCTCTCTGATCCCGGTATAAAAATACAAAATGTATTGAGAACTAAAGTGAGATATACAGTAGGTACAAAAGTATGCAGTAAAAAAGGCAGATTGAGCAGTGAAATTACTTTACGGCTACTGTGCAGATAATGTGCAGCTGTGACTCAGACTCTGATTTGGTATTCAGCTGCAAGTGTGCACAACTGTGTAAACAACACGAGACATAACAACCATTCAAATCTACAGCACCAGTGGCACATACCATGACAAACCTTAACAAGCCTCAGTGTTTCTTTATGTATGTGTAACTGCAGCTGACAAACCATGAAATCTTCTTTCAACAACACAACAGAGGAAACCTTCACCCTCTTGTATCACGGGATATAAGTGTCCGATGAAAAGTGACACCTAAAGGATGTCGTGCCATTTGCATTCATCCTGTCGTGAGTGCTGTTCGTTCCAAAGTCAACTGGCTCTGGGTACAGAAACCAAAATACCAGTGAACGAGCTGACATTTGGAAAAAACAGCTCACCACATTTGATAAAAGCCAAACTGCTCTCTGCTCTGCGTGGAGCTCAGCCAGGCGCCTTCTCCATGTGATCGATACTGAGCACTGCAGTACATTCTGTCCTTCATGTGCTCACACAGAGGAAAACCAACACTGGTTACCGTCAGCTAGCCTGCTACATTCTTTAACTTAAAGGATTCACACACAGATCTGAAGTCAGCATGGGAGGTTTGATCTGAAGTTACACAGCATGATGGGAACATATCTCCTCATGGCATCCCAGTGTGTGAGTGTGTTGTTCTGTGTGTGTGTGTGTGTGTGTGGGCTCGTCAGTGTGCATGATGTAGCAGTAATGCTGGTTAAGCTGCTCTTAAACTACATAACACAGGGAAGCTCTGACAGCCCATCTAAAACCACCAGCCTCTAGAGGATGAGCACAGTCATGCATGTGTACACTCAATAAATCGAACACACACACACACTGAGTTACAGTGGATCACGAGCAGTGCATACATATGCCTCACTGATGCTCCTGAATACATACACATTACTGACATTTATGTGTTAAAACAAATCAATCACCCTCTATCTCTCTCACACACACACACACTCACACTCACACACACACACACAGTCTGAAATGTCCTTGGCCATAGTGCCCCCTATTGTTCACATGAAAGTAATACATACACAGGACAGAATTTCTGTCTCCAAGGGAAATTAAAGGAACATTTAAATCTCACAGTAGACATTTGTCTGGGCGCATTTCAAATAAAGCAGCAATAATTAATAGGTCCAATCTTTACAATTATACAGCACAATTATCTCATGAGATAAAAGTTCATGTGATTGTTACATCCAGCGTGCGACCAGGAGACTACACAACACTGTGCCAATGGTTCATTTGATGGTTAAATGTTTTTTTTAGATATGACAGGTGGCTGCTGGTCCTACCTGTATGCCTTCAATTCTCTCCGTCACCACATAGGCATGATGCATCGCTATGAGAGGCACCTTGACTCCGGCCATTTCCCCCAGCTTGGTAGCCCACACACCTGCAAGTAACAAACAGAGACAAACATCAAACCACATTGCATCCAGGAGAGAAGCAATTTGAAATTGACTCTCTGAGCTGCTTTAACATCATATTACACAAACTGTCCAGTCAGTGCACAGCTCAATGTTTCTTTTCCATCTCAAGCTAAACCAAACCTCCTCGTCACCTGTAATTTTTTTTCGTCTTAGGAGGATTAGTTAGTTAATCTCCTCTATATCTCACCTGCACAGTTCACTACACAAGGTGTTTCAATTGTCCCGTGAGGGGTCTCCACCGCCTTCACCCTCTTCACCCCTAAGTCATCTGTGCGCACGGTGATTCCAGTCACAGGGCAGTTCTCAATCACCTGGTTTTAAGAGAGAAGGGTGGAGTTATGTGCATGCAGCTTGGAGATCCAGTATTTTTGGCTTCTCCAACCCTTTAAATCTCACCAATGAAAAGATTGGAACATGTGAGTGTAGGCTTGAGTTTTCTGACGCTACTGTGATAGTGGTATGACATAATTTTGCAGTACTCAATTATCATAATCATGCTAAAGCTAAATTATTATTATACAATAAACTGATGTAAATTGATATAATATGCAGTAAATATATATGTAAAGTAGTTCTCTGAGAGCAAAGAGCTCACCACTAAAGTTTGGGTTGGCTGAGGTCTTCAACATTTCAACATTATAATAACACAATGATCGCATGGCCTCAGTGGTTTTACGTGATTTATGAAAAGTGACATCACTGAAAACGTGTTGGTAACTTTGTTATTTTTTTATTTTATGGCCTGAATACTGATCAACCTGAACAGCAGCTGCCTCCATGATGAATAAAAGCCTGATAGTAAAATACATAATCCCCCAGGCTGCATTTTACCAGTATTACCACATGTCTTAAATACTTTATATAAAACCAACATTTTGTCTCTCAAATATTCATGTAAAGCACTTTGGAATACATTTCCTCAGAGTTACTGTACACATTGTGCTTATTTATTGGACTGGACCTCAAACTGCCCCATAAAAGCTGTGACCATCATAAACACAAAGGTAATAGATGGACTATCTATAAGTTAAAGAGGAAATATAGTGGGACTCTTTGAAACCGCAATCTTCAATAGATTCTGTTGTTCAGATAAGGACACTATTTTTGCACAGTACTGTGTTATGTCACACACACAGAAACACACAGCAGCAACTCACCTGACTCACTAACACAATGTGCACATCAACAGTAATATATGATGTATATTCATGGTCCAACCAGAAGAGAACTAGTTAGTATATCACTGCAGTTTACCTTGGCTCCCCTGGCGGAGGCAGCTCTGGCCAGGGTGGTGCAGGTGCCAGCTGGGTCCATGGTGCCGTCTTTTGGTACATACAGGGTTCCATACAGATCATCGACGTTCATCAGAGGATACAGGTCCTTGGTCTCAGCAGGTGACAGCACGTGGGACTCAATACCATAAACTTTACCCAGCTAGAAATAAGAGGAAATGACACGTTTCAGTGTTTCTGGTTTTAACTGAGAAGAATGGATTCATCTCAAGTAACCACGTCTCGGTCATCTTTCATATAATGATGAGTTAATGCTACATATTCACCAGGGGCAGATTTAATTTACGGATAAAAACAGATTTCAATTTGCAAAGATAATTTTCCACTAAAATCTTTCTATCATTCATCACAGTCAGAAACGCACTTTGACTCTGAACATCACAACTTGAATATAAATAATTTTAATCTCAAGCAGAACAAAGATTCAGCAGTGGATGTGTGCATCAAAATGGAAATCACATCCATTCCTCTAATACAACCCTTCGTCAAAGTTTTCTGTGTAACTAGCAAGAGCAACTGGTTACAAAATGAAAACATTTCAAAGTGAACTATCTGAGGAAAACAAAACTGGGAGTTGTTGGTGTTGACATTTTACCTTTTGTTTTTCCAGGTGAACTTTGAACGTGCAACATGTGAGTCAAGGTAAACAAAGACTTTTCTCGTCATGAGCCATTTTGAGCTTAAAGAATATGAGCTTAACATATTAAAGCCCTGAGGAGTGGAAACAGTAGTTGAAGATCTGGTTCAATTCTGAAAAACCTCTTTAATAATTTGCTCAACAGGGGGGAGACTTAGGTGTTCGCAGAGATCGATCAAAATCGACCCTTGCACCAAACAAAAAACTTGTGTCCCATGATGAACCTAATCTCTTTACCACACCATGCAGTTCTCTTTTCCTCCCTGTGGCCAAAACATCTCCATTCATACCGACATGAGGCGCTTGTACTCGTCCAGTCTCTGCTTGTTGGAGGCGATGAAGAGTCCTCCATTCTGGATCCATCCGGTGTGGAGGCCCGTCTCCTCTTCCAGGTCTTTGCTGATCACGTTCCTGGTGTGGGCCAGGAGCTCCACCTCAACGTCACTGGGACGGAGCTGCCACAGCAGGCCTGGTGAATACACAGACACATGAGCCGATGTACAGAATTACGTGAACAACAAGGTCCAGTATGTGGACACGACCAGAGCAGGAGAGGGCCGGTCCGGATTCAGAGAAAAAACTTAATTGGCTTATGCACATGTCTGTAATCAGGGTAAAAAACACAATAACCACAATCTGTCCATAACCATGGACAGAAATATTCAGAATGAGTCTAGAGAAAGGGAGGAAAAAACTATTTGACTTTATTGTGAACAAACTAACCCACAGTTCTTTACTCATTTATTTTACTGGACCTTGAACCGTGCCACCATTTCGTTTTACAATAATGAGAGAATCTTTGGATGTATTTCAGCGTGCATGATTTCAGGTACACACACACACTCCTCACACCTTATCCTCCCACTCTGTTCCTGCAGTTTGTTACCTGCAGTGTGCCAGGTGGTGCCCGCGGTCAGTCTGTCTCTCTCCAGCAGGACTACATTGGTCAGTCCCATTTTAGCCAGGTGGTAGATGGTCTGACAGCCCAGGCTGCCTCCTCCGATCACCACCGCGTCCGCTGACCTGAGGCAGGGGACAGAGAAACTACAGGTGAGCGGACACTTTCAAGGTGGGACTAGGACGACACCACTTCAAGCTACTTTCAGTTATTCAGTGGAACAGGCTGATTTCCCTAAATGTATTTTTCACCGAAGTATAATGATTGTGTTTGAATTTATTTTGAATTAAAATCACTACTTGTATTCATAGGTGCCATTATTTCAAAATTATCTTTCTAGCTTCTACAATATTTTCAGTCATCGTGACCATTAGTCCTTCAACAACTGGTCCATAATCAAAACCACATATTGATCCATTCCTTCCTCAACACTATGAGCACAATCCTCCTCCAAATCCTCCTATGGAGCTCTCCCTCTTTCCGTCCATCTGCTGAGCTGACCTGGGCAGAGGTTTAGTGGGTCCAGAGGACGATCCATCCTTCTGTTGGAGCGTCTTCTCGTAGGGGACACTTTTTTCCTGGGTGGGTGTTGAGCTGTAGGACCGAGCACTCGTCCGGCACAGAGGAGAGAGAGGGGGGCGTGCTGCCAACACCAACCGCCGAGCTGCGCTCCCAAGGAAGGCCATGGTCGCCTGTGGACAGTCAGATGTTACAGAGGGACAGAGTGTGACACAGCAGAGAAGTGTTTTACAAAATATTTACAAACGCATTTTTTCTTATATTACATTTCACATTTGTTTACAGGCTGCAGAGACAATGTTACACTTAAATCCAGAGTTCAGGTCACCTTTTCACCAAATGGAGTTGAGCTTTATTTCAAATACAATCTGGTAGAAAGGTTCAAGAAATGTCAGATAATGTGATCAACTCCAGTTCCAGTCAGAAAACACCTGCTCCACGCACTGATCTACAATCCTGCAATGACCCGAAAGACAACAGAGATCAAGGTTCAGCCGCGAGTCGCATAATGCTCGTCAGTTTGCAGAGACATTATCTAACAACAAGTCACGTGTGCCCGACACCGAACACAAACAATATTCTGGTGGCGGCTGGCACTTCAGATCGTCTTATCTCTTTCTGTCCTCAGACATGCAGTGTGTCATCCAGAGATTGTAAAGAATACTGTGTCTAGGACTGCAACTATTTGAATAATTGATTAATCTTTTTTTGATTCCTCAATTATTAATCGGATAAAAAGTCAAAAGCTGCATTTTATCCTGACCTGCAGTTTATTCGTCTTCTTACACAATGTTCTTCATGTGCAACTTTTTTTTGTTTTATGTCTATAACTCCAGTTTTCAGCTACTATTTAATTCTGATTGGTCATAGTTCAAGTTCAACATATCTTTAACTCAATTTAAGATACCTTAAATTAAGTTTTGTCAGATATCATGAACTTGAATCATAAAGAATAATAATTTAACTGAATGACAGATAGATATTTATAATGAGAAACCCCACACGAAAGGCAAACGTAGATTAAACATGTCATTATAGATGCTGACAATCTACATTTTGAATGGATAAAAACAGAAGCAGAGACGAGTCAGACTCAACTAATCAATGACTACAGTAGCTGCCAACTCTTTTTTAATAGATTATAATTGATTGAATGGATTAGATGAAGGTTTACAAACATTTAGTTCAAAATGAGGGTTTAACGGCTCAGTGTGTAGAATGTTGTGATATCTAGTGTTGAAGTTGCATGTTGCAGCTGAACACCCCTCACCTCACCCTCTCCTTCCAAACATGAAAAAGACTTTAATTGTCATAAAAACTCAAAAGGTGTTTACTTTGTTCAGTCTGGACTAATGTAAAAAACATAGCGAGAGAGGACCCCCTCGTTGTAAATGTAAAGTATTTGAATATAAAGGGCCTTGTCTAAAAAACTACAAAGAAAACTACAATTCATACAATTTAGATGAAACAAACAATGAAAACATAATGAGGATTATTCCACATTAAATGTTTGCCAATAGATCCCTTTCACCTGAATCTTACACACTAGACCTTTAACAAAAAGTGAACTACATAGAGCTTCACAGGAAGAGTGGAAACTGCCAGATCAGGTGCAGTGACATCACACACACACCTCCTGCACTGCAAAGTTTTCACAACATGTTCACAACACCTGAAATAAAAAATACCCACAATACAACAAACTAACATGTTCCACCACATGCACTTGAACGCCACACGGCAGTATAACAAACACCAGTGTGAGCAGCTGCAGGAGGCAACGTGGCATTAAACGCAGCATGTGATCTCAGCTCTCACGCGAAACGACAATCTAACACAAACCAGACGTGTCCTCGTGTTGTTAAGTCTGTTTGCATGACAGCTCGGGTTTGGTCTCCACACTTTACCTTCGGTTCCTGCTGACTCACACCGACCCGGCCACACCCGATACAAGGAGGAGGAGAGGCAGACGAACAGTTTGCAGAGAAGGAGTTGCAGGAAAAAATGGCCGAGAGGGAGAGCTTTTTTAAAAAGTGCAGCGTGGGAGATGAAGAAGCTCAGAGATCTGCTGTGGTAGTTCCTGTGTTCACTCCTCCTCCTCCTCCTCCCCACTCACACGCACACTCACGCTGACTGCAGCTGAGACCAGTACACACAGGGATTCCTGCAGAGGGAGGTGCTGGGTAATAATTAGGTCACAGAAGAAGTTGTAAGAAACAAAGCAGGAAGTCAAGTCCTTATAAAACTCCTGCACATTTCAATCCTTCCACTAAATCTCACTGTGCAGAAATTAATACTAATGGTTCAAACATGGGAAATGCATTGAAATCTCAGAGTTCAACACATGTTGGAATTATTTAACTATACATGCACCTTTTATGGATTTAATAATCTAACTGTTGTTTAGAGTTATTTGCTGGTTAGGTCTGAACAGATCCTATATAGGCCCACATATAGAAATCTATATTATACTTGTATTAAATTTCACATTTGTACTATGTAACATAAAGGTAAGGTGAAATGAAGTGTGCGTAATACTCATGAGAGTGAGGACATTTTGGGAAAGTGAGGGCAAAGTATTTCGGACACAAAAACACCCCTTTATCTTTTTGTGGAAGAGATAACATCATTCAAAAAAAATATTTGATTTGCTCCAAACTTTAAAAAGCACAATCTCTATGTACTGTGTGTGTGTGTGTGTGTTGGGGGAAGTGTGGTAGCAGCTGTTAAAACCACTGAAGTCCTCAAGGTCCACAGAGCATGGATCATGGTTGTAGTGTGTGTGTGTGTGTGTGTGTGTGAATATGGTGATCGTGCAGAGGGGGAATAAATGGTGCAAAGAGAAGACCCTCAACATTATGAAACCTTACGCTCGGAGCCATATGCAGTTTCTCGTCTTGCCAAACTGACCTCTTTTAACTCCACTCTAAGCCAGCAGCCAATGAGCTGCTGAGTCTGTGTCCCCTCCTGTGACAGGTTCTGTCCAGTCACTTCAAACAGCCTCAAACTGGACAGGAGCTGAATCTATGGCAACCTTTGAACTCTGTGGCCTGGATTTCATGTGGTTAAGTAACAAGCCTCTCAAGTGTAGTATGATATGTACACATAAACATGCATGTAGTTCTTTAAGCGTGTGTTTCACTCACTCTAATCTTAAAGAAAGTATTCCAGAGAGAAATAAAGTCACATTATCTGCTCAGATGCATGAGCAGACATGCAGCTGTGCTACGCTCAGGGGTAAATGTATGTGCTTACAGTCCGCCTCGTGCATATATCAAATGTTTGTGGAGACGGAAATAAGGATTAGACCAAAGTGAGTCATCATGCACCAATTGCATATGCTTATGTTAATAATGTTCTGACATGAAAATAAAATCTTATGGTAAAATGTGTGGGTCTTAAACACACAGCTCACTCTCGATGTTGCATTTGACTTGAGAAACCATCTGAAAGTTGAAGGAAATATTACATCAAGTTTCACAATAAAGAGCTAAATACAGAGTCTCAAAATATCAAACAAACAGACTGCACAGCTTTAAGCCAAAGTTATTTTGCAACAAGGAAGTTTAGGTCAATGTTTGACATTACTTTAATTTGAAATATGGATCATACAGATAAATAAAGTCAGCAAAATAAATGGCTAAAATAAAATAAAAGTTTTTTATAATAAATTTGGAAATCTGCATGTGTCCAGGAAACATTCCCAGCACATCCTCCTGGTTCTTGCATGAAATACGATATTCCACCCTCTTGTGGCAGACTTTGGTCAGTACAACATGTTGTTTTCAGATGATGAAAGAATGTGCAAAATCTCATTTTTATTAACATTTAAAAAGTAACACTTATCCTCGCATTTTTATAACGTCTAATTACAAATGTATCGCTCAAAAACAGAAAGAAAAGGCCTTTGCTTGAAACGACATTCCACTTTGGTGACATGTTCATCGAGTTAAGCAACTCGTCTGTCGACCACGTCAGAAAGGCTCAATAAATAAAGTAAGACAAATGCAGGAGGAGTAACACGCACACCAACTGACTAACGAACACGTGAAACCAGATCATCGTACATGCAAAAACATGAATGTACCCGGCCCCTGTAATTTAAATCCATGAGGGACATCAGAAGAGTGTCAACACATTCCTGGATTGAAGATGATCCAAGTGATGCTACGACAAGGTTATTATAGGCTGCGTTTCAATATGGCTTCATGAGACATCTGCTACAATACGTGTGGGGTAGTTCTTACTTTCCAAAAAGTAGCAGCACTCAGCAAGAATATAAGAGGTGAAGTTTAACTCCAGATGAACCAAAGCTGCTATCTTACAATGCTGGATATCGGCATCGACATCTTTACACGCTGCACTGATTTAATATTTTGGATTAGTTTGTTTATTTTACCAGACATTAATTTTTCCCATTGACATTTTCAGCTCATTATGCCAAGATTAAAATTACTGTTTCTAGTTTGTTTCGAAATATTACAGATGGAAAGAACACTAATGTTTTCACAAAGTTATTCACTATTTCAATCCTCAAAAAATGATTAAAAATAAATATAGAGTAATGCCTTATATATTGGAAATATACTCTTCTCTCTCTGGTTGGTAAAAGTACAATTATGATGTAGGGTTTTACTTATTAAGAATTGAAAAATACCTTTTTTTTTGCAATCTACATAAATAGAAAAATGTAAATAGAAAAGTGAGAAATGAAGATGGGTGGTAATCCAGGCGTCACACTAGCTCTCAACCATGATGTTCAATTTGTGTGGCAAAATATGAAAATAGAGCAGAAGGGTTATTTCAGTTCCAGGAATGAATTGATATCAAAAATACACATTTTTAAAAAGATTAGATTGTACAATGCAAACATTCAATGTGTTTCACAAACTGAAGCCAAAGGGATAAATTAATCAGGATCAATCTGTCTCTGTTTGCATTCGACTGTCCCAAATATTAGATATGCACAAATGGAGAAATGGGTAAACAGACAGATATAACAAAATAGAAATAATAGCATAGACAGTATCAGACTTTGGTCCAGACTTGCCAGAGGTTGTGAGCAGTGCAGCTTCTGGAGCCTCAGTCTGGGATCAACAGTGAAGCCGTTTTAAAACCACTTCTCCTGTTTTAAAAGCTCTGTAATTTGTATTATGAACATGCATCATCACAAACACACCGGCATACATTCAAGTAAAAATGCTAATCTTAGCCATACAACTGTTTAAACTCTCAGAATATTAAAAATGTCTTCTGAGTAAAGTAAAAAATGGAAAAAGGATGGACTGTTCGAGAAAAATCTGCTGTGCAAGTTAAAGCATCTGATTATAAAAAAATCCTCCTGTGCCATACACTTGCTAACACGCTTTGAAAAATCAAAGTCCAGGTGAAATGACACTGAGCGTGTCGGTGGTGTGACACAGAGCCGACTCAAAATAAAGTCTGGGTGTAGTTCCTCCCTCTCTGCATCTGTCTCTCTGACCCCGTGGCCTCTTCACCTGTACTTTCTCCACAGCTACGTCCGCTCCGCACTAAAGTTCATCCTTGTAGGCAGCTGACAGCATCTCGGGTGGCGAAGCCGCTCCTTTCAGGGTCTTGTGGGAGCCCCTCCAATCTGTGCGTACAGAGTCATCGTCCCACAGCGTGGACGTCTCTGTGTCGCTCACCCAGTCCGGATCTCCGGCGTAGTGGCACGGCTGGACCACGAGGGGGCGTGTACTGAAGGCTTGTAAGTTTCTGTTGGGGAAGTGGGACTTGTAGGCATCACTGCGGAGAGAGGACAGTCGTTAGAGATCACATGGATTTCATTTGAGACTATAAATCCTAATAACAGTTTGTAAAATTGCGTCACAGATTTACTATTTGTGCACTTTTACCTACAATTCACTGTTAATCCCTAATATTATTTTGGACCTCATTTAAAATACATGCATTTGGCTGATTGGTAACTTTGAGCATGAAGGACGTCAGCAGAACCGACCGTGCATTCTTAGCAGACCAGTCAAGCATATTGAATTTGAATCACAGAGGTGAGAGAGGGAGGAAGAGACAGAAAAGAGAGAGGGTTGGTTTGAAGCCAGTTTTCCACACATGATGAAGAATGTCGTCACTGCAAAACACTCCGTTCTGCCGGCCCCACAGCCCTGGGTCCATTTCATCTCTTACAGTCTGCAGCACCTCATATGCGTCTCATTTACTCTGCTCCGTCATCACTGTGGCATGATGGGAAACGACCGAGACTCTCAGAGCGAGCAAGGCCCTGCCAATACACACGCTCAACCAATGACGAATCAGTTCCATGGAGGAGGCGGGGTGTATGATCTATACTGCAGCCAGACACCAGGAGGTGATGAAGCGGGTTTGGCTTCACTTTTGAGGAGCTGTCATGTCGTCCTTCTTTATTTACAGTCTATCATCATAAAAAGTTTTAGACAAATCAAAAGTTTGACCTGATGGTGTTTAAGTTATTGAAATTCACAAAGATGGGGACATGAATGTATGGATCAAGTATTTTTCAGAATCCATCCAGCATGGCTAAACATCCATATATTTTTTATCTTTCAGCACAAGTCTGCCACAAGCACATCTGAATCCCGTCTGTCTGGCAACCACACTGGCTAAAAAAAGTCAACATCCATATGGCCAAGTCAAGACAATCACTCACAGAGAGAGATGCAGCCAAGAAACCTGTACATCATAAAAAGAAAAATGTTCTGAAAGAGATTTATTTTGAAATGTGGTTTCTTTGTCTATCTTGGAAAGTGCTGCATAATAAACTGACAAGAATAGAGATTGTGGCCGTCCTCTCAAAGAAACCACAGACTTCACTATAGCTCTTTAATCTATTCCTCATTAAAAGGTTAAATATATAGCGTGCATACAAGTTTAGGCAGCTATAGGGAACGTTTGCAGGAATTGTTTTTAACTTTATATGTCTGGGGGCAGAGGAGGCGGCTGAGAGACAAGGTTTGCCTGAGAAGAACATGAGTTACTAAAACAAGATAAGAAAGTTAGGAGGTGTGCATGCATCAGTACAAGAAATGAGCAGGTTCCTGCCAGTGGCATCCGTTCTGTTGTCATACATACTTGGGATGCTTGTCATACATGATGGGGAGGAACTCATCCACAGGCAGCATCTTGGAAAGCGGTTCAGCGTTGAGCAGTTTCTGGGCTCCTTGCAGAGAGATGGCATAAGACAGAGTCCAGTACGAGTAGTCGGCGTACACCAGGTTACGAACGTTCTCCACCTCCTTCTCGTTCCCAGGATTCACCTGTTTCCTGCCAAAGTATCTGCAGCAGAAAGACGGAGGGTAAAGAAGAAGATGAAGGAGTGATGCACACACTGAATGTGCTGGCAACTTTTTATTTGCAGCATTTGTTCTGCTCATGTGTCGTGACTATTTTAAGAAAGTTATGGAAACAAAAATACACACAAACAACAATCTGGTGCACTTCCCGCTTCCTGCTGATACTTTGAAAACATTTTCATCATGTCTCAATCCGAGAAACTAAAAAACAAATACATGCCTGAACAAGACTGTTTAAGTCTGTATTAACACACAGTGTGTATTTTTCTGCCACTAAGAATAACAGGAGAGGGAGTTTGTTGTCTCAATCACCATGGCCTTCAATGCACTCAGCTTCTCCCAGTTTGGATCCCTTCAGAGTTTGTCCGAGTTAACAGAGTTAAAACAGCCCAAAAAAGATTTATAGTAAAAGTGTGGCTTAAAACTGGATAAATATAAATACACAACTCAGTTAAATATACTACACAGTTGTTTTTAGACAATATAATGCTGAGAATTTCAAAGTATACCTTTAAATAAGCTATGAGTGATCTGTTTTGCTTCTCTGAACTTGGATTTTTCTTCTGGCTCTCTCACACAACTTTCCTCTGAGGATACTTTATATAAACCTGATGTTATCCGTCTTAGAACAGGGGAGTAAAGGACGCCTTACATGATGTCCCAGTCGAGTTCCACCTGCTGCACCTCCTCCAATAGTCTGAGGACCCGTCGTTTGAAGTTGGCCTGGAAACGGACATCGTCTTCTAAGACGAGCGCTTTATCCATCTGCTCGTCCACCATCTGAGATGAGCGGAGAAAAAAAAACCACATCATGTCCTGTCAGGTTTAATTTTAGGATCCATATTTATTTAGTAATTAGCAAATATACTAAAATAAAATCGCCTATCATCTACTTGGCAAAATCTTAGTATTGGTTCTTGAAATTAAACTAAAAATGTCAAGGATGGCAATGAATGCCATAAAAAATAAAAAAAAATCAATCTGCCCATATAATCTTACTACACCCTATCCCGACAAAAGAATCCAATTATTTGTCCCATTCATTTTATTGTTCACTACACACAGCGGTCGGCCGTGTCCATAAAGACCCCCATGTGTACCGTGTGTGTCCGCTCACCTCCTTCCAGATGAAGTAGTGGCTGAGGAAGCAGCCCACCTCTCCTTTAGTCAGGGTGCGTCCAGAGAACGGGTCGTAGTAGCCCGGTAGCAAGTCAACACCCAGGATCTTAATGTCACTGCTGTTCAGTGCACTGCACACACACACACACACACACACACACACACACACACACACACACACACACACACGCACACGATGTTATATTAATCATGGTGGAAAAGATAAAGGATCCATGAACCTACAGGAAAAACAATATTCCTGTGGTGAATTTCATTTTCTCTCAGTATCTGCTTTGATTTTTCTCTTTTTCTCATGGAAACACTCCAAACACACTTTCCAGTGAAGCCAGTTCAGCGTCGTCACTGTATTTAGTGCTGCACTTACTTTCCATCCACAGCATCCACCACCTTCACATCGATCTCCAGCTCGTTCAGAGAGAACAACATCCGGTCTCTGCGGTCCTGACGGCGCCGCAGGTTTATCAGATATATCTGAGACGAGGACGACAAATGGACATTTAACTCTATAAACTGCAAGTCCACTGTTCTTTTATAAACTCCACTCATCCAGGGACAACTTTTCACTTCCACTTCTATCAGCATCCTCACACTGGATGCAGCTAAAACTCCTCACATGCTCACATCAGTCCATACTAGTGAGTAAAAATATATTTGATCAAAAGGTTTAATTGCAGGATTTTAATTGATAATATTAAGAAAAGAGGAGAACATTGTATTTTTGTAAGTCCAGTTGAAAATATCTTTTACCTCATCAAAACCCATGAGGTCTCTCTGTTTGGGGAACATGTGGACATAGCGAGACTGGCGCATGGGAGGACCGTCAACTATTTGACAAAGAGGGTTCATGAGTTAGAAGACAAGAAAATCAAAATTTAAATAAAGCTAAAGCGACACAAGACAAACACGTGGAAACGAGACAAGGATTACGAATAGTTTCTTGTACATAAGATGGTTTATGAATATAAAAAAGTAGTGAATTCAGTCTGTTCTTACTCATGGACTCAAGGTGGATGTGAACAAAGTTGAGGCGATCATCCTCCAGGGTATGGTGAGGTTTGGCCGGGACGTTCAGATAGCCGTAGCGCTCCTTGTTGCACAGGTACATCTGTATCTCTGGGGATCAACACACACAAAATGAAGAAAAGATGAGACAATTACTGTGTCAAATCCTTGTTTTCCCACTTGGACACATTGAACAGAATGAAAAAACATAAACGAAGCAGCGAACCTTCAGCTCGACAGGAGAAGGCGAACACGATGATGTCGTCGTAGGGCCAGGAGTAGTCCTCGTGAGGAGGGAAGAAAGCCAGGTTCTTCATGCCCTCCTTCCTTAGATCCAGCAGCACAGTGGAGTGGACCATGGGCACCGGGAAGCAGCCCAGTCTGTGACGGTGACGGGTGGGGAAATACTCGGCTGTTCGACGATAGTATCCCTGAATAGGTGCAGTATGATAACTCTGAATGTAAATTAACTCGTGTCCATGCGTCCAACTTTTTCTTAAATTTTTACTTTCCGATTTATTCACACTGACCTGCGGAGTGATGCCGCACCAGTAGTTGGAGTAGGCTCCCTGAGAGTCTAACATGGGAGCGATGACAGACTTGTTTTCTGCGATCATCAGGTTGAGTGTTTCTGGGTTGGTGAGGATATTGTCAGTGTCAACGTACTGACGCAGAGACGCAAAGAGACGGAGGAAACAAAAGAAACAGGAGAGAGATTGTATATAACGGCAGCAAAGGAGGAAACAAATCCAACCATAATGTACCATATGAATTATTAATTATTCTATCAAGTACCAGGATGTAGTCGGCCCAGCGTTTCCGGGCGAAGTTCAGTGCTGCTTGCTTCAGCTTCATCACATACTCGTATCTGCTGTTGGGCCAGTGCTTAGGACCCAGCTCTCCTGCATAGGACCTGAGACACACAGAAACACAATATATGTACCATCTAGAGCTTTCGCAGTCTTATCCACCACTCACAGTGCTTTACAGCACAAATTGTATTCACCTGTTTACACCCGTTTCATATACAGCACTTTTTCCTATCACACAACATTCATACACTGTCGGTCGCAGCACCAAACCATCAAACCACCAACCTGCTGTTTAAAGGACGACTCTCTACCAGCCACAGCCGCCCACACACATATATATAATCATTCTTTTCTGTTGTACTGATTTGTTGTAATTTGTTGGACTAGAGGTTTTCCAGGAGTCCAGACTTTATCATTGACATGCAAACACAAATTATTCCCACTAATGGCCTCCTGGGCTCAGACAGGTGTCCGCACAGGCAGACGCGTCCGGACAAGCAGCAGCGTGCGGCATCATTCCTCATTATGCAAAGACAAAATAGAGCGACCCCACCGAGGCTGATCTACAGAGTGCGAGGCTATCAAAGTGTCAGCTAATAAATTTTCCCCGTGCATGTAGGATAAAAATCCTGAATGAGCGAGAAGGAAGCTTCAAGTACAGCTCTGAGCTGCACCATTAGCAAGGGGCTTAATTTATTTCATTACTATGTGTATGACACTTGAGGGAATCTTTCATTAGAGTCCTGGTGAAATAAAAGAGAGGCACCAAGCTTATTACTTTCTCCTCCTTCATATCAATGCATCTACGCAGATGTCTTTTGCTTGTTGAGCTGCAGGATCAGTATTGTAAGAAAAGTTCAACACATAAATACTCACGTGGGCTGATCCATGGGTCTCCACTCGACATAATGGTAAAACTTCTGTGTGAAGGTGAGCCACTCTTTCAACATGGCTGTGGTGTTGTCAGAGTTGTGATCCGTGGCCGCCCTGAGGACACAGAGAGCAGATGGTTAAAATAAACAAACGTGTGTGAAGTGCTGGTGTAACGGAGGGGATGGGGGCAGAACTTTGACATATATGGAGGATTTTCACCTCATACGACATCAAGAAATATAAAGAGAAATAAACCGGTAGATGATTCAGAGCCATGAAACAATACTGAGATTTTGCCATCATGTTTGTTGCGTGGTATTCTAAGACTAGAATGTCAATTCAAAAATCATTTAGCAGAACGACTCTGTGATAAATAACATTTTGAACATTATATTGTATATTGTATATTGCATTTGTAAGTAAGCAAGTATTTTTCTGGATTATAAAAGATTATTAATCTCTTTTTTAATTCATATTCTTTTAGAAATGTCACTTTATCCTGACTTTAATATTTCAACGTAAATTCAAGTTGTGATATTTTCTCAGATTCCTGCCTCTAGTGGAAATGGATATGAACATATCACCTACAGAACCATTATCACATTTATGAGTAATCATGTTACCACATCATGGATCATTTCAAGTGATGACATCACTTCATGTTTTGACAAATTAAACCTTAATAATAATAACACTATTTATAAAGCACTTCTCATACATAATGCATCTCAGAGCGCTTTTGAAAAATCTATTAAAAATAGATCAAATGAATAAACAAAATCAAGTAAAAGATACGAAACAATAAGACGTGCAGAATAAACATAAAGTAATTAAAGACCAGAAAAGCAAATCCACAAACAATAAAAAGGAAATAACACAAAACAGGATGGAATCAGGATTAAAACAGAGCAGTGGCATAAATCAACTGAGTGGAACAATCTGGTAAAACAAGGCTCTGGATCTAAGGGAAAGCCGGAGAACAAGAGTGTGTAGAGGGGTTTCATGGTCAGATGTGCAGTGGTGGTGTGTTCCATGGTTTGTTTGTTTGTTTGAGGATTTACAAGCAGAGCTGCATTGAAATGAGGGACACTCCGTGACACATCACCTCCAGCCATGTACACAACAGGAGGACAGCTCAGTTTGAGGGGTTCGATCTTGATTTTGAGCTGAAACAACCTCTGCAGAACACGAACCCATGAAACCCACAGAAGGAAATGAATGTGGCAGAGAGAGAGAGGGGGAGAAAGACAGCCTGGACTGAGAGAGGCATAGGGGGGAGAAGAAAGAAAGAAAGAAAGGAGGAGGGGGAGAAGAACGAAGGCTGCTGCATTCACAGACTCATTTAAATGCCGTTGACCTTTTGAACGGCTGCAGCAGAGGGATTAAATAAGCAGGGGAGACCCGAGCAGGGGGACACGGAAGCAAACCCACCACACGGAGATGCGCTCTTTGGGGTAGTTGAGTCTCTCCAGGGCTCCGAGGTAGTAGGGCAGGGAGTGAGCGGTGTTGCGGGCTATGATCGCGATCACCACGGTGGGAGGCTGCACCTTCGACTCCTCCGGATACTTTTCCTCGGAGAAGTAGGAGTCTGCCTGGAGGAGCAGGGCCGCTAACGCCAGCAGGAGCGGGGTCATGGTGGCGGAGGCGCACAGGACTCACACGGCGGCTCCGCACTGGACGCGTCAGCAGCGAAGGTCCCAGGAAGAAGAGGGAGAGAAATCTGGGCTCTCCCCAAAAAAATCTCAACTCCACCTTCTGACTGAGCGAACACACTCGTTTTTCACGAAGTAACACGAAGTCAGCCGAGAGGTTCACTCACAACTTCCGCTTTACGCCCCGAGGCCCCAGAAAAAAGTTTTTAACCCAAAGACGAAACTTTTTCAAACTGTTATGAACCTGTGAGACACTGGAGACATGTCCTGCAGAGGGAGGACGCGTTTACACACTCAACAAACTACACATAAAGATTATTATCATTTTTATTATCATGCTCTCATGGGCCTTCTTTTTTTTTAATGAAAAATGAAAAATACAACGACCAAAAAAATTGCACATAGGTTTTAAAAATAAAAACGATCGAAATAAGATCGATTCAAGATTCAAAAGTCCTTATATCATCATCATTATTATGAATATCATTCTTGGTGGTAGTAGTTATAGTAGTTACTAATGGTAGTGATGGTAGCATCATGATGATTATCATTTGATGATTATTACCATATCTTTTTTTTTCCTAAAAAAAAAATGGCACATTTTAGTTTTTGTCTGAAAATGTACTGAAGATCTTTGCTCCTTATTTAAGATTCAAAGATCTTTATATCATGATTATTATTAGTAGTAGTAGTAGGAGGAGGAGGAGGAGGAGGAGGAGTTGTAGCAGTAGTGATGGTAGGAATGGTGATCATTATTATTATTATTGTAATTATTATTATGTAACATACTATATCATATATATATATAAATATAGTATATAGTATATAGTCAATATTAAATGTTTAGTCCACACATAAATAATTCATATTTAGCTTGAAGTGATTGCGGTTTCATCCACACTAAGAAAATGCACTGTATTTAATGCAATGAAATATAATTTATAAGAAGCATGTTTGATTGCTGGATTAGTTTGATTTGTCTGAGATGGTGAAATGTTGAGTGGGACCACTTCATTTAGTTTTAAATGCATTACAGAGGCTGACCAGCAGAGGGAGGGTTTGATCCAAGAGAGGGCCCAAGAGAACATATGGCTGAGGCCCTGGACCATGATGGTTCAGCCAGTTAATCACAATTACATGGAGAGGACACACACACACACACAACTTTGAATGTGTGAGGGTGAAATCTTACTAGTTACATTGCAGTTTAATATATATAATGCTTTGCTATAGCATGAGCATACAGTAATTATTGAAGTGAATTTAATTTTAAAACAAGACTCTTGTTTGCAATTCAGTTTCTTACACTGTGTTATTAACACTCTTACTTCAGTGAAGTATCTGGGTCTGTGCATTTTGAACTGGGAGATTGGGAATCGTTTGGCATCATCCCTAATTTTCCCAGGGAATAATTCATGGATCTAGATGAAAAAAGTCACATTTAGAGGACTGATATCTATGAGTGTGTGTGTTTTATGCAGCTTGATTGAATTCAAGGAGACTGTTTGGCCTTGGTGCAGGTTTATACAGGCAGCACCATTAAGTAGGAGTTAAAATTAAAGATCAGCTCCACATGTAGCAGGGTCAAAGTTGCTTCCTGTGTGTGTTTGGTGTAGCTCTAAAACAAACCTGTAGTGTAGGCTCACTTATACTGATGGAGCAATGCTAAAAGTCACAATATGTAGAGATGACACCTCTAATGAATAAACAGATGTTTGTCAGTCAACACTGTTCTTTGATTTATTCATGATTTATTAATATTTCCTGCAATGTGCACTTCAGATTTTTTGCTGCAGGGGACCACCTTGAACCTCCTCCATGATCCTCAGAGGCCCCTGGGGCCCAGACCGACAAACACAGTGGTTGACAGATTTGTTTTCTAAAGAAATTAAAGAAAAAAAAGAAAAAAATCTCAATCCATCATTGGTCATACCCAGTTTAAGTCATCATTGACCAGTTTGTAGATGTCGAAAATGTTAAATAACATGCATCGTACCTCTGTATGATCATTCAAATGAAACACGTGTTAACATAATTGGAACCAATCATCTAAATTAGGCTAATTAGCCACAAAATCATTCAACTAACGATCTATATTACAGAAACAATATCAGATCTATCATCATCAGTCACTTCCAGCAGTTCACCCTCACACTGTGCACATATACGCACATCGTTAGGTCTCAGAGGAAATCTTATGTCGAATGCAAAAATTTTAAAAAACATAAATAAAGTAGGAAAAATACATTTTAGTTCGAATGTGCAATCCACTCAGAAGTCAAGTGAAAATTCAACATCGGACGTTGAGGTTGACGACAGGGAAACAAGGAGTGATGGGAGCAGGAGGAAGAAAATGCTGAGGAAATAAGAAAAGAGGAGAAGCAGAGACGGTGGAAAATAATAAACAAAGTGATATATAATGAATTTGGCCTCTTATGGTGGGCCGCTGTGAATAAACTGAGGCAGCCACCACTCACAATAGTGGCCGTGGGTTAAAAGGCTCGTTTGTGTGGACAGGTCAGGCGGTTGAGGGTCAAATCTCTCCTATTCATGACACCCCAAGTGTTTCCACAGTCGCACATAAACACACACTCGGACACACACAGATATATGTATGACAAGGGGCACTTTCCCATGCGTTTGTGGCGGAGGCCGATCTGGGAGAGTTCAACCCCGGGTGCACTAACTTTTCACAGCGAGGTCAAGGGTGGAGATGGCGTTTGTGTGTAGGGGGGTGTGTGAATGAGGGACAGAGGGAGTTCGGAGGAAAGGAGAGAGAAAGAAAAAGGGGAGAGGGGAAGACAAAAGGAAAACCTGTATTGTTTTGAGCAGATTGCACAGGACAGATTGAAAGAGACAAAGTGGATGGATGGCGTACACGACCATCTCAGATGTGTAGTGTGGCTTCATTTGACTTGTTAAATGGTCACTGCAAAAAACACATTATCTCATTTATTTTATTTGTGCATGTTTTGAGATAAAAACCCTTTCTTGCCTCTGTCCAAATACAATTTTGAAGTGGGGACATCATTAAAAAGTAGAAAATCTAACCTCAATGTTTCCCACCTGAAGAATTGTACATATAACTCTGGATAATACACAGACCTCAGTGTAATTAGTTTTTAGCGGAACTGTATATGTTTGTTAGTTAGTCAGCAGAATTACACAAAAACTTTAGTTTATTATGAAACTTGGTGTGAGAATGTGGAAGCTGTCAGGACAGAGCCTGTTATATTTTGGTGAGGATCCAGATCAGGGGGTGGATCTTTAAAATAAAATCTGAAAGACATTATATGTATATAAGTGTTATTTTCTATAAACTAGTATAGTTTTTACAGGTCTGGATAACAATCCAAATTTTGTGATCTGTATTCAGTTACTGTACGGTAACAAATATTTGATAAAGTGATCGCTCAGCCTCTCGTTTGTGGATCATACTGCGTAACACTAATGATTTTTTCTTGCTGGACACAAAACCAATGAAACCTAAAGTGGAATTGTAGCAGAAATCTAAAAATTTGTGCAAATAATAAAACCAAAACCTTTCATCGCGGCTGAAAAACAGTTGTTTTCTGGAATGTGGGTGAACTGACCCTTTAAAGCATAGTGGGATGGGTGGGGGGTCTATTAAGGGCCCACCACTCATCCATGTTCACACACATCCTCACCCAGCCAGGCAGTCACCATGCTGCCGTTCTCTCTTTCATCTCTCCTTTGTCCAGTCAGAAAGCTTGAGTTAGTGTGAGAGAACTGCAGGTTGGGATGTGTCAGAGTGAAAGTGTTTCTGTCTTTGTGTGTGTGTCTGTGTGTGTGTGTGTGTGTGTGTGTGTGTGTGTGTGTGTGTGTGTGTGTGTGTTGGGACCTGGGCCTGGAGGCAGCAGAGAGTCGTGACATTCTCACAAGCTTCCGGGACCTTTATTGCTGTGGCAATAATCAATAGCATTCCCACAGAGACGTCTTTTGGCTGGGCGGGTCAATACCTGTCACTCAGGGTCTGAGCCATGGCACATACCCTCTTACTCAGCAGCTACAGCAGCAGCTCTGCTCCTCCCATGTCAACATATGTGTGTTTTCAGAAGTGGCATGTTCTCACCGTGTGAGGAGTCGTATGTTTCATTTGAACTCGTATCCATTTGAGAAGCTGTATCTCTGACTCTTTCTGCTTGTGTGGAAATATCGAGTGACTATTATTAGTTATTTTGTCTGCACCAATTCATCTTTTGTGTATTCATCAATTTAACCAAAACACAATGATATTCTATATACATAATGTCATAAAGAGAGAAAAGCCACAGGTCGTGTTCCAGGAGCTCGAACCAGCTCCACTGGAGATATTTAGATTATTGTTGAAGATCTCGAGGGTGGTGCTAAGAAGCTCATTCTGTAAGAAAGAAGAAGAAGTGCCCACAGTTAGATTATGACAGGATCTGGTCAAATTGTCCTCATCACTGACAGTGTTTACAGTTTGTATTTCCATTAGCATGATTGTTTATGTGTAGTGATGCAATTTTTCTCAATAAACAAAAACTGTCAGCCCTCTTTTTCTTAATAAACGTTTCATTAATTTTTAACTAACTGGTTCCTTCTTATCTCTGAATACTTGAGGTTATTATTTTTTATTGTAGATTCATTCCATGAAAACGAAAAAACTCATAAAACTCTTTTAAATCTCGTTGTATGAACTTAAAATATTAAAACACTATTAGTGTTAAGTAAGAGGCAGTATTCTGCAACTCTTACTTTTATCTGATGCTGAAAATCTGTTAACTGCAGTGCAAGATGTTAGTGAGGAGAGGAGTTTCTATTGAGTAAGAAAATTCAGTCAGGTCACTACGAAAATCTAAACTCATAAATACTTAAGATGTGATTAAATCATTGAGATCATTCATAAACTGTTATCATCTCAGCTATTGCATGTGTACAATATATTTCCTATCATTTTATGGGATGTACATTTTGTCGCAGATGACTTCACTTACAGGTTCATGAATATAAATACCTGATGTTCACTGACACAGTTTTCTTGCAAATCAAACATAAGTAAACTCAGTGTTTGTTTTTCTGTGTGTAACGACAAATTCTTGACTTTACAGATGTTAGGTTTCTGGACATGGTGTGATGACGGGATGTCGTGAAAGCAGGATCTGGATAAAGTGATATTCAGGCTCAAGCACGATAAAAAAAAAGCCAGTGCTCATTGAGTCCAGACTTTACACAACACCACTGAAACTGATGCTCACACTAATGCTCTGGAATAATTACATCATGAGGTCAGTGATACAAGTTTGATTGTATTATCTGTCGCATCAATATGAAACAGATCATATTTAATATTTAATATTTTCTTATTTCCAATTAGATGTTTATATAATATATTTTCCCACACAAAAGTATGACTCAGTGAATTACTTTTACAATAGATATATAATGTGTTTTTTAAGATATGAATCTGGTGTAGAGAGAAGCAGAGGGTTTGAAATCTCATTATAATTACACATCATCACCTTTATATTTCTATAGTTCTCAGTCAGTTTAGAGCTGCAGGTGCAGATACGTAGCTTTTCTTTTTACTTTTAAGAACTCAGATACATTATTCTTCATATGTTCATTTACACGTGGATTTTGCTTTTAGTCTCACAATCATTGATAAACACTAACAATTTCCAGGCTCTTTGCAAACACCCTGATATCCCATGATCCCCACACAAAGTAATGGTGAGATTAGTGCAGACTTCTCTGCTTCTCATCTTCTCTGTTACTCCCTGGATGACGCTGTCCGTCGCCCCGTTGCCAAGCAACAGCGCAGCTACTGTCAAAGAATTCTGGGGGATGTTTAGGCAGCGGCATGCTTGGGGGGAAGGAGTGTGTGTGTGTGTGTGTGTGTGAGTGTGTGTGTGTGTGTGTGTGTGGGTGTGGGTGTGTGTGGTTGTGATGGCGGTAGAGGGGGAGTAGGAGGGTGAGGAGAAGTGTGTATTGGTGTGAGAAGGGAGAAGCAGGATACACTCACTCTGCGTTTAAAGGAGAACTTTTCGCTTTAATCTTTTAATCTCAGCCATTATGCCAGTTGGTGATTCCTTCAAGATTTATTTTCCAGCCCGGCCTTTTACCAGGAGTAACCCTGTAATCTCTGATGAGTCAACTTTTCTCATTTACTCACACAAATGCATGTTTGCAGTGTATTTTCAGTGGTTGAGGTCAATAGATCAAGTCACTCACGTGGTGGATATATTAAAATAACATGAAAAATGAGCTTTGTCTTTTTCAAAACCTCATCAAACTCATCAAATATAACATTATAGCCTGGCAACATTTGCAAAAAGCAAAAAAAATGTGCATGTTCATATCAGAACGTGGCAGACAGAATGAATTCATAATGAAAACTAAAGAGTGTCTCTTGTGTGTCACGGCCTTCAGACGGGTATGCCTCTCTGTAATTGGTTTCCTGCAGTCGCTGCCTGTCTGCTTTTTAACGCCCCTGGTTGTGCATCATTATTTCCTCCCTATCTCCAACATTTGCTCCACTAAATATTGCAAGCAGCCAGTACAAGTCTTACTGTTTTAATGCTGGCTGAATGAAACGAGCGTAAAGAAATGAACAGTGCATCAGCAGGTGGATGCACGGACAGAGGAGCTGTTATAACCTTTTCAGAAACTCTCCTCCCAATTTACTTCTTTGTCCGTTTGACTCTGCGTGCCCCTTCTTGCCTGAACATCCTTCCCACTATAAATTCCGGTGACATTCCCTGCCACAGCGTTGCCTCTCTCTCTCTAACCTCTCTACTCTTGCTCTCCATCCTGTGTAGCTGTGCCCTAGCAGCGGGGAGGAGATGCCTTCACCAGAGGAGGTTTATTTTAAGGATTCCCCTGTTCCCTTTGTCCTCCCTCACCTCTCCATCTCTCGGCGGCATGGTTTCATGGCCCACCCCGCCGACTGGGCCTCCCTCTCCCCTGCCAGGCCTTTTAGCCACCGGGTTAAACATTGATTTGTGAATGGAGGGAGGCACAGTGGCCCCCACGTCGAGTGCAGCGGTTCCCTACTGTTTCTGTGTGTACACACAACATACCCCTACTATACACCACCAAGACTAACAGCCAGCATGAAAGCCACTGAGCTAAAAGGCCTTAAATTCCACAGCTGAAGACATTCAACAGTTTTTAGGTTTCTTTTTTTGTTGCTCTTTAATCTTTTTGAACAGTTTTATGAGCTTTTATTTATTGCAAATCACACAAATCACACAAATATATTTAATTGAAGCCAAATATGCACAACAGTGAAAAGAACCTTTGGAAGAAACAAACCTTTCTTGGGCTTCAGAGGGGAAACTAAGATTGCTGCAGATTTGAAAAAGTTTCTTATCCACAACCTAAAAAGTTTAAGAGGATCCCACATCATGTGCATCACTTGTTGAGCCGTCAGTCACTTTTTGCGACACATGGAAGCAGTTTTAAATGAAAAACTAATTCTTTAGCAAATGTTTCTGTGATCTTAACAATAGAGAGGCTATCATGAGGTGTGTTTTTGTCCACTTAACTAAGTGTATCAATGCATCCATATAAGACCATATGAGGGGTGTAAAGGTGAGAGTGAGAGTGGACCCTCTTGACTTCTCACCAGCTGGTTTCCCGCCTTTAGGAGAGTCAGAGCATGAAAAGGCAGAGGGAGAGGAGAGGAGAGGAGAGGAGTGGAGATGGAGGGGTTTGTTTTTCACCCCTTCAAAAAAAGAGCAATGAATGAGTGACTGGCTGTGTGAATGAGAGGCGGGCTGAGGCTGAGAGAGGCTCTGGCCCTGTGGATCAGCAGAGGTTAACTCGGCTTCTTCAGAGGGATGAAAAGGGAAAAACGGATTGAGCTTTAAAGAGGAGGACCCCCTGCGCCCGGGGCGGGATCAGTCAGGATGATTTATTAGTGAGGGAGAGAGGAAGAGAGTGAGAGGAGGAGAGGGGGAGAAGAGGAGGAGAGAGAGAGAGAGGGTGGCGTTTGTAAGCATCAAAAAGCTGCAGCGCAAACGCAGCATTCACAAGTGCTGATATGCACGACATGAGGATGGGTTTGATCCTGTTTGAGAGAGAGGCACAGGCTTACAGCTGCTTTTTGAATCTCATTTTTCAAATTATAGCCGCTATATGTTGGTGCATTTACACAAAACCGTTTTACGCATGAGCACCAAAGTGCGCCAGCATGGACAGGGTATTACCACTGTGCGTAAAATGCAGTTTTAGAGCCATTCAGAGGGAAAACTCTCAAATAATCTCGTTAATAAGCTTCTACATTTTTACTCGTTTTAATTCTTGTAAAAATACCGAATTTTTTTATCTCGTTAATCACCGTGTCCGTGATTTAACGATGCAGGTGCACGAGTTAACCTTGACATTTGAAAGATGAATAAAAGAACATCGGCACAAGTGCAACATAATGAGTATTTATATTTCAATATAGGACATTGGATCGCTGCATGTTTGCACTCGATTTTTTTACTTTTTATCGCGTCTTTTTGCATGAAATGTGCAGTTTGAATCAGGATCCATCCGTAATCAAAGCCAACGTAGTGTCTGCCCCCCACCTCAATCAATCCCCTGTCACATGAGCGTCATATAATCCTCTCATTTTCTGTCACTTTAGAACAACACTGCTCCACAGAGGCCTTACAGTATAGGCTGGCCTCTCCGCAGCAGAATGGCTGCACATGGCGCTGAAGGCACCGCTTTATGTCCAAGTGCCTGGTCACAGCGTTGCACTAGTTTGCTCACACCGGAGAGGGGGGGCACCAGAGAAACACTAAACGTCATGCAGTGCGGTCAGAGAGTAAACAGTGTCGGGATTGTAATCTCTTTTTGGGGAGAAAATAGGGCTGTTGTGTCTTTAAGAGGGGCTGCTGGTCCCTCATCGCAGCTGCTGGCGTGTGTGTGTGTGTGTGTGTGTGTGTGTGTGTGTGTGTGTGTGTGTGTGTGTGTGTGTGTGTGTGTGTGTGTGTGTGTGTGTGTGTGCAGCACAGAGGACAGCGGAGATTCATTACTTAAGCAGTACAATGGACATTTATCACCCCGTGGTGTTATTCAAATTCAGTACCAAGCGGAGGACCCTCTCCACTCCTCACTCCGCCTTGCGTCGTGGCCGTGCTGCGTTTTTTTTTTTTTTTTCATTGTTGGAGCGGCGCAAAGAAAAAGGCAGGAGGGCAGAGAGACATCCATCCCAGTCGGTCAGTCAGTCAGTCAGTCAGTCCGAGGGAGTCGTGGAGGAAGGATGCACGGGGGAAGCCAGGAGCGTGTGACCGGAGTGAACGCACCAAGCCCCCGATGCTTCTCCTGCGCCTCAGCCTCCTTCCTTTTTGTCACCATCCGACGCCGCTCGCTGGGGGGCATCTGGACGGAGCACAGATCCCAGAGAACGCTCGTCTTGGAACCAAGGACGCACCATCGGGAACTAAGGGGTTTCCTCCTCCTTCTTTTTTTTTTGCATTTTCTTCATTTTCACCAGAGGAAAAGAACACTAACGCTCCAAGTATCTTTCCTCCAGATAGGAAGGGATTTTTCCCCCTAACATCCATGGAAAGGCTTTGTGCAACCTCACAACTGATAGTCTTTCCTTTTAAATCGATGACAGAGCACAGGTGCAGAAATGGCGTTTATCCTGCACACCGGACTTTAAAATGAGAGAAAGTGTAAAGCTGCAGCTGTTTCATTCGTGTATTGTGTTTTCACTGCGCCCTCTCGAGATACCTGAAAAGTGCAAAACCCTGCTGAGGCAAAGGAGATGACATTTTACTTGAAGATGCAGCGGCCATGCAGCCATCTTAACGCCCCCAGAGACGTGGGCAGACTTGGGGTTAAGTTTACAACTAGCAACCAGTGTACAGACATGGATAGATAATAGATAGAGGAAAGAGAGGGGGGTGGGTAAAGGATGAGTGCATTTTGAAACAGCAATGGAAAAAGTCAGAAAGTGATTGAGAATGCAAAGATGCACATTTAGCATCTTCCAGGATAAGTTTCTATCCAAGTGTGTTTGCAGGAGAGTTGCACCTAATCAGGTTTCTGTGAAAACTAGGCTATGTTGAGGATTTGGTGCAACAGCTCAGTGTTGGAAAAGCTGATTTTTCAGAAAAAGGGGAAAGGAGGCAATGCTGAGCAGCGAGAATGTCAAAAATAATGCACAGGGCTGCAACTCTCCATCTTGTAGGAGGAAAGAAAAAAAAACAGAGAGGAAACAGTTTTCAGTACCAGACACTGCAGCCAATACTGTCAAAGAGCATTTAGGCAGCAGGAGCAGGTGCACCCAGGGGCCTCTCCATGAACTGCCCACAGTCACTTCTGATTTAAACACTCAAATGTTTTACTTCTTCTTCCTTTTCTTTATTTTTCTATCCTGGCAGAGGGTTTACAGAGTCTCTAGCGGCTGATTGTCCAAACGCAATTCTTGAGTAAACTCCAATTTAACCCCAAGAATTGTGTATGGACATCTGTTGCTGCAGACTCACATTCATCACTGCTTGTCTTTGGCCAAGCGCCACATAAAGGGACGTGTGGGCCTCCGCACCACAAAGCAGGCTGAGGCCTCCTCTCCTTGTGTTTGTGTAACTGTGTCGTTTGCAGGTAAGATGCACATCACAGTTTGCATGTTGTGGAGAGAGAAGGGAAGAAAGGAAGGAAGAGGAAAAGGTTGCATGGGCCAATAAAGTGGAGGAAACCTCACTCTGCCTCCTGTACTGTGTTTTTCGTGCGTGGCGTCGTGTGCGTTGCGCTTTGGCCCGATTGGTATTTACACTTTGTCGAAGATCTAATGAAGACTGTTTGTTTTAAATGGCAAATATCGACTGGAGGCGTCGATGTATCGACTGTGTTCGACAAACAGTAGAAAGCTCGAAGCTGAAGGTTCACACATGCAGCACAAGACGCTCAGTGACGAGCATGAGCTATAAAAAAAACTGGAGCATGTCACAGACTCATGGAGGATGAGGAGTAAACACACATGAAGCAGATTCCATCCAGGTTTCTAATTTAGTTTCAGTTAAAAACCTCAATTTGGCTGAAAAATCATTTCTAATAATTAAACTATAAATGTAGAGCCTTTTAAGGCTGAGCATCCTGCAGTAGGACACTTTAACACACAGGCCTGTATTAGCTAAACACTAGCACCAATTCATATGTGTCTGATGCTGTATTATTTTTGTTATTACTTTATTATTTAATCAAATTAATTTTACAGCTCGTTAATTGCGTAATTCAATTTTTCGTCCAATTAAACGTGATAATAAATATTGTACACTAATGGTTTTACAGTAAATAATAAAAACAAGGTTAAACAAATAGTGAAACATATAGAAAATATTTTAACTCTAATAGATATTTTGTTACTTCAAATTTTGTTTGAAAAAAATCATAAATACTTCTGTTTTCGATTTTAATTAATTCTAAACAACACCACGCAAACACTACACTACACACACACACACACACACACACACACACACACACACACACACACAGAGAGAGAGAGAGAGAGAGCCAACGTGTGTGTGTGTGTGTGTGTTTGTTGTTGAACATTAAAGGCTAACCTTTCTTAAATCCTGGGGATTAGTGCGTCATGTTTGCTCTTGTGCAGAAATTCTTCAGTGTCCATTGTGGACAGGACTCGTCTTTTATTCTGTTTTTATTTAATTTCTTACAGTGGGTTCGTTTTTAATCGTTTGTGTATTTTATTTTAAAGAACATTAGTAGCCTCTGAATTACAAGCGCATAATTTTTATTTTAACAACCACGATGAAGCATGTTCATGCAGGTTTTCACACGAAAAACCAAATACTCTCTATCAACAACGCTCTATTTAAATAATAACAAGCAGCAGCTTGTAGTTTTCTGTCGTAAAATATGTCAAATAGTTATTTACTTTGATATTTTTGATTGAGGTGACAGATGCAAAAATGCCTCTTAGCTTTTGGAGCGATGCAAACAAAAAAATCGGTTTTCTATGGATAGTTGAAATGCACATTTCCAGCTATAGTGTTTATTTCCCTTCACATGCAGCTAACATGTCTGTAGTGAGTAACACTGGATCCACCGCAGGGAAGAGAGCCCAATGAGTGAAACAGCAAACACACGATGGACATTCAAATTTGATTTTAAGCATTAAAACGAGCAGGTACGTGTTATTTTATTTAGGAGAGGATCTCAGATTATATGAGATTACGCACCAAATTAATTCAATTTACTAATAGTTGAAATTATGTCAGTATAATGGATATATCAGTAATAAATACTTTATTATAGGGAGGTTTTTTTCCATACATTATAATCTAAAGAGAGGAGCAGGCTGTCAGCCTGATAGTAATAAAGAAAACACTAAATCAATGCTGTTATGTATAATCATAGTCTAGTGCTTTATTTTTATTGGCTGGTGTTGACTTTATGGCTATTTACCGGATACACAGGCGCTTTTTATTCCCACTGTTGCAGCCTGAGCTCTTCCCAGTCGTTGTGAGAACACGTGGATGGGGTGTGATGCTGCATGAGGAACAGGTCGAGTCTCTCTCCATCACCACCACCATGCACCTGCAGCCTGTGGGGCAGTGTCAGAGTGTGCAGGCCCCAGGTATTAGACCTGACCCTGCAGAGAAAAGAGAGAGATAATAGAAAGAGGGGACGAGATGTGGGTGTCTGGAGACTCCTGTTACATAAGATGAGGTACAAAAGGTTATACACTTTAAAATACCAGGAAACTTTGCCACATTTGATATTCTGGATGTTTTATCCAAATAATTATGGCATTGTGCACACACACACGCAGTTATGTTCTTGATCATCTTCTCCCTCTCAAGTCTCTCTCTCTCTCTCTCACACACACACACACAAACACACCAAATGATTAGAATAAAGTGAGATTTTAAAAGTGGCCTGTAAGAGGCATTATGCACGCACACACACACACACACACAGTTATGATCATCATCTCCATTACAAGTCTCTCTCTCACACACACACACGCAGACATGCAAATACATGTTCTTGATCATCTCCTCCTTCTGTAAATCTCTCTCTCTCTCTCTCTCTCACACACACACACAGAGAGAGAGAGAGAGAGAGAGAGTGCTACCTCCACTCTCCTCCCTAACCCCCTCACATGCAGCCTCATTAGCATTTCCTTTCTACCGGCCATTATCGCTCGGTTTCCCGTTGCAAATCGGACTCCACAACCGAGAAAAGGTTTTAGGTCGCCCCGGGCGTTCAGGGGAGGACAGCCCGGAGGCTAGAGCTCGACCTCCCGCAGTGGTCCTGTGCTCCTCACCCCCCACTCTCCCTCTCCTCCTTATGAATATTCCAACTGAGGCTGCAGGACGGTACCATCTCCCCAAAGTCTCGCCTAATCAGCCTAAAAGTGCAGTGTGATCACAGAGCTGGGTTTTAATCGATCAGATATTAGATATCACCAGCAATTATTCAAAGCTCATGTGAAATCCTGATGGAGAGTTTGGCTGCAGGCCTTCTCGTGTGTTTGTGTGTGTGGCACAGGCTGCTGCTTCCAGCTGACACTGTGTTTAGAGTAAACTGTACATCTTGTTTAAAGAAATTGTAATTGTAAGAAAATAGCATTTTCAATAGATAGAAAATTCATTGATGTTAATATAAAGCTGTAGAAATATTCTACAAAATTAAAATAATTAAACAGACAAATACATGAGTAGCCTAAAACATTTTCCTGATTTATTATGTACTTAATTCCACATTTTAACATTGAGGCCATTATTGGAAAATATTCCCACAAGACAGGGATGTATAGCAAAAAATAATAAAAAAAATAAGAGATAAAAAAAATAAAAAAACAAGTTGTTTGAGTTTTTTGAAAAGAAAAAAATAATTTGACTAAATTAAACCCCAGAATACAGAAACTTCTGGGTTTAATGCTTTTTTTAATATCATTAAAAATAGTAAAAAATAGAAAAAAAGATGTAGAAAAATAATACATTGATTCTAAACAGCACATGGAACCCCCCCCCCCAAAAAAAGAATGAAAAACATTTTTTTAAGAACACTTAAACATTAGAATTTATAAGCACTATATCAACATTTAATTGAAGAGTTTTTTGAGACACAATAATATAGATGTAAGTAGATTTATATGCAGATATTTTAGGGTGTTTTTTTTTTAATAGTAACTGTATATCGCTATAATTTCACCTGAGAACCATCAATCATCAGTGTATAGACAGGTGATTAACATCGATATAACACAGTTATAATAATATTAAAATATGTATAAGGTGTACAAAAACACTTAAAATGCCAATATCTGCATACAGCTACATTATTATGTATATACTTCTATTTTAAATGCATCGTATAAGTGCTAATTCATGGATGTTCAAGTGTTACCCTTCATTTTAAATTCTCATGAGCAGAAAACCGTCTTAAACTCAAGATGAGGTCCGTTTGTCTTCTATTATCAAGCTAGACGAGAAATTGAAGGGATGCAAACACACACACAAACTGTTGGTGTTTACACTCAAGTCTGTGAGCTGACCAGGACAACCCGAGCTTTACATGTCTGCCCCATGAGCCTCTCCAATTTGATCTAAAAAGAAAAAAAAAGTCAGTATTTATGAATAAGTCCGCAGAATTCCCATCTCACACCTTCCTCATTTTCCTCAGCAGCCATCTCTGAATTTCCACTCATTCCTGCAGAGGAACATCAATCACCTCCATCGTCACGGTGCAGGTTGACACATTCACAGTGTCCCAGTGGGTTTAACGTGTTGTTGGGATGTGGGGGGGAAAGACTGAGGAGCGTGGGGGATGTGGGGGGGAAAAGGGTGTTACAGAGAAGTCAGGGATGTGTTTGCATTCCTCGCTCATTTTCTATCCGCCGTGAAGAGTAGAAATAAACACGACGTTGTCTTGGTCTTGCAGTTGGTAATCCAGTTCCCCCTGAGGATCAGAAAACGCACAAAATGCAAAATATTCAAACATCTGCACGAGTCAGTGCAGAAATATGTGTTTACCAATACAAATATGTGCATTACTCCTGTGTTCCCTTTGGGGTCCAATCAATAACAAACTTTTCATTTCATTTACATCCTGTGTCGAGTCCTGTAATTGAATCAATGGATTCAAATGGAAGCGTTCAGACTGTCTGTGAGTGTAAATATGTGTTCAGATATGAGACCCCAAGGACAAACTTGTCTTGCAGCTGCCTCTACATTATATGAAACATTAACTGAGTCAGAGAAAATGAACCATCGCAGCATCAGTGCACACACAGGCTAACCTTCACACACACCAACACGCTTCCTCTTCCTGATTTGAACGTTTACACAAGAATTTGATATAGTAATGGGAGCTTTGGACCTAGGTTTAGGATGTAAACACTGCAGTGTAAGGTCTCAAAACAATTAACACAGTAACAGTGGGATAGTGCATCCTGCAAACACACAGCGAGCTGCAGATGAAAACAGGAAATACTAAATATCATTTTACACACACACACACACAATCTGACAGTGAACATGGCTCCCAGCGCTCACCATTAGTTCCCAGTCTGCATCATTGATAAGCACCAGAATCCCAGGTCTCCTGTGGGAAAACACACCATTTTGAGTCAGACGCATTTCCCAAAGGTCACACTCTCACACACACACTCTCACACACACTCTCACACACACACTCTCACACACACTCTCACACACTTTCTCTCTCTCACACACACACACACACACACACACACACACACACACGTTAAAACAGATATAAACAGCTTACACAAGCACATACTTTGTAAACATTAAACAGGAAAACAACCCCAAATTAAAAAACAATCCTGAAATATATTAATAAATAGAATTTTGAGAAACATTTACACTGGGGAAAAAATGTGTTACAGATATGCTATAACCAAAACTCAAATGAAAAATGATATCTCAGGTTTAATCTCAGGTGTGAGACTTTCATTTTATCTCTGAATGTTAGACTTAAAAAAAACCCCAAAACATTAATCATCAAATTCCTTCTCATTCTTACAAAATGTAATTTCAATTTAGTCTATGGTTGGTGCACAGAGACACAGGGACGATTTGTTTGCTGACACCGCATGTCTAACATTTCCAATCAAATCAAAAATATCTAAGTGATACATATACATGAAAACTAGAAATATGTTCTTATAAAACATATATATGTTGACAATATAACTAAATATACCCCTGAAAAATATATAATCAAATCCAGTGTTAATACACTTCCTTCACAGTCTGAAATTAGTTGACAACTAGTATTACAGATCAATCTGTGTTATATTCATGCAAATGCATATGTGCTATGTTATTTAAAAAATCACCAAACACTTGAATAACCAGTGTTTCTTTCCCACGTTGAATTCTGGAGCGAACATAATGATGATTCTTTTCATATAAAAAGTGGCTCAGGTAAAAGAGAAGAGCGAAAATGGGGGAAACAAACTGTCACTGAAAATTAATAACACACATGTAGCTTAAAAAAAAATCACCACCCTCCCAAAGAGGATAATGGGTATAATGGGGGAGGGTAACAACAGGCACCTCTGGGTGCAGTCTTCTTAACAGATGTGATTGTGAGCCTCTTTTTTTTTTCATGAAGCGCTGAGTTCGTGTGGAGGGTGAGATTACGCCTAAAACAGACACTGTTGCCTCGCGTATCGTTCAAACAAGCTCCTCTGCACCTCGAACATGCTCTGTGACGTCAATGAGCAAGGGCAATGTGAGAGGAGCTGCGAGAACAAACGCTCTGCACGAGCACGCACACAAACACAGCAACACAAACAGGAGTGTGTTGAGAAAGAACAAAAGAACAGGGGAAAAGAGGTGAAGATTGTAAACTCATCACACAAAGCAGCCATAGATCTTTTTAAAAGATAATGAAGAAACATTATGATGGTTTGCTTTAAAACAAGTGTGTGCTGCCGACACACAAACACACACACATCTAATCTATAAGCTTTATAGGTAGCCCAGCTTTTTCTCCATTCATTGGTTAGGTGGTGCTATAAATAGTCCCACACAAAGGCAGCTGTAAAAGTCAGCCAGTCCTATAAGACTGCTGTGAGCCCTGAACCCAAACACACACGTGTACAAACACACAAGCTCACATGCACACACACAGGTAATCATCTTACTGAAACCTATAACTTGAAGGCTACACAGCTTTTTTCTCCTCAGCATTTCAGCAGATTCAGACACAGAGAGAAAATGCTTGGGAAAGGCTCACGTTAAGGTTCAGTTTCATTTTTCAAATTTCCAACCCGCTGAAAGCTCTGCTTAGAGAGCAATTTTATTATTTGACAGTTAAGCTTTGGCTCCAGCATCAGTGTGATGTATGACATGTTCTGTAAGGTTGTATTGTTGCACACAGATCAAGTGTGTGTCAAGTGCACACACCGACGACAACACTCACACTGAGTCTCCTTGGACAAAGAGTTCAGGCCGCTCCTTCAGCAGGTTCCGTTGGATCCAGACCAACAGCTGCTTCACGTCCCCTGAAAAACACACACACACACAGACACAGACACACACACAACCCACACACACACACACACACATACACACAAAGCCCATACACAGGCAGACAACAGAGGTCACAGGTTAGGGGTTAAGGGTCAAGGTGCACGGATCCAGCCCCCTGGTCGATGTGACGCGACAGAGGCACCAGGCGGGACGAGGCTGCATATGTGTGTGTGTGTGTGTGTGTCTGTGCACATGTATATTTATGAGTGTATGTGTATGTTTGGGGGGGAGGACACTGGAAATGGGGGGAGGGTGGACTGATGTCAATGGCCAAGAGTGGCATTGTTCACCTTGGTTAGAAAGAATTTAAAAAAATTAGTTAATAAGAAAGATATTATTGTAGACTATCTATACATATAAATTATATTTTATACCTCTCTCTAGGCTCATACATTGGGGGATTTTCAGTGCAGCAATAATGGAAGAAACAAATAAACCTTTTCCTTGTTAAATTTGAACACTAAATGTTTTTACTCGAGCTTGAATATCAGTGATGCTTGAATTTTTGAGTGTGACCTCTTGAACAATCAGACTGACCTCGTCTCAACAATAGGTTGAGCCTCACTCAGACCGACTGACGGCCACAAAAGCGACAAGGTTGTAGGATAAATCCCCACTAAACAACTGACAATGAATATATTATAGTTACGCCGACGTTAACGTTAAGATTCAAGCAGTTTTAAAAGCCTTTGAGGGTTTGTGGGTGTGTGTTGGTGCTTGGTGTGTTATGATGTGGACACACAAATCAAGTAAATGCAGTAAAAAGACAAAACGCAGTTTTCTTCCCTGGTGTTGAGGTGTGATCGCAGCTGTGTACTTAATGCACACGTGCACGATGACGCGTAATAACTGGGCGCAGAGCACTCACACACGGGACTGAAATAACAGAGGAGATGAGAGAAATGTACAAGGGGAGAGCAACTAAATAGAAGAGAGAGAAAGAGCAAACACACTCCAGGAGAGCAGGAGGAAAAAGAGAGAGAGCGGCAGCAGATGCGAGCGTAATGGGACGACGGTGAGTCATCGCGAGTCAGGTGTAAGAAAGAGAGCAGCGAAGATGTAGCGGGTAGGAGTCGAACCAACCTCCAGTTCAGCTCGATCAAAGGGACGAGCTAATCACACAGCGTCAGCTCTGACCTGGGAAACATTTACTCTTTCAATGGAGGCAAATGTAGATTTTGCTTTATTGTTTGATTAATTACTCTGTTGGATAAAGAATGCAGGTTAACATTTTGTCTAGATCTAAAATGACTGAGATCTTATGGGGTCTGAAATTTTCCACTAAAACTAAATTGATACTATAATAAACTCTAAAAAATGGATTCCAGTCAAAATGAATACTTTAAACATTCATTCAACAAAGTGAAAAAGAAGAGAAAAAGATGCACCTGACTGGTCACTGTGGTTATGAGGGCAGCAGACTGTGTGAATGATATGTGATGTAGAAGGTGTGTGTGTGTGTGTGTGTGTGTGTGTGTGTGTGTGTGTGTGTGTGTGTGTGTGTGTGTGTCTCCAAGCCTGTGTGGATGATGTTCAGGTTAATTGCAGTGTCGGCCAGCTCAGTATAGTATAATGATAGTGCTGGTTTTCTACGGTTCCAGGCCTCCACATAAAAAAAAGACAAATACCCCCCCTTGCAAAAGACACTCACTCACACACACACACACACACACACACTACTGGGCAGTGAATATTGACCTGCACCTCTGCGGGGCTAAAAACAGAACTAATCACTCCAGCAGTCATAACTCCTTCTTTGTGGTGACTCTTTTCTTTCTCTCCCTCTGCCTTTGACTGTTGGTATTTTTCTCCACCATTACCTCTGAATCCCTCTTTCATCCTCTCGTCCATTTCCTTTTAAAATTAGCTCCCTCCGTCTCACACACACTAACACACTCTCTCTATCATTCTCGTAAAACCTGCACTCCTCCTACCCTCTTTCCTCTCCTCCAACTCTCTCCATCTTTTGCCATTTATGATCCCCTTCTGTGAACACACACACACACACACACACACACACACACACACACACACACACACACACACACACACACACACACACACACACACACACACACACACACTAAAAGCAACTTTACATGTTGCCTCAGCACACAGGTTGGTTTTAATTCACACTTTCATTATTTAATCTTTTTATAACAGACTCAGTCATCATGTGCCGCTCTCTTATTGGCCGTCTTGTAAAAGGTGACACGTCTACAGACTTAAGTCACCTGCAGGCTTCTACTCTGATTATTATTAAAACAGGTATCTGGGTTTAATGTTTTAAATGAACTGTGTGAAGGTGAGAGTATAGACAGGAGGGGAGGTAGAGGGTTTTTTTGATCACGCCTTGCGGTCCAGGTACAAGGGGGAAAGAAAACGAGGGAACAAATGGACAAGAGAGAGGGAAAGTGCGTCACAGGCTCCTAATGCATCTTGGGATAGCTGCGTTGCGTAGGTGGAAAAGGACACACGGAGGAAGGGAGGGGGGAGAAAAGGCGCCATTTTGACAGCAATTCAAAACCGTGCCCGCTTTTCTATTGTGCACGCAGTTTCCCTCTCTCTTTCTTGTCTTTTTGCTTTTCTGTCTTCGTGCAATTATGACTGTCATGTGAGGGGGTGAGCTATCCATCTTTCTGCTGATACAAGAGGTAAAAACTGTGTGATCCTTAAACAACGGGGGTTTCGTTCAATGTATGAGCGACGAGAGAGTTACATAAAGAAGGGAAGAGAGAGCCAAAGAGTGGGGGTGGTGTCTCTCAGTCGAGGGTCATCAATCACTGGCTGGGGTCAAAGAGAAATACGAAGGATTCAGAACCAATTATATCTGCCTTCGCTGCACCCCCTCTCCACACACACACACACACACACACACACACACACACACACACACACACACACACACACACACACACACACACACACACACACACACACACACACACACACACACACACCATGATTCGTTACATCAGAATGTCTGCGCTTCAACCATAACATTATAAACTTTGACGAAAAATCACAAACACATATACACACACACACACACAGGTCGGGTTGTGCAGCAAGGTCATATGGCTGACATTCCCTGTTCTGGTCAACTTTTGTCTTTTTGTTGTCGTGGAAACATCAGCGCCATGGATGAACACCCTTTGTTTCGCCAAATACCAAAGACACATATTTCTCATTTGTTCTCTCTCTCATTGTAACACAAGCACGCACACACACAAAATACACTACACTACAATTTTCCTCTTCTCATTCTCTCAATGACCCGGGTCCTGTGCTGGGTTTGGGAATCCCCTCTACAAAATAAAATCTAATCATTTTGGATGATGAGGTTCATTTTTTATGAATTGAGAATTGGGAACATGTCTGCCAAAATGATCTCAGACACGAATAAAAAATGACTTGAGCTCTGTCGCCCCAACACTCACAGAGGCTAAACGAACGTCCCTTTAATCCCCTTTACCTCCCACCTTCACATATACTCACATACATAGGTGTTAAAGGAGGGTGACATTTACCAGTGAAAGAGGCAGAAGGTATGAGTTAAGAGGCAAAGCACACAGCTGCACAGATGTTGAAGCAATGGAAGGAGGAAGAGAGGTAAAGGTGATGGGAGGATAATGGCCATAAGATTAAGTTATGGCAGAGAAGTGCAAGAGTGAGAGAGAGAGATTGCATCTGCATTTAAAACATTCAAAAGTCGCATATAATATATTAATAGACATAAATCTAAAGTATGTCATGCTTTAATAATGTTATGTCAAAAAATTATTTGTCAAGCTGAACATTTAGATTAGATGAAAAAATACATTATCGATCATTCGATCACAAATCAAAAATGAGGCAAAATAAGGTTTATCGCTTGACACAAACTTGACACCAACTGCAAGATTGTTTTTACCAAAACAGCAAAATATAGCTAAAGTTTTCATGCAAATCACCTTAAAACCAAGTACAGAATACAGTTTAGTTCCTACACACTGAAGGTTCTGATGGATGTGAAGGATCAAAACACTCTTGTCAGTGAAGAAACCATTCCATCCCTATTGATCAGGTGAAAATCAACCTGATAAAAGTCTAAAGATCACAGAACACACGTGATTAATAGTGTGGATGATTCATTGCTTTCTCCATAAACATATATATATATATATATTTTGTAATTAAATAGAGTCTTAATAATAAAATGGACAGATAGGTGGCAGGTGATACTCACAAGGCTCTGATTGGCTTGGAAGAGTCACATGATGTTCCTTCACGCCATTAAACAGCAGCTCTGCTCCTCCTCTGGACAAAGAAAGAGTCCAACAGGTGAATTAGACTCATGTGTTTCTGTGGCCTTTAGAGGCATATGCAGGTTTACAATCAGGCATTTACCACTGCTTGCTGTTGTTCGATAATAAATAAATAATGAAAACCCCACATTTCTTTCAGTTTTCAATTTTTGTATTTTCTCAAAAGAGCAGCTTCAAATGTTAAAGCCTGGAATTCAAAATCACAGAACATAAAATCCAGGTAATCTACGACAACATATAAACAGTTAACTAAGAAACACATATCATGATACTTCACATACGTCTTCATGAAATCAGCCACTGATGTGTGAGGATCTGTGCTTTGTATTGTTCAGAGTTCACACACACACACACACACACACACACACACACACACACACACACACACACACACACACACACACACACCTCGGGGCGGTTACTTCATAAACAAACTCCCCACGCGCAGTTTTCTCCACAGATTTCACGTCTTTTAATAAAAACCACACAAGCTAAACGCATGTAGGTGTCGTGTGATGTTTCATTTCATCACAGCAGGAGAGAGAAGCTTCAGCGGCCGCAATAAGTTTTAACAGAGCGTTTTAAATCCACTTACCCAAACTCCAGGTGAATCGCTATGGGCGCCGCCATGTTGTCGGCAAAACCAGGAAGTAGTGGTGCGGGATGCCGGAAGTGACGTAATCTGACGCGTTTTAAAGGAGACTTATTTCCCTGAAACCTCTTTTCTATACATTTGTACCAGACCCCTGCGTCTATATGCTTTTATTTATACTTTTATTTACATTTATTCTGTTATTTCTCTGCATGCAAATTAATATATATAGGTTTATATTTTACATACTATGCTCTACACATGCTGTTGACTCTATTCTTTGTTTTTATGTTTTAAAAAAATCAGAAGGAGACTTGATAGTTCTTAAAAAAAAGATATATATAATCGTGTTATTTATTAGATCATATTCACAAGCAGGTTGCATAGAGTTTACAATATATGAATCATAATTCACGATGTAATTAATAAAAAAGAGGAATGAGAGAAAATAAGACAAATGTTTGTTGTCACTAATATATTGTTATTATTATAATATATTATAGAAACACATATAATATGTGTGTGTGTTTTAAAGCTGTAATAGCTGTTTTTCTGTTTTCAATAAAAAAAAATTAACTTGAATATGTGCTGGAATTACAAATGTCATTTGGAAAATTCTCTTTGTCCAAGTCTTTAAATTGTCATTTTGTTTTCTTATTTTTAAATTATTATGAACGTTTGTTTTTCATTTTCTGATTGAGAACTATTCTCTAAAACGTATTTCAGACCTTTGTTAACCATGATAAAATGAACTGATGCATTTATCTCTCCCCCAGAATCCCTGCATTAACTCTGCCATACGGTGACACCTTCATTTATGGACTGAAATCCACTTGAACTTGACTTTATTTTAGGAAATCATTATATAGGAGAATCATTAGCACAAACAGCTACTGCACGCTCTCTTAGACACTTTCTCTGAATGTGCATATGCATGTAATTGCATTGATGCTGTCGATATGAACATGTGCAGAGGCATGACATGAGTGTGTGAATGCACATCTGTCCCCCTCCATCCCTCTCTCCCTCCTCACATACATCCTCAATCATACTGGTGACAGTTCCAGTCCCAGTATACATGGCTGGGAGGACAAGGTGGGGGTGGGGGGAGGTCAGTCAGAGGTTTGAATTGCAAATCTGTCGCCTTCTGTTGGCGTCCAAGCCTTACAGGCCCTTCCCTGTCTTCATTCATGTGTTAATGAGGAGTCAGTGCAGGGGCAGATAGACAGATCGACCAGGGGCCTGGTGGGGGTGAGGAAGCAGGCGGGAAAACGAGGGTGATGGTGGAGTTCAGCAATAGAGAAAGTTCTGAAAGATGATGAAGATGTGATGATACATGGCTGCTGGTTGTTGTCTCTCATCCCAGCTGGAGTGAGGTGTGTCCTCACAAGTGAAAACAGTCATGGTGTGAGCTCAGAGGGAGGTAAAGAGGAGGAAGATGAGGTGTAGCAGGGATTTTTCATGCCTGTAAGTTTCATGGTTGTGTAGCGAGTTATCCAGGACCGATCACACAGTCACTGGGTGTCACATCACATTTGCTAAGCTGCCTTGAGCTTCACATAGTGCTGTTGTGGATGGTGCACCATGCTTCTGTTGTGAACTAATGAATTTCTTGAGCTTTCTGCATCTCCATATGGAATAAACCAAAAATATATTTTACTTGCATTTGATAGTTGAACACAAATAGCTGCAATTCATATATTTAGTATGAGTTTATTTTACAGGTTAAACACACAAATTAGACTTTAAACCAAGATTCATTTGAGATATTTTAGTATTTTGAGAATATATATCCAGATATATATCCAGTAGCAGATTATTTAAAACAGCTGTTAATCGTAATCATAGTAGAATTATAAAATCGAATGCTCAGGTTTGCAAAGTAATAATGTTTGAATTGAATGCACAAGGCTGCATATAAAGGATCTACTAACATTCATTTATCATTTAAAGTACAATTTCTCAGGTCTGGACTCAGTCAAATCATAATTCTCATCCAAATACAAAAGGTAAAACATTTTTTAATTAAATTAGTAGAATATTATTTTATTCTATGACATATTAGCAACCTCTAACATTTCTCTTTGCTCAGAGACACTACGGGGCTGGAGCAAACATACATCCAACCCCAAAATTCCACCATGTTCACCTCTCACACTGGAAGTGTGATGAGTTTGACGCGAGGAAATCCCACAATCACAGCCCCACGAATCAAGTTTTCACGCCACCCTGCCGATATTGTGCCTGTAGATGGATGTCAAAAGTCAACGCTACACTGCCAGGCACCAGCTATAGAGCAGCCCGGGTCACACATGATCAGATGACAATGACCAACACAATGGATTAGCTATAAAAGGGCTGGGGGGAGAGATTAGGGGTGAATTGATGACGGTTGGCTGGCAGGCAGACAGGCAGTTCCTGGGAGATCTTGGGTCCGTTTCAATAAGGAACATAAAGAGCTGAAATTAACATGTACCATGATACCAAGCAGAGAGAATCCCCTTAGAGATTACATCCATAACATGTTACGCCTATGGAACTGTATGGAAGAGGGAGACAAAGAGCAGAGCGAGCGATGATTTTCTATTGTAGATGACGGGGGATCTCTTGAATCTGTCTTTTTCCCCTTTTTTCTGTTGTGTAACATATTTTTCTTAATATCGCAAATGCAATAATTCTTCCACATTCATTTCACCCATCGTAATACATCCCCTCACCTCCCACCCTCAAATACAGCTGCCAGGCCGCACTGCTGCCTCCCTCTGTAAAGGGCTGAACAGTAAGATGCATCTGGCAACATCTGTATCGCTGCACACATACATGCACATTCACGTCGACAGAAGAACACATTGATACATAAACACACACACTGTCCATCTGTTTCTCCCTCCCACTGACACAGAATCACAGTGGGTCCCTCCATGATGTCTGATTCGAACATGCATTCTCAGTGAACCTCACTCTTTGCATTTTCTGTGAACCAGGAAACAATTGCACATTTTTATGCATAACAAATATTTTAAAAAGACCTATCAGAGTATCTGAAGGGCCCATGAGGCTGAACGATCCAGGAAATGTGAGGGTGCTGTTATAGGTGGAAGAAATCGGAAATCAGGAAGTGCTGCTCTGCAGGCACAAGAACTAGGCCAGGAACCAAACTGCTCATAACTGCAGATGGTTTGATATTAGGACTGCAAAATTCAGGGTCAGCCGTGGTTTGACAGGGAAATGCTGCCCCCTACTGGCTGCCAGTGTAAATCACAAGACAGTGGCTCCCTCCACACAAGGATCAGATCTGAAACAGCTGTTTGTTGGACACCATTTTCCGTAAACCTAGCGGTGATGGTGGTATATGAGTGTATATGTGCATCCGTCCATTGTCTATTCTGCTTTGAGGGTCACGGGGGCCATGAGCCAATCCCAGCTGACGTTGGGCGACAGGAGGTGAACACCTTGGACAGGTCACCAACATATCACAGAGACAAACAACCAGTCAGTCACAACTCCAACAATTTAGAGTCACCAGTCTACCCAACCTGCATGTGTTTGGGCTGTGAGAAGATGTCAGAGTACTCAGAGAAAACATGAGCAGACACAAGGGAGAATACAAACTCCACAGTTGGGTTTCATACCCACAGACACAACCACTTTCAAACTAAAGACAGAATTCCCTTGTGTGTTTATTGGCTGCTGGTTAAATGATTTAAGAAGTCTGGCAGTGTGATATATCTTTCTTACCGTTACCATAATACATAACTTCCTTCTGTCCTAAAGCTATTTGCAGCTGCTGTTATTTTGTATTTTTATAGACTAAACAATTAATCAATTAACATGAATTCAATGGAGAGATTTAGCTGCTATATATAAGTTTCCTGTAAAAGTAGTATTTCACACAGTCAGACCTTTACTAACACAGGTGCATGTTATTTGTCTGAACAAAGACTCAAACCCATGGAGACGAGCAATTATTTTATTTGAAAAAAAAGGAGTCGTTATGTACAGTACGTAAGAAAAACATGAGATCAGTCCTAAATCGGTTCTTGTCTTTTTTGCTTTTCAAGGCCCCGTTAGACATAACAGGAGGATCCGAATACCGAGCATTCCTGTACAGCATTCGACAGACGACAATTAAAAACATTACATCTTCCTCTTCATCACCAGTTTGCACATATCAAACCTAAACCAGCAGGCGTCACCTTGGTCTCAAGACACACACAATAAATGCTTTCACTTGTGTGTGTCTGTTCCTGTTACATTGTGGTGTTTTATGCTGAATGAACATTACCCCCTGCTGGACAATAGTGGGAACTGTCACATGAGCTCACCTCAAATATGGTTCAGACCAGAGAATGGGACATCCACACATCCATGAGCTCTAGGGCTAGAGTTATATATATATGTTTATTTTTTGGAATTATTTATTGATACCTGATGTGAGTTTCATTCATATATAGATTATCAGTTTGGATAAGAAAAATTGAATGCAATACCTGAAATTAAATGATTGCATAGGCCTGACAGTTGGCTCCAGCCATCTCAGGGCCACGTGCTGTTAATACAGCGATGATTTAACACGGAAATTCAAACCAAATGTGACATCACAATTCAGATCTTTTCGGCTCTATTGCAGAAACACAAATTTAAAACAGACCAGTAAACTCATTCTCTGCAGCAGGGATGTGTACTCAATTTCCTTAGTTTGGAATATTTCCAAACAGAAATGAGATTAAAGATGTTAAAGCAACATTTTACCTGATGCAACATTTTGCTTCAACCATTTTTATGATTTCCACAAATTGCAGCTCACATTACTGAAGCTTTTGTCAGTACTGATGCACATGTTCAAGTGAACTTTTCTTTAACTCTCATTAAAATGTTTGTGTTTAGCTTCACTTTGTGCTCAAGTTGCACAATATCACATGTACTCGTCAAGATGCTAAAACAGAATGAGGTTTGTTTTTAGCGAATCGCTAAAACCCTCGGACAGACGTTGCAGCGTTGCTATTGCAAATGTTTCATCTCTGATGCATTTATTAATGCAGGCCTGATACATTTTTAATGGGATTTAATGGGACTGCTTGATACATAGTTAATGGGGTTTTATGAACACGGTTCCCTCAGAACAAGCACCAATGGATTCTTATGAGTTTGGTGAAGCAAAGTCTATAATATGCAGATATGGTTTGATCATATCAAATAAATAAGACAAACACATTGAAGATGAAAGACACACAGAAACAGAGGAGTGTAAACATACACACATGTGCACAGACTGTCACACACAGACACACTCATTCACACAGACAAAGCATCCATCTGATGTATGAGCCATGTTAAGTTACTGTTGTCTTTTCTGCTACAGTGTGCGACAGCAGTAGTCTGAAACAAGAGAGTGTCTGTGTTTTATTGGAGTCCTGTTTGGCCCTCGGGGGACACAGTACATGTGTCCATTTGTACCAAGCACAGGAGCCAGTCCCCCGTCTCCCCCATATTCTTCTCCTCTTTGTTGCCTTTTGAATATTTGAAGTGAGGAAGTCCACAGGGAGTATTTGGAGTCCACAGTCAGTGCAACACGTTATAAGTGCATAACCCTCTTTTCTGTGTTCCTAGTGCTCAACGCACACGTAGCTGCCTCTTCGTTCACTCTGACCCCTCCCAGCGTTCATACTGGACTCTTCCACATCATCCTCTGCGATGCAAAATAAGACCGTACGACTATGAGTAGGGAGTGCAGATGGGGGGTGTTAAATTTTTCTTTTGATGGCGGGCACTGAGGTGTGTGTTATAGCTCGCTCTGGCGCACAGGAGGCTCTAGCTTGTGAGATAGGGCAGTGAGAACCTTGTCGAACTTCTCGTAGCGCTCTGATTGGCTGCCCTCGGAGCCGCGGCTGCCCCACAGGAGGCGCATCTGGAACTCTGTCTGGAAGATCTCGTGTATTTCTCCTCGCTCCTGGAGTCCTGGAGAGGAGGAGGCGGAGGAACAGGAGAGAAGAGCGGAGAAGGAGAAGAGAGGAGGTTACTTTTTATTGTTGATATCATAATCATAAAAATCATGGTGATATCGGGGTTACCAAAAAAAATTACAAAACTTGATTGGGTAACAAAACATAAAACAAATCATGACTGTGGAAAATCTAATACTGAACCGTGGCTGATTTTATTTAAAAAAAACTGAATGAAATATAACTCGAATAAAATACAGTGAAAGGTTTTCAGGCCTTCGGACTTTTGAGATGGATTATATCCCATAGACTTTTCCAGAGGTAAAGAATGAAGCTGCTGATCTGATAATGGTCGTCACCCAGTGCCCAACAGAACCAATTCAAACTGAAGACACACCAACATCTGCAGCTGAAACTGTTCTAACATCTGTATGAAGTAAGTTTCTCTGCTCTGTTGATGAAGGTGCAGACTGAGGTCACGCTGATCAATAACGACACATAACAGAAAACACGGATGTGAATTGATAGTTTCTGAAGGACTGTTCAATAAACAAGTAATGACCTCAAACTGAGAACCAATAGGGAGGTATTGGGGATCAATACAGTCCACATCACAACCACACACACACACAATCATTATCATCATTCATTAAGCAAAATCTGTGATATCATAAATGCAATCATTATTAACACATTAACAGCATCAGATATAACAGTGATTGTTGAAAACCTTACTTCCTGCCCAGTCCAGGAAGGCTGGACTTAGGCCACTTCTGAACCAATAGGAGGCCTGGATTAGGGCCTGTTAACTTGTTCTGTTTGCTACACGTTGACCTGCTTGTTATACTACCTGTTTCTTTGTTTAAGAGTTAAATATTTTTAACCCTAGCTTTAATTTGTCTTTAAGCCATTAAAGCAACGCTATGCAAGTTTTACCTGGCAACAGCGCCCTCTGCAGCCACGCAAAGTTAAAGTTAGAGCAAGAGCAGATGCTGAGGGTGTAGAGTGGGAATTAAAGTTACATCATTCTCACTGTTCCAAGTCAGTGAATTATCAAACTACATTTGAATTCTCCTCTGGTCCTTATCCCCATGCAGATACTAATCTACAATCTAATCTAACAAAAATAAAAGCATGTGGTGGGGTCTTCCCTGCACTCTTACCCTGCAGTTTGCCCTCAGTGTTGCTTCTGTAGATTCCCCCGTGATGTGCGATGGTGCGAGCTGCCTCCAGGTGATACATGACCACGTCTACTCCGACCTCGGCACTCTCCCACGGCTCCAGCGCCTCCCCGAGAGCAAGGCCGCGCTCCAACAGGGACAGGACGGGAATGATGTGGGGGAAGGACGTGTTGGACAGAGTACTGGACTCTGTGAGCAGAACAAGGTGGTGAGGTGTAATATGAATTCCTTTAACTAACTTATATTACTACATGTTAATGAGAATCTCACCTTTGCCATCATTCATATTCTTCATGAAAGGTTTGAGTTTCTTCTCATATAGAATGGCGCCCTCTGTATGTCTCTGCCGTAACGTCACCCAGGTCTGCTCCAGGCGGGAAATCTGACGTAATGAACGACACAGCAGCAAATGTAAGAATGTTTCTTGAGAAAAAAGGGATGGAAACGTCTGGATGTTTATAAACCTGTAAGTCGATCACCTGTGGCAACTCCAGGGCTCTCATCACAGCAGCGAAGCCAAACATGTTTCCCATGTTGCTTTTCAGCTCGGCTGCTAACTGGATGGTTTTATGGAGCAGGGCTGCTCTCTCCTCAGTGCTTCCAGTACAGCCAAGCAGGTCCACTGCCATCATGATAGACATGGTGTAGAACCTGGAGAAAGAGGAACACAAAAGATGTAATATGATGCCTCCCACTGAGTATTTATCGAGTTGGCTGTTTAGCTTTAGAATGACTGAGGAATATTTGTTGTAATGCACAAAAGCAGTGGGGAAAGAGGAGGGAGAACAGAAGATGAGAGGAGACGAAAGATTTGGAGGGCGAGGATAAGAACAGAAGACTGAAGACAAGAGATAAGAGGCAGGAAGTGAAGAGCAGAGATAATCAATATCTGAATTAATGAAGACGTCACTGTTGGATGCAGAAAGGAAGACAGCTGGAAACTTGTGTTTGTACCTCTCCAGTAGGTCAAGTCTCAGCTGGTGTCCGTGTGGAAGCGTCAGTAACTCCAGCCCTGAGGACACTCCCATCATCCTTTGCGTCTCTGAGGTTACACCCAATATTCTGGCCACCTGCCCGGGGATTAAGTATTAGAGTGTTAAAATGTGCATATGAATTTATATTTAATTGCCTTTGTATGCATGTGTGCTGCATGCTGTGTGTGTGTGTGTGTGTGTGTGTGTGTGTGTGTGTGTGTGTGTGTGTGTGTACCGTGCAGTCCACCATGGTGATGTGTTTGGCCACCGTCCTGGCATCCACCTCAGCCAGCAGCTCTTTGACTCTCTTCAGCACCGACATCTCCAGAGGCTTGTTCTCAGCTGGCATGAGGCACGACTCGTACCTGCAGCGGAGCATTGACACCGCATTAGAAAAGCAGGAGAGGACAAAAGGGACGATAAGGACACCGACCGCAAAGATAGATTGGCTACAGCAGAAATTCTAGCAACCTGGAAGTCGTTGAAAAAAAACAAAACATGTAGTAACAACTTTTTAGATAAATCTTTGACTTTTCGGATCCTGAATTACAGCAGATATAGTGTGCAGCAGACGTAGAGCCAGAAATAGGTCAGGGCGACACAAGCCCACATTACTCACTGGAACGCCCAGCCAACAAACATATGTGAAATAAACAGAAAGGGAGCAAGTGAAACAAGGTCGGAAGCTGCTGGAAAGTGGCTCCCACAGACAGACACTCTTCTTTGAGCTGGTCACAGCACTGACGTATAACAACAGCTGTGATTAATGCACAAGGGATATGGGATAAGTGTGATTTCCATCTGATGTGTACTCTGTAAACATAATGTGCACGTTTGTGTGTCTTTGTGTCTCGTACCTGGACGGCCTGAATGAGGATGTCCTCTCCACCTGTGGTGCGCAGAACATCCCATCACCTTCCTCCCTCGCTCCCTCCTCCCTCCCTTCCTCAACTCGCAACCGCTCCACGTAGCCCTTCGCTGGGGGCTTGGGGGGTCCGGGGCAAGGTCTGAGGTCACAGTAGCTCCCCGCTGTCTCTGAGGAATGAGATTGGTAGCCGGGATGATGGGCGGGTGAGGAGTGTGCCGAGTGAGAGGTATGAGCGGGATGCTCCGGAGGGTTGCTACCAGCCAAGGGGCTGAGCTGAGGGTCGCTGGACTGACGCATCACTGGGGAGGGTGGGACGACGGCCAGGACGCGCCCCCCTGAGAGGGCTCTCTGCCTGGTGACTGCAAAATGACAGAAATATGAAATATGAGAGGGGGTGGGGGTCTATTTATTCTTTACTAACGCATCGGAGTTTGCAGGAACTTACTAGCACTATATGCAGGAGACAGTGGGGTCTCCCCGACAGGTGACAGGGGGCAGCGGTACTCCTGAATCTGGTCCATGCTCATCGCACAGTTCCGCATTGCGTCTTTGTGGTGGTGGATTGTCGACGGGCTGCAAACAAAGCATTTTTAGGATATAAAAAATCTTTGGGTTTGAAAGCTGTCAAGGTGCTGAAGGGAACATTGCGACGCAGCGCAACTCAGGGCGTCACATTTCTCAGTTTCAGAGGACAGGGACAGTGCGGTTAAGAATGTTAAGACTAAATATTGTAGGGTGAGAGAAGAGGGAGACGGTTTAGTTGGTGCAACCTTGTTCTACTTCGTTATACAAACATATTTTATTTATGAATTAAAAAAACATGTTCACGTCTTACAAACAGGAGCAGAAAACATAGTGCAGAGTGGCTATTTAGAACTAATGTTTAAGATGTATAATCATCATCTTTATCACATTATCAGCTCGAAATGTTATCAACAATTTCCCACAAATCTTTTCTTCCTAAAGATATGACTATCGTTGTTTTTGTCCAATACTTTAAAAGCTTGGAAAACTCCTTTCCATACTCCTCACGAGGCTACAATTTATCTCCACAGTGCAAAACATGTTTTTCTGCTCCTTCTTTGCAATTTGAAGTTCCAAACAACCTCATTCTATTTGAAACTTGAGTGCAGAGGTGGTCAGTTTGCAGCGTCACTACTTGGCGCTCGTTACTACGGGAGGTGCTGACAGTGTGTGTGAGGTGAGGGGGACCACAGGAAGGTGGGAGGTGAGTGCACTACTTCAGTGCTCAATCACAACACTGGTGTCACACAAACACACCACCTGCAGTTGGGCACAGGTTCCGGCTCTGGATCTGGTGGTGCCACCGGTGTCTCAACTGGGCTGGGACTGTCTGAGTCATCACTGATCATGTGTATAAAATAAAGTAAAGAAATGAAACAAGGGCAAATATGAAGACTTCGAGAAAAGTTAAATTATTGGATTCTCAGCTGTTGTTTTCATCCACCTCTCAAAAACCCAGACACTCCTCTTTCTCCCTGCTCACCTGTGAGGCATCATCTTCTCCGTCGTCAGTCCATCGTTCATGGTGACGCTGCGCCTCTTGATGTACGCTCCCCTCTGACTGGACGGCGAGTAGGCCGAGCCTTGTTTGCTGTTGGACAGGGAGAAGGTGGCCTCCAGGTAGCGCAGGGGGAGAGTCCTGCTCACGGGACAGTAGATGTGGACACCGCTGGACTGGGAGACCGGTTTGCGCTGGCCTATGTAGAACCGCACAAGCTCCTGGACCGAGTCGAAGCTGTCAGTCTCCAACATGTACTGCACCTGAGGATGAAGAGACATTTAATATGGCATCTTTGGATATTTAATATAACTACTGAAATTAGCCGGCACCTTGAACATAGATAAGATAGTGGAGGTGCAGGATTTAGAAGCTGATAAAGACCGTGGTCAAGACTAAACAGATGCTTCTCACATGTGGACACACTTTCACAGGTCAAACACAGATGTGCATGTTGATTAGTATAAATGGCGAGTTGAAACAAGCAACAATAAAAGTTAACAGACTGCACAGTACCTTGGTCTCATTGGATTTAACCAGGACTTTGCTGATCTTGAAGTGCATCACTTCATTGTTCCATCGACAGGTCAGAACATAGTCCCCCACACTGGTCAGAGAGTCCCGCACCAGGAAATCCCCGTTACGCAAAACCAGAGTCTCTGACACCTACACGGAGAAAAGAGACGTGTTTCTAAATTTGTAAAATGAGCCAAAACAACAACGCTGCAATCTCAAAGAGCTGGAAACAAACTTAGCTCAATGAGCAGGAGTGTGTGTGTGTGTTTATATGTGTGTGTGTGTGAGAACATTGTGTTACTGACACACTGACTCTTGAATAATTGAATCTAGAGAATCATGATTATTTACAACAATGCCTTTGTGTTGTTGAACAAACACAACTATCTCTCAAACACACACACACAACAGTCAGTCAACAGGGACGACGGCTAGAATGACTTTGAGTTCAGCACTTACTGTAAAATAAATATTATTAAGATTTGAACGTCAAAACAAACAAAAATGCAATCTCCCATTCATTCATGGTGAACGGATCAGCCTCAGGATGAATATGTTACTGATATTAAACCGATGTGTTGCTGCTGGTGTCTGCGAGGAGAGATCACACATATTGATCCAGCAGTCATGTAAGAAACACATTTTAAAGCTTCCTGCAAAGAGAGCACCATGTAAGAGCACCACTGACCAACAGGAGGCAGTATATACACAGATTAAAAAGTCAACCCCAGCACAGGATGCTTTTTAAATATTCTGACGAGTTTTTGCAGCTGAATTTGAAAATATATGGTTTATTTTCAGTTTGGAAGAGATTGCATTAAATAAAATGAGAGAAAGGAAATACACACTGGTCCATATGCCCGTGACTTATATACATGCAGGGGGACGTCTTGACTTTTAAAGGGAAGAGCAACAAACAGGAAACAAGAAAGAAGGAAGGATGAGACTTAGGGACGCCAACATATTCTGGTACAGGAGATGTAGTCATTAAGTATTGTTTATTCAGGGTTTCCCCAACTTTACACTGGGGCAAATCCATGAATCCATGAATATTTTATGTAAATTAAAAGAGGGAAGACTCACAGATGGCTGATTTGAATCTCTCTCTCTGTGTGTGTGTGAGAGAGAGACAGAGACAGAGTGCAGAGGCCGATCAAGACACAGAAGCTGCATCTATTTACGAGTACCCTCCACATGTGCATGCAGCGTGTGCGGGTGCAGGGGTCTGTTGTTGTGTGTCCTTGTGTATCTGCGTCTTAGTCACCAGCTGTGAAATTCGATTGCGCACATCAGCAACACGTGCAGCTGTCTGTTTGGCAGAGTTTCCCCTCCTTCTGAACGCTAAAGCAATTTCTACTGAGCTGTGACAGATGATGGGATTCATTAATCAGTGTCATTCTGTGTGTAAAGCATTTAAACTGCGCTTCCAAAGCCAGAGAGTTTGGCCGAGTAAGTGCTGAGCTAATATTGTTGGTTGACAACCACATCCACCCACACAGAGACGTTTATTATACTTTTATCTCAATTCATTCTGACTTTTTGCATTTTTATTTCACTGTGAACACTGAGGAATGGAAAGTTCAGTGTTTTGTTTTCTTTGGCTGTGGGTTTTGACTTTTTGACACATTACTTTTGATTGTAATTCATCAAAGCACAGTATAAAACTTTACAAATGAAGCTAATATTTATTTTGAAACATATCTTTTGATCACATTTTCAATAAATGTTTTAATTGTTTAATGTCCATATAATAATGACAAAACTCCTAATATAGTTGTCTTGTTTCTGAGGTGATGTTTGTCTCTCTCTTGTCTTTGTGAAGCAGAGACCACAAGATAATATGATAAGTATTTTTGTTAGATGACTAAAACTATGACTAATCTATAAATCAGCAACTACACAGTGTTGCAGCCTGTCGCCTCACAGCGGGAAGGTTATTGGTTCCAATTGTGGATCGGACAGGGCCTTCTTCTGCAAGTTCTCTTCACTGTAGTGGTGAATGTGAGTGCTTTTTATATACTACTGTGTGTGTGTATGGGCTGTGAAGCATCGTACACAAGCAGTGTGTTACCCTAAGGGTGTGGTATTGCCTCGGAAAGTGTTTGTGTATCCATCTGTTACCAAACATCCTTTCCGAACTTCCAGACTAATGTAATGTACTCCACTGTACACTCTATATATTGATTTTACAGGGGTCTTTACATTGTGTGTGTGTATGTGTGTGTGTGTGTGTGTGTGTGTGTGTGTGTGTGTGTGTGTATACCTCTCTGGGAATGTGCCCATGGTACCAGCCATGGCTCCTGATGTCAGCAGGGCTCAGTTTCAGCTCCTCCTCCAGCTCCTTGCGAAGTTTCTCTGGAGGAGACTCCAGCAGGTACTTCTCCTTGGAGAACTGCATGAGGCAAACAAGCAGAAGGAAACACAACATCAGTGGGAGAGAGTTTACACGAGAGTAGACACACTCACACTCATTGTCTAGGTTTAGATGCAGAGTTTATGTTTAACTTTAATTTATTCAGATAAATCCCACAGACATTATGAGCTCAATTCCAAATGGGATCTGACTACTTAACTAGAATATATAAATACTTATTTTAATATTTACAGTACAAAAAGTAGTACAGTGGGAGAACAAATATGTGTGTGTGTGTGTGTGTGTGTGTGTGTGTGTATATGGGTGTGTGGTTGGTATCATTTGTACAAATACACAGACATGCAGAGAAATGTACACCTGGGTTACAGAAGGCAACTCTGCAGGGAAGCAACACTGCGTGCTGCCTTCCACAGACACAGACACACACACGCACGCACACACACACACACACACACACGAACACACACGCACACACACACAAACCAATCCAATCGACCCTGACCTGATTACGAAGACACAAATCATCATGAGTAAGCTCTTATTGTTCTCATTTACTGTGGAGACCTCGCTCTTACTTCTGAGTGTGGTCATTCAGGATGGCTTGTAATAACAAAACACACACACAAAACACACACACACACACACACACACACACACACAAACAAATGGATCAGATTTCAGATTTCAAAGCTTCCTATTTCTGTTTGCACTATAAGAACGGCCCTCGGGGGAAATCTGGCTTGTAAAACATGAAAATAAATTCCACTGAGCATTTTCATAGTTATTTACCGACAAATACTCCACAGTGCTGTGTGTGTCTGTGTGTGAGCGAGAGGATGATAACAACAAGTCGGGTGTCTAAGCAAATATTGACACATAGTTTGGTTGAGTCCACACAATGGAGGGGTAGAAAGATAAATAAAAGCGTTGTATTTTATTTGTCTTATCGTTAAGTGCTCTACACTTTAGTCCTGAAGATACTGTGTGTTCTCATGTCGGATCTACCTGAGTATTATTTTCTCAGGGAAATCCCACGCTGGGACCTCGATGTTACGTGACGATGCCATAACAACCGTTGATTTTGGAGAGGCTGAGTTCAGATGGATGACGTTAGATGAGAGGCAGAGGACACACACACACAAGTACGCAAACACAAATATTGCACAACACAGAAAATCCACACAGGAATAAACAGAGAAAGGAAATCATCTGCACTCTTCCAATATGACGAGAAATGAGACTAGAGACCAAAACAAACAGTAAACAGCTTCGTCGCTAAGGCCAGCCTGTCATTCCTCCTAATATTTTCCTTCATCTCTCTCTCTCTATTTCTGTCTCTGTGTTTTTCTCTCACTTTCTCTCAGTCACAGTCCCTGTTGCCCACAGCTCATCCTCCTCTTCATCATCCTCCACGACCATAAAGTTTCAGTTTATTGTTGGACAAAGGGAGAGAAAGAGAGTGTGTGATGAGGAGGGGAAACTGTGATGATTTGTTTGTGTGTGCAGTGTTTCCATCCACCAGATTTAGCATGTGCGTGCGATACGAGACGACAAGGGCCAAACAATCGATCTTATCGTCTCCGGGTCACTGCGAAATGAAATTATTAACTTCCTCCTCTCCCTGCTCCTCTTCTCTGCCCTTCTCTCCTCTGCCTTTCCCCTGCAGTCCTCAGGGGGGAAGATGAGAGGAATATCGCCATGGAGGCTCAGTCTCCCAGATTAGATTTGAGGTGTGAGTGTGTGTGTGTGTGTGTGTGTGAGAAGTAGAGAAGAGGCCAATAAAAGAGCAGAGAGGTCAAGTGTGCAGTTATTGCTTTTCCTTGTCTCTGTGGAAACCCAGAGGAGGCTGTGCCACTGAACTGATGCTCAACAATGAACTGTGTGTGTGTGTGTGTGTGTGTGTGTGTGTGTGTGTGTGTGTGTGTGTGTGTGTGAAGGCTTATGGGGCAAATTGAAATGTCAGTGGGGTTCTATTTATGATATGGTTCAAGCAATGGACTGACATCAGAGGGACACGTTGACAGACAGACTGGAAAATGGACAGATGATCAAAAATTATTTGACAAGGACATTATTATATTCTAACATATGATATGTAAATATGACGGTGGACTTTTCCTTTCGGGCGTTTTCGAGAGTCGAGACGTTGGAGCTCAGAAAAGGTGATAATAGAAAACTGGGTTCAGAAAAATACAGATGACAAAAGACACAATGAATAAGGACGATGGGAGACATTGACAAAGACTGACATGATATTTCTAGAATGTTCCAATGACTGGGTGTGTGCCACACTTACAGCCCCACTATGGTGAATAGGTGGTCGCCATGGGAACATGTCATTGTGTTTGTTGCCTTGCTGGTTTGCATCTTCTTTCAACTACAGAAGCAGTAACTACAACAATCAATGGTATTTCCTCTACTACAATACTTATAATACAACTATTTAAGGTTTACTTATATTATTATAATGTATTCTTCTCTACAATAAAATGATTTTAATTATGTTTACTGCTAATACTACTTTAACCGCTACTAATATGTATTAGTATTATTGATACTGCTGTAATTACATACTATGTTATTTTTTAAGTGGTTTTACTGTGTTTTTTTAAATTTGTGATGCACTTTGTAACTTTGTTTTGAGAAGTGCGATAAAAATATGCTACATAAAGATATTATTCTTATCATTAAATAAATAAAATATAAAACATATATAAAATATATATATATTGCTATTATAAAGTACTGTTTATGTTGATAGAATTTCCCTGCCATGGTTCTTCTGCTTGGGCTATGGATACTATTAGTACTTTTATTATACTCCTTGTACAAGTAACTATTGTTACTTTAAATGTAACTAGTACTATTTTCCATCTCTGCAGTAAAAGTAGCTGCAAAGAAAGAAAACTGAGATATGAATAAATATAAAGGCAGACTTATTTACTTTGTTGTGTATTTCCTGTTGGTTTAAGAGCGACATAAAAGCACAAGATCATATTACATCTGAAATGTGTGTAGACTGAATGCATTTATTCAATAACTCAACAGGCAAAAAACAGATCTGATCGAGAGATGGACAGTTTTAAGAAAAACAGACGGGAGAGGAAAAGAAGCAGACACACAGCAGAGACGTCCTTAGACAGACCGACAAAACAATCAGCATACATAAAGACAGGACATCAGACATTCAGGAAGGCACGGAGGCAGACACACACACACACACACACACACACACACACACACACAGGGAAAAGAAACTCATTAATGTAGACAGAGAGGCAGACACGCAGGAAGACAGGTAGCCCATTAGCAGATGAGAGAGTTTAGGCAATTTAGCAGCTGATGCAGGACTTTGCTTTCCCAGGGGGGTGAAGAGAGAGTGTGTTATTGTGTATGTGTGTGTGTGTGTGTGTGTGTGTGTGTGTGTGTGTGTGTGTGTGTGTGTGTGTGTGTGTGTGTTGTGTGTGTGTATTCATCCATAGAGTGCATATGTGTGAGTTCTACATGGGTGGTACTATTAATGGATGGGGGGGCTCTCTTTTGGCTCAGATATATTCATTACAAAGGGGGGGGGGGGTATAACATATACTTTAAATGGATGGAGGGGGAGTCAGGGAACAGGCTATAGGGGCCATGGAGGAGTGTGCGAATGTGTGAATATGAGTTATAGATAACAACCCAGTGTGATCCATCACCCAAGTTACACCAACATGCGCTCAAGCCCCTTTTTGCTCACTGCAGGCCAATTAGAGGGTTTCGTCACTGCACCCTCCGCGGCTAAAATAGACTCTGTTATCACTCAACATCAGTAAGAGAAAAAATGGACCACCTAAAAGGAAAATAAATGAAAGGGATGATAATGGGAGAAAATCTAAATATATGCACATATTTATACATATATAATGTAGACACACACACACACACACACACTCAAAGGTGCTTTATTTCAGCATGTCGTTGACTTGTGTGTGTTCTTGTGCTGAATTGATTATTTCTATGTTTGATATTACTTTGTCCAGTTTGCATGATTGCATATTATTTTAAATACAGCCGGGTTCACAGATATAAAATGAAGTTAATGAACATTATTTGATGAGACAAGTATTCATTGAAATCAAGAAATATACAACCACAGGTACAATGCAGCACAGATGAGTAGAGTGTTAAAGGAGACGTATTCTGATCATCCTCTGGTTCATAATGTGAGTTAGTGTTATTACAGGCTCTAATGTTATTACAGGCTCTAATGTTATTACAGGCTCTAATGTTATTACAGGCTCTAATGTTCAGAAAACACATCACTTTAGTTTTAGCTCCCGATAAATACCCGGTCTGCTCTGATTGGCCAGCTGACCTACTCCATTGCAATTGGTCAACCGCTTCCAGCAGGTGGAGGAAATGTCAGCCTCCGCTCCCGCTTTACCCGGCTTTGCTAAGGGGAGTGCCAGACAAGTCGCAACGCTAGCGTCACATGACATCGCATTAATGCAGAAGTATGTAGGGAACTGCTGACGAGGTGTTTCAGGAGCTTCAGGAGTTTCCTTCAAACTATATAACAACACTAGAGGAAAGCTCCTTTAAATGTGGCAGAAATCAGCATGTTGTAGTTTGTTTCTGAAGTAGTTTGCGAAAACATGGATGAGAAAGGAAAAGGAAGATAACGGTGGTATAAAAACACGCCAGGGGAGAAAAAAGAAAAAGTAAAGTCTCTGGTGTTTATCAGCATGTAAACAAAAACAGTACAATTAATTATTAACGTATTCTGAAAAGAGTGCAGCACTCACTCATGTCAGAATGCACCTTCTTTCTTTTGCTGCTCGTGGGCTAGCCTCTAACCCCGTCGTCATGGTAACACACTGTGTGGTGGTGGTGGTAACGGAGGCAGTGGGGGGAGGAAAAAGGCACACACACACACACACACACACACAATGATGTGAGGGGTCCTAATTCTGAGGAACCTTGCTATCCTTTCATCAGCCCTGTCTTTCTCCTCCTGCCCCCTCAAACTGCATGTCTCCTCTCTTTTGGGATGATTGAGACCAGGATTAATGCAGAAAGGCCCTTGAGTTCTATCTCCTATTACACACACACACACACACACACAGGCATGTACACTTTACTGGGGTTTATACATATGTGCGTGGTCGGTATCACCCCTCTCCAGACTGGTGTAATCCCTCTGTGCCCTCCAGCCTGATTTCCACTGTTATATTCACACTGGTTCACACGGGTATAATGGTCTTTAACTTGCATGTAAAATGATATGAGCGGCAGAGGGAATGCTGGTAACATAAGGCTTTTTAAATGTACCCTTTATTTGTACTTAGCAAGGTGAGGATGGCATTGAATCCAAGTGAAGGAAATTGCTTTTGCAAGGACGCTGAAAAGTTTATTTGACACCTTGGATTTTTTATTACATGTCAAACTAAATTCTTATACTTTATACTGGGGAGTGGTTTGTGTGCTGGAGCATTCAGATGTTCATTCACCTGTATTTAGTCTTTAAAACATTTGATATAAATGTAATATAATAATGAGAGACTAATAAGAGACTTATTCAAGTCTTATAATAAGCCAACCTCTTTAATGTGACTTTTTGTCCTTCATGAATATTCTTACAAATTTAATGCCATGACCAATTCACCAAGAATCATCACTTCATCCTTTACCATCAAACTGACGGTTGAAACCCTGAAAAAATGCTATGTATATTTGTGTAAGTACTTCCTATAGTGGTAGTATGCAATATCAAATAAATAAACACAGGGAAAAACATACATGAAAATGATTGTGCTGACATCTCATGTGATCAGACAACCAGCTACTCCCACACGACTGGTACAGAGACACAGAGAATATGAGACTGATAACAGTGACCTTCTACTGTCGTCAGGAATCAGCATCTCCCACCAACACACACACAAACACACACACACACACTGAAGACAATCGCCCCTCGAGGCAGCTGATGCTGATGTGTACACAGTAGACCTATCACAGACACACAAACACACACTTACAGACACACACTGGTGAGAGCTGTCAGTCGGTGTAGTATCAGAGAAGAGACCCCCTGGATTGAGTGACAGCTGGTGAACAGGATATGACACACACCTACACTCCCACAGCGACTGCAGGAGGCACAGTGCCACTCTGCACTGCATGAATCCACTCTCTCTTTTTTTTTTTAAACAACTCTCTCTCTCTCTCTCTCTTTCTCCAGCAGCTCCGTCACGGTCTCATTCTTTAGTTTGGAACGTGAGAACCGACAGCGATGGCAATTTCAAAACTTTATTTATTGAGATTTGAAAAAGAAGCAACACCTCTGAACACACTTGAAAATTTACAGTGTGTATCAGACAGATTGGGTTTAAACAAATTCAGATTTCAACCTCTGAGGCTGCAGGCACGACCAATCAGAGGACGGGACGATGGCCGCTGCGTCTGAGAGATGGAACCCCAGGGAACAGAAAGTCTGCAGTTTCTTGTCTCCTGCTCATAAAACTTAATTGCTGTGACAACTAAAAGTGACCTTCATCAGCGTATCAACGTTTTTTTTATGAACTCCTCTCTCCTCTTGTGTGAATTATGGTGTCTGGACAGTGAGAACAATCTGTTCATCGAGATTACAGTGACTGACTCGAGCATAGACTGGATATCAAGATGGATGACATGACAGCTGCCAAAATGTGGAGTCAAATCTTAATCATCTTAATCACCCCCCTGGTGGCCGGCCGCAGTGTACGTCATAAATCCAGTCTCCTCCATATTAGCAGATGGGTCATGGATCATAATAACAAATCAAAATGTACCAAATACATTTTTCTCAAAGATGGCTGCTTTTATTTGAGGTAGTGTCTGTTTCACCAGTGAGTTTAGTTTTGAAAAGTTATTTGATGCTAAATAACAAAATCAAGGTAAAATGTTGTGATTGACAGCTTCACCTGAGTTGTGATTGGTCAAGCATGTGTATCATCAGGGTCGGCTGAACACCACAATCACTACTGCTCAGACTCGGCACCTGTATCTGGATATTTAAACATAATTTGTTCACAAGTGGAAACACGTTGTCCATCTTTATATACAGAAAAGTGATGGTTGGATTCGAATTGTGCCAAAAGATTAAGACGACAACTAAAAATAAAGTGTTGTAAGATTTAATACCTTAATGCAACGATCTATCTTCTTGGCCCTGAGCCTCTGCTGTTCTTACTTTAATGTCTCCTCCTCTATGAGTCACCTCTTCTCCTGCTTTTTGTTTCTGGCAAAAAAAAAAGTCCTATTAAAGCGTTTTCTCTCCAATCAACCTGGTGAGCAACATCTATCAGCACTTTGATGAGAAGACCATAACTGAGGGTGAAGCATGAGTGTGTGTGTGTGTGTGTGTGTGTGTGTATGTGTGTGTGTGTGTGTGTGTGTGTGTGTGTGTGTGTGTCATCTTGCAAAAAGATATATGCTGACAATCAGCTGCCTAAAGGGCTGAATGTCCTCTGTGTGTGACTGTGCTGCGTGGTTGTGTATTATATTATTATAATGTGCATCTCCACAACACCAACACTCCTGTGAATTTAATTGTGTCTTTCTCGGTTCATTTATCTTGGTCTTTTAAAATCTGTCGAGTGTTTGCACATGACAGAGCTGTCGGCGATGATGAGAAGGAAAACAAACACACACACACACACACACACACACACACACACACACACAAACTAGACATCACAGACGGCAAAAGAAATCGTAAAAATGTTTTGATCCTCACAAACATGAACAAATGGAGAAACACTAACATGATTGCGTGCAGATATAAATGCACATGGCATGCTGCTGCACACAGACACACAATCGGCCACATACACACACAAAGGAGCAGGGAAGATTTTAATGATGTCTGACTGTTAAGTACGACTCCTGACTGCACGGCTCTCCCTCGCCTCCTAACCCCACAGTTTCCCTGCTAAACAGGCCTATAGGCTATATTCTCTCTTACACACAAACACACACACACGCACAAAAGTGTGAGAGGAGTAAACACTCAGTTCCCCAAAGTATCAACACAAACACAAACCCCACAACCAAGCAGAAAAATTTGTAGATGTACACAAAGACTCCACATTATTGCACACACATACACAAACACACACAGACACACACTGTTATACACAGGTAAAAAATAGAGGTGACACTGTCCGATACTGAAGGAACCGATGTGATGCCCTGTTTAGTTATTACAGAAACAGACTGGAGTGTTGGTGCAGCCCAGACACTGATTAGAGGTTACACAGATTCAATTAGACATTTCTCCGGATGAAATGAGATAGCCCGCTTGAACCTAATTCAATTCAAATGACTTTAATACCTCCGCTAATGGCACAGCAATGCACACACACACCCACTGCATTGCTGTAAATGGATACACACACAAATTAAACACAAACACATTCACGGTTTTATGGCAGGGGCTCGTCCAGTGACTGAGGCGCAGAGAGCTGACGACTAATTGGTTGGGTTTTATCCTTCTTCAATGGGATCATACATAAACACAATTGTCTTGGCCCCTCTCCTGAGTTCAGTTTATTTGCATAGACTGTTTATAAAACTGGACATAGACTCCAGGTCCAAAAAGTGAAGCCAAATGCGGAAGTGCCTGAAACATGTATTCTCTCAAATGATCAGCAGGGGCTGGTTTCAAAAAGTATAGGGAGTCTATCAGAAAAAGACCCTATACCTCTCACTTGGGTTATAACGTCAACACTAGATCAAAGTCTTCCTCAGTACAACATGATGTTCATTTTGTAAATTATTTTCCCATTTAGAGGAAAATACATTGTAAGGCACATAGTTGATTAGTGTATTATCTTTTCATAGGCTGACAAATGCAAGTGCAACTTGGTTTGTTTACTTAACATATTCACATACAATCCCTCAAAGGATAAGTGGTATGAATAACAGATGGATGGATATTCACATACAAGTATCAACTAGATTCACATGTTCTTTATTGACTTATTTTGCCAATGGGCTTACCATAGCAACATACTGTGGTATGGTAGTGTGTTGCTTGACTGCAGATATCTGTTATCTGTGTGTTTGTAATGTGGAAAGACTGTGGAGGCAGTAAAAGACAGATGTCCACAAAACAAAATCATTGCCAGACATAAAATAAGGCACACACACACACCCCACTCCCGTACTGTCAACTCAGCAGTACCACACCTTAGATGCTGTTGCCACGGTAACTCCATAGTTTGCATGCCCCAGCTGGTGTTTCCCCCAAGGACGAAGAATGTATGGGTGTGTGTGAGTGCGTGTGCCAGAGAGAGGTTAATGTGCCCCGTGTGTGCTTTGCTCCGTCATGTGCAGTGGGGTGTAATGAAGAGGAAAAAATGGCAGGTTGGGAGCAGTTATCATGCTTTCCCATTGTGTGTATGATTATGTGTGAGTTTGTGTGTGTGTGTGTGTAGCGTTCACTATATTGGCGACATCAGTTTTCTCTATAGGAAAATTGATCGTTTCTCCCTGAATGGAGACGGCACAACTTTGATTGAAAGGCAGTAAACAGAAGATGAAGCGAGTTAAAACCAAATACCATAAAACCCTTTAGATCCACTTAACTGCCAAAATCTGACCCCAATCCAACTTAATTAAAATCCAATAGTAAAACCACAACACAAGCTCACACAGAGCACCACACCAGAGTAAACAAGTGCGGCCCACTTCATCACCACGATTTGTTCTATTCTTCTTACCATGAGTCATGCTTTAAATTTACTCACAGTGCAGTGTGTGGTTATCTGGGTGTTGACAGGATTTGAGACAAGTACAACATTTACTTGTGGTCGTGTTCTGTTTCGGCTGCTCAGTTTTGTTTTGACTTCACACCACACAGGAACAAATCATAGCCAGTGCACAGTATATACTGTTTATATAGATACAGTATAAATCCTTGACTCAATCATATGTCTCTTATATCGTGGATCTTGTAGAAACCGGCTGATCACAGTGAGTGAAGGCTTTGCTTTGCTTGATTTCCTGTGCATCACACACTTCACCTCTCCCTCACCGCGCTGCAATTTATAGACCACTCAGATGTAGAAGAGAAACACTCACCTGACTCATCATATGGCTTTCCTATACTTCACTGCCTCATCTTCCACTACGTCTCCCCCCTCCCACCCTGTGTTAGTCAAATACTGAAGCCCTTCTCCACACTTCTCATCTTTTATCTTGACATATTGAGCTCTTTATTTGATTGTTTATCTTCCTGAACTCGTCTTGTTCTTTGTGTTTCCTCCTCATCCTGAGACACATCTACCTGTCTGGAGATAAGACAAAAGCTGTGTTCCAATTCATGGGCCGCCTCTTTCAGAGGCTGCATCTGAAGACGCAGCGTTGCGACTGTCCCATTTTGAAGGCTCCTTTAAAGGTGGCTGACAAATGCGTTCTTCCCCGAGCAGTGAAGGATCCAATGGATTCTTCTCAGGCCATACTCTCCAAGGATTGGCCAACGTCCTAAGAGAACACTAGAATACAGCCATCGTGGTCTTATGCATAGACGTCAAAGGAGTCAGACCCTGATTCTGAGCTCAAACAGTAAGTGCAGGGAAGTGGGTTGTCTCATTTCCTGTTTGGTCGGACAGGCCACAGTCCAGGGTCAGTGTCCATGAGTGATTGATTGGGTGAGTGTGTAATCAAGTTGCACTTTAGGACAAACCGTAGCTACATCCCAGAGAAAAGATTCTGCAGTACATCCCTGCCTGGTAGATTCACACCTCTCTTTGCGGCTGCTCTGTTCACTGGGTGTCAGAGAGCAGCAGTTTATTACCCAGACGCAGGCTGTACATTATGTGTCAGATAAAACGCTGCCTCCAGCCATCCACTGCAGCCCTGCACCTTTACAGACTTCTACCTGGAGGATCTGCATCTGTGAACGAGCCACACGTTAAATGGACTTTACCCCGTCAGCTCCCTGCTACTTTAACATCTGGGTGTGCAGTTTCCTACAGCTGCATCAAAAAGATAAAGAGTTAAAAACAGCTGACACCAGACAGAATGCAAATCTATGACGCGATGACATCATATGCCAACTCACTCCATCACATTTTCTCCTCTTCCATTTCTTTACCCCGAATCAACTCAGTCTGTCTTCCCTGCCAGCACATCCACCCACCCCCTGCTCTAACCTGCCATCTCTCAACCGCACATCATATCATTCCCACTCTCCGTGCACTTTCCCTCATCGACCCACTCAGCCGCTCTGTCAGTGTGTGGTTGTTTGTGCGCGCAAGTGTGTGTTGGTGCCGCACAACAGCAGAGGCATCACCTTGTTCCATCAGCAGAACAGAGAGAGAGAAACAGAGACAGAGAGGAAGAGAAGCAATATGTTAGGAGGTGGAGGAGGAGGAAGGAAATAAAAACCCTGTGTAGAAGAGTAAACATTCGATGAATCATTCCTAAATATGTATTTACATGGATCTAGATACTTTTTCTCTTCAGTAGTTCTGCAGATTTATTTTTTTTTTAACTTAAATGAAAGCAAGGAATTATCTGCTTTATGCAAAATCTTTCATCTCACAATTATCTGTTGTTCTTATTTTGAAATCAGGTCAAGATATGAAATTCCTACATTCTTCTGTTGAAGAAGAACTTTCTCTGATGGTAAAAGCGTATCCTCTTTTGTTTTCAATTGAAACAGGAGCTGTCGGTGTCCATGTCGACCAGGACCAGCTGGGACAGCTGAAAGACGCTTTGGGCAGTTTATTCACTCGGCTAGAAACGCATATCTAACCTTTCATTCTGGCAGCTCCGAGAGGGGCTTGTGATCGGTGGGGCAGAGGGTTGAAATATCATGAATGTCAACAAACTGGGAGAGTAAATGTTTCTAAATGCGACCTCATCGTGACAAATAACTTAATGGTGAGTTTTAAATGGACGCTGCGTCCGCTCCCTATAACAAAACACATTTTTCTGGCTCGGTCAATATTTCTGTAGAAAGACAGAACACAATCATTTACACACAGACACACACAATTCCCCCTGAGGGCTGTGCCACTCACTGTCATCCTCTTTTCTCCAGGCTGAACCATTAATGGCTAATTTAAAGGCGTTCAGGGTTAAAAGGTCATCACCCTGATGGATGGAGGGTCTAAGGGCTCATCAATATCGAGCATTATTTGTCTAAACCCACACACAATATATGTTTTAACCTATATTGCAACAATCAGATGTATATGTTGATGCACAGACACCCACACATGCATACACACATCTACATCTACAATCTATTCCATCCTTGCCATTCAACCAGGAGACAGAACCATTACCATCCATGCTAGCACCATTTATCTTGACAGTGACAGGTGTGAGGGGAAAACCACAAACCCACAATGCATTTCTCCAATGCAGTTAAACAGGAAAGGGACAAAAAAGGGGAATTGGAAGTGAGAGGTGGGGGCTGGTAAAGAGGGAGACGAGGACTCTGGTTGGTTAGAATTACAACAGAATTCTGTCTCCCATTGATTCTTAGCCTATATGGTTCGTATTCTACCACTTTACCAGTAATACTACTTCACTAGTTCTGCTTTACTTCAACAAAGGATGAGGCCCATGCCACGCAGCCTTGTAACCATGGATACAACACATATGGTGACACAGCATCGTATGAATTAATCAATGAGTGACAGCAGCGGATTAATCGGCTGAAACGCAGCCAAGAAATGGGATGCAAACCGAAACATGGACGCTCGCAAACAACCGCAGCCACAGCTTTTGATGTTTTTCAGTTTTTTCCTCATGCCACACAAAGTTAATTAAATTGTGTGTTTATTAGTTGTGATTTCTGTTTGAAATGCAGCATTGCTTATCCCTGGTGTTCAAGGATTAGGTTAAAATTTAAGCTTTAATACAAAAGTCAAATTGAATCAGATCAGGATGCAGAACCCTGACAGTCAGTGTCTGGGAGAGCTGCTCACTTTCTCCGAGCCCTGGAGGCGACCATGTCCAAATTCTGCTTCCAGTCCTGAGACAGAAACACATTGTGACCACATTTCTTTTATCAGACTGACGAGCAGCTGAGCAGGCCGCTTGTGTGTTGTGCTTCCCAAATATAATTTTTGGAAAGTTAAGTCCCTGAATCATCCATGTTTTCTCTGATTTATTAAACAGGACATGAAAGGATTTATACGACGCTGTGGTCTGCTCATTAAACATGAATCTGGAGCTAAGAGTTTGTTATCATAACTTAGCAAGGAAACTGGGGAGAAACAGCAACTCTTGCCAAATCTTAAGTAAAAAAATTGTTTTGTTAGCTTAAATTAGCACAAAAACTGGAGGGAAAGAGCTTGTCCAGCCTGAAATATTAACGATGGTTGGCTTAGCCTCATATCAAACACGGGGAAAGTGATTGGTAACACTGAAATTTCCATAAAGTAAAGAACCTTTGTTCCAATGACATGGATGTCATTATTATTATTTTATCTTTCAAAGAGGTAATGCGACAAAAAGCGAGGCAAGAACATCAGGTATTCATCAAGTACTCAACCAAACAGCTAAGAGTAAAAACATGTTTGCAACATTTTTTATCAACTGAAGAACATTTTCGTCAGCAGCTTTGTTGCAAGGTGACAGCGGGACAAGCAGGTGACGCAATAGGTAGACAAGACCGTCTTCTTTGGGTTCAGCCCACTTTGTTGCAGGATGCAGCCGGCGTTAGACTATGTCAGGAACCTATGATGCAAATAATCACTTTGGATGGAAGGTCACAGTAGGACAGTGTATTGTCAACATATTTATCTGTAGCTCGGTCACAGTGATATTCTACTCTCTGCTGTGTCAGTACACACACACAAACAAACACACACACACACACACACACACACACACACACAAAGACACATACATTTTGCCTTGTCATGGTGCAAGCAATGACCTTTTCTTCAGGCCTTGACACAGCAACACACAGCATGCAGAGGGATGAGATGATAGTGATGCTGATACAGTATAAGATGTAAGTGTAGAGGTAGAAAAGAGAGAGATGAGAGGTATGTACATAATAAAAAAAGAAATAATAGAGGAAAAAAAAGGAAAAAGTTACAAGCGGGAAAGATGAGAGAGGAGAGAGAGGAGAGAGAGGAGTGAGGAGGGGGACGCAACAAAAGAAAGTGGAGAACATGCATGATGAGATGGAAATGAGGAAGGGTTTGATCCCATAGGTAGACCACAGATGCATTTCAATGAGTTTTATCTCGCCATTACAAAGCGCGCACACACACACACACACACACACTTCAGTGCCCCTGCGGACCGGCAGAAAGAAGCACGCCCTACAGCTATGATGCCATTGGCCAGCGATGATGTCATCTCTTCCTGGAGGATGAGCAGCGAGCTGAACGATTGGCTGGCTGAGGCAGACAGCAGGAGAGCGGCGCTGAGATATCAATTCCATTCATACAGGGGCTGATGTGTGTGATGGTGTGTGTGTGTGTGTTGTGTGCGATCACTCTCCACAGGGGCATACAGGCAGTGCTATTAGGGCCATGTCCATCACTCAGAGACACAGACAGTACCTGCTCCCTGTTGGATGCTATCTGTCTCTCTCTCTCAAACACACACACATTAGAAATTTGCTCAAATGCAAACCATCAAATATGCGAGTAATCAAGCATGTACACACACACACAGTTGCACACACCCATTTGGTGGCACTTATGAGGGTTAGGATGGGTGTTGTCTCCCTGTTGTTACCGGGCTGTTGTCATGGTGATGCAGATGGAGCTTTTACTGCTTGCTGGGACTCTCACTTAGTGATACACACATGCAGCAACACATAGACACACACACACACACACTCTCTCTCACCTCCTTTCAATGGTATCTGCACATATACACCTTTTGAGAGCAGGCTTGCCCTTGCAACAGCTCATAAGTAACAGAGTGTGTGTGTGTGTGTGTGTGTGTGTGTGTGTGTGTGTGTGTGTGTGTGTGTGTGCGTTAGTGTGTGAATAAAACACCCCCATGAGAGACACTAGACACGTTCCTCTAAGAGATGCTCATGGGAAATTAGCCCGCGATAGCCTGTTACAAAGCGCTGCGCGTTCACTCTCCTCCTTCTCTTTCTCTCTTTCCTCCTTACACACGTTTTGCACTCCCCTCCCCCTCTTCACTTCCCACACCTCCCACACCTCCCACTCATCACTTTTTTAGTGTATGATGTCACTCGCAGGCCTGTAATTGCCAGTAGAGCTGTAGGGATTTCTTCCAAGACTTCTACGTGTGAACACAAAATGCAAAACCAGCCCTGAATCTTGATTGTACTCGAGCATGAACTGTAGTTACAGGTTTATATGAAGAATGCAGCACACATAGAAGAGATGGATACAAATCCAGATACCACAAACCGAGGGGAACCATAATGATGTAATTAAAGATGTCCTGATACAGAAAATAATTGCCTTGCTGGAGGACGTTCTTTGCCTGCTCCTTGTCCATCACTCATTTATACATGGAAACTTCCATTGCTGCATAGAAATAGAATAGAATAGTAACTGCTATCTACTTTTCTATCAACACAGTCGTTGCCTCTGCTTAGATGAATCACATGTATGAAAACCTAGTGATGATGTTTAATCTAATTAGGATTGAATTACATCCAACAAAGCTATCAAACATCAGGCAATTAAATGTGTTTAATGTTTAATCAGTATCTGTATCTGATTCCCATTAACACCATAAACTGCTTCATGAGAAAATGTTATCACCACCTTTCGGAAAATGGCTGCCAAGTCCTCTCCATCCCGTTGGTTAACCTGTGCATGTGCACTTGTGCAGAAACAATGAATCAGTTAAGGATTTGAAAGAAAACGTACATTTATGATCGTTGATTAATAATTCAAGGTGTTAAAAAGGACAAACGCAAATGAGATGCAAATTATCAGACACCTCGGAGACCATCAGATTAAACGACTGCTGAAAAAACAAGAGTGTTTGTGGCGACCTAATCTGTAGAGCCACATGTGTAGGCATGGACATGTGAATGTCTGTGGGTGTGTATGCATGTGTGTGTACGAGAGAGAGAGCGAGAGCATGTGTGTTCATTGCCATTCTCAGCTGCTCTCTGCAAATCACCCAGAGACGCTTTAACAGCCCTGGGTCTTTTCATAAAAGAAAATGATGCATTAAAAACTCCACAGAGGTCCATGGCCTTCCGTAACTCAAACACACTTTACCCAGTGGGGTTTATTCTAAATTAGAGCAAAACGCAATTCATGGAGAGATGAGAAACTATACGGAAAGTGATCCCGCACAGTCTCCACAACAAGACGAGCATTGGATCTGCACGGAGTTATTAGCACATAAGACTTTAGAGCAGATCACATCATCACACACACAATAAATTCAGCTTAAAGAAGAGGTAATAGTAACAATCAATCCTTTACTGTGAACTAAACTTAACAGTCTCAAAAGCATCAGCGGCATCTCAAATGCTGCACTCTCATATTTCACATCACAAAGCCTGATGTTATTGTATCAAACAATGGGCTTCTCAATGCAGAGCTCTCTGTGCCGGAGCAGCCATTTGTTCCATTTGGGAGAAGTGAACCTTTAAAGCTGCAGCCGCCTGCCATCAAACAGCCCTCCGCCTTCTCCGAGGTTGGAAGAGGTCAAAGATGAAGAGAGCAAACAATTGCCGACCTCCTGCTCCGCATCCCTTCGCTGCCACACGCTCCCTCTCAGCTGTGTCTTTCCCAGCATATGTGTGCATGGCGTGTGTGTGTGCACGCGGATCCACAGGCATGTGCGATTTCCGCAGCGAGAGACCGGTGGAGTGACTTCAGATGACTGATTTGCACACACACACTGTGTCGGCATAGAGGCAGACACAAACACTTGACTTCATTCATGTTAGAACATTTCACATTAGAATTTGTGAATGAATGTTCTTACAATAAAAATAGATTGTGGAAGGGAGCGAGATGAGACTTTTATTCCTGTGATGGATCAGTGGCGAACACAGGGGAGGTGATACACAAACGGTGCTAAATCGGCCACAACATTCTCTGTGAAATTACACCTTTGTGTTCAGTTATCAAGACCTGTTTCATTATCTGAGATTGTTTGTTCTTGCAGCATCCATTCATGTCCAGGACCAATTAACTGTCAACATTAACGTCCCTGTGAGGCGATGGTGGATATCATTTGAAATGTTTAACGTCCCACCTCTCAATGCACAGACTGAAACAAGACAAATTAACTATTGGCAGTTTAGATCCAGTAAAGACAACAAAGTCCAATTAAGTGTGACGGTGTAGAACAAAGGTCACTAATAGGTGGACTGTGGTCAAGGACCCAGGCACCAACTTCACCTGATGTGCTCCAAAAACCAGCAAAGCAACTTTTTTAAATTTAATTCTTCATTAGAGTACTTAATATTTATTTAAATTATACTTGCTTTGAGCTGTTGAATACACATATCCAATATTTTTAATATATATTACACTGTGTCATAAAGATAGTCATACATTATCATGTTCCAGACTTTTGTTTGAGGAAATCTGCTCTCTCTGCGCCTCTCTTGAGTTTTAATTGAATATCCCTGCAGTATAAACACTGTAGAGTCTATACAGGCAAAGCTGAAAGGGCAAAATGTAAATATTCACCACAGTAATTGCCTTAACACAGAGAGAGAGACGCTGACAGAGAAGGCGATAATTATAACGTGAGGTCAAAGGGCATTTTCATCTCTAACCTGCAGGCAGGTATTCCTCAGATGAATGTCTCTCCTCCAGCAGCCTTTGTTTAAACACTGCGACTGTGATTATTAAATGCACAGCTGTGTTCTCCATAGGTTTATGTTCTCATGTTATCCTGTTTTAAAGCTTCCCTCCATCACGTCGGGGGACAAAACAGATGATTGCATGAAGCACTGAGCTGGAAAGCTCTGTGATCCTGGCCTGCGGCTACAGCGCCATGATATGAAGAGACCAATTTCGCTTTTTGTTTTGCATTTTCACTTGTTTGAGCGGCGAGCATGTTGCACACTCGAGTTTGCTGAACCGAGGAGCGCCTGAAGACACATTTGTACTCCACGACGCTCACACATGCAACTGGCTCCATCTATTCAAATGACAGTGTTTGTAACTAAAGAGCAAAACACATTTGGAGCTTTTTATGTGTACAATTAACCTCGCAAACAAGTTTACATTGTTTGACAAGAGCCTCAATGAAGCATATGTCAACACCTCTGTTAATCCACATTCTGTCTATTAAGGAGTCAAAGTACCACTTTCACCTTTAGGCAAAGCTGCCAAATAGTGACCTGCAGCTCAAGGACCACTTAACTCCCAGTGATTTCTCTGAGCTCTTAAGCCAAGATGAAGATTAAAGAAGAGACTGAGCACAATGTATCACAGGGACAAAGCACAGCTGAACAATGAGACAGTAGAGAACTCTTCAATATGCTACTGACGCAAACTAAAGACTTCCTGGCGCTGTTTCCCAGTAAAAGCTTGTGAAGACACTGCTGTGGAGCTTTCTGATTGGCCGGTGTTTTGAGTGTCACTAGATGCTAGGATAATTGAGGCTTTAAAGATTCGATATGAAACTTTGGCCACTAGGGGTCTCTCAACCAAAATAATAATCCTTATTATCATAGGAGTTGTTATCAATGAAAATCTAACGCACTAAAGTTTTCTTCACGTTACGCAGCAAAGGGCAAATAATAATCATCTAACGATCCGTTAGGAGTGACCAATATAAATAGTGGAAAGAAAAACAAAATCAGTCTAACTGAATATATTACGAATCAAAGAGCAGCCGAGAACATTTGAATAAAGAACTAATTCACAAAATAAACTAGAGCATCACACACACAGGAACCATAGCTGAGACATACAAACACAGACAGGCTTGTGCCTAATTAGTGCCAAAAGCATCACACAGCTCTAATGAGGATATGGACTCTGAAACAAGGCAATTTAAGCACATACGCACACATACATGCACACACACTGCACACACACACACACACACACACACACACACTTATGCACAGCTGCCCTTCACACTATGAGCCTGCAGGGTGTGACAGGCGGGGACGCCAAAAGAGGATTTGTGGTGAAAAGCTTTGGGGAGGAGGGTGAGAGGGAGAGAGAGAGATAGGAGGAGTGGAGAAGAGGGGATTACATGGTGAATATTTCAATACTAAAACATACCAATTGGCTTGGGCTCCCTTTCTGGCTTGGACAGACCGATACACACACATACACACACACACACACACATATAAAGGCATTAGTGAGGCCATATCTCCTACAGCTAGCTTAGCACTGACTATACACAGTGGGGTGATGGGTAAAGCTAATACAAAACCACTGGGACCCCCGGGATCTGACTGACAAGCTGATTGCTGGTTAACCTGCTGTGACTGACTGAGTCAATCTCTTCTCTTTGTATCTAAAAAGTGCAGAGCAGCAGGAAATACATCCCAGATGTCAGAGATAACAGCTTTTACTGTAAAACTAATAACATCAGAACATCATATAGAGAAACTGGAAAGAACAGAACACCAATACAAGCAGGTTTAGTGTCTGTTATTAAATTACAGACTCTTGAGAATGAACATGAAGCGTGGACGAGACATACAGAAGGGACATCAGTGTAATAAAGCCGGTCACTTTAATATGGATGATCTATTTGTTGCAGGATTTCTCGGGAAACATCATTCTGCTGTTTGTAATAAATTGACTCTTATGATATATTTCTATGACTATAGAGCTCAGTGTTTCCAGTTTCATCTCTGTAATAAGTGTTCATTTAACAGTGGTCATTTTCAACACTTAGCACACTGCAAATTTGTCTTCAAAGAAAAATCAATACTACAAATAGCCACAACACAAACCCTGTGCAGCCACTTCTCCACTCATGATGGAAACATGTCACCTGAACACGCTAACTTCTTCTTCTTCTTCCTTATTTTGTCTACACACTGACTCTGCACCTTGTCTAAACTTTCTGCCGTTGAGGCAAACAGCCATGAACGATTTTTTTCTTTGTATCATGCAAGACGGCGAGGTGAGAGTGTTTCTCACTTTCCGGCGAAACGTGACTCACCAGGGGGAAAAGAAGCAGCTCTGCTGGCAGTAGGAAAGGAGTCAATCACCTTTTAGCAGTTTACTCAAGTTTTAAAAAAACTGCATATACGCACTAACTTTGATGTAAAAGAGGAATATTATATATATATATATATATAGATAAGACTCCTGCCATCATAGGTAGAAGAAAGTAAAACGACTTGTGGTACATCAACAAATAGAATAGTGAGGTAATTATCTGTGTAATCTCTTTTTGTTAGTTCTGGGGTAAAAGCCTGAGTAACATTGAGGAGCCAGAGAAAGGAATTGAAATTGGGGCCATGGCACATTTTACTCTCCAAAGTCATCATGAGGTATAATTGAGAATCTGTTTGCACCGAAAGAAACGTCCCGGTGCACGGGACTAGATGGCGGAGAGGTGCCATGTTGTGAGGTTAGAGGTCAACAGCAATGTCCCAGATACAGTCGGGCCGCGGGAACGCTAAAGGACAGAGGCACCGGCTGCTGGCTGGCATGATGGCTGCCACATGCTGCTCGGGTCAGCAGGGAACGAGGCTACAGAGTCGGAGTTGGCGACACACACCCCCACACACAGAAAGAGAGAGAGAGAGAGAGAGGGGTGAAAGAGGGATTAACTTCAAAAACAATCCAAGTGTAAGGGAGGCAGTTTGTAATGGGTGTGTGTGTGTGTGTGTGTGTGTGTGCATTTTTCTGGGGGCTGATGGGGGTTGGGGGTGTTCAAGCGGACAGTACATTGTCCCAGTTTTTTTCTACCCTGGAAGCCCTGGGTATAGACACAATACGTACGCAATATATGTGTGTGTGTGTGTTCATAGTTAGCATACTGCAGTCTAGACCAAGGGATTAGGTGTAATCTCTGTCCAGTGATACAGTTGATGAGCTGAGGTCTCACATCACTGCCTCTGCATCGACACCATCATCAACATGTCACTTCTTTTAGGTTTGAAAAGAGAAAACGAAAGCATTTCTGTTGTTACTGACCATTAATGAACCAGCGTGAGCTCTCATAACATCATGTATCACACATGGTATCGTTCTATTTTTGAAAATATGGGAAATGTGCTATTGATACAGGGCAGCCAGATGTTCAACTGCTGGGTTTCTTATAATCTCGTCAAGTCTAGGATGTATCTGTAGCATCTTCTCTAGTCAGGTATAATTTATGTAGAAAAGTAAATGAAATGTGATGAAACACTGCTTCACTAATGAAAATAAGGGACTTCAACTAGTACTGATTTCAATTAATCTCAGTTCAGAGGAGCTGAAAACAAGTGAAGGTATTCTGCTTCTGTGCAGAATTACATAGACTTCCCCATAAAGTGAATAGCCCAGTAGAGACATCCATAGTCTTTCCCAGTATTCTGACATATCTGACCGGGTTGTTTGTTGAAGTTGTTAGTTCCACATTGGTCTTGTTTGTACTTTTATGACAGCTTCCTAATATCTGCATCATTGAGACAAGAACTGCAACACACACACATTACAATCCATGCATGCTGCCAAAACAGCTCGCTCTGTAAAACCTAGTACATCATACTTTAACACATTCAAACCTTTTCAAGGTGAGGTATTTAAGGGGAGTATTGAATTTTGGGGGCAGCACAGTGGTTAGCACTGTTGCCTGAAGTTTCCAGATTTCTCTCCGTGTTTGAATTGGTTTCCTCTGGGTACCCCCGTCCTCCTCCACAGCCCAAAGGCATTGGGACAGATTGGGGACAGATTGGGGATTAGTTAATATGAGACACTAAATTGATGGTAGGTGTGAATGGTCTCTCAATGTCAGCTGGGATTGGCTCCAGCTCCTCCCGCAACCTTCAAAATGATAAGCAGTATTTTTAATGGATGGATGGATTGAATTTTAGACTTTTTAAGAACGCCATGCAGAAACCCTGAACCCTCACTTTCACACACCAGTGAGGCGGTGAATAATCCCTCATTTTTTCCAGATAACAGAAGATGCAGTCACCACTTGTGTGTGTGTCTGTGAGAAAAGTACTCAATGTGAAACTAAAACTAAAATATTAGAAGTAACGATTACCCCCTGGAGGCAAAGCAAAAGCGTTATTGAATGTGCAGAGCGGGTAATGATTAAAGCGCTGCACGTCTGTGTAGCAGACAGTGTTTGGGTTACATGACACACAGGGTTGTCTTTGTCAGGCTGTGTTTAATTACAATAGATCGGGGGAATCAATATCGGTCTTTGGGCTAAAATCAAACTGTTGGTAAACAAACCCAAGTTTTTTAAGCACAGAAAAGCTTCCACTTAACTCCAACCATTAAATGAGTGCTAATTCATTTACCCCAGCTCACACACATATCCCAACCACCAGCACCACCACCACACAGGCCCCCATGGCAGATTTAATTAGAATAACTTCATTACCCGGAGCTTCAAAACACTTCACTCTATAAACAAAAGACAAGACAACGATCTCTTTCTGGAGGACGGGTTTTAGAAGAAAACAACCAAAGCAATCCAACACAAAGACACCGAGTGTGTCAACTCATCGTCACACAGAGGAATCGTCCTGCTCCCAGAGACAAGGTGGGACATGTCGACACCTGACATCAGGATTACTGCACTCGCACAGACACACAACTAAACGGCCTTAAAGTAAAGCCATAATTATAACAACACAGTCTGCTCAGATACAAAGAGAAGAGAAGAGAAAAGAAGAGCAGAGCTTTTACGTTTAATGGTCAAATTATAAAGAACATATGAATACAGAATTGTGCTGTACATATTGTACACCCCAATATACACAGAAAAAACAAATGTAAAAAATCAAACCTAATAATAAGGGATTGCTGCACTGAAGTGACAATCACAAACTCTATTTTCAAAAAGAGAAGAGAAGAGAAATATGTGGATGATCTGCTACAACCACTTGAGTCCAGTAGCATCATAACCTCGGGCAAAAACGTCTTCGTCATCTTCTACCATTTCATATTACCTCATGTATAAACCAATCCCCTTTATGCATTCTCCTCTTTTATCATTGATGTCATGTGAAATCCTGGACGCTCTCAAACCAACCCCCGTCAGATAAAACCTAACTGAGCACAGCAGCCCCCTGAAACATACCACATTTAGTTAGTCCCCGGAAAAGTTGACATTCTAAAAATACAAGCATCAGATATCAAGCATAAGGGACACATGATCACACACACACACACACACACACACACACACACACACACAAAACAAACTTTGGGTGTCATTTTGTCCCAGCAAAAAGGTCGGATATTGGGTTTCATGCACAGTGCCAGAATTAGACTGAAGTAAAACTGATACTGTTCACTTCAATCTACTGTACCCATCACACACACACACACACACACGCACACACACACACACACACACACACTTTTTCTCCGTCTCCTCTCCTCTCTCTAACACTCTCCATCTGACACCCAAGTTCTGTTCAGCATGATCTCATCAGACTGCTGGCCAGCAGGACAATGAATCACCTCACACAAATACACACAAGCACAAAAACCTACCTATACACACACACACACACACACACATACATGTGCACAGAGGAATGCACCAAACATAAGAAGACCTGGATCCAGAGCATGCATGTGTCTTGTAATGACATATCAAGTCCTGGAACCACTTTGTTGCAGACACATGCAAAGACATACATGCACATGTATATGCATGTGCACCTATACATGCTCACTCACCTGCACCTGCATGAAGGATCCCCGGTAGAAGCAGCATGCTGCAGCCGACAGGGCACTCCACAGACTACACCTCTCCGTCATGGTAGTGCACACACCTTCCTCTGCTACCTTTTCCTCCACTTCACCTCTCCTCCTTCTTTCTCCCCCACCCAGAGTGTCCGATCCAGGGAGGGAAAATAAGCCCCAGCAGCCCCTGCCTGGACTGAGCCTGTCCCACCCCTGCCTGGCTACCAGCCCATCAACATAGTACCACCACCACTACAAGAGGCTATGAGCTGAAGAGCGAACAGCACAGCCCCAGCCTGCAGACAGTAACCACATCAGCTATTTGCCACAGGAGTGAGCCGCTAACAGCTGGTGCTGATGGCAGAGAGTGATACCACAGATCCTGACATCTCCTCCTGCGCCTGCTGCCTCCTGCACCGGCTCCTGCCTCTGCTGTCTCCCCCTGCACTTGCTGCACTTCACGAGGCTGCTAGGGATTACCTCATTGCTTTGCTGATGAAAGGAGAGTGGGTGGGGGGAGGGCGGACCATAGAGGAGGAGAGAGAGAGAGAGACAGAGAGAGAGAGAGACAGAGAGGGTGGGAGGGATGGATGGATGCATGGAGGGAGGGATGGTGGAGGGGTGTGCATGCGAGGAGGCACAAGCGGAGAGGAGTTGCTGTCGAATTGCAGGCAGAGAAAACCCAACCCCACCCACCAGTCCAACCCACGACCCCCGCTGCACATACTGAGACAATGCTTGACACGGGTGGGGGGTCACAGAGGGGGTGCAAAACAGGAACAAAGTGAGGAAAAAAGATGGGAGGAGGGAAAAAAAGGATAATTAAAAAGATGAGATGATGAATGGAGAGAAGATGCAGAGGAATAGAGGAGGAGGAGGAGGAATGCAGCCTCCCAAAGGAATCTAACCTTTCTTTTGCCAAGAAAACAACCCCAAGAGGGACCCACACACCCCACCCCAAAAATACACACACACACTCGCACACACAGTTGTGTCTCCATGACTTCAGAGGACATCACATAGACTTACATTGATTTCATTGAGACTTACTCAAACTGAAAAATAGTTATAACCTAAACCCTTCAGCTTTAAATGTTTTGATTTACATAATGGGGACTGTTTTTTTGTCCCCATAAGGAGGAGAAGTCCTCATAATGTGACAGACTTCGGTCCCCGCAGCATGAGTAATACCTGGACATCTTCCTGACCTTAACCAGGAATTCAAGTTTTGCTTTCTTTAGGACCAACCTTTGGTCCCCATGAGATCTAATGGTCCTCACAAGGTCAGTATGCTGGAGCAGATCCTAATGATAAAATATAAAAAGATAAAAATACTGCACACACGCGCACGCTCATACTAACGTGCTTAACTGCATGTTCCCACTTTTTCTTACACACACACACGTTGACACATACACGACGTGTGTGTGTCGACGTGTGTGTGTGTGCGCAGCTGAATATAATGATGCGTCTCTAAAAAGCCACGCAGACTGCAGCTAGACACCTCATTATAAGCTGAAACACACAGGCAGGTGTTTCAAGGATAACACGTTGTGATTTTCACCGGCCCATTTCATACACACACATATGCACACACACAAGCACACACACACAGGCACACATACCGGCAGGGAGATGTCAGGAGGGGAGGGGCTGTGTCTCCAGAGGTCTGAGTGAGTGACATCATTGAGGACGCTTCGCCATGGCAACACTGCGAGAGCCTTGACAGCATCCCAAAAAAATCTGACACTGCATTTAGTTGGGTCTGCACCACTGCAGGGAGGCAACGTAACAAGAGAGAGAGAGAGAGAGAGAGAGAGAGAGAGAGAGACAGACGTTGCCAGACAAGGAGAGAAAAATGCAACACACCAGGTCACACAAATATTCCTGTTCGGTCTCCTGCGTGACTTTGTCTTCAAGTCATCTCCGCACAACACACATCAGATGATGTCCGTTATCACGTTGCTAATCTTCCTCTTGAATGCATGCTAGTGGGTCAGAGGCAAGAGGGGAAAAAGGTTGATAGATAAGACGCTACAAGAACCAGGATGGATTCATTAACTGCAGCATCTCCTCTTAATGTAATCTCGAGCCATCCACCACTGGATTAGACAGATTACACAGTGGGGACACAAATAATCTCATAAGAGGGGCCCTGTGCCCCCCCCCCCCCCCCCCCTTCATCCCCCTGTAATACCAAACAATCACAACATATACAGCACGACACATCTGGCGGCTGCCTGCGCCACACGTGGAAAACACACGACAATATGATGGATGCAGAGTTTAAAGCGTTGACCGTGTGCCATAGCTCCGAGCTTCGCACTAACGTTGGCAGTGTGAGGGGCTCAGACAGGTGATAATGAAAATGTGTTGCTGTGTAAGGTGAATTAGCTAAAAGCTGCTCAACAAAATTATACTTCCTAAAACATATGTTGTTTTTATATTACTACTCCCAATCCTTTTAAATATACATATATATTAAATGTACATGTATACTAATATATCTAGCTTGATTTAATTCTCTATATTTACAATATGTTAAACCTGTGTCCAGGTCCTCATTTATTCATTTTCCTCAATTTTTCAGCTTCTTCTCAAACATCCTTTCACTCTTCAGCATTCCTGTATCCATGGTCTCCCATTTTTTCTTCACCCTGTCGAATCCAACCTTTCTCCAAAACCTCCTTATCACCTCTCCCTCCTCCTTATCCCGACCTCTCATCGCTATAGCCTAACCTCCTCCTTCCAGCCTCCTCCTCCCCCTGATCCCTGATCTTTTACCTCTCTTCTCTCCTCTGTCCTCTCCCCTCTCTCCTCCATGGACATCCCTCCATCTCTCCCTCCCTCCAGTATCTCTGCATCTCCTCCCCTGCTCGGAGGTGGTCTTCTGTTATATATTAATTAGTGTGGCCCCATCCCGCAGGCTGATAGGAAACACAATGGAGAATCCCTGCATGTGCCTGCAAGCCTCCTGCTAATGAAAGGAGCGTGCATGTGTGTGTGCACAGACAGAAGGAGAGGGAATATAGACAGTGAGAGAGAGAGTGTGTGAGAAGGGAGAGAGCAAAATGTGTGTGTGTGTGTGTGTGTGTGTGTATGTGTGTAAAAAGATGAAAAGAGACACACTGAGGGCACATCGAGATTATATGTGCACACACGTCTTTGAGTGTCTATGTGTGCACACGTCTAAAACAAAGACGGAGCTCCGCTGGGGGTTCGGAGGGTACAGCTAATGATCTGTGTGTGTGTGTCTGATTGTCATCGGTGTGTTTTCACAGGGAGGCCCCTCCTCACAAACCGGGTAATCCGTATTGAACCATCAGATATGTGTTTCAAAGCCTGTTTGAAACATCAGTCTGCAATAATGATGCAGGGAGAGAAGAGGCCTGTGACCTACACACACGTACGCATGCACACACACACACACACGCACACACACGTGAAATAGCACAATTAAAAATCATCTTGCTTTAATCGCACTAAACATGACTGTAACCTTACGTGAGTGTGTTGCCTTGGCAACTAGACACATCTTTTGACGGGAATACAGAAGTGAGCCAATCAATGTGTCATTGTTCTCTGTCCTGTGTACCGTGAGCGTGTTGACCTTGAAGAAAGTGGACAGAATGAGGAAAGCACTTGAGAATACGACGGCGCTGAGGTAAATACCAGACGTGTTGGTTCAACTCTGTGGTTATTTTTGAGGTGGCAGTTTGCAAAGTAAATATTTCATCTTTCTTGTTGTCCAGTCAGTGTTGCAGATGTTCGGCCTGTGATGAGAGCCCCGAGCGATATGGATTTTTGGGGCCGATAACGACACTCTTCTTATTTAACAGTTTGAACACTGAACTCTATTTTAAGAAATGAATAATTAAAAGAAAACACAGATATTACCAGGAACTTGAATTAAGAAAAACTTTAAAAAAGTAAATGCACATATTTTCTGCATTGTTCATTCTGTAAAATAAAAGTTTTCGCTGATACAGATCTCCACGAAAGGCTCATATCGGCCAAATGACATGTTTTCTTGTATTAAGCAAGTAGTATGAGATTTTGTCCTTACCACATTTTTCTCAGTATTTGCGACACGAGCAGTTGAAGGAGCAACCATTGTACTTTAAATCACGATTACAGAGGCAATGACACATCTTAAGTTGAATACCAGATGTGCAGGGTGCTTATTGGCATTTGTAGCCACACTCATGATTCTCTGGATGGGTTTTCACTTTTCACCACACTGTGTCTGTATTGTGTGTCTGTCTGCACATGGAACAACAACTGAAGACTGTACAGGGTTGGGTGTGTGTTACGGTGGACCAGCCCTGACATTATACACCCCCACTCATTTAGAGAGGCGCCACATTAATTAAGTCTACTGTAATTGTCACACACACACACAACACACACACACGCACAAACACACACTGCCCTCAGTTAATCAGATGGCACACAGTCATACAGATTTTTGAAATTCAAACCATTCGCATAATCAAACATCCAGTAACACATGATACACAGCTGAGTCCCCCTTCACACACACACACACACACACACACACACACACACACACACATATGTTAATAAAACTCATATGAACCCCCCTGTCCCACCTCCCCCGCTCTGCTCCTCCCATCAATCCAGCTCCACACAGCTAAACAGGACAGGAGACAAAGCAGGGCCGTGCTGCAGGCGAAAACAAACGCACACAATAATAAAGCAAGGACACACACACACACACACACACACACACTCTCTCACACACACACACACTCTCTCTCACACACACACACACACACACACACACACACACACACACACACACATACACATACATACACGTCACCCACAGTGTTTAAAAATGTTATTTCACCAGTCACAAACCAGTCTGAATCAGCTCTTTATGTCTTTTGAGTCACAAAAACAAAAACATTAGATGTTGCTTGACCAGCCATGCCTCCCCATGAAAAATGCATGATGATGGATATTTTATGATAAAGCCGAACAGATGAAGAGCTTGTCCCAAAAGCTTCGGAGCCTTTCTTATACTGTTCGTTTATTTTCTCTGAGCCAAGTTTGTTTGCCTTTCTCTCTGTTTTGTGTGTGACAGTGTGTTGGTGTATGTGTGTGTGTATCTGTACATGTGTGCGAGCCTGGTCTTTTCCCATTATAACAGAGAACGTTGAGGCCAACTCCTGATTTAAACATCAGCTGCCATAAATGTTTCAGAGAAATGGAAGGCGACGGGCTGCCCGCTGGAAGCTCTTTAGAGGCGGGCGGGTCGGTGAGTGGGTGGTGTGTGAGAAAAGAGAAAAAACTAAAATGGGTGGCAGAACACCAACAAGCATACAAGAAAAAAAAGGTGAGTTCAGGTTGAAGCGACCACAATTCTCCTCCTCCCTTTTTAAAATCGGAGCGATGTGCTCATCTTGAAAGAAATATGTTGAAAATTCACTTTAAGAGCTTAGTCACGCACACGTCAGGCTTATTTAAAATCAAAAAACAAGTTGGGTGATATTTTGTGCCGGGGTTAGTCCCAGTTATTGTGTCTTAAAATGTTACATCACCTCCTAGTGACAGAACAGACCTACAAATAGTTTAATTGTGGCAAAAACAATCACATTAAAATTAGTAGTTCTACATGAACCTTAATAAACAGTCACTATGGTGCTCTGTGTAAGGACGTCTCATTTTAAAGGCATAGTTCAAAACGTTCTACTGAAACATAACACCCCAGAATCAAACTAGGAATTAAAATATCAACCTTTATTTTTGGATTGCAAAACAATGTTTGACAAGTTGTTGCCGACCGTCCAGTGTCTACCCTGCCTCTCACTGAACGTCAGCTAGGATTGGCAGCAGCGTCCCATGTGACCCTATAGAATAAGCAGTATAGATAATGGATGGAAGGATGTGTGGACATTATACGCACATAATACTTTGTTAAGGCCTATATATATATATCGGCACACTTAGGTTTTGTTGTGTTTGCTATCAAAGATTCAAATTAGTTCATTATATCTGTGTGAAAATCAACGTTACACTGTTAAAGTTAATGTAAGTTTGAGTCAATCAGAGTGAGATGTGATTGAACTGAATCATTTAAACGTTTTTGTTGTGGGATTTAGTTGCAGTCGATTTGTGGTGGCCAGGGGAAGTTGGATGCATTTGTTTTACAAAAGAGATTCCGTCCGGGGTCAGAGGAGAGGGCTCTCACCACCGCTCCTGTGATGTATAATCAATAGAAAGACACATCCCAGGAGCTCATCATTTCACTCCAGTCTCTTCTTCCCTCTCTCTTTCCGTCTTTAGCTTCACTTTCTTCTCCTCACTCTCCACTTTGGCTTTAAACTTTAAAGTCCAATACTTGAACGTACGTGTGTTTGTAGTAACAGGCTGCCAATGATCGCCCTCCAAGGTCATGAGGCAGCTTCACACAAGCTCTCACTTCTTTCACAAGTCCAGTGTATGGCCCCACCTGCTGGCCGCAGCACAGACTGGCTCCTGCAAACGTGAGCGCCGCTTCCCTCCAAATCTAATTAGCTAAATGGCAAAGTGAATTAAGCTGAAATGAGCGCGAGTGTGGGAGATTAAGGGCTAATAATCAGCTGCCATTACATCTGAGTGCTCACGTTTAAAATAACCTAATTCAATAACACGAGACGATTCAAACTGAGTTACTCATTTAGGCTTAAAAACACAGCTCATATCTAAAGTCATGTATGTGCATGTGTGTCACAGAGAGCAGATAGGTTGTTGTTTTCATTGGATTCTAATAAATTCCCATATATTCAAATGCTGTTCTCATTTTTATCTTCAAAACACTGCTGCAGAGTTTAATAAACACTGTTGACGTGATGGTATTTTACTGTATTTTACCAGGAAATGTGAAATATGTAGAAATGAAGTGAAAAAGGAGTAAGTAATATTGGATATTGCACATTATATTAAAAGATATGGTTATATATTAGGTTGATCTCTTTTAATGGGCCAGTACTTATTTTATTTATTTTTCATTCCTTTTAGGTGTGAAATAAATCCCAATCTTTTGAAATGTACTCCTGAGGCTTTGACTTCTTTGTCCCTGACAACATCTAACGTTTCATGGTGCTGGTAAAGACTAAAATAATGATTAGTCATATTCATGTTTGTCATTATGGAGCATTGATCATCATTCAGGCTTAATGATGCTGACTGATGAGAGAGATTTCTGTGGGAAATGACTCAGTTCCACGTATGTACAAAGAAGTTGACCACATACACACACACACACCCTGACAGACGATGATACAGACACTAACAGATGCTCACACATCTGGACGGAGCAGACTCACCTGGACATATTCAGCCTGGCTGTCGGTTGGCTCCATGTGGCTGAAGAAACAGAAAAACACACGAGAGTGAGGGGGAGAAAAATAAGTCCAACAAAGAGATATAGAGCAAGTGTTGATTATAAATATCTGTGAAAAAGTACACAAAATGTACACACACTTTTTTGTGTTGATCTGATCTTGTAACAGGTGCAGTGTTACCACAGACTTAAAATAACATGCCTGTATTCCCATGACCCATTTCTGCAGCGGCCTCTCTGGCGAGTTAAACGTTGCCGCAGCAAGGCCTCATGGAAAACGGACAGATAACAAACCCCACTGAGTATCTAAGGTTGCTGGCCTCTCAAATCTCTCGGGCTCCATAATTCACAATTTACACTGTGGATCCAGATCATGTAACAAAAAACCCTGTAGTGCTGCAGTCCTGGGAGGGGGGGGGGGGGCTCTGTGGGATCTGCTGTGCAGAGCAAGAAGGGGTAATTACACCCACAGACAAGTTTTAACATCAATCAGTAACAGCTCCCAGTTGCATGATGGGTCTCATAAGGCCTGGCGTAAAGCTGTGTTACACATGACCACAGAGGGGCCAGATCAAAGCGCCCCATCACCGCGCTGGGCTCGGGAATGTTAATGGGTCCCATGGCAGAGCAGCTCGCTCCCCTCCCATGCTGCTCCGGTGCTGGATCCCAGCACTAAAAGAATCTGCTCAAAATCTTACAAATATCTTCGTTCGACATTGGCACTGAAAATATCTGCACGAAAGAAAGAAAGAAAGAATGTGAGTCAGCTGAAAATTCAAAACAGGATAATCCTACGTGAAGATTTGAAAACCAGCACATGAGATCAGAGGATCTGTCATGTTACAGAAGAGCTGCATCACTGTGAAGACACCAGCTGTGGTTATTCTCTGAGACTATAGAAGACAATTAAAACCTTGAATAAAAGTAAATTCAGATTGTGTGTGATCACTGTTTGAAACTGAAATGTTCTCTGGGTGCAAATCTCTCCACATATGCTTCATTTCACTTTTACTTCATTAGTACAAAACAAATGTGTTTCAATAAGACTTCACTGTGTCTCATCAATGCTAGAAACACCTACAGCAACAGGTGCAGAAGAGAAACTTGTGCTTTTGGCCTATATATAAAAATATATCTTGAAATTAACTTGACAACAGCAAATGAGAAGCTGGATCCGACTAATGTTTGCTTGAAAAACATTGTGATCAATGAATAGAGATACCAACTCATTTTTCTCTATTGCAGTGTGTGTAGGAAGTTTAAGTTACAACTGAAGGAAGGTGCAAAACATCAATTTTTGGAGACAGATAGAAAAGACACAAGAATGGTTTTGGCGAGATGAGCCCAGATTTAGATATGTTTGTCCCACAGAGTAGCTCCATGAGACATGCAGAGACAAAACACCTTTTTGCATCCGTCTCCAGAAAAAACTTTTTTTTTTCCCCTGTAACATTTCCCTCACACAACCAAACAATATTCACTTCACTGTCAGAGCTAAGTGACGAAATCCTCACATCTGAGACAGAAAACCAGAAATCAAAACAGCTCCTGATTACTTCTCTGAATTAATCCATTAATCATCTGACTGCTTCAACTCCAGCTGTGACATAACATGACTCAACATCGAGGATCATCCCCGATCCTTGTTACTGTTCCCTTCAGGAATCAGAACGAAAAAATGTGAACACTTTACTCCACGAGGCCTAAAATGAGACTGAAGGACAAAATCCAGAGTCACAGCTGCTGAGGTGATGAAAAGACACACACCAGGACAGAGGAGACGATTCTTACCAGCCACCAAAAACACCTGAAGAGGTTCTCCAGGAAAAGCAACTTTGGCAAAGAAGTGAGTGGATGAGAACGTGGACAGAGAGACGGAGAGACTGAAGGAGGTGTGATGTACTGTCAGGCTGAGGGGGAGCTCTTCTGATGTGCCCACCCTGAACCTGCAGTAAACTGTATTTCCCACGGTCTCTGGGATGACCTAATGGGCTGATGCTGCACGCTCACACATACAACTCCATGGATGTCTGCACAGCTCCAGCCTATACACACACACACACACACACACACACACACACACGAATCCTACTGTAACATGATACACACTCTGCCATCATGCGTGGAGAGAGGCTGGCATGTCATGGGAAACAGCGAGAGAATGCAATCTGCTCGGCTGGGAGGAGGCGGAGGGGACACATTTTCATACTCTGCAGGACACTTCACACTTTTGTACAACGACATAAAATGCAACACAATAGGCAACACAAAGACTTGTTATTATTTCTGTACGTGTCCAGGGTTAGTTTGAATTCATATCAAATATCAATAAAAGGAATCAATGACATCAGCTGCTTTAAAAAGATAAAGTCACGTAATGAAGTATGTTATCTTTCTGTTTCTCACCATCGCCTTAGACAAATCCAGGACACGACAAAGTCAGCTCTTTACTATGAAGTGTTCACCCACCAACTAAACTGTAGCTCCACACACAAACAGCTTACACTGCACACCCACGCCCCCTGGCCTCCGCAAAGAGCAAGACCGGATTAACCCTGCCACAGAGACCTGGGGCAAAAATGTGGATACTGGGCCCCAGATGACCTTGTTCCAGTTTTCTCTGAGATACACGTCCAGTTTTATTAAAGGTGAAATACGAGCAAGGACATTTTTATTGTGAGGTAATTCCATCAAGCTCTCACTAATTTAAAGATGAGCCCCTTGTGAGCACAGAGCAGATGTAGTGGAGGAGTCCGAACTAGATTTGTGCAGTGGTTTAAAATGAAATCGATTCCTTTATTCAAGCGAACGTAAGAAAGTATGAAAAGTGAAATAGATGTATAAAGAAAACACGACACAAAAAAATTACTCAATAAGTCAAGCAAAGTGAATTAAAACTTGTAAAAACCAGTGCATATCTCTGCCAAGACCCACAGTCCTGTTACGAAAACACATTTACGATCAGGATTTTTATTTGGATCTGCAACAAACTGCACACACACTAAATATCAGTCTTCTAAACATATCTGGGGTTTTTTCATCAAGATCCATGAATTATAAGAAATCAATGAAAATGCCTTTTCTCACAAAGTCAAAGAAAGTGAAAGAAAAAAACTGGATCTGCACCAAAATGTTCCAGGTTCTTCCCTGACTCACACTGCGTCCTTCCACCAAGTTTCATGGGAATCGGTCCAGTAGCTTTTGGTCAATCTTGTTAACTAACAGACAAACAAACGCTAATCAGTTACTTTCCAGAACTGACTCCGACAAAGGGCCTTTTCCTGTTTCAATAAGCTACAAAAAACAAGTTGACACACACTGAGACTGGAGCTTTCAGGAGGCCCCTGGAAAACCTGACAGCACAGAGGAAGAACATTAAGCCTCTTTAGTGTCAAACTGCATAAAAACCCACAATCATTATGTCGTTGATAAGTTTTGGTTCATGTGAGTCGCCCCAAGTTAGAAACCTTTCTTCCTTCCTCCTTCAAAACAGGAGGGAAGTCCGTTTACATCCTCCTTCACTGTCTTTCTTGTCCATTAAAGAAGAAGAAGGCTTTAGAAATGTTACTGTTACTGAAGACACTAACCTGTGAGTGCCGTTGGAGTCTCCTTCATCTGCTCCTTCAGTCGGTTCTGTGCTCCCTGTGACCTCAGATAAAATCCCAGACTCTGACTCTTCACCCTCATGAGTCTGCTCCTTGCTGCAGCTGAGAGGAAGTGGTGAGGTCTCCTCAGGATTCCTGTGTGCACCTTCCTGGGTGACCACTTCCTCGTTGCATGTCCTCTCTGTTTGCAGTGCAGCACCTGAACCACCAGATGGCGCCACCTCTTTGCAGGCAGCTGTAGGTGCAGAGATGATGTTTTGGGTTTTTGTGGCTTCACCTGGAGGTTCAGAGTCCTGACTGAGCGTCCCAGTGTCCACTTTAATCGCAGCATCATCCTTGGTCACTTTGCAGGGGGATTGCGTGATTCTTCGGTGGTCACGGTCTTTGAACCCTGCGGATCGCTGGCTTTGACTTCTGCTGATGCTGCTCTTCTTACTGCTGCTCGGGCCTCCTGGAGACGATAGGACCATCAGTGATAAACAGAACAAAAGTAATATGTTCCAGCATCATAACTTCTTCCACTTTACCTTTGTTATTCTTCTTCTTCCACAGTAGCCGTGGCAACGTGCCCATGTGCGTGTAGCTCTCACTGGAGCGCACGTAGCTGGCAGTGCGAGGCCGCATAGCGCCCAAGTCGTCCACAGTCGTCTCAGCAACCGGAGCCAGGATCTTTGAGAGGTCACCGCCATCTCCGGGTACATCCGACTTTGACGGAGAAGACGTGGAGTCAGATTTGTCGGTGGAGCGGCGGAAAGTGAGGTTGGTGAGGCTGCCGAACCACTTGAAAGCTTGAAAGAAGAAAAAGAAGAGGGACAAATGACAGGATGAAGGATTGTCAATATTCTCTCATTCATTTCTCACTTTGTGTTCTCATTCAACCTCTCAACTGTTTTTATAAATTTCTAATCATGCATTAAACCATTTCATAGTTTCAGGAAAAAGTTGGGGAATGTATCATCCCCTCCAAGAAGGTTGTAACTATGCCCCCGTCCACTGGTTTTCAATTTGTCGAGAGGATTACACAGCAAGTGATAAACACATTTCCACTGAAAGGATGCGACATGGGCCAAGAAAGAACCCATCCTATTTTGGCATGGACACTTTTTTCTTTGCAAAGTGTTTTTTTTGTTGACATTTCTGTGAATTTCTTAATAAATAATTCATGAGTCTTGATGAAAAAAATCTGGCATATTAACGGGGCAGATGTGTATGAGTGTGTGTAATTAAATGCATCTTAATTGAATTTAAGGGAACTGTTGGGCCTTGGCAGAGGTTGAGCTAATCTAGAGAAATTAGGGGACAGTATTTGGATCGAGTGGATTATTAAGTGAGGGGAAAAAAGAGAATTTAAGAACATGAGTCAATTAAAACTGCACAAAGATTTACAGTAATATCAAATGAAAGCATTTGATAAACCCACAGAGAATTTATCCACAGCTCAGTCAGATCTACAGAGTATTTGAGTGTCTTTGAGTTTTTTCTGACTTTCAGGTTCTGCTCTCATAAGACGTTTTGCAGATTGAGCTCAGCATTAAACAGCAGATCAAGTAGAACTTCTAGTAAAAGAAAAAGCATAACATTTCAATCAGCAATCAGTAAAGTTATTATACAATCATCAGGTGGAGAGACATGTTGTCCATGTCTACTGGACGTGTATTTGTGGAGGTAAAATGTCAAATGTTGTGTTTTACGCTTGTTTTTCCACCAAAGCAGAAAATAAATATTAAATTTGCTCATATCACTCAGAACGAGATACAGAAGCAGTCAACCAAGTTTTTATCGGCAGCTGTGGAGTGAAATGTTTATTTATATTTGCATGTGGGATGTGTGTGTGTGTGTGTGTGTGTGTGTGTGTGTGTGTGTGTGTGTGAGTGGGTGCATGCATACGGTCTTACTCAGTTGTGTTTGTGTGTCAGTATCAGTCAGCATGGGAGGGGACCTTTTTATTTTGCTCTTGCTGATTTCATTTTGTGATCAAATTCCCACATGTTAATATGCAAATATATACATGACCCAATTTCAAACACCTACACTTTAAATACTTACACTTGATATTAATATAACCATTATTATTGATGTGCTTTAATTATTTGTTTCTGTTGTGAAGCACTTTGTACTTTTGTGTCCTATAGATAAAAATATATTAGTAGTAACATAATTAATATTATTAAAATATAACAAATATATGAGACTATAAGACTTTTTGCATGTTTGTTTTTCCACTTGATTACTTGTTTTATTTATACTGTAAACTTTATTCGATTAATTATCTTATTTACTAGTGTTGTTTTGGAACAGACGCGACAAAACAGAACGAATCAAGTTTCTGTTCATTTCTGTGCAAGTCAACTTTCTCGTGAAAAAGAATTGTAGTCGAAAGACGACTAGGACATTATCATCCCTATCACCACTGAAATGACTTGCTGTAAACACAAGAACAAACACACACACACACACACACACACACACACTCACAGTACTCACTCAGTTTCTTCATGCTCATGTCTCCAGCTCCAGCTGCAGGTGGCTGATGGATGGATGGATGGATGGATGGGTGGATGGATGGATGGATGGTCTGAGAGAGGATGCAGTAAAGGGCAGATAAAGTCTCTCTGAGCAGCAGCATCAGTGTGAACCACAGGTCTTCTCTGCGTCTCTGAGGGTTGAGACGCTGAATACAGTTTGCATGTGTGAGAGAGAGATGAAGCCGGCAGCAGCCGTGACACTTCCTGTTTCAAGATGAGAGGACGAGTGGTGAGAGGAATTGATAAGAACGAAATGAGACAAGTTGACAGGTCAAATGAAAGAAGGTTGCCTTCTGGTCATGATGAAAAAGTGTTGATAGATAAGAAAGATAGAGAGGATAGTGTGAAGGAGTGGTGATGAAAACTAGCAGGGGTGTAAAAGGGAAGTGGTGATTGGTGACCTTTGTTCCACTAAAATAAAAACGTTTGCACAAAGAAAATGTTTTCAACAAGGATTGGGCAATAAAATGATTACAATATAGTTTTCATCAATTTCAATATAATAAAAGTTCAATGTAATCAATATACTACAGTACAATACAATACTACACATTGTGCAAGTACAGTTACTGTTTATGAAGAAGAGTTGAAAACCACACCCTTCACTCAGGAGCAAAACTCTGTTTCAAAGACATAACAACATGACATTGATAATGATAATTGTTGATGTCGACTTTTTTTGTTTGTTAAATCATCTCCACATATGCTAAATAAATAATTTAATATATCTATTTTAATTTGTCATTTTACTTATTTGAATTCATTTCTTAAACATACATAATTTATTTTGAATGTCACATCAGGAAACATCAGTTCAAGATGCTTCCGTATAAAAATAAATGAGAAGTGATTATGAGAGTGTAATGTTATGAGTATATATGATGTTCAACACGAGCCACATACATCCGCTCGGGTTTTCACTTCCTGTTGACTCTTGGTTGCACTGCTTCTGTGAAGATGTGAGGACGCCTTTCGAACTTCCTGTCAGTGCACATCACACCAACAGATGAAGTCTACAAACTGTGAACTGTGAAGAGTCAAACAGCAAAATGAGACTCTACATCTGAAACACTCATAGACCTTTTATTATTATGTCACCATGTATCCTCAGAGAGACACAAATACAAATACCACCTGCTTTTATAGTAACATAGTACTCAGACAGAGTACTCCTTTTATAGTAACTGTGATAGTTTTCATTTTACAGCACCGGGAGTGTACTCAATTAGTAACCGTTAGAGTATTAATTTCATAGTAACTGTAATAGTTTTAATTGTATTTGTGCACTACATCAGTGTTACAAAGAATTTAACATCATTTGACACTTGTCATTGCTGCTGTCAGTTAGCTCTCGCTGTCAAATGTCACCAAGAGTTCACTGAAATAATCTATGTGATGTTGCGGTGGTTGTGCTTGGAGTGTGCTTATTATTACCACAACTACAACACTCGGCCGTCAGGCAGGCCTCCCCCTCCTCCCCCTCCTCCCCTTCCTCCCCCTCCTTTTTGTTCATGACATCTCCTCTCCCTCTCAGGTGTCCGTCACTTATCGTTGTATACTGTCCAATAAAAGAGAAACGCCGGCGAAATAACAATAATCGTAAAACGAGGTGAAGGAGGGAGAGGAAAAGGTCAAGACGACAGCGTTTCAGATGGTGTCGTCATCAGGTTTTTGTCACTTAGTGTTGATGTGGCCTCTGTTTGTCACAACATGAGGGAGGCGGAGAGGCTGAATTATTGAAGCCTTGTTTGTCATCAAGGTGAAATTAAAGCAGCACACATTCATCCTGGTGTGCACACGGATACGTGTTGTAACTGTGAGAACCTTCACTTGATGATTCTGTTTCCTTAGCACGACATTTGTCATTTGTTATAAAACAGCTGAGTCATCAAGAATCTAGTGTGGATTCGGATCAGAGGTAGTTTTTTAACTTTATTAAAGCTTGTTTTCACCAATTTCTGAGAGGATAAGTGTCGCGTATATCTTTAGCTTGGTTGAATTTAAAGGGACTGTTGGTCCTTCGAGGAGGTTTGCTCTCTATCGAGTGGATTCAAATGAGGTGCAGCCTTTAAAATTGACTGTGGGGGGCGCCAGAGTCTTTAGGTTAAATATCCCCATTAGAGCAGCATCAGATGCCTCTTGAGATCTTATTCTTTTTGTTTAACAGATTATATACATTAGTTTGACATACTAATTAAAGTAAATATAAAACTGTGGCTACTGATACTTGATTCCTATAACTAAGGAAAAAGGAAGATATAAGACTGTCAGATACTGTCTGGTTAATGGGATTAAAAATGTAATTGGGAAATTATGATTTATGGTCAGTGGTTGTTATGATACATTAAATATAGAATGAATTCATCATTTATTTATTCTTTTGCAAAATGTTGCAATATACATCCTATTTCTCTTGTCTTATATGTTCTTACTCTATGCACATGTTCTCCTTTTTTACGTACATGTGCCAGAAGTTAATTTTTTAAATATCTAAAAATATGTTTTAAATGCTAAATGGAAAAACTACTGAGGATATATGATTGTCCGGATGTAATCAAAACAAAATCCCAAACATATTTTCAATAAGCCATTTGTCTTTTCTTTCCAGTGGGAGTGGCTGCAGGTCACAGGGTCACATACATGCTCTAACTCTGTCCGGGGTCACTTCTACTTTTGGACCCTGAAGTTTCAACAGAGCCGGCGAGGATTACATGCTTCGGTGAGAGTTGTTGAATGATCGGAGTTCTTCTGTTTCACTCCCCTGTCTCATCTTCTCTGCCCCCCCATGGATTCAGCCTGCTTACTTTCAACCCATATACATACCTCCAACATTATCAGGGCATAGCTGCTGCTTCTCTTACACGTTAAGACAACAGTCAGCGGTTGTGAAACTCATTCAGCTGAAACACCAATCAACGCAAAATTGTTAATGCACCAGGGTAAATATGTTTATAATACAAAGATCTGCATTTGCACTAAAATGTAGGGACTCATATCAGCTTTCAACCACTAGAGGACTGCACATGACTGAGGCCACAGAAGAAATCAATGCTCTGATTTGAATGCAAGTCACTTAAATTATATTTGTGCACATTTGATCCAGTGTGCATGACTGCAGCTGCACTGTGTGTGTGTGTGTGTGTGTGTGTGTGTGTGTGTGTGTGTGTGTGTGTGTGTGTGTGTGTGTGTGTGTGTGTGTGTGTGCGCGCGCAGCGTGCGGCGAGATACGATGTGTCTGCAGAATGTGATTCATGAGATGAATCATGAGCATCCACAACATTAACTCACATGGAACACCTTGTGTGGTCAGTGCTTTTTGCAAATTATTCAAAATCCAATAAAAGTTGGTGCAGTGATTAACAACAACAGCTGTGATGATCAAAGTAAGTTTGACACAGTGGAGAGTTTAACTGTACAGTGATTTTCTGTGACATGTTTATCTCATTTGGGCTCAGACACATGAATCTTCATTTAACAAACATAAAAAAAGTCACAAAATGAAACTGGATTCTCACATGTGCTGCTTAGCCACGTGCACTGATCAGTGATCCGGACAGTGAGTATGTAGGAAACACAGATATTTGAATGGAATAAACTGAAAGGTCTCATTAAATGACATCTTTCTTCTTTATTGTGATATTACCTGATGAAACAGGCCATTGAAGAGTCGATCCAGTGCCTAAACAACTGTGCTTATGATGCTTTGATCTTTAACACCCAGATTACACAGACCACAATGTTTTCATTGATGATTATAATGAAAAATATCAGCATGTTTTATTCCGCACCTGCTTGTAAATGGTTGTAGCTTCATGGATTCTTCTAAACCGTAAGCAAATCAATGATTGTCTGGAAACTGGGGCAGGGATAATGAGAAGACATGACGATATTGAATAGACTGCTGTGCAGCTTCTTGGTCGGAACATGGAAATTCCTAGTATAGAATACAAAAAATCATTGCATACTATCATAGTATTGGGCTCAGTGGGTAGAGCGGGTTGTCCTTTTATCAGTGGGTCGTTGGTTCAATCCCAATCATCTGCATCCTTCTTCTCCAAGTGTCCTTGGGCAAGATACTGAAATACCGTTCCCCTAGAGAAAGTGCTGCACATAGATGCGCTGTGTGAATGGTTAAAAAACTTAACTTTGAGTGGTGATCAAGCTTTATGAAAATACAAACAGTTTATTTCTGTTTTAATGAATTCCTGTTTTCTGGGCCAGAAACAATCCTGACGAGATGCAGATAGAATCCTCACACAGCTTTCTTATCATTCAGCTCTCAGGGGAATATGACTGATCAGCTCTCACGCACATGCATATTCACACACGACTGCACATATACAGTAAAGAGGAAGAGAGAAACAAAGAGATGCAGTATACAGAGACAATGAGTTTCAGTCAGAGCACCATCCAGGTGGTGTGAACGCCTGACGACACATGGAGTCTGAGGGAGAGTTGTTCCAAATGTTTTTCATGACTTATTTCACTGTATTTGTCATCGTGCAGATTTTCAGGATAATTGTCTAACTGTCGCCAAACATACTTTATTCGTCCAACAATGATTGTCTAGCTTGCTTCCTCCTCTGTGACCCAGTTTCTGCAAGTAGATCATAAATGTTTCATCTACTCTAATATAAAGCGACTCCGGCATATTGTTATTGTGTGAATGCACTTTGCTTTATTACGTTTCACTCTGCTCTTGTATTAAAAGATCGCTCCCAAATGTATTTCTATCAGGGCCACCCATCAAACGAACCTGGACACTCTCTGCTTCACCCCCAACACACCCAGACATCTGCATTATAAAAAAATGCACATAGAAAATCACTTTGCTCAACCTTGAGCATCCTCCACAGCTGACTGAGGGGGGAGACAGGAGGAGTGAGATTGGGGGAGAAGGGGAGGTGCAAAGTCATCAATTATTTATGGATGAAATCTAATAAGAGGCAGGAGTTTAGATGGGGAATGAGCACAGTGACTGATGGACAGACAGACACAGTCCCTGTTTGCCGCAACGTCACAATAAAGCCGACGTTTGAATCTGAATATTTTGTGTTTCCCTAATACATTTGAAACAATCGGGGGTTCAACTGGATTTTAATCAGATTTCTGTAATTACATCATTGAATGCATCACCCTGTCCGTGTGTGTGTGTTCACAGAGCGTTTTCATTGAATGGTGAAGCGCTGCAGCGTCTAAAAATTCATTGCTCCATCAGTCATGTTCTTCTCTTTGCTGCTTTAAAATCATATTTGCAGCTCCTGCCTGTGTAATGCATTTTGCACCCATCTCTATTATCTGCTCTCCTTCCAAATTCAACTCAAAATCTACTAAACGTTTGTTATTCACTCACTTATTGTGGTTTCTGCTGCAGCTTTAATTTAAGCTTCACCAGAATGCTTGAAAGTCACACACACAAATTCCCTCAACACAGGAGTAAAAATAAAACCTGTCTCTGCGAAGCACCATCTCCTGCTGTGTGTTTGTCGAGTATTGTACCGTCCATATTTGCATACTTATTTGAATTGCAGGGTTATTCGAAGGGCTTTTCCAGTTCCTCATTAACAGTATTTTTATGTCCACTCATGTATGAATGCGCTGACAGCTTAAGTGGTGTTCACACAAAGCAAACTAAATGAATCCTCTCTCATTGAAGCACCAATAAATAGTCTTGTAATTGGCTCTTCAAAAGACAATTTACTCTTTTCTGTTGTCCTGTTTCTGCGATTCGACCTTCTATCTCAATTGTATTAGGGTTAGCTCAGTGATATGACAGACAAACATATAATATAGAAGTATTTACAGCCAATATACATAGTATTCACACAATTATAACTGTAATAAGTGAGTTTTCTACCACATTTTAATCCGTTGTCCCAAATAAGTAGCACTCATTACTTCATCTGGAATCATTCATGAAAGCCGTTCAAACAAATTGGTGAAAACATATGTCTTTAATTCTTTGCAATATAATGATGAATAAGGACATAAGAGTTGGCTTGGTTCTTTGTTAACATGAATTATGAAAATCAGATGGATCATGTACAGTGTAAAAGATCTTAAAACTGCATTACTGTTCCTAAAGATGGAATAATTACTTTAAAAACATGCAACTAGTGTACACCATATTATAGAAGAGTATTCGGGAAAAATACAATAAACAATTAAAATTTGCATCTTGAGAATAAACTTAAAATTGTAAGAATAAACTTTAAACGTATGTAGACTAATGACATTACACATGACTGTCTCTGCTAAAAGCCTTGTGTGGATGAATTTCAACTTTATTCTCAAAATACAAAGAATAATAATTTGACTTAATACTACATTTTAAGTATTGAGATCAGTACTTTGTATATTCTAATGCGTTCCGGACTTTTATCTGAAATGTTGGCTGAGTCATTATTTTTCTGCAAACATACATAACGTTAGGAGTTATAGTTCTCAAACCTCCAGTCTAACGTCTTCAGGGAAGTAAAGTCAAGCAGATTAATCTTTCCACCGAAGCTTCACCATGAAAATAAAGCCAGTACACTGACAGTGAGTCCTCAGTGGCGTGCCCTTCGTCTGTAGCTCTTCACTGTGTAACCAAAGTTGTAATAAATGTTAAAAACTAACTCCAGTGTCAGGAAGTGAAGGAAAGTCCATGAGGCTGCGACACGTCACAAACAGATCTTTTGAAAAGGTGATCTTTAATAAAAACTCTGCCACAGGGTGAAAACTGAAGATTGTGTTAAAATGAGATGGAGGCTTGAAGATGAATTAAACATTCAGCAGGGTGTGCGATTGTGTGTGTGTATGCATGAGTGCACGTCCAAGCCAATGAATGGGATTTGCTGATGGTGGCAATACGTGACTGTGTATGATCCCCCTGTAAAATGGAGGATCAGCAAAATACATATGCGACATGTTGGATCATGCATGCTCACACACTCACACGGTCACTTCAGGGAGCGCTGAGACGTTAAAGGTGAAAATGAGGAACAAATATAGGTTTTGCCTGTGTGACCTCAAACCTTTAGTAATTATTTAGGAATTTACTCTTTAATTTATGAGGTTTTATATGTATGTAATGTTTTTTTTAAGTCTTTGAGAGAAGCCAACGCAGTAAGACAAATCAGGAAACACAAAATCAACGTGTCACTGGGCCTACAGAGAAAAATAAGCATTCATGCTCAAATCACACCTACGTCTGTAATTAACGTAACCCCAATCTGCATGTGTTGTATTGTGGGAAGAAGCCAGAGTCCCCAGAGAAAACCCACGCAAATTGGGGAAAGCATGCAAACTGAGCCCCTGCACCAAGATGCTGCAGAAACACAAATATCCAATTACGTTCCCTCACTTCTAGTGGCCCTGCAGCAGCGGCGTGCTCCAGTGTTTTAGGGGCCACAGACGAAGGTTAGGGTTACGTTTAGCTTCAGGGTTTGTTAACATGGAGACACTCAGACCAGAGACACACCTCACTCCTCTCAAGTGCTCCACTGGTGTGACTTCAGGGCAAAAGCTAAGTAAGACAGGGTCCTATTAGGGTATAGAATATCCTGCTGAAACATAAGGTTTTAAAAGGGCTCTTCAGAGTGAAAAGAAAGAGGGTGGTAAACAGAGGCAGACTGCAGGAGACAGAGTTATAAATACATAACCTCTGCACACGCCGCTGCCCTTGTCTTAACCTCTCATCCTGATTTGCAGGAGAAAAGTCATTTTTTCCCAATTCGGCTCCCATGTCAGATGCACCCTGACAAGAAAAGCAAGCCTCTGAAACACTGGTTGAGGGGCTGCTTGCTCTAATGATGTCCCAGCTGCCTGCCTGCTAAACTGTGTGTGTGCAGCCCTTGATGCATTACTTGATCTCACTGTCATATTAAGTCTGTCCAGAAAGCATGGACATTTGCATATCTGGATAAATACAACCCCTTTAGAAAAAAGGAGGCTTCTGTTGCTCCTTTCGTTTTTAATAAATCTTTGACCGAGTTTACACAACAAACTTTTTGGCACAATTTTCCAGTCACTGACGAGTTGTGGAAGTCGCCGGCCAAAGCCCTTGACCACAGCCGAATTGTCGAGGGATTGGCACTAGTCACTCTGTGTGAACTCAAAGACATGATTCAAGGGACTCACGATATATATCGCAGACTAGATTTCTTTAGCGAACTAAGTATCTAGAGGAATCGACAACTACAGCCAATCAGAGCGCAGGACAGGGTGAAGCTGATGACGTGAATTCAGTCAAAGGCTGAGTCAATAAGTAAATAAATGATTGAATATTAAGTTAACTTACTTGTGACAGATGTGTAGTGTGTGTGACTCCCTGTTGCTGCAGTCTTGTAGTATGAACTCACAATGACGGCAGGAATCCAGATCACAAGACAGCAAGTCGTGTGGTGTGAACTGCACAGTGATGAATCTCGATTTCCCTAATTTAAGAAAAGAATCAGTCATGATGTAGTTCATAGTGAACTTGCAGCAGTTAGAGAAGGAGGTTTGTCATATGTTGCCCAGGACACTTTCATGTTCACACTGCTAAAAGAATGTGGACGCATGGACATGTGGCCCAGACCCTCTTCATGACGTCTGGTGGGATTAGATCGTTATCCGATATTAGTGCGTTCACTCCTGTACTTAGAGCTGTCTGCTTGTGATCGCATAAACCACATGTCAATACATTGTGTGTACAGAGCCACTGTCACACACACACTGATACAATGAAGCCTGCTGTCATCCTGTCTTTCAGCTTCCTGCTCCCTGCAGAGGGGCAGAGGCAGTGTGGCCTCAGGTGTTTGGTTTCATAGAGGATCCTGCTGATCTGTCACTTCTCCGTGTCTCCCCCTCCTCATGCATCCCCCTCTCCGCCCTTCTCCACCTTCCCCTCTCCTCTCTTTGCTCCCTTTGTTAACCCGAGGCCATGTCGCTCCCACAACACACAATCTCATTTCCACATGCATGCTATCATTCATTCTCCCTCTCTCTCCACCTGTGTGTTTTTCTTCCTCTACTCATAATTCTTCTTTTCAAATCCAGTTACACTTCCAGCTCTTACTTCGCTATAAAAAAAAGAAAACATGATGAATGGTTCAGGGCGCAGAGAAGTAAAATAGGAAAAATCCTTGGTGCATGTAAACAGCATCACAACATAATCAAGTAAAGCTCTCCAGCATAAATCATTTCCATTCACACAGAACTAATCAATCAGAGGATGGAGAGATCAAATAAACTAAATTCACAGAGTATAGCAAGTCGTCAAGTCCTGTTCTGTTTATATGGGTTGACATCTCTGATTGGTTTTCCATGTTATTTGTCCTTTTGTCATCATGAATGTAAATCACACCATTCTGATGCAATGTAAAGAATTAAAAACAGGTTATTCGCAGTCATTATTCACGTTTCCACTTCCTTTTGTCGCTCTGCATCTTGTTTCTCCTATTGTCACGATCTTTTTCGCTCATTCTCTCTCGCTCTTGCGGAACATGAAAGGTCTCTGAAACAAAACACCCTGCAGACCCTAATACTGAGGAATTTACTCCCGTCTTCCCTCTGACCTGCTCCTTTATATCAATTATTGTTTATTGCACTGCGACATAACAATCCTACAAGACAAATCCCTGCAAGTATTCATAGATTGAGTGGGTGGCCTCTCACCAGAGAATGAATGGGGCTGTCCTCGTTTCTGGTGTTGAATTTTGCAGAGAACTGTGCATTTCATCTTTGAACAGTTTTTTCTTTAGTATTTATGGTTCCCTGTTCTTTCTACCCTTTCTCTCAAAAGATTGTAAGGGGTTGGTTTAGTAGCCATCAGTAAATATCACTCGTACAAACATGTGTATAAACCTTATAGTGTATATAAGGATGGATAACATGTCTCACCGATAGCCCATGCTACGACCTCGACCCCTGACAGATTTCAATCAAACCCCAACCCACAACCAATTTGCCAAATTGGATTAAAATTGCCTGAGTTGAGTCTCCTGAGAGACGGAGAAGTGCCACCAATAAACTCGTCCGCTACCATGTGTAATAAAGTTTCAGTTTCCTCTTAAGTCCTTTAAACGTTGTTTTCAAAGTTACTCTAATAAACAGACTTGTTGGTCAAATCTGGGATTTACAGGATGTTCCAAGTCTTCTAAAGTTATTTTTATTGATGGTGCCATCTGTCTGCTGGGAGCAGACGTGTTTAAGAGGCTCCCTGGATCACAGAGAATTCAATAACCTGTATTGTGATACTGTCAGGATGTGCTTTAATCAGACTTTGAGTGTTTTGAAAAACTACATTTAACTTCTTTTTATGCAATTTCTAATGACTGATTTTAGCAGCATTGTATAATGGAGCATTTAACAAAAAGTGCTGCACTGTTTATGGATTGATCTTTACACAGTGGATGTATCCAACATAAGGAATCTCTGGCTGTTGTTCAGCATTGAGTGGATGATTCAACAGCAGCACTGCATACCATGGCTGATCTATTTTCTTTACTGTGCCTCTCTAAAGATCTTGGAGAGCAGATCTGCATGGACCAAACCTCACTTCCTCAGGGGTCAGCTGAGGTTCAGGTGAAGGTTACAGGTAACCTGCTCCTCTGCTCATCAGTTTTCCAATTTATGGGGGGGGAAGCCAACCTCGCCATTGGCTCCCAACCCAATTAGTTCGAGTGCATTGATTTTGGTCAATTATGCTGGCTGTCCCTGGTGACCTCCCATACCTTGGGGCTGAGGATCAATAAACATGATCATTGATTACTTACATGTAACGAGCGCAGATTTATTTGCAGCTCTCAGCAGGAGTTACGAAAAAACAATTACAGCACTATACGTCCCTCACACCAGGGTTTCCAGAGGAGAGCTTAACATCATTAAGATACATTTATAAAATATGGCATTGAGCCTCAGTATCAAAAGAACCAATTTCACACAGAATAGCTCTGTTATTGTTAATAAGGATGGTTTGACTGTAGCTTATAAATGAGATATCATGTGACAACATTCCAGAATTGTTTACCACCTCAGCTGAACAGAATCCTGAAGGAAACTTCTTCATTATTGTCCTAATGTTGAGAATTCTCAATCATGGTTTCATGCTCGGGGCATACATTTTAGCTGGCTTTTGCGCTAATGTGCTATGTTAGCTCTCGCTCTCTCTCTCTCTCACACACACATACACACACACGCACACACACATGCCTACATGGTGGTCTATCTCAGTAAATAGCTAGAGGAACAGGTGCTTGGCTTCTGATTGCTTTACTGAAACCTCTTTCCCTGCATTGTAACCGGTAATATGTGCCTCTTTCTCATAACTTATCTCATTTCTATCACCATCAGAGTTTTTTACGAGTAGGAAAACCCATTTTCTGAAGCTTTTCTACCTCAAGAAAGCTCGTACGAGGGCCTGAAATAAGAATGTTCCCACTACGCGGATATGTTTGAGTGCTTGTCCCCCTGCACTAGTCTGAGCGCTGACACATGCAGTCTGCAAACAACAAGGATTAGCATGACACAAATACCAAAACCTTTTGACCTAATCACTCACTCACTCATGTTCTTGAGCAACAACTGACAGCACCATAGACTGAATATAAAGATGGATTGTGCATCTCCACTTCCTTCCACCATCTAGAAATGAAGCCTTAATATCCTGGATACTGCAAATACACAGTCTCAGCTGTCAATCATGACATTTCACACCATTTCTATGGCACCAGATAACTAATTAAAATTCAATCTGATGAGAAACATGAATACTTGGAAAAACATCACTGTGAAAAAGAACTATATACACATAACTAAAATATCTTTGAGAAAAGTATTTGACGCGTATTTTATACTTTGGTCCAAGTTCCGTCTCTGTGGAGGTGGCTGGATGTATGACCTATACTACAGCCAGCCAACAGGTGGCGATCAAAACACTTTTTTTGTCCATCTTTCCATGCAGTCTATAAGCCGCACATTTATTTGAGTCAGCATGCAAACACATCAGGAAACAAAATAAATGCAACAACACAAACTTGCCTTTATAGTGTCCTTTGATTATTTTATAACTTTCTATATGAATGCACTTCACTTTTTACTTTTTGTTCAGAACCATGTAGAATTTCATGACCCTGCATCAGCCATTATTGAGAAACCATGCTGAGGGAAATGAAAGGAGAAGGAGGGAGAGAATCACGGTAGAGGTGAGAGCGAGCTGCAGAGAGGAAGGAATAATGAGACGAGGCCAGTGTGAGAAGAGAGACGGATCAAAATGTGCAAAAAGAGAGGGAGCACATCTCTGTGGGAACTCAGGGCAGGCGCCCTTAAAACCCAACGCAGACGTGAGAAATAAATGAATGTAAAAGTTGTAGAGAGAAAACACAGGGAGGAAAAGGTGGTTAAGAAAAAGAAAAGATCAGACAGCAGCGAGAGACAGAGATTCAGGGAGATGAGGTAACAGATTTCTTAGTGTCTGGTATAAATCCTTCTTCACATGTGAATTTAGTCTCCGCCTGCAGATTTCATGTCAAAATGGCTACTGCTGCGTCTTTTGAGATGAACAAAACAGTGATGGCTGTAATAAAATAGTGTCAGAAGCAATGGGGTGAGCAAAAAGGGAAAAATGTAGAGGACAAGAGAAGAATTTCTAAGTGCCACATTCTAACGAGATGTCTGAAGTTCCATTTTAATCCAATACCACTTGTCAAACCATGATGATAAAAGACATGGCTAAAAATAAAGTAAAAATGTATTGCAGGGTTACTGTGAACACAAATTCAATTACAAACTTTCACTCAAAGCTGCTGTTGCACTGCCAAAGGTGCTTATTTGTCAAATTAAAAGACAAACGTGGCTGAAAATAAAAAAGCAAGGAGAGGTTTAATAAACTGCTCCCTCACTGAAATGAAATTCTTTTATCAGTGACAGGATAATGAAAAGCAGAAAGATGTTTTCATTGGTATTTGTGTGCATGTTTGTGTGCACACCTTGCTGCTGAAAGATGCAGCAAAAACAAAAATCATGGTTTCAGCTAAACATTTTCATGCATGCACATTTAAATTCTGGCCACCCACCCATCTATCTCCCTGCGCTGCATGCTCTCTGAGGAAGAGCAGACAGCTGCCTCTCTAAAACAGAACTGTAATTAACACCTTCAAACCCAACGTGCCAGACTCATAAATAAAAACAACAATTAAGGGCCTGGGACACATTAAAAGTGGATTAACCCCAAAGATGTAAATATCCCCCGCTCATTTTCATTGTGATACCCACAATCCCTTGCCGGGTACCATCATTAGGGGGGGGGGGGGGGGGGGGGGGGGGTGCAGCACAGAAATGTATGCAAATGGTTGTGAGACAGGCGGGGAGCTAAAATGAAAGAGAAAAGGGGTCGGGTGGGAGATGGCATCACAAACAGAGATGTGTCAATCACACAGAGCCTAACTGCTTTCGATCTAAGCCGCGGGATTTACATTGCTCAATATCCTTTCTCTAAAATACACACCAATGCACATACCAGTTATCAGACTGGAATCAACATAACAACATTACGTTTAGGAATAATCATGATAATGGCTGCGTCAAAACAGTTACACTACTTTTTGTTTTACGATGGTGCCAATTTTTAAATAATGTACAATATTATGAGGCACAATACACAGTGGCATAGCTGCATGAGCTGAACATGACAGATTGTTTTTACTCAAGATCCACTAATTTGTCTTTTAGAAATTCAGGAAAATGTTGAAAAAGACAGAATCTCACAATGTCACAGAAAGAGAAAAAAGATAATCCTGGATCCGCCCCCTGATTTGGATCTGAACCAAAACTTTACAAGTTCTTCCCTGACCCATATCACGTCCTTCCACCAAGTTTCGTAATCTACAAACACATTGACTGGGCAAAATTAAAAGACTCACTCTGATCATCAATGTCATAAAATAAAACACATTTTCTGTCTTCACTATTACTTACCAGACAGGAGTTTGTCTGATTCTACAAAATATTTGGCTGACTTCACCTCTGCGGCTCTCAAGCAGGAAAGTGTTGTTTGATTTTTCTCCTTTCAGCGTGATGTAATGTAAAGTCTGTTATTGCTCAACAGATGGAAGGATTTAGGCAGACACACGCTGTCTCTCACTTTCTCACAGAGACACACTCTCACACCCAAGCACAGACACAAAAAAAACATCCAGAATTTTGATTTGCCTCATCCTCTGCAATCATAAATGTGATGTATCCATGATTTTGATATTTAATAGTATAATGGCTTTTCCATCACCTACTACCTAAAAGTAATAAATAGCAATAGTCAGTCTGAGCAGCTTTGCACTTATTAATTATTCTACAAAAGGGGATGTTGTGTATCCGTTGACAACCTGCAGTTTATAGGCTATTGTGTGTGTGTCCTCTCTCTTCATGTTTCTGCTGCTTTTGAAGTGCCTCTGCTGCAGCATATAGATGCACAGGGTCCGGGGGGAATCTCAAGAGATGGAGGGGAAGGATTTGAACTGAGGGACGTAAAGACATAGGGGAAGATGAAAGTACCGAGATGCTCATGAGGACGAGGATGGATCGAAGAGCCAGGTGGTTGGCAAGAGATGATGGTGCATGCGGAGTAGGGGCTGAACAGGCTGGATTGATGTCCCTCACTGAACTAAAGTAACCAATTCCCATCAAGGTTGAGATCAATGCTGCGTATCAGTGCTGCTTTCTCTCTTCTGCGTGTATCTTTCTTCCTCTCTCCGGCCGTCAAAGTGTGTGAGTGTAAAGTCAGTGTACATTTGACGAGGGGCTACACGTGCAGCCCTTTGCCCGGCCGCCTCCAGGGCAGCTCGCACTATAGCCTGAGTGATACAAGGGCCGACTGCAGCATGTGGAGCTGGTTTCACTGCTTTGCATCATCCAGCCAAGAGTCAGTTTTAGTCAAAGTCTGTCCACTCAGAGATCTGTGTGTTTCCACCTCTGATGTCCCCACCACCAGTCTGTGTGACAGGGCAGGTGTGAATGTGAAGGTGTATATTCATGCACGGTCTATGTCTCTAAGTGTGTGTGTGGAGGTCAGAGGTCAGGATCAGCCTTCAGGCAGTGTTGGACTTAAATTAATGAACTGTGGGTGTTTTACATCTTAAGAAGTTATGGTCTAATAAATAAAAGAGGCTGTTTCTTTTGGCGGCTGGAGAACTTGTTGTTGTGTTCTGCTCAGTGTGTTGGTTCGGTGAACAGGTCCGAAGATCCAGGAGAGTTATGGCCAATGCCATGTGTCAACTATTTTGATGTGTGCGTGTCACACTGTCACCACTGGAGCAGACTGACATCAAGTCTGACAGCTACAGTGTGTGAGTGTGTGTGTGTGTGTGTGTGTGTGTGTGTGTGTGTATGTGTGTGTGTGTTTGTGATATTTGGATGGGGGCAAAAGTGTGGTCTCACCTTCCCATCACCTGTCACTGACAACAGATGTTCACGTGACAGGTTTATTTACCCTCCCCCTACAATTTGTGTGTTTGGGATTCTCTGTGTGTGTGTTTGTTTGTGCGTGTGTGAAGAGGTATGAAGCACTTCTTCCAAACGGCATCAATGCTCTCAAAGTAAATTAATCTCCTTCCTACAACACCTGCGTTGTGAGGGTGTCATGTCATCGTCTCCACATTCTGCTTGATCCTAATTTGACTGTTCCTGTCTTCACCTTTCATGGGACCAGAGAAGACATCATCGTTGGAAACGCCAGCCTCGAAAACATCTTTTTCCGTTGGCGGCAATAATGAACATACACAATGTGTGCAGAGGAAACATTTTCCCCCTTCACGTCATGTAGTCCAGCACAGAGCTGCTGCATTCAAAGCTGCCACCTCATCCATCACACCCCAACAATAGAGATGTCGTCCACTCCCCTGACAGCTGCTCAGCCACAGCCCCCTTGCAAGTGTGTCCCGTGCAACTGCATGTTTGTGTTTACGTGTGTGCAAATAGAAAAATGTTTCTGTGTATCGTGAGCTTCAATTAGGACGAAATGATCTTGATATTCCCTCCATGTTGAAACACAAGACTCCACATCACCTGTTTGACACCGGCATTGTAGTGTGTTGAATGGCATTCGTTTATAGACACTTAAACAGATTGATTATTCCTTTGTTGACACTGACATGTCATCTCCTCCGTGATGTATTAAGGAAACTTTTTAATTAGAGGAGAAATTAGAACCGTGTGCTGCATAATCATCGGTGCGAATAAGCAAGGAGGCGAATCAAAGAAAGAAAAACTGTACGGAGGAGTCTTTGTGTGTAGAGAGGAAGAAGTAAGGCTGGTGATGTATGATCAATTAGTTTTTATTGAACTTCCGTCTGGAAACCCTGTCTCTCTGACGTGCGTCCATGTGCGTGAGTCCACCTTGCTCGTATGCCCACGTCACGCTGGCAGCACCATCTGGAGTTCTGTCCGGCCCAGCAAGACACACACACACACACTCACCCAAACAAACACACACACACACTCCATGTCCTGCTTCTGGTCAGACAGCCAGGTGGCATCACACCAAATCAAATAATACACACACGCTGCGACCCATATTACACCAACACACCCCTCAACCTTCTTTCTATATGTGCACATGGGCCTGAGTAACACACAGTAAGGGTGTGTGTGTGTGTCAGTCGATCTGTCTGTCCCTCCGTCTGTTGCTCTCTGTGCCACTTGGCCCCGATCTCCGCCTTGGACCAAGAATAAGAGCTACAACGTAAAAGAGCTCTGCCTCCACTTGTGTGTGTGTGGTGTGTGTTTCAGAAGACAACTTCTAAAAAAGAACTCCTTTCAGGGGTGTCAGATGGCAGCCGATTGTGTTGGTGTGTGGAGGGGAGGAGGAGACGACGGGGGCGGATGGAGGAAGGGATAGAGAAGAGAGAGAAAGGAGGAGGGGAAGATTGCTCTGTTCTCTGCTCTTTTGGCTTTTGTTCTCCTTGATAATAACTCTCCACTCCCTGACTCCAAAAAACCAAGGGAACCCCCACCCCTTCCTCCTTCACACTGAAAACATGGTGAAAAGTGAAGCTAACACTTAACACGATTATTAATGCCATAATAATCTACATCAAGGTGTAGCATACAGGGGATTGTCTTCCAAGCTTGCAGGATGATTGTCGCTCGAGCTGCAACTGTGTCAGTTTTCTCATAGTCAATTATAAATGTCCTTACTCGCCCTAAAAAACTGAAACATGCTCTAATTGGTTCCAAAAACCGAGCAGGGGGACAAAACAGAGATGTATCACTGCCAACAGCCTGGAGGTCAGCGGAGCGTCTTTGTCCTAATCTGCCAGGCCCAGAGAAGACGACAGAAATCTGGGTAGAGACGGAGAGGACCACATTTCCACCATGATACCACCAGCTACAGTCATAACGATCACAATCTCTGTCTGCAAAAGTCGATGATAAATATTGGAAAGCAAACGGTGATGGGGGGAAAAGAAAGTAAAAGACAGCGAACGTTGTAGTGAAAAACACTGTTCTGTTTTCTGTGACCTGGTTGAGTAGAGCAGCATCTGCAACCCACATGAAATCTAAAAATACTCCCGCACCATTGACTGCTACTATGCTGTGGCCTCAGTAGGTAGATGAATAGCTGTGAGTATGGTATGCTGGTGTGCATATGTTAAAGTGGAAATGGGCTATGGGCTTTATTCTAAGGCTGTCTTGTTGAGCCTCGGCTAATTATGCTATTTAAAAAAAAATTCTAAATATGCCGCCATTGTGTAGTTTTGTGTTCCTTTTGCTGAGATGCAACAATTACAGTAAATACATGTATGCTGCATATACATTTATACAACACCGCTTCTAAGTGTTTACCATTAGTTTACAAAATAAAACTGCTTTCATCTGTGACATCGTATTCAGAGAAGTTACTCAAAACTGAAATGATTGGGCCAAAGTTACTATCCATGGAAAACTATTAAGATCTTTTATTATCACTGGCATCACCTGCCTTATCATCAAGTATGCATTGGAGCAGGTGGTAAACACTATGACGCTTCTAAGGAAACATTTGTTAGTGCCATTTTACCACAGACCTGCATTCACCACTTGTAAATGTGCAGTTTTTTAGTGTCACATGGGATGTTGCCATAAATAAAATGGCAAGAAAATAAAGATTTGACATGCTGTTATTATTATCATCTTATTCAATGAATTGTTACCAACAAAAAGATAAGTTGGATGCAACAGCAACAATAACAGAAGTGGCCTCGAATGAGAAGAAACAGCAGTCTGTTTATACTTAAGGTAGTAAGTGTTAATAAAATATATATTTATACTGTAAGGACTGTGGCTTCATCCTCATTGCTTTCACCACAATGCATTCTCAAAACTTAAGTATGCATTTGATTGATTTTCAAATCTATATCTCTAATATGCAAAGGTCACTCACAGGCAATCCATTTCCATTCCAGTTAAGTAAAGACAAATATCTGGTTTTCTTTCAAACAGTCTTTCCTTCCTCTGGAGAATTCAAATAGCTTATGTTTACCTAATCTAAGTCTAAACCTAAGTTTTCATTAGTCATGAACAGCAACGTTTGCTCAGGCTTTCTTTCAAATACAGAAATGAAGCCAAAAGTACAAGCTTGGATATTTAATCAACTTATGGATGGAAGTAATAACATACTTATAAGAAAGCTGTAGCTACAGTAAAGTTTATTTATTTGCTTTTTCTTTTTGCTTGTATTCTACGATGCTGGTTAGACTTTTAGACTGAAAAGGCCAAATGATAAACTCACACTCAGGTGTGATGCTTTGATCTGATTTTTGACACACACACACACACACACACACACACACACACACACACACACACACACACACACACACACACACACTCCTCCCCTCCCGCACCTGCCTCACTGCACAGGTGCGAGCGGGAGCGTGAGGCTCGAGCCGCTCCTCCAATTAGAATCACCGAGCGTGACCACGTGAACAAACCCCGTCGTGTAAATTCCCGTTGAGCGGTGAGCAGCTCGGACAGATCGGTGGCACAGACACTGAGTGACGGCAGCAGATCTCAGGTAAGCTGCTGATGTTTCTCCTCTTTCTTTCTGTTTCCTTTCTCTCTCTGTCCGCGCTGTGTCCGGACAGTGTGCGGGGACATGCGGGGCTCTGGAGCTCTGGGTGAAACGCATCGTCTCCTGCGGGTGGTCCCCTGCTGTCCTCCGGACAGGACGGAGCAGCATCACGGGCTTCGGTGGCTGCTGGTGCACGGTCTGCGCATTGAAACTCACCCGCTCCTCCTTCCCTCCCTCACCCTCTCTCCCCCCTTCGTCTCTCGGTCTATTGATAGTTGACAGAAGCCTGGTGTAATCCCTCGGCTGGTTTGGCTCAGCGGACGTTTCGCGACACAGGAATGTTGATTGAACTTTATTCTGCTTGGAGATTTGTCTGAATTGGTAACGCCCGCATGGAGTGATGGTGTGATGAGGGAGAGAAGAGGGGGGTGGGGGTCTTCTTCTTTTTGGTGCTGCATGCAGCCTGCAGCCGAGCACAGGCAAGAAGCTTTTATTGCTGAATTATTTATAAGGCTGTCTGCTTCTCTTGGATGGAGAAGTCACGGTGAGGATATAGGTTAGACCATGCAGGCTCCCTCTAACCCCCCTTACAGCAATTAAAGGTAGCCTGTGGCATCTTATTTAACTACATGTCTGATTGTGTTAAAACTAGTACAATAAAAAAATGGAGATTGAAAACAGTGGTTGAATGTAAAGTAGAAAGAAACTGAGGTACTTGTTTTCCACTCCGGAGGGAAATACTGTCCCTTTAACTCCACTATATTTATTTATGTACAAGCCAGGCTGTAGATTCAGATACGATCAACTAATAAATGACTAAATGTTTTTATACAATACTTGCAGTACTTACAAATAATAAATCACTGTGTAATAGAACACAATCATTTGTTAAAAAGCTAATCATAAAAATTAAAAATTTATCACTGGCCAACATTGACTGTAAATAAAGATGGACAACGCGTCTCCACACGTGCTCGACCAATCACGAGTCAATCTGAGCAAAATGGGGATGTTTCAGTCTGTGTTTATAGCATCAATAACTAAACTTATCAGAAACACCAACATCTGTTTAATGAGAACAACCTAAAATGTGTCGGCCTACTTCGACCTTTGTTGAGGAGGTATACTGCAGCCGGCCACCAGGTGGCGATTGACACATTTTGGCTTCACTTTTCACCACTACACAAAATAAATCAAGAGCAACACGATGCCATCTCTATAACATCGTCATGTGTGTGTGCGAGAGCTCCAGTCGCCTGTCTCCCTTCGTGGACGTGTTGTAGGTAAATGTCAGAGCTAATGATACGCTGCTGGAATAAGACCTGAGCCCAGTTTGTTTGTAAACATCATTTCCCCATGTGATTAGAGGGCGTTAACTTGAATATAAATGTAGAGGCGTCACAAACTGTCCACTCTGTCTTCTGGCCTCACGAGGTCCCATGTGGATTGGAAGGCTGGGTGGCTTTATGAGCCATGTTCAACACTTGAAATGCAGATGAGTATAAATTGGATTGATTGATTGATTGAGATGAATCAAGTGAAAACACATTTAAAAACAAAATATGAAATAATGATGATGAAGTGTAATTTCCCCTTCAGTGGGTTTCTGCCTTATTACATCCACACTCCTCCAGAACCAACCGACCTGTCTGCGCATGCACTCTCCCTCGCTCTCTCTTTTTCTCTCTCTCACTCCCTCGCTTTTTCTCTCTCTCTTTTCCTCACCCCCCCCTCTGAATTTCTCTCTCTCTCTCTGACTTCCCTCTCCACCACCCCCACCCCCCTCTCTCATGTCTCGTGCAGACCAGTAGGCGGCTCCTCGCGCTCTCTCTGCTCTGAACCGTCTCGCGCTCCTCGCGCTCCGCTGTCCCGGTTGTCAGGGCACCTACAGTCAGTGACTCCGGCTCACGCGGCGGTGACAGCTCTCACTCCGGCTCCTGTCGGATTTTTTGGTTCCGTCGTGTGGATGGATTTGTTTTCACTGGCGGACATTTAACCACCAAAACGCAGTAAGTCTGTTCACGTCACATTGAAACTGTGGGTTTTCCTTGTATTTCCACGCAGAGGCAGAAGTTTAACGTGTTAGTTCTTCCTCTTTGCTTTCGTTTTTAAATAAAGTAAAAGAGGAACTTTAACACGTGACTAAACGTCCACGTTCCTCCCGGTTTACAGAGAGCGTGTTGGTGTGAAAATGAAATAACCCGAGAGGAAAGAGACGAGGAGAGCAGACTCATCATCTTTTAGCTCATCTTTCATAGCAGGTGTCTAATAACCCACTTCCGCATTGGAGCTGTGAGATATCATCACTGAGGTCTGTTTTTAAAGCCTAACAATCCCCTCACACTCTCACACGTTAAATGATCACTTACAAATATATCTTTATACACACACACACACACACACACGAGCCAGTGTTTTGAAGCAGTTTCATCCTCGTGCCTCGTTCCCTCAGTATCAGCGCGCGTGCCTTTGTTTCTGCACCGTGCGTGTGATCCGGTGAATGACAGGGGAAACGCTGCTCCTCTCGCTTCCTGCTGAACCAGCTCGTTGACATACCTCAACACGAGCTACGGTGAAACATTGAAACAGCAGAAACGCCTCATTCCAGCTGAGGGATCACAACAGTCATTATCAGCCCCTCAGTGTACAAAGGTCCCTTCAGGCCTGCCTGCTCTGGATCATGTGAGATCTTGATGCTGAAGCAGCAGAATTGCAGGTTTCTGTTTTCTGTTTCTGACTGACGGGCTAATTGAAGTGTGTCTGCCCTCTGCTGTGGTCTCCTGTATGGCTGCTTTATGCCTGGTGGTCCCCCGGCCCTTTGCCTTTGGGTTATTTTGGTCTGCTCAACCCTGTTTATGTCTTTCAAAGTGCCTAACACTTGAGCCACACCTGCCCCGGTTAGTTAGACATGTAGGGTGTCTTTGTGTCACTGCCCTGCCCTTATATACCTCACCCTTCTGGTTAGAATTGATTTAACACAGACTTCTTTAAGCTTCTTGAAGCCACATAACGCTCCTCTTGTGCACTGGACTTGAGTTATTACATCCTTGTTTTTGGTGTGTGTGTGTGTATGTATGTGTGTTATTGCTTCTTTATTTGAGCGTCTTGGAGCTGTCTTACGCGTGGACGACTCAATGAGAAAGTGTGTGTGTGTGTGTCTCTATATTTTAGTTGTGTATGCTTCAGGCCCCTGTGAGCACTTACCCAGACTCTTTCTCATAACTGCTGACTTGGCAATGAACTCTATCGATATCGACAAAATAAGAGGATGAGAAGGAGGGAGAGAGACTGAGATGCTGTTGTACGATCACAAAACATATTCTGTTTTGTCCTTTTCAGTATTCTTCAGGCATTCTCCTCTAATGGGATTTATTATTTTTTATTTCTATTTTCATTTACATGGACAGTTTTTATCCCTTGACATTGTGCATTATTTGGTTATCTATCTTGTAATCTGATGCTAATTTGACATTGTGAGAAACTACACCTATCTTTTACTGCTCTATATTTAGTTTGCTCCTCCTAATATCAAACAGGAGATTGAAGCACCTACAGTCAATTTCGATTGCTTCAGGGGATTTGGAAATTGATTTAATTTACACTAATGGAACTTCTTTGGGCCCGGGTACCCAGATTAAAGACAGACGAGGTACAGGGAGCATGCAGGAGAAAGACAAACACACTCTAACACAGACTCAGTGTAATGACAGCATAGAATCACTGCCGCAACCAGAAAAATCACAGATCTTTCTTAAATTGTTCTGATAAATTGTTGAGAACTTCTCCACACTTGGTCAAATGAACACTTCTTAGTTTATTTCCAGTTCAGTTTTGTTTATTTAGCCTGTCTGAAAGGGTTGTGCAATCTGTACAGTTTACAAGACCCTTCATCCATGTATCCTCAATTCTGAAGAGGAAAGACTCCCAAAATGTTTAATTAAAGAAAAAAGGAAGACGACGCTTCAGGAAACCTATCAGCTCTATTCTAAAAAATGAAAACGTATAGTCTCTGATTTGTTCATTCTTAAGTTTCTCATCTTTTTCTTGCCGGTCTGCTATCATCTCTTCCCTAGTGTAGCTTTGTGTGTGTGTGTGTTTTTGGTGTCTGTTTTATCTGCCCCTGGAGCACCATCATGGTTCCTTGGCTGCCTGGGTTCTGTTTCGCTTCATGTTCTGTTCTTGCTTTAAACAGTTTAAAATCTCAGTAACACACACTCAGTCAGCGAGGACGCACAGTAGCAGTCTTGGGATGTCTCTCTCTCTCCAGCCACTGCCTCTGCAGCGTATGTGTATTCTGGTGCCCTGTGCCTATCAGCGAAACAGGAGTCTGGCCGCCACTTCTCATATTCTAGCACACAGCAGCACATTTGGAGTCTCATCTGGCAGGGAAATGTAGCCTTAATCCAATTGGCTGTATGGTTTAGTAAAAGCTGTCATAATTGGCTGATACGGCAGCTGGCTGCCAAGGTCCCAGTGAGCACAACAGGGAGTTGAGGAGAGTCCCAGTGGTGCTGTGGTGCAGGAGAGACTGAACAAAGGGCAGGGAGCAGGGGAGTGAACCACTCTTTTGAATATTCCTCCACTTGGCAATTTTCAAGGAGCCATCTGCACTCTGCTGACTCAGATCCATCCAGATGACCATATCTCATTTACAACTGTGCTGTTAGACACACACACACACACACACACACACACACACACACACACACACACACTCACCCCTTCATTCCAACTGCAGAAACAAGAATGGCTTTTGTCATACAAACATGTTTGAGGAAACATCTTCCAAACTGGCTAAGGAACAAAGGCATTAAACCTGTGTGTGTGTGTGTGTGTGTGTGTGTGTGTGTGTGTGTGTGTGTGTGTGTGTGTGTGTGTGCATTACAAGAGGAAGACTGATTCATCGCGGTGAAAAAACGTGCTGCTGCCAAAATCCTCTGCAGCAATTCCTGTTTCCTTTCACCTCAGTGTGGAATCCAGGAAAGAGACAGAGACAAGAGATGCGAGGGAAAGGGGGAGAGAAAAAGGGGGAGACAGACAGTGACACAGACAGAGGCAGTGAGTGTGAGAGATGGCCATGTAAGGTTTCCTGCGCCTCAGCTTGCACCACTCCAGTCCACACAAACAGTGAACCTGAGCTGAACTCTGCAAGGTTTGGTCCCTGCAGAGTTGCTTTTAACTTGAACTTTGGCTTCGTGTGGCTGCGTTAAACAAAGGCAGCCTTCATCATAAGACGCATTAGGGAACTTACTGAAATAATAGTGAGCTCTGGAAGAATGGCTTGCATTCTCAAGTCAAAAACACAATAGCGCTGTAATTTCTTAATGTACTGTGTATGATGAGTTAATTTCCTCAAGGACATGGATATTTCAAAATAAGATTTAAAGTAAGCCCTGTCCTTTAACTGTCACTTATGCAGGCAGCCTTGAAGGTTCTTTTGTAACTTATTTTAGCTGCAGTAATTTTATTAGGAGGGTTGATGCATTTAGAATTGATCAGTAGTGAAATCTATACGGAGTAATCTATATCTTTGTAGCATCTGAGTGAAAATTGAATTATTGCACACAGACGCAAATAACAAAATATTTGTCTCTCATTTAGTTTAATTTAAAGGGTCCATCGTAAATTTACACAAAGCTGTTTAATGTATGATACGCTTTGATAATAATTTAAATTACACGCTGCAGGGTTTTTATCATCTTTGCTCTACACAAACATTTGAAAATCAAATATTGACACTTTTTATTACAAGGGAAATGCTCCAGATGGCATCGTAAACCTCTTAATGTTGGTTCACACAGAATCCAGAAAAATATTCATCTAAATTTTGCTTAACAGTAAAAATCCAAAAACCGTGAATGATCTGATGAATGTCACACAAAGTCCTGCACGATCATAATACACATAACAAACAAGTTTGAATGTGTTGGTTAAATTGGATTAATTTTACAAAATCTGAGTCACGTGAATCTCGACAACTCGGCAACACAAAATATCATTGGGTGAGGGACATCCAGTTTTTATAGAGAGAAACTTGCAGACGTCCACTGTCTGTGTCTTTAATTTCATTCGCCAATGAGATGATGATGAATTTACCAGGAACGATATAGTGACGAGCACGAAGGTGAGAAGAGTGAGGAATGTGCCTCTTCAGTGCATTGGTGGGTTTAAATTTGTAGTGAGCATTACCACTGCAGCTATTCTACACTAATTATGATTCATTTTAATAGACTGATAATACTACGTATTTAATATTTAAGTACAAGAGGAGACAGTGAACATACAGCAGAACGAGACCCAGATATTGTAGACCGAGGTGTTAACTTGCTTCAGAAATATCATAACATGCACTCACACACATTCATGGTGAGGCACAGAAGGAGTGAATGGATTCAGCTTGACAGATATGAGAGGCCCATCTGCTCTATCACTCAACTATGGCTCACGGAGTGTCACCTCTCTGCCTTGTACAGACGCACACACACACACACACACAGATCTATAAATCAGATCTATAGAATGAATGATTAACAGAATCAAATCATGTTTTTAGAACTTATTAACATGTAACATAAATTTTTTCGCAGTTCATACAAATTGAAGGCTGCTTGTTCATCACAAGATGAAACAGGATGTTTATGAGCTTCGTCTGTCATTGTTTGGTCTCTCCATTCATCTCTTTTATTAATACATCAGGACGAGCAGATGAAGGCCAGTTGGCTTCGCTCTTTGTTAATAAATATGAAACACAATTCCAGCTCTCGTTGTAGGTTTGTATTGTCTATTTGTGGTTGATGCCTTGAAAAAACATAATCCAGCTCAATCCGCCTGTGCAAAATATTGATGGATTGATGGCAGGCAGAAAGGCAAAGCTGAGGATTATAAAAGGTGAAAAATTGGAGTGACCCTGTTGCGGAATGTTTAGGATGGAATCCACTCATACATCTTGAGAAACAGATCTCTGGATGCATTTGTTCTGCTTTGATGAGAATCTACTGTATAAAATAAAGTCTGCACCAATGTTTTGACAACTCATACAATAACTGTTAATAATTAAAAAGCAGCATTGCATCTCCAGAGAAATAAGGAAAAAATATGCAATTAAAGAAAATATCTCCCATGATGCTTTTGCTTAGACTGTGCATATGTGTGCCTGCAAGCAATATTTTCTTTCCTACTACGATGACCCACTGACCGGTGTTAGCAGATTAATTGCTGCTTTAATGTTAAGCTGTGGCATATCACCCCGTAATTGGTAATGGAGATTATCAGAGAGATGCTTTGTGTGTGTGTGTGTGTGTTTGTGTGTGTGTGTGTGTGTGTGTGTTTGTGTTTTTGTGTGTGTTCTCTCTGATTTCTTTATCTGATTAGGACGTTCATCTAGTAAAGTAGGATTTATGGGATTGTGGTCTCTCCCCTCTGCACACAACACACCCCAGGATCACTGTTAAAACAGAAAGCACATCTCTTCAGTGCTCCATGTCATTGAAATAATCATATTGTATAATAAAGTGCATTTACAGTTACATCTACCTCACCTCTTTGTCAAGGCTGAAAACGATCCAACTTACAGTGCATGCAAAACAGGAACGATTTTATTGTTGTTATGTATGTAATTAATTCTTTATTGTAAACGGATATTAAATTAAGTGCTAGTAAGATCGGTTTGTGTGCAACAGAATCAGAGATACTACTGTAATGTACACACACATATACTGTACTTGTGTCATATGTCTCAAAGCTACTGAGGCGTATCCACCCGTGCTTGTTGTTCTTGCTGGGAGGATGGGGATAAAAAGCAGAGGATGCAACAGAGCAGCACGCTCTACTGTGACACACACACACACGCAACATACACACACACACACACACACACACACACAAACACCACTGTAAGAGAAACGCAGCACTTGCAGGGAAGCTTCACCACATTTCTCCTGAGATCTTCTGGAGCCACATCATCATCTTACTCCAGCACACACATATCAGTGTCAGCCTGACTTGCGTATGCGGAGGCACCAATCAGGCAGCTGCTTATGTCTGTGTGTGTCTGTTTGTGTGCTTATAGTTGTGAAAGGTAAAGCAAGGATCCTAGAGCAACAGATGTGTTTGCAAAATTGTCTTTGCATGTGTGCATCTGTATGTTTGTTCTTGAATCAATGAGCCATATCACTGCCTGTTTGGTCTAAACTGTCTTGGTTGCTAGCTCATAGCATGCGGCTTGTTCTTGTGATAATATTGAGAAGAAGAGCTCTGTATATATGCAGTCATTTAAGAGGACTGTATTTACTGCTCTCTATTTGTTGTGTGAGTTATACCCATGCTACTGTGGGCTCCACCTTATATTGGAATACAGAAATGTTATGCTGATCCAACACACTGGCTTTTCATCCCCATCTCATTAGAGCTACAACCCAGCAGCTTCGAAACATCTCTCTCCAAACACACTTTCTTGCCAGCACAAAAAACCCTCAGAAAAACAGCCATGCTGGCTAGAACATGCAGATTGTGCCTCTGAAAGGGACTTGACTGAAACATGTAACTGATGGATTAGTGAGAATTCATAAATAAGAAATGAGGGTGTTTTCACACCTGAGAAGAAAGAAGTAGTCGTTCTATTAGAATGGAGAAAATTGCCACTGTGATATCTATATGGTATTAATACCAGCAAAATGAACTCTGTCGTCATTCAAATATTATACTGTATATCGTCGGAGCGATGAGCAATTAGTCTGAAAGTCCAAACTATCCAAATAAAGTGTTTTCACGCTGCACTGAAACGAACCATGGTTTATTTTGATCCAGACTGAGACCACCAATTCTGGTCGGACTAGATTTTTGTCCATTGTCAGTGTAGATTGAGGTCTCAACCAGACAAGGCGTGTGAAAGCACTTTAAAACTGATGACTAGATGAGCACCATAGCAAACTAGCATGAGGCTCTACAGCACCATCAGTCACAAGAACCTCTTCCTCTAGTTATTCTTCAAAGCTTTCAGGCTGAGTGAGTGTGGGCCTGACATTGTGGTTATCAAGTGGGCACCTTCCTTCACAAATGACTCATTGAGTAAGAGACACGACACCTCAAGAAGGCTGAAGAGTCTTTCCCAGCAGGGCTGCATCCCTCTCAATTCCCAGCCCCATACACTCAGCCACACTGAACTGATGTCTTGTCAAGATCTTGTGGTGTGAGCTGCTCTTGCAGGAAGCTCTGACAGTTTTCAGTTCAGTCTGTGGAACAAGCAGCCAGGCTCTGTTAAGAAGACTCAGCTCTTAAAAAAAATGAGGTCTGATAAAGCATGGGGGGGACCTTATATTAATATTATCAATAAGATTACATCTAAAAAGAGCAGTCAGTGTCACGCTGCTAAACAGACATAATACGATTTGGTGCTGCATTTTCAACAAGCTTGTGTTTGGTAATGTGATCGTGACGCCCCTTGATAACAAAGAGGTGGAAAAAGTTCATGTCCTGCCCGATAGTACTGTACTGCAGTTACACCTACACATTGTTATGAAATCAGTGATCTGAACCTAAATACTGAGGCTGTTGGATTGGCATGGTTTCATCTGAATGATTGTATTCTGTGAAAACACTGATGTCATAGTGATATGATGTAATAGTATCATGTGGGGGTGCAATATATTTTTGAAAGTGTTTGATCAACATGTGGATCGTCTACAGCGACAGTAGCTGCTGGTGAGTCTGTGTACAATGATGCGTTTCTTTTGTTTTGCTGTTGAGCTCCGGAGAAGTTTGCTGTATTTTATATTTCGTTATGGATGTTTGCTCTCCATGGTGCTGAACTTCACAAGTGAGTAATGACTGTCTGCCTGGCAAACAAGATTTTTTTTTATTAAAGCCAGGCAGTTATTAATATGTGTGTATGTTATTGGCGGTTTTTTTTTTTGTCTGCCTCTCCTTGCTGCAGCATCAAAGTTTATGGCATCATCTAAACAGTTTAGACTTTAGTACACACATCTTTCTCAGGCTACTTTAATGTGCCATGTTGTGTCACCTTATCTAAAATATATCCTGTGTATTGAAGGATTATTTTGGTTTGTTTTAGTGTTTACTGTAGTTGTAAGCATTTGTTCTTGTCTCTGTATCTTGTGTGGCAATGATTTATTTATAGCTACTGAATACAGGTGAAAAAGATGCTGGAATAAGTTAAATTAAGCATTAAATCTTTTGTATTCAAATCTACTCTTAATTTAACTGGATTTAGTTGAGTGTCCACACAACAGAAACTCAAACAAAATTGCAATCTATCAACACCTTTACATTCAAATTATGTTTTGTGTTGAGGAGGTGGTGAAATTTCCACCTGGTTGACGATAAATAAGGAAGGGGTGGGGGCAACGATGCAGGTCGATGCTAATTGGTAATCCATGCCAGGTTTTATATCGTCTCTCTGTGATAAGTAGCTGAATGATGAGGAGAGGACGGAGACCACAAAGAGAGAAGCAGCGAATGACTTTCAGGATATGTCAGGGGCCAGAAGCAAAATACCAAGTGTGGAAATGGGTAGTCTAAACTACTTCCCTTCCCCGGCAGAGCTGTGCGCCCACCAGACGGGGAGGGAATCATCTCCTCTGAGACATGTCTGTTGCAGGATGCCAAAGAGCAAGGCGTGTTACTGCTGAGTGTAATGGACCGACCCAAACAACTAGCAAAGTTGAGGGGCGAGTTATTTTCTAAATTAAATTAAATGTGCTTGAAGAAGAGATCAGCACAGACAGGCTGGGTTCGGCCTCAACATCTTTTTCAAGGGCTATTTTCTCAAATCAGGATTTTAGCCAGTTTACCCCCAATTTTTCTCAGTCTGGCATTTTGTGATGATGGACAGATGATGAAAGCTAGAGGGACAACGTTTTTTATACCAAAGGTTTTTCATTTTTTGTTAAGATTCGTCAAACGTGCATGTAAAAAGTATAACTACCTGCAGCCTGTCCTGTGGTGTGTGCTTTATGGAGATGTCAGCACTTCGCTGGTCTTTATTGACATACTACTGGTGCAGTGCCAGGTCTACTGTCGCCTTTGAGTGAAGCTTATAGTCATGATTTTATGTTTGCTACTGTATTAGCCGCATTATGTCGAGTGCAGTTAAGCAGCAGCCAACAGTTTGAAATGCATTAACAGACACATAGACTTATTACTGCATCTGTATTTTTTGTTTTTAATATATTGGTTGTTTTCAAAAGATGCTGATCATATACTCTGTTCTTTTACATGGGTCATTTTAAGGAAAGACAATTATAAACATAGATTGAGAATGAGATTCCTGAGAATGACATTTACGTGACAGTCTTGAGTTTATGTTAACAAACCTTAGCTGTATTTTATATTTTATTATCTCTTCCATTCAATGTCATAACCTAAGCTCACACACAATCTAACATTTTTCAGTTTTCCTCTTCTTCTCACAAAAACAGAGAAGGCTCACAGAAGCCTCACTATATAATGCCTTCTCTCAGTGACCCTGAGTGGCTGTTTGCTGTCAAAGATCTGCTGCAGAAACACTGCACTACAGTGTTCCTGCAGCTAAAGGCCCCCAGATGACAAGGATAATGCTGTGTTTTATGTTTCAATTGGATACACTAAATCTAGTGTTTGGGCCCTGCGTTAAAAAGACTGCAGTGTACCACTGCAACCATTCAAAATGGGAGAGAACCAAGTAAATACTGTTAGATATTTCTTTTCGTCTCTTCCATACAGATGTAAATGTTCTAACACCCTGTGCCACCCCTGTCACCATCACATGTACGCTCTAGTACACAGAGCGGTGTAGGGTGATTTACTGCAGATGCAAATACATGGAGCCCTGTTGGACTGCAGCAGAGCTTTACATATGCCACAGTCAGCTCAGGCTATTTCTGTTGCCCCGTCAGCCAGCCAAGAAACAGCCCTGCCCATTTTGGACCAGCCCTGCAGGTTAATCCATTTAGACCTTGTGTCCTTAATCATTTTAAGCTCTGGAATAATTTTAAGTAAATTTAGCTCTCGCACATGTTAAAACACGCTGGAATGCTGTTGTCACGTATATGAATTCATACTGAAGTGTGTAATTGATGTATAATTATATTTCTGCAAAAGGGTCAGGAAGACTTTGTAATGATGTGTTTCATAAATTAATACTTAAGTAAACAGGTAAAACACATTTCATTTTAAATGGGATTGAAATAATAATGACTTCACCTGATAATTTAAATTTATGAGCTCACCTAAAACAAGAACAAAAGATCAGCAGACAAGTGGCAAATAAAATGGAACAAAGAGGTGAATCTTATAGCATATTTATTCTTTGACATGCTAGGTAAATACACAGGTGGGTAATTCCCCATTGCATTAATGCTCCAGTATTAATTTGTCTTTAAGATGTATAGTTGTTGCTAATGCACATGCAGCTAGTGCAGAACATACAATAGCTTGATTAATAGTCAGCATAATAGTTAGTATGCTTACAGCATTCTTCATCAATAAAGATTCTAATTACTTCTCAGAACTGCTGACCCGCACAAATTGTATGGTTTATGGGTTTAGTCTTATAGCTGCAGTGTTGGCCGGGGCAACAGTGAAATCCCAGAAACACAGTAGACCATGAAACATGTGGTTTATGGGATTACATTTTGTAGATTAAAAACCTGCAAGAGGGAAATTTAGAAAGAGCTCCAGCATTTCATTTCTTACAAAATACTCAAATGTGTACAATTGTTGATCTCCGTATCCTTTACAGAATTTTTAAAATTTATTTAAAGGTGGTATTACACTTCACATTTAATCTGTTTCCAGGTGCTGTGCATACAGTAGTTATCATATGAAAGACAGGTACCAGATGAGATATGATAGATTTGATGGAACAGGAAAGGGACAAAGTTTGGAGAGAAATCAAAAAAGTGGTAAATAATCAGAGAAAAGGTGAGTTGTGATAATACAAAAACATTTGAATAAATAAAAAAGGAAGTAAGTCCAAAGAAAAGAGGAAGCAAAGAGCGTGTGACTAAAATATATATTTAACAGGATCTGTATTGTATTAGTTACCACAGTTTCCCCCTGTCCGTTTGTTTTTTAAGCAAGATTACACAAAATCTACTGGACAGATTTCCTTGAAACTTAGTGGATTGATGTGGTTTGTGTCAGGAAAGAACCGATTAACTTTTGGTGCGGATCCAGCAATTTGTTTTTCACTCTCTTCAACATTACATATAAGTGTGTGCAATTAGGTGCAGCTTGATTGAATTTAAAGGGACTGTTGGGCCTCAGCGGAGTGTTCCACTGAAGGGCGTTCTAAATCAACATGTGTCAAATTGATGGGTGATTAGATGGTGTTTGGTTAATAGACTGACTGGTAATGCATTACTCACTAAGTTGTGTATGGGCAATGAGATATGTAAGAAGAGTGTATTTACAGTGACAGAAAGGGGAGACAGAGCCAGGGCTGAATGCAAGAGAGGACCTCAGCGAGAGAGAGAGAGTGTGTGAAATGAAGCAGAGGCTTTGTTTATTAGAAGAGGAAGGAAAGAAGGGGGGTGTAAACAAAGGAAAGGGGGAGATGAAGATATTCGGGAGGGTGGGGTGGAAAGAACGGACCATTAGAAGGATTGATTGATGGATGAACAGACGCATGGCGTGGACATGAGATGCTTCTCAGCCTTCACAGCCTGAGGTGAGAGAGACTGACTTCTGCTTCACACTGATTCCACAGACTGAATCAATGTGATACCTCTCTCTCTCCCTCTCTTTCTCTTTCTCTCTTTCTCTTCTCTCTCCACTCACTCCCTCTCTCTCTTGCTCTCTGGGAATTCTCTGACCCAGTTAGCTCCTCCACCAGGCAGCAACAGAGTTATTTTTACATATTAACAGGAGACAATACTTTGTCCTCTGCTCGTCCTCCTCTCATCCATATGCTTCCTTCCCCTCTTCTCTTCCTCCATCTTAGCTGCTCCCATCCTTTCCCCTCTCGCTTTCCTGCGCTTCTTCTCCTCATTTCTGTGCAGGCTTTGATCATTTGTGCTCCTGTAGAGATGTAAAGATTCATCAGCTCAATCCTCCGCTTGGTTCAGGATACAGGCTGACAGTAATTTGAGGAAAATCTGAGTGAACATGGAAAAAAAGCAAATCATTAAAACGTACGTTGACAGACAGTGAATAACTATTATTTTAAGAGCTCAGTTATTATTATATTGTCCATGTGGAACTTGATTTTATTTGGTGCTGCAGCTGTTAAAGTCATTTGAGAGGAAGAGCTGTGTTTTCTAACTTCACAAAAATTCAATAGTTAAAATTGTGGAGTTTTTGGTCCAGTTAGAGCGGGTGTGCTGTATTACACGTACGCATGTTGTAGTTTTTGAAATTTGATCGATTCATGTATTGATCGTGTGCAGAGGTTTTTGTGAATGTGGGAATTATAGTAGTATCCATTTATCATCTACCACTTGGCCTTTTAGAGCCGCGGGGGGGAGCTGGGGCCAATCTCAGCTGGCATTGGGCGAGGGGCAGGATACAACCTGGACAGGTGGCCAGCGTTTCACAAGACAGACAAACCACCAGTCTCCAATTAACTCAACCCCAACCCCCCATGCAGACACGTTTAGATCATACACACTCCACACAGAAAGCAAGGATTCGTTACTTTCTTGCTGTGAGGTGAATAATATGTATGTAAATAAATAGTAATTGATATAAATGAGAAAAAATGTAGAGCAGCTTATAGTTTGATTTTCCCCAAACTGTCAGTCCCCTCCATATACATATACATTACAAAGAACAGAAGTAGAATCAGATTTTTTCCTCTATTTTTTAAAGCTGAACTTGTAAACATCCCCTCCCCTGCTCTCCTCTCCTCTGCCCTGCACTTCCTTTCCTCTCCTCTCCTCCCCAGAGAGTAGAGGGACAGAGAGTGGTTGCAGGTGTGGACAGGTGATCGATTCGTTTCCTAATGATGATGGATGGCAGGGCGGCAGAGAGCGAGAACAGGGAGAAAAGTGGAGCGATGCAGGGAGATAAAGAAATCGCAGAGTAAGAGGGGACTGTGTTTATATTTGTCCGCAGGCGGGCAGATGGTGAGAGTTTTAGAGAAATGTTGATCCTCAAGTGTTTATATCATTCTTGTCATCTACGCGAGAGCAAACAAACACACACGCACACACACACACACACACACACACACACACACACACACAGTTCCATATCAGTCAGTGATATGCCCTGTTATAGAAGTAGGAGAAGACAAAGGAGACAATCTCCCAGGACGCACAGGTGCAGAATAAATACAGGTAAAAAGAACAGAATAAAAATAGAACAGAGTAAAATAAAATAAAAACTATATTAGAACAATTAAACACAATGACATAAAGTACAGCAGTGCACATAGTCAAATCAGTAAATACATCCACCTGAAAATAAATACAAGATAGTGTTTGCAGTAAGGCTACAGCTATAATTACTTACTTATTACTCTGGTGCTTGAAATTTACCAGACAAATGCTCATTACAATTTCCTTGTGTCTTAGGTGAGGTTTTTTTAAATCACTTGTTTAAAACCTTAACACGTTCATTTATAATATGTAGTTAAAATACAAAGAGAAGCAACTCATCCTCACATTTAAGAAGCTTATACCTTAGTATGGAAATAAAACACCAATAAGAGCTGACATCGAATGTCTGGTCTGATTTCAATTATCAAGTTAATATAAGTTAATATTTCCCGAAGTAAGGTATAAAAAACTGTCAGTTCTGTATCTGGTAAATAATATTCAGCCCTAGTTGTACCAGAGAGTTATGAATAAGAGCATCAAAGAAAAAAAATGTCCACAGATGATGGAGCACAGTTCCTTCTCTCCACCGTTTAGAGTTCACACTGTTGTTCTGTAGACATGGTTTCAGTTCTGTGTGGGATGACACGTGTGGGGTCACTAGCAATTTCACCACGACTCACCTCTCCACCGTCTCACACATTCCCCACTGGAGGTCCAGTAAGGGTGTGAATGAAAGCTTGCCAGATAGGAAGTGTTAAGACCCCATCTGGTGGGGTTACCACACTCACACACACACGTACACACACTCTGACACTGAAGTCTCACCCTTCCCAAAGTACTGACAAGGAGGCAGGCAAGTTGCTATGGCAACCCAGAGAGAGTGGGGAAGTGATTGGGCAAGACTTGGATTTGTTAAGAGCTACTGTAGGAAGCCTAGGGCAAGACTTAGTCGCTCTCTCTCATTTGGGGTTTGTGTGCTCGTGTGCATTGATAGAAGTGTGGGTGAGAGAAACACAAGCGGCCCCTCCTGTCTGCCTTCTTCATTTTCTGCTTTAACGCTCCGTCAGTTGTCAGGCTGATGTGATAGATCTGGGTGAGCGCTACATTTACTCACTGCAACACGGACTATAAACCGGGACAAAAAGACAATTGGATGCATATACTTGGAATGAAAGACTGCACAGGGAGATGTTAAGCCATGATGTAAAAAAACACCATATAATCACCCAATGTTTCACTGGAAGGCAAACATATGATCACACTCTGCATTTAGACACCTCCTCAACTCGACATGTTGGAGTCATTGAGAATTCTGATTTGTGTCTTTGTCAGAACTGTTTGTTTTTTCCGACCTTTGCTTTTCAGATTTCATGAAATCTGTATCACAAGAAAATGTTCAGAATGATCTGCTAAGATACTTTATACAAATCCAAATTTGTATAAAGTATCTCACTCTCACATGCAGCCTTCTGTGGCTAACCCTCAGGCACAATTTTCGCTTGCTTCTGCTGGTTTACAGTTGAGTTAGAGAATAGAGCTGGAGCCACAGAAATTCTGCAGAACTATTTCATTTTTTATAAAATTGTGATAGCGATGTTATTTTTTTCAAATGATGCACTGAGACAAAAGAATGATTAAATGAAGGCTGCAACATATTTTTTAATCAACATTTAATTAGCAGATTTGTATCTTGATTAATTGTTTAATCATTTGACCAAATAAATATCAGAAAATAGGAGGGAAAATGATATCTACATATCCTCACGATGCTTGTCGGACAAACTGTTCAGTTTATTATCAAACAAGACAAAGATAAAAAGCAAGTCCTTATGATTGAGGAGCTGGAACCAATAAATGTTTAAGAGCCAGGAGAAAATTATTGATTGATTATCAAAATATCCATGCATTATCCATCTATTATATCCTAGCTTAGGGCTCGAGCCAAATCCAGCTGACACTGGGTGAGAGGAAGGGTTTAATATATCACTGGGCCAACAATTCACAATCACACCTACTAAAAAATTGCATGCATGAGGAGAACATGCAAACTTTACATAGACAAGCTGCGGTTTCAGTTTCAAACCGTCTTGTGAGGCGACCTGAATCATTTACTTGCACATTTAAATATCTTCGAATAGAAATTTCCTTCTTTCCTTAGTTTGTCAACTTTTGTTCGCAGTTCCACGCAGTTTGTCTGAGTTTTACCTCCTACGCTCATACACTAGTTTCAAAGGCACTGCACCATCCTTAGGGTCCTATGTATATGTGTGTGTATGTGTGTTCTGCTGCAGAAAGGGTTAGTGTCGAAACTTTTAGTCCAGGTTCAGGACTGAATATTGGCTCATTTGTAATTGCAAGGGACCAACGCCTACTCGTACGTGTGTGCTTGCCACCAGCAGCAGCTGCTGCAGCTGTATGGATAACATAGAGTGGGCCTTTAGTGATGTTTGAAACAGAGGTGTCTTTGTAGATACAAGTGCATGACCAACCATTGAAGCTTGCTTGTGTGTGTGTTTGTACTTTGCAGACTCGCATGGATCCACATGTGATTTGGTATAGAACAGAACAGTGTGCACATGCTTTGAGATCACCTGTTATTAGATCCATGGCTCAGTGCTCCACCCGAACGCTTTGCTTTAATAAAGTCTAACAGAATTAGGAGGTCTTGTCTGTCCTTGTGCCTTAATGGAAATTATATAAAAAGCAAAAGGGTACTGCACCACAATATAGTGCTTCATAGAGACGCATTGTTTTTACTTTAGTTTTTCTGCTGAACAAAGGGGAGAGTAGCACTTTGATCGATAGTGGAAAGATACAATGCTGAAAAAGCATTACACTATCTTCCTCCACAATAGAAATCTATTCTTTTCTAATTGGACTTGTGGCCTTAAGAGAAGTTTTGGGATTTTATTTCAAACCCAGCATAAAAGGTGAGTACGTCCTTTTGTGTGCGCGTGTGTTACAGTGGCAGCTTTATCAGAAATCCTCTGTAATATTCCTTGCGTTAAACCCGGATCACTTTAAGCCTATACTCAGTTTTTCTAGGAGAAAAGATAAGTGATTTATTCTCCAACTCAAAATTTATGATTCAATTGAACCTGTCACAGTATAATTTCTTTTACAAGGAAAAGCCATTTGATTCCTCTGAACACTTGCTTCTGGGAATAAAGAGAAGTAATAAGCAGTAAATTACTCTGCAATGGCTGCATCTTTATAAGCTTAAATTGCTTTTCTAGTTGAGTGGAAGGAGGGAGAGCGCAGGACCTAGAGCAGAGATGTCAAACTCAAGGCCCGTGGGTGACTACCGGCCATTTGTAGAATTATATCCAGACCTCGATAAAATATCATATGTCTATCTTAAGCCCTGCCTCACCTGCCGAGTATTTGGTGTTATTAAGTTATTCTTCCAGTGTTCCAGAGAACCCAGTGCCTGTGTGCTGCTGTCTGTGCCCCGTCAAGTTCACTCACATGCTTTTCTCTGTTATGAAGATGAACAAAAACCCACACAGGAGTCGTCTCACTGATGCACACCCTTACTCCATCTTGAGGGTTTCCACAGCAAAGAACCTAACCCCAAACATTAATAAACTGACAGCCAAGAAAAGATGCCAAACATCTGGCTCTGGCACATGTAAATAAAAGAAGAATGAAGCCTCTAAATATGTTTTCTTTTTGCACTCTATCCAATATCCTGTCTCTCCTGTTAAATAAATGTTGACCCCGTTTGGCCCTCGACATAGTCCCAGTTTTTAATTTTGGCCCTCTCTGTGATTGAGTTTGACACCACTGACCTAGAGGAATGATGAACAACGGGCTGAACCTGGGAGCTTTCTGGCACCTTTTAAAGCTGGGCTCCGACAGCAGGAGTGAGTCTTGGCAGATATTCCTCTCCCTTATCTCAAACATACACCACCTCATGTCACCTCTCTGAGATGATCTCATGAGGAAGAAGGTGCAAACAAAACAAACAAGATGGAGACTAGTGTGACAACTTGCTGAGATATAAAACAAAAGCAAAAGAAACCCTGGATTAGTAAAACACTAGTTTGTAATGCTCTGCATCACACTCACAGCAGATTGTTTTGTGGTTGCCGTTTTAAAAATCCAGGGTGTTGATCCAAATCAGCACAAGTCCCCTTAGTCAGAGCTCAGCCTTGCCCTGCCACCACTTCCTGTCTCCCTTCCTTCTCATGTTGCTTCTTGCAAACACAAGCTCTTTGCCTCCTTTGCTCTGCATTAGACTCGCACCAGCACTCACTGCTGCACGCTGCAGCCTGGACCATGTTGTTCCTCAGGAAGGAATGCAAACATGGATTGTATCATACAAACCAGGTCTTATTCATACATTCCCTTAATCCTTCTATCTCACTTTTATTCACATTGTCACCTCAACGAGCCACCACCACCACCACCCACACTCCATCCAGCTGCAACCCTTGTTTTCTCGTTCACCCTCTAGTTGTTTCCTGATTGGAATTCCAAAGCCAAGGCTAAGTGGAGACATGTCAGCCAGCCTGTCTCGTATAACAGGAGAAATATAGAAGCAGAAAAGCAATTCCAGGGCTTCCCTCACTGTGTGTGTGTGACTGCGTAGAAAAGTGTGTATTTTAAGAGACAGCTTTTTTCCTCCAAGCCAAGTGGTTCTCTATGTACTGCAATCTTTTTGCAAGCATGGTTATGGTTCCACAATATCCAAGACTTTGTGAGGGACATTGGCAAGAAAATGCACACACACATACACACAAATTGGGCTTTATATTTCTGAACGCTAACATGCATGTATGCTAGAGCATCACTGGAATGAAAAAGAATCATAATGGACATTATCTGGATTAAGACTGCATGTAATAATTTTAAAATGAAAATGACGTTAGGGATCACGTAGTAGTTACTTTTAGAGCTTATGAATATTGAAAAGTGTTTTGTCATTTTAATTTTATTTCACAAATGGAACAGAGGAGCAAATGTAGGATTGAATAAAATGGTTATATATTTTTATGAGAGCATGCTGGTGTTTTCATAGTGGAATCAACTAATGTGCTTCCAATGACATGTCCATCTCTCTTCCATCACACCAAAATTGAGTCCAACAAAAAAAGATGGTCTCAAAATAAATTCAAATTTCATTTGGAGTGTGAAAACTTAAAAAATAATATACGATAGTTGAAACATTTGGACCGATAGCTAGAAGTTGAGACAGGATTACACAATAGAAGAAGTAATGGTTGAAGGACGAGGACACACTTGTAGTACATTGTAGTAAAGTATTGTTCATGTTTGAAGCAAATATATGTATAATATGATCACACTTGGAGTTATTATTGTCTAGCTTATGTGAACATCACCACACGTCACACTGTGAGGGCTCAGCCAAGCAGCTACACTCACAGGAACATAAAAACTCTGAAATAGGGAGGTTGTAAAATATATCCCATGAATTCGAAGGGCTCCGCTGTCGTGAATGGCACCGGGTGGGAATGTTCCTATTAATGAGTTAGGAAATGAACAGCTTAATGGTGGGCTGACTCACAGTGCTGCAGAGTGCTTGGCTTTATTCAAGGAGACGGAGAGAGTTCTGCTCTGTTTTCATGATGAAGCAAAGGGAGAGCGACCGGACTGGATGTGTAAACTTAAACTTGTGTGTGGCCATTGATGTCTGTGCAAATTTCCATGTTGTTTATATGTTCACATCATCTTCTCTAATTAAAAAATAACTATCTGTCGCTGTCAATCTGCCTCTAACAAGCTCAGCCTCCTCCAGGTTGCTCAGTTTGTGTTCATGCTTCGTTGCACCGCTGCTCCTCTGTTTGACATCTCGCTTCCTATCCCTCACCATCAGTAACGGTTTACAAATGAGATGTGAAGGATTAGCAAACAAAATAATAATGCTGTTGGTTTATTTTCTGTTTCTCATGAGCACGGAGAACACATGCCAGTCACTGGAGATCATTGTTATGTCACCAGAAGCCCCAAAAGTCACGGTTTGATGCAGAGAAGTAGTGAAATATGATTTTCAAGTCAAACCTTACTTCTGCCTGTCTGAATCTGTGAGAAATGACTTGATGAAGAGAACATCTTGAGTTATATTAACTTTATGGTTTTATGTAGCACAACCTGCATTGTGTTGTTAATATGTAACTGGAAACCAGTTTGTCTTGCAGGACCATGACATTACGTTTGTTACACCCTCCTCAGTTATGCTCTTATAATCTTAAGGTGCGGCCTCCTCTCCAAACAAACCACAGCAGACACTGAACATTTGGTATGTTTTGATTTATTTACTTGGCTGTGTGATTATTTGCCTTGTTTGTGGGAGGGTGCACTGCCATCAGATTGTCCTATCTGGTTTGTCAGGTTAACCGCTGTCACACTTCTCCACACAGTCAGGGAGGTAATTACATATATCTCACAGAGCTGTATTTTATGCACTTGTGGTGTCTTTGCCGCTTCACTCAGTTATTCTGGCATCGTTTAACTCATAAACACTGAGCTAAGCAGATACATTTATATCTCACAGTGGTCCAGCAAACACTATTGCTTTTATTGAATAACAATAATATGAATTTGCTAAATTATTTAATCATCATAGTTGGTTGTTCAGTTCATGGTGCCTCAAGGTGTTGTAGTGAATAGAAAGAAGATGTCACAGTGGCCTATGAATAAAAATCACAGTCTAATGTCAAATGTAAAACAGTCTGTTTCAAAGCTGACAGACAATAGCTCTTAAGTTTTTAATGCCCCCATCTCAACACAGTCTTTTTCCCCCATTATGTGATATTGCGATCTGGAAATAAATTGATCTGAAATCAGGGGATGGAAAGAGAACACTGCTGCCACTGCACAGAAATCAGTGTTTTCTCCACCACATGTCTCGGTGCAAGAACACCACAAAGCCAGTACCAGAGCAAACATGTTCAACTCACTCAATCCAGATAAAGCCTTGCAAGTGCAAAGAGAGTGGGTATGAGTTGTATTGTGAAATAGCAGCAGTCCAATGAGCATGAGAGTGGAGGAGGTTTTAACTGAGATTAGAAGTTGTTGAGGCCTACGTTTGCATATTTGATAATCTGTTTATTCAGAGTAGTTTGAAGGTGAAAAGTTGAAGGTCACATCACAATAATTGATTGTTGATGCTGAGTCTCGGGTCAGCACTGTATTTTAAAAAGCTTCGGGCCGTGGGTTATGTTTTGGAAATTCAGCAGACAAGGTAATTGCTAACTTCTGACATATTCTGAGAGTCAGACTTAAATTTAGAGGAATAAAAAACAAAACATTATTTGCATATTCTCTCTGTAAACTGAAAGTGAATGTGGGTTTGCAGGGACGGAGCCACAGTGGTTGTCTTCAGTTTCTTTCCATTTCTTTCCCAGTGAGGGTTTGTCTCGTGTGGAAGTGAATCAGTCATTCTTCATTGGAAAATGATTACTGTTATCACACAGAGATTAAAGATGCACTCACCAGGGTGCGTAATGGAGGTTTTATTCCTTCGTCTTTTGTGCAGCTCTCTGTCTTTTGCCTGTTTTCTTATAGACAGCAGTGGATTGTGTGTTTGCACGCCCTTGTAGGTTTTTGTGCGGGTGCATGATGGTTTCATTACTATTTAGGTCAGCACACATATCTTTAATTGCACCTTGACGTGACCTGAACATGATCCTTAAGTGCCGTCACACTGATGTCCGCCTGACTTTTGACCTCATGTGTTCTCAGGTACTGAGGCTTGTCCCGCTCTGACACGGTGACTCCAGACAGACTGGCTGAGAGACGCTGAAAAAAGAAGTGGGCCGATAAAGAGATAGGAGGACAGAAGGAGGTGAGTGAAATGAATAACGGATTCCATTCTTATCTCTCTATCTATATATCTTTGTACACTATATATGGCGCTGTGTCTCGCTCCGTCTGTGGAGAGTTGCTGCCGGGCTTGCTGGCTCATTGTTTACAGTGCTGCCCAGTCAGCCAGAAAACAAGAGCGGCGCTGTAGCGGGGAAGGTTGGTATACACACCCCTGCTGAGCCCACTACTGAGTGTGTGTGTGTGTGCCGGCGTGTTTGTATGCGCCCTCAAATCAGGGTCTTTTCTTTACTCAGAGAGTGAAAGATGGGAGAGGAGTCCGTTGTCGAGGGCAGTATCAATGTACTGAGCAGCAAGATTGCCATCACAGATCTGCCTTGTTTTCCCAAATGGAAAAAAAATACCTTCAAGCTTGAACGTGGTGCCACATGTAAAACTAGAATAGTATTCAGTAGATTGTAGCCACCAAGGCCCAACAGTCCAGTTATATTCAATCAAACCTAAAATATGATCCTTCCATCACTCATGATCTCTCAATCAAAACAACAACAAAAGACCTAGTGTGATGGAAAAATACAAAATCTGAAAATCTTCGTGACGCAACTCACTGGCAATGGAAAATGGCAAATCCATCCATCTCACAATGGATCTGCACCAAACTGTTATGGGTTCTTCCTTGGCCCGTGCCCCATGTTGAAAATTCATTCAGTAGTTTTTGTGTAATCCTGCTGAAAAATAAACAAACAAACAGAAATCGAGAGAAAGTCAACGGACGGTGCAAAGAGGTAATAACAGATGGCACTCACTCCGATTTGTGTGCAAGTTTTAATCTTCTATCTCTCTCTGTTTACATATCTCAAGCTACGATTACTCATGTATCTGCACCTTTTCTCTAAGTATGTGAATAAACAAAAGCCCCACGTTCATCGTGTGCTCTCGTCTCAAGTATTACAGATGCAGGCTGAGGATGCGTTTAGGTTAAACACATTATCAGTTCACAGTTGGTTAGGGCCTGTGGTCCTGGTGGTAGCAGTTCACTCACTGCTTTGATAAGCTGCCTACTTATGTATGTAAAGTAGCTTTTATGCAATTCACCCAGTGGCCTTCACCACTATCGTCTCAGTGGGAGCGTTTTGGGGTCTGTGTGTGTCTGTGTGTGTCTGTGTGTGTCTGTGTGTGTGTGTAGAAAATTGATTGCTGCAGAGGTTTGTGTGAATGAGACAGAACCAGGCAGAAAAGCTGCTCTGGCTGTGGTGGTCAGTTTGCTGGTGTTAAGTCAGTTTAGTTTGTATTAGTGCTGCTGAAAGGATTAGATTAACCACAGGAAATCCATACGAGCATTAATAGTTCGAATATCGATCGCCAACTTCAACATGCTACCATTGATTTTGCAAAATGAATAAACCCTATAAAGTGTAAAGATTTGTTGAAAATGTATTTGTAGATTTGTAAAATTTCTAGAATTTTCCAGACAAAATGAGCAAATATTTCAAATTTCATCCTTTTTAGAGTAAGAGGTCAAACAATGTTTTCTGGATAGTTCACATAAGTTAATACTTGTGGAAGAAATATTCTCACTTTCACATAGAATCTCAAACATTTACTGAAACTGACTAGTGCACACACACACACACACACACACACACACACACACACACACACACACACACACACACACACACACACACACACACACACAGTGAAGATGATCCGTGTCCATCGTACCCCTGTGCCTTCTCCACTCTATTTGTTTACAGTTTTCTCTGCTCATTTCTTCATCTCACTCGGCCTTCGCTCACTCTAAACGTCTTTATTTCGTTCTGTCTCATTTTTTGTTTTCTTCCCATGTGTCATACCTTCTCTCTCTCCTGCCCCTTAGCCGCAGTGTCCTTGGGAAGGCGGTGACTTTGTCGGTGAGCGCAGCCGAGCGCATCACTCTCTCTTACGCTCTATGTCTCTGTTGCTCACACACTCTCTCACTGACACCCACTCAACCCTCTTCAAATACACACACACACACACACACACACACACACACACACACACACACACACACACACACACACACACACACACACCATGGCTAACGAGACTATTCCTTTAGTCTCCATAAATAATTCATCAGCAGTAACATTGGCTGTACATTATGCAAATATTGACAAATCTATTGCAGAGAAAAATTGAGACAGTCATTTCCTGTGTTGAGCACAACTTTTGCCCACTTGCTGTTTTTAGGAATATATAATAAATCATCAACAAACAGCTGATACAAGTAAATTATACTTAAGTAAGGGCACAGTAGATGTTTTATAAGAAATAAAGTTGTGTTATTGTTACCTCCAACAAGGAGGTTATGTTTTCATTTGTTTGTCATATATCGTACGGGTCAGAAAAGAACCCATTAAACTTTGGTGCAGATCCGATTCAGGGGGCAGATTCACAATTTTAGGATTTTGAGGATAATTCATGGATCTTAATTTTAAAATAAATAAAAATGTTTAGGGGTTTTATATTTATGGGTGTGTGCAATTTGGTGCAGATCCAAATAAAAATCTGATTTAAATGTGGTTTCGTAACGGGACTGTTCCTCTGACCTCACCTCTGTTTGTTTGAAGTGTTTGAGAAAACATGATTTAATACGTAAGTACAGTTACTCTTACTCTGAGTTTGTTACCGAGTTTGGACAAATTGCCTTCAGGTGATACTGTCGTCAGGCTGCCAGCATGGAAACGTGATCGCCCTGTGCCTTCCTCCTCATTAAAGGTGCCCTCAACTAATCTTGGATCATGACAGCCCATTGTCACAGTTTTCCGTAGCTTTTGAAATATAGATGGAGTCTGATTGTCTGCTTGTAAGATGAGATGTTATAGTCTGTCGATGTTGTTTGTTCTCGCTGGTTTCTGTTTTCCATCGGAGTTCATGGAGTGCGTATTGGGTCACTACTTTTTCCTGCCACCTTACGTCACCTTATCTTTTCTGTTGGAGATCAAGTGTCTTGCGGTTAGCGAGTTAAAGGGCTGTGTATTGCAGCTGTGGTTTTGTACTTAAATATACATTTTTGATATACCTATGCGTTGATATAATATTAAGTTATAATCTGCATAATTTCAATCCCTGAAGTGCTGTTTAATCTTCAATCATCAAAATACATTTATCTTTATTTACATACTTCATAACAGTATCTCAACGCTGCCGTGTTTCTCTCTTTCTATGTGCGTATCTCTCTCGCTCTTCCTCGTGTTTGTCCCACGTTCGGCTGAAAATGCTTCTGTAGCCATGGCGACCAATCCCATGGGGAAAAGTTGAGGCTGAATCCCTTTCTCTCTTAGCTTTCTTTTACCTCCACTGTCTCATGCCTGGTTTCAGACTACTGCTTTACTCACACGCACACAGAAACCCATCAGAATGAGGAAGTGATGTTGAGCTGATGTCTGTTTGGTTCTTTTGTTTTGAGGTACTGATTAAAAGAAGTGACCTAATTACAGAGACACACCGAGGACACAGCTGAGGATGAAATTCTCTCTCTCTCTCTTTCCTGTTTTCTACTCTTTTCCTTTTTGTTTGTTTTCTTGCTTGTTAGTGACTAACACTGTGACAGTAGAACCTTTGGCCATTTAGGAAACAGAATTCAGAAGATGTTGTTTGAAAAAAAACAAAAAAACAAACCCCATTACTGTTGAACACTGCAGCTACAGAGGGGTGTCATAGTCTAACTTTACTTTTAGTGTGTGAGTACGTACCGCCTTGTTAGTTGTTTCAGCAAGAAGCCCACAACAGCATATGTTTGAGGAATCCGGTAATTATGTCTGCAGCAAAGTAGGAACCCAGGTGATGTTGTCACAGATAGAGAAGAGATAAAGCACGGCCATGATTGTTTGTTATCCTTAACTAAGTGTTTATTTTTCTACCATGAACTCTCCACAGTGTGTAGGATTTGAAGTTTCATATTGCAACCAGCTTAATGACCCAGACTTACCCTCCCCTTCCAAGCGTGTAGGAGAACCCACAGTGGCCCTCAGGTAATATAAAAACGTGAAAGGCCCTCTCTAGTGCCAGTGGGTTTTGTTCATTCTGGGCAACCATTGAAACATGGCAATGCAACATAGTGATCCCTGTGGAAGAGGATCTGCTGCTAATACAGATATGAAGGGCTTATGATAAGGTAACAATAAGACAGATGTTCTTATTTTCATGTGATTATACATTGATAAAATCATAAATATAAATATCAATATTCTGATGACAGATGCCCCTAAATCCCTCAAAACAGAGCTGTCTTAAAGTTTTCCCTAAGTCAAGCAAAATCTGTATTTTAGCCCAAACCAAAAACTTTCCAATACTATTTTTAAGATATAGATTTTCATCCTGGTCGATACTGAATAAATACTGAATAAATGTTTATGTGCTTTCTTTGCATTTCTCCCATAACTACAGCTTCCTATCTGAAAAAAAAACATGCAGTAAAGCAAAGCTCAGGTATAAAATAGAGAGAGACTTTTCTCTTTTAGCTTAATCTGTGTTTTTAATGGAGGCAGCTGGGGGCGAGACACAGTCTGGAAGACAAACTGGAAATGGGGAATTTAATTTTGTGAACTCATAATAATTTAATTGTTAATTATTAAAGTGTGAAGTGTGAAAAGGACAACTGTAATGAAAGACCTAAGTCTCTTAGGCTCGACACTACATCTCTTCATCCCTTCCTTCTGTTTCTACTCCTTTATCCCCCTAACACCCTTCTTCCTTCCTCCATTTCCTTTCCCCCTTCATCCTTTTCTGTTCCCCATTGTCTTTAGCGTTTTCCTCCACTGGTTTATATTCCTCATTGTTTCACCATGCCCTCTCCCTCTTATTGACTATGCATACCTTAGATTTTGACTCCATTGTTCTTCTAATCTATTTCATGTTCCACCCCCACACAAACATATCATATTGCACTTACGTCTTTCTCTTCCCCAAATACTGTAAATCATGTCACACTTGAATATGATACCTGCATAAATATTTAGCAACTGAAACGACACCACGGCAATATCTGAATCATCAGTAAAAGTAATGGCATATTTGATGACATAACATGGACAACTATTTGTCTTGATTTAATATCATTTAAAAAAAAATAGAAAATGTGCACACCTCTGCAATGGAGGGCTTTTGAATCATTTGTGGTCAGTCTACTTTAATGCACTAGGCTCTCAGCTTTGTAAGAGAAATAATGCTGTGCTCTGCTGTGTCGACAAGCCGTGGACAGTCGACAAGAGCACTTTTATTAGCATCCGTACTCCTCAACTTGTTGTCACCATTAAAGCAAATGGCACACCCATTATGCCTGCAGGAAGTAGAGGTTGAGGCAGAGAGCTGCACACACACACTCATAGGAATTATGGCTCTCATTAAAACACTGTACAGATACTGGTGAAATGGGGTGTCGTAGCATTTTTCACAACAAGATAATGGAATACTCGTTTGGTGTGAGTGTACCGTGCAGCACTAACTGTAAACCTTTCCTGCCTCCCTCTTTGTGCTCATTTCTACTTCTTCTCTCTGTTATACCCTTCAAACCTGCCAAATGCTTTTCCTCCTTCTCTCCCCCAATACACAACCATCCACCCTGCCTTTTCCTCTCCTCCTGTTCCTTCCTTTCTCCTTCTCGGCCCAATCTGTCACCTCCCCCGAGTCAGAGAGACAGGCGGTAAAGGAAGTGCGCAGTGAAACGGCCACGTCGAGCACTCTGCCCAAATTGACCGGGAATGAATGGAGTCACTGATCGGCTCCTGCTTAAGCGCTGTGGATGGGGGCGTGTAGGGGGTGGGGGGAGAAAATGCAGTTTGTGAATACTACAGACAGGATTCATGTAAACCACGTCTATCTGTGCACCGCACACAACTCTGTTTGTGTGTACTTATGCATCTGAAACGGTTGTCTGTGAGCTATTTAAAACAAAAGTTGAGGACAGAAAAATGACCTTTCTTTCCACTCTCGAAGTAAGTCCATGAATTCAGTCTTTTAAGATGTAGAGGTGGACGTTACCTGCATTCAAGAGATTTCCTCTGCTGTTTGAATAGAGAACAGGGAAGCCGACAAGCAAGGCAGCAGTGAAAGAGAGTGAAAACTACAGTAGAAAAACAGGAAGAGGCAGAATGACGGGGCACACTCAAGTCCCTGAAGTTTTTTTCTGGTAATTGATGCTCATAACGTAAGATTATATAACATTCTGCGAAAACAATTTCTGATAAAAAACACTTGATCCTACAGTGTAATTTGGGTTATGTAATGTATTTTAGTAATCTGCTAATCTAGAACCACCCACAGTACTGCTGCTTTTATTAATGAAAACTGACAGAGAGGGACACATCGCTGGAATACCGAGTCGTACTACGCCTGTGTGCCTTTTGTTGTGTGGTAGAGTAGAAGCACATTAGGGAATTAGTGCACATCTGGACAAGCCTGGCTGTCCTCATGACCTCACAACTCGCAACATGTTTCATAATTTAGAGGGTTTCAATGTAATTTTATTGACAACAAACCGTGGCCTCAATTCTGAGAGATTTCTGTCACGTGTCGTTGTTTTTGGCTTTGATTTTTAAATTAATCCAAAGTGATAAAAATCACCTTTTAAATAACTGACCAAGCAGAGATTACTCCCCAATAACAGGTTGAGACGGAGAGACCAGAGTTGATGTTAAAAATACGGACATGAAGGTTGACCACAGCGACTGAAACAAAATGTGTGTGTGTGGGGGGGTGGGGGGCTGTAACAGCTGAGTGTGTTAGCAAACTTGAGCTTAGCTGTGAAGAGCCTTTTTAAGCAGGATTAAGACTCTAAGTGTCAATGGAACGGACCAATAGGCCAAAGACCACTAGGATATCACTTACACTGCAACAATCAGCGTCAATGTGTGGATGCGTGTGCACGCAGGCATGTGTGTGTGCAGTAGTATGTAAAATAATAGCAGAGGAAACCAGCAGGATGTGCACACACTGTATGCACATTCACAAGTCCTCTCGCAGACTGTGGAGCCTCGACAGAGCCCAGGCTGGACCATCTGTTCCTGCTGAAATCAGCACAGCAGGATCCTAGCAGTACACACACAAACACACACACACAAACACAGAGTAAGAGCATGCTTCCATAGTGACGCAAAACTGTGTGTACAAAATTTAAGATAGATAGATAGATAGATAGATAGATAGATAGATAGATAGATAGATAGATAGATAGATAGATAGATAGATAGATAGATAGATGTGCACACTCATTCAATGTACACATTCATCTATCCTTGTTAGCCTGTGACCCACGTCTCTCCAGTCTGACCCACCGTCAGCAGAAACTGCACACACACACAGCTTTCTCCATTTTAATAATCGACCACGGGGAGTTACGCTCCCCTGTCAATGTTATCTATTTCCCTCCTAGAGACAGCATCAGCATTTTCTCTGCTTTCCGCCATCTCATCAATACTCTCTACCCTGACCTCCCTCTGCCTACACCTGGGCCCGGTCAAGACAGAACCACAGTGTAGTAGCTTAAAACATACGCAGGAGAACCAAGCGTGTTTAAGTGATTACACACTTAGAATGCTTTCAATAGGGTTATATTAAGTAACAGGGAAAACCTTTAAACCGTCTAAAAGTGAAAGAGCGAGAGAGCAAAGTGAGAATAGTTACTACAGGAAGCTCATCAGTTATACAAATCAATGACCTGGTTCAATAATGCTTGATGTAACCTTGTCCTGCTGCTAATATAGATTAAAATACCAATTTCAATCAATAAACCAAAGCATGATAATTAATCTCCATTTTTGTTACCTAGGGACCTGCATTTGTCCTGCGCATCAGTCTGCATACTTTGTGTTGTATGTGGTCTGACCCACTTCTGTTTTTATCAAGCTTTGTTTAGTCTGCAAGACCATACAAGTGTGCTAACGCAACATTAAAAATGGAAAAGACATACTGTTAAAAAATCACATCTGCAAAGACTGAACAGCTGGAATGACTACATAAGAATAAAAACAGAAAGTCAATCAACGACAGAAGTTGATTTATTTTAGAATGAATGAAAAATGTATCCTCCTTTTATTTTTACAAATTTATTGGAGCAACCGAGAAAAGGAAGTCAGTTTATTTTTCTAATCTAAGAGAATAGAGGATGTCTCTTTTTCAGTGGGTATGAGATGAATGTGAGGATTTCCAACCGGTCAATATTAGTCTTCTGGCCACAAGGGTGATAAAAGCTAAGATACCCTATACAGAATGAAGCAAAGTGAACGGTGCAAATTTAAATGATCTACGACTTTAAGACGAGTCTCTTGTAAAAAAGATTATATGGGCACTCAGGTAATGGAGATGATGTAATACCTTGCTCCTAAAGTTAATAAGGTTATTAAGCCTTTACAGTTGCAACTGGTGAATTGAACGTCTTCCTCGTTATATGATGCTGTGAAATAAGGTTTGGTCATTGATAGGAATCAGGAGTGCAATGTAAGAATGAGCAGCAGAAACTTGTTTAAATGTTCAGCATCATCACTACCATCTGACATCACACAGCTCACCAAAGAGGCGCCCTATCAGCCATCTGTAATTAAGTATGGCCTTTCAAGGATGTTCTTAATATCGTTATTGTCCTTGTCAGGTAAAATGTTCCTTAGCCCTGCAGTAGAGGAATAAACAAAATAGACTTTCTCACTCAGAAGTGGCGATTGCAATGTTATATTTTTTGTAACTGAGGTAATTAAACACATTTGAGTATCAAGGATGCATTTATACACCAATAACCTAATCACCTTCACTGCAGTTAATGGAAAATATGATCCCTGTAGAACAGAACCCTGTTGTCGTTACAGAAGTGGATCTGTTGTGTTCCATTCACCACAGCAGCAGGACAATAGAAAGAGGATTAACAACACATGCACCGAGCTATGTTTTGAACAGGAAACAGCAAAATGCAATTTGGTAGTATAAAGTTGTATGTATTAATTTGTGTGGACTTTTTCAAAAATCTGTAAATAAAATATAAACCTGAAGGTACTTCTGTCGGCAAAGAACCAATAAACAATCACAATGAAGATGAGAAAACAAAATAGAGTGCGACAGACAAAGTGAGAATTGGAGACTGGACAAGAAGATAATAACAGCAGGAAAACATAAGAGAGCTGAGAGAGCTAAGATAGATTGGAACAGACCAGGTGCACAAGTTAAGATCAGGGGGGAAATCAGCCGGAGAGTCAGAAGGAGAAGTAATTGCTTTCGTGCGTGTGTTCGGCAGAGTCGGTGTGTTGACTATGATACTGAGAAGAGCTGTGCTCACTTATTCATGAAACAGATCTGTCCATCCATCCATTTATCCATTATCTATACCGGGTGGGTGGGGGCTGCAGCCAATCTTAGCTGACATTGGGCGAGTGTACCCTGGACAAGCCGCCAGTCTATCACAGGGCGGACATATAGTGACAAACAACCCCTCACACCTACAAGCAATTTAGAGTCTCCAGTCAACCTAACCTGGACTGTGGGCGGACGCCAGAGAACAATTACATGAACACAGGGAGAACATGAAAACATTACATCTAAAGGCCACAGCCGTCCAGATCCGTCCATCTATCTTCAGAATATATATAGTTGGGTCCAAAAGGTCACTCCTGTTGAGCTCTGGTCCACAGTTAAAATAGTTTCTCCCTGTTGCTGAAATAACCCACTCATCGATAAATGTTTCAAACCCTTTGCTGCCGCTGATTAAAACAAAAGAAGATAAATGGATAAATGTTTTGAATATTCTTACATCTTTGTCTGATATAAGCTCCCAATTTAACAGAGAGGTTAATACATTACCTTCAATGAAAATATTTTCATGCCGAGCAAATACGAAAGTCAACTCTTTAAAGTGAGATTTTATTCCAAGAAAAGACGAAATGGAAGTGATGTTGTGTAGAAAAGATAAATATATTTCATTCGAGTGGTAAATTGCTTTCTCATTCTTCTTTTGTTTTCTGTTCTATTACAGTCTAAATTGCATTCACCCTGACTCCCGGGTGTAAAAAGTTCCTGGAATGAAAACCAGCAGTAGAGAGTGACTGGAACTGGAATCACAAGCTGTAGTTTTAAATGAACATTTAATGCATCAATGAGTTTATTCCTCACATTGTTTTGAGGTTGCAACTTGAGAAGTGCACATTCTCCACAAAGGCTCATTGGCCACTTTATCACTATGTATTACATATACATGTATTCCGTATATGCATTGTTATCTAGATTTGCACCAGCTGATCATAGATATTGGCACTCAACACTTTCAAAACACATGCAATGTTAAAGAAAGTGAAAACCAATAACTGGCAGTTCCTGATAAATCAAATCTGCTCCAAAATGTCTTGGGCTCTTCCTTGGCCCACACTCAACCCTTCCAGCAAGTTTCAAGAAAATCTGTAATGCTCCTACCAGACAGACAGACAGCAATGAAAACATAACCTCGGAGGAGGAGGTAATCAGCAATGTTGTCACACTATTTAAGCACTCTCCATGCCAAGCGCTCAATATTAGTATATTAGAGGAATGGGGAGAGAAAAGAAAACAGAAAAACAAACATGTCCCTGAAAAGATAAGTGGAGAAAGAGAAATGGGATATGAGCTTTTTGTAGCTTCTAATGAAATTCTTACATTCTCTACATTCTCTTCATTGTATAAAATAAACCTCTTTGAGAGATGCTGCCAAGAAGAAGGGAATGAGGAACGACAATACACAACAGCACCATTACGGTCATGCTGACATGCCTGACACCATTTCCCTGGTGTCCTTTGTTCTAATAACCGTTCGGCTTTTGTCTCGCCTGCTGCATAGTCCTGCATTAATGAGACATAATGCAGGTAATATCTCCAGCAGGCTATTTCCTCCTGATCGTATCTATATGGGCTGTGTGTGTGACATATCAGTGGCATCAGTGCATGAACACTGATACCTTTGACGAGTTATTTGTCTTTCATGTTTTACGGCAGCTCTTTTGTGTGCATGGTGCGTTTCTGTAGTAAAAAAATTTAAAAAACTAGCGTGGTGCTTGTTTGGAATCGGCCCTTATGTTTCTATTGAAGTGGCCTCTCACTAGATCTTCCTTGCATTATTTGCTTGTTAATTGCTTTAGCGGTTGGCTTCATAACCCCGAGGATAGGTTGTTCAAATCTCATCAAGTCGCAGGTTGTAAGCAGTTCCATTTATTTGTGAGCTCAACTTTAGAGAGCTAGACATTTTTTTTTCTTGTTTTAATTACGAACTACAGGATGCTATTTAACGAGTGAACAAGCAGGTTTATCTGGACGTGTCTCAAGCAGTGAAATACAGGGTCCTCCTCTGGCTGCAGGGCACGTTGACTGCAGCCTCCGCAGTCCTGCCATTTGACCTACCCCTGTATCTTTTCTTCACATCTTGATAAATGGTCTCCACACAGGCACAAGAGTGTCCAACCTTTGCCTCTGGACCTGATACCTGAAGGGGGGGGCAGTATAACTATAATGGTTCCCGTTGAAATGTCTCTTCCTGTTTGTCTCTCTTTTTTTCCTGACTTTAAAGTTTTTGCTAGATGAAGCACACAATCCAGCTCTTGGTATTCTGGCTCATTTCACATTTCCCCTGGTTTCTGTTACTGTCTTTTGCCTATTTTCATCTTTTTCAGTGAAAACATTAATAGGATTATTTTATATTCAATTTCTGCCAATATCTGAATCTCTTTCAGCTAAATCTTAAACACTGGACCTTTAATTTGATTTGAAGTTAGATCACAAAACCCTAAACATGGCAGTCTGCTGTAGCAAAGTTTTAAGGTCATAAGTTTTCACGATCAGTCACACCAATTATTTAGGCTTCTATACCAGTCAGCCCGTTTGTAGTCTGTTAAAGTCTCTTGCCTCCAACATCGAGCACAGTAACAATTTTCTCCTGCCACCAAAGATGAAAAGAAATATAAAAAGACAGATGAGGAAATGAGGTGTTGTTTCGTTGGAGCTGAAATATGAATAGCAAACAGGGAGGTTTATGTGGAAAACCAGGACATGGAGAGAAAATACACAAGACGTCAACATCGTCGTTATCCATCAAAATTCAAGCATTTTTATCATTTCAAGAAGAACAAAGATCACACTGTTCTTTATCTCTCTCCTGTCTCGTATGCAGAAAGATGATTCTTCTCAGCAGAGGTGGTTAGAGAGAGAGGTCTATGAGAGCGTGACTCTGCATCCATTCTGTTTATTTTGCAGCACATGGTCCTAAGAGTTTCATTATTTGTGAGTGCTGGTGTCTGCATGTGTCTGTTTGTCAAATTCATTACCACACACACTTTTGCAGATGTTTTTCACTAGATGGAAACATTGTGGGATTAGTAAACAGTGTCGCTGACCAAGGGGTTGGGGGAGGGGGGGGGTCTTATTAAATATTACTGTGCGCATGTTGCTCAACTGCAAATATTTTAAATGTCAATAGCGCCGACTAAATATGCAGCTCCACTGCTTCTTGTAAGGTTTAACAACTAACAACCCTCACCCTGAGTTTTGTGAGGGTAGATCACATATTGTGATTGACTCTTGAGTCCAGTTGCTCCTGATGGCAAGTACGACTACGACAGATTATTTGACAGAGGGGGGGAGAGAGAGAGATAATGATAGACAATGACAGGCTGCACATTTCTTTTCTCAGTAAGAGTATGATGCTCAAACTTTAAGAAGTAAAATAAAACTTTAAACCTGGAAAATCTGAACGTAGCAGTCAGTGCAGTCACCACAAATAAATCAGTGCATCAGAAAACAGTGAAATGTATTAAAAAACATATTTTCGGTTCATTATGAAACTGTGGTGGGACAATTTAGACCATGGTGAGCCGCCACATTCTAGGTAATTGATGGGAAACATTGAGTAACCCAGGAGCACGCCACAAGCAACTCAGCACTAATATAACACACAGGCTACTCACACACTCAAACAGCCATTCAAGTGTATTATGAATGTTTAAATATGATGAGTCTGAAATAGCATTGGTGAGGAAAGCATGCATGAGACCAAATATACCTCACCTAGGAATAGAGGAAAATCAACACTGGAGCTCAGAAATAACTTCCAAATAACACACAGACTTCACTGCCAGAAATATCTCCCATATTTCTCCCTGCTCCTGTCTTTGTGGATTTGCTTCATTGTCTGCTTCACTGGAGTGCACAGAGACGTCTGTAAGTTTGTTGGTTAAGAGAATGGCTGAGGACGACGTGTGACAGAAGGGTGAGAGCTGGAACTAACGCACGGAGCAACAAACACATGACATCCTTATCTCATGACGGGTCCCTCAGCACCTTCCCCTAACATGACATAACATGAGATCGCTCCACTTCTCATCAGAAAACTAAAAACTCAAAATGGAGGCGGTACGCAATCCAACCCTGGAACAATTAGCTGATTAATCAATTAGTTGATTGACAGGATATCAATGATCAAGCATTTCTCTGGTCAATAATTAAACAGAAATGCAAAGCATTTCCTGGTTTATATGTGAACATTTGCCACTTTGTTTATAACATGGCAAACTAAACATATATAACAAGTTTATACATGTGTAGGTGTATATAGCGAAATATTACTTTGCTTTGAGATAATGTTTTCTTCACGCGTTGGCTGGAAGCTTGTTCTAGGGACTGGACCCAATTCTTGTTGGTTATCGTCAAACCACAGATGGTTTTTTGAAGCAGATTATTCGATTTTGAGTTTCTAACTCTCTGAAAATAAAAAAGACAGATTGTGTGTTTTATAATTCATAATATTATAAAGTTCCTGCAGATTTTAATTTTGGCTATAAAGTTAAATATGTGCTACAGTTATATTGGTCCTGACCAGAGAAATAAAGACAGTGCATGATAATCTCATTACAAAGATGGAAATCAGAGGCATTATGAAAACAATCTCCTACAGCGCTAATTAGCTCTCCCTGGTTTTTGTCAATGCTTTCTCTCCCGTCACTTTTCCCATTCCACTGTTCATCTCATTTGATGGTTATCGGATGAGAAAGGTGTAAATTGCCGCTCAAAAGCAGCCTCAGCAGATTGTGCAGCGCTGCCATCACTCCTTCATCTTTCAATCATTTTCCATCCCTCGTTTCTTATCCTCTGCCCTTTCATCTCTGCAGGGAAAACAGGATGTAATCACCAGGAAGGAGAAAGACTCGGGCACACATATAGCAGGTGTAGGTGTGTGTGGTAGTTTTCCCTTATGCATAAACTTAGTAAAATAAATTCAATAACTCTGGGGCCAGACTGAGGCAATCGTAGTGTGTGTGCGCGCGCAAATGCTAATGTCCATGTCCAGCCACCGCAAGCATTAATGAGGCAGGGCCAGTTCCCCCCCCTCTCTCCTCTCCCTCTCTGGAGAAAAACACACAATCACACTTTAATGGTCCACCAAGATGGTGTGAAAAAGAGAGGAGCAGAAAAAATGGCGAATGGATACCATTGGGAGGCAATGAGAGGAGATGGAGGGTGTGGATGCAGAGAGAACTGTAATAATTGGTCAGTGTGGGCCCGAGGAAGACGAAACCACAGGAGGATAAGTGAATGGTTAGATACAGGAACACGAAGCATGTGAAAATGCAGTGCCCATAGTCGGCTGCAGTCCCAGTGGGAGCCAAAGGAGAATGGGTTTACTGTCCACCACACTTTCCTGTTCTCTAAATTTAGGGCTTCATTTAAGCTTGTGTAATGATATTTTTAAATCATAACGTGCCCTTTATTTAGTATTTTTTCTCATTATTCTAACTAAAGAGAAATGAAAAGGAAAGTGTCATGAGAGGAAAACAAAGCAAGGGAATCGCTGGTGTTGTTTGTCATTGAATTGCTCTCGTAATGAGAATCGAATGGGGGCTGGCACGTTGTTATTATGGTTCTTGGCAGGGGCGTCAGTGTTTGTGAGCATGCACTATAATCATGTGCGTACAATCCCATGTGGCCAGTACATGTTAGAGCCTCCCGGTTAGGATGGTTGGCTGTAAGCTAACTGACAAGTGCATAGACACAGACACTGTCACTGCCAGGTGTGTAAAGGAGGTAATAGTCAGTGTGGCAGCCCGGCTACCAGCGGCTTAGCGAGCCAGAGCTGGGGAGAAAATGAGGAGCAGCCTCAGGTGGAGTCTGTTTGCCTGAGGGGCCAGCTCAATATCTGCCGTTGTTGTTTATCCGATTCCCCTCTGTCCCCTCGCACGGCTTTGCATTCTACAAACAGTTTAGCTGTTTACCTACTTTACTGGCTTTCCTTGTCCAACCTGCTCCTGTTCACGATGCTTTCCAATTCTCTCCATTTTTCTCTATCTTGTCTCAAAACACTCACTCGCATCTCCCTCCGTCCCGCCGCCCCCCCTCTGCAGCTTCACCACAATTTAATCCCCCTGCAGGTCTCCTCCAACAGAGACCAACAATCACATGTGTGTTTATCCTCTGTGTCTCCTGACAGGATCCAGATACTAGAACCCTGGACACACACAGTCTCAGGGTGGTGAGATACTCAGCATATGATGAAATATAGGTTTTAAACTCCAGGTAATGAGGCTCTTGACGCTAATGTGTTAATTTTGGAAGCTGTTTCTATAGCCCCAAGACAAAAAGCCTGATTCACTGTATTATTCAGATTTTTTGTTAAATCTAATAAATTAATCTAATCCGGTTTGATTAAATCTTGATAAAATCCTGATTAAATTTGAAATACTAAAAGTGAAGATCAAGTATGAGCATTTTAATCTAATTAGTGTTTTGCTGCCAGGCCCATGATTACCTCTGCCAAATAAATAACGATTTCATTGTTGTTAGCAGGATTACTCAAAAACTACTAACCTTTTGGAGTGCAGCTGGATAAATGGGCAGATCCAGGATTTTTTATTCACTTTCTTTAAAATGGTGTGTTTTAATAGTTTAAAGCCTTTTTAGCTCTTTAATGAAATGATCTCATCATAGGCAGAATGATCTGCACACTCAGTCAAATATATATATACAGTATTGTTGAATAGATGAGTATTTCATTGATTAAATCCACACTATTTTATTTCGCCACACTTGCTTGAATGGGACAAACCCTTAATCTATCAGACCTTTAAGAAACCATCTTATACACTCTGAACGCACACAGACACACTCAGCTCTATAAAAGTCATTGCTCTGGTTTTAGTGTGACCAAATGCGTCTGTGTTCTGTCAGTGGCGATACTGTTGACATTTAATGTTGTGAATAGGAGCGTTGTGTATCTGTTCACCTCGGCTTGCTCCGCACTGATAAAACTGGCCTATGTTTTCATAGCAACACCACATGTTTGTTTTACTGTACAGAGCCTGAAGATGAGCTAAAGGTAGAAGTCACAGCGAACCTCAATTTACTTTATACCCAATAACAAACTTGTTAAATTATTCAGAAGTTTATTTTAAGTGTCTATAGTCCCTCTGCATGTTTTTTTCAGAATAACCTGATTCTCACCTCTGACTTTTGTTCACTGAGAAGAATAAAAGTCACACACAAAGTCACACTATAGTGGAAGGAGCACTCGGCAGCACAATGGTTCATCTCTCGAGGCACTAAGCACTACACAATGTAATTTTAAATCCCTTTTTCTCACTTCCTCCCTCTGTGCTGTTCATCCTGAGGTGAATGTGAAGTGCTGCACAGATTAAAGCAGAAGTCCCATTGTAGTTTTTTCACACTGCTCCTTGTATGGAGTAGTTGGCAATGTCTTATGCCTTCATGATTTTGAAATTAAGGACACACTGCCTCATTAAAAATATATAAGAAATTACATGAATATATTTTACCATATATACTGTGCACTTAAATCATCAAATATTCTCTTTTGACTTTAATGAAACCCACTAATGTTGCTTTATTATCTAGGAAAGAGGAAAGGATTCTCATGTGTGTTAACTAGTTTGCTTGTGTATACGTGTGTACACACACACACACACGTATGTGTCGGAGGGTGTGTTAGGCGAAAGTGTGTAACCCAGTGTTGGAAAACAAGTAGACGTTTGTATTACCTCCCCCTCCCTCAGACCCCTGCCAGCTCATGAAAAATGAATGAAGGCCTGTGTGTGTGTGTGTGTGTGTGTGTGTGTGTGTGTGTGTGTGTGTGTGTGTGTGTGTGTGTGTGTGTGTGTGTGTGTTTGTGTGTGTGTGTGTCCATGTGTCGATCTCAACATAGGCTGATTAGCCAGTCTGTCAGATCTTCTACTCAATGACAGAGACTGCACCCCCCACTGAGAAAACTGTGTGTGTGTGTGTGTGTGTGTGTGTGTGTGTGTGTGTGTGTGTGTTATTAAATAAATCTACATCTGCTTGTGTTGTTTATCTGCTCATGAAGAAGCAGCATTGAAAATGTTCCCTGAAACTTCCTCCTGTAGTTGTTAAGGAAGCATTAACCTTTCCTTCTTCTCTTCTCCGTGTTTCTCCATCTCTTAGAAGTAGAACCTCTCGCAGAGTGGTGGCCAGAGTTACAGAAGAGCACATGACGAGGGCAAACGGCTTCACAGAAGCATCCTGACCGGTAGCCTTGCTCCTGCACCCGACCACGCGCCCTGCAGCTCCAGCGAGCGGGCATCAGAAGGAAGGAAACGTGCGACCGCTCCTCCTGCAGGCATGGTAATGTGCTCTCTTTCAGCAGAGTCGCTGGTGCGAGTGTGTGTGCTTCTTGGGTGCGGCCGTGCACATTGATCCACAGTAATAAGGAAACAGCCTCCAGGCTGTGGGTGTTGAGAGTTCAATCTGATAACCCTGCACTAGACATGACAACTAAGTGTGCAGGTCAAAGAGAGAGACAGAGGTAGATGCCTGATAAGAGCCGGTGCAGACAAGAGTGTGTAGCTTTGCAGTGTGGTTTTGGGAGAGTGGACATCAGCTGAGATATATATGTTATCATAGAGGAAATCGAAGAGGGAGAAGACAGAGGAATGAAAGAGATGGAGGCTGTTAAGTGGGGAAAGTGAAGAAAGACATGGAGGGTGATGTTGAAAAGAAGGAGAGTGGAGATTATAAGAGGAAGTGAGGGAGCTATTTAATTGCTTGGTTGCTTGGTTATTCATTTAGTTTGTTAGATGTCTTTCTTATATGGTCACTAAGAATCTAATCTCTATAATATACGTATATTCCTACAGCAGGATAACTACCTCTGCCAAGGAGGTTGTCTTTCGTCTGTTTGTTTGATATTTAGCAGGATTATGCAAAATCTAAATGACTGATTACCACTGAACTTAGTGGAAGGATGTGATAGTGATCAGGCAAGAATCAATTACATTTTTGTGCAGATCCTAATCAGGGGTGGATCCAGGATTACTTTTTTCACTTTTAAATGGGACATTTTTTTACATATTTGTTGATTTCTCAGTAAATAATTCATGGATTTTGATGAAAAAATATTTTGGAGCGGGCTGATCCAAATAAAAGATCTATTGAATTTAAATATGGTTTCTGTTGGGGACTGTTGGGCCTTGGCAGAGGTATGCACTGTATTGAGTGCCATGCCAAGTTTAACCACTGAGTTTGTTAGATCTCTTTCTTCTTACTTGGTCGACAAACAGTGAATTTGTTCTGTGTAATTGGAGGATAACTAGTAATTAGGTATGAAATTAAACACCTGTTTTCATTTGTTATATGTAAATAAGATGGAAAGATGACAAATTAGTGCAGAAATGACTAAACCTTTCTTCACAAAGCAACACTAGAGTCTTGTTATGTGAGGGAGAAGATACAGGAGAAAGAACAAGTGCTGTTCTGGAAGAAGAGGAGAAGATGGCTCCAAAGATCAAAGAGAGCAGTGAAGGATAAGAAGTGGGGGCAGATAAGACCATTATAACATAAATGATGTACAGAAACATGAGGGATGAAAAGAGGAAAGGATATGGAAAGCAAAAAGGAGAAGCAGAGAGTGGAAAAAAGAGAGAACGGAGGTGAAAAGCTGAGAGAGAGGAAGCTAGAAAGGGGGGATGCGAGAAAGGATTGATTAATGGTCTTGGCCTGTGACAGTAGGAGCTTTTCCCCAAGAGATGGGGGAGAAGAGCAGAAGATGAATTATTAAAAACTAGAACAAGAGGAAGGAGGAGGAGGAGAAGAAACGAGCACAAAGAGGAAAGGAGTAGAAGAGTGGTTTGTTTGGGAGGATGGGACAACGCAGGGAGGAGGAGAGGAGGTGGGGGAGGAGCAAAATGAATGACGGAGAGAGATTGAAAGAAAACAAGACGTTGCTGAAGGTGCTGAGGTTGGACATTGCAGAAGAGGGTACATGGTGGAGCTCATAAATAACTGAGGGTAATGAGACGAGTGTGTGTGTGTGTGTGTGTAGCAGCAGCTAGTCTTCAGTTATGGTGATGCAGCAAATACTGTGGGTGACCTTGGTGAGGGTGTCACAGCGTAAACCGCTTCTTAAATCGACTTTGCTGTGAGCTCTCTGCTTTTAATGAATACACATGTGCACAGTATGACTGCGTCTCAATGCGCATACATCACATCATTAATTTTATACTTTTTTTAGGACACATTGTTTTGTGAGAGTGTGTTCTGTAATCATTTTGTTTTTGTTTTATTATGTTCTGGTAGTTTTCCTCATCCAGACGCACCTAAACTCAATAATTCAATATCCAGAAACAATATGCAATATCGGCTCATTTGTTTTCAGCAGTTTGGTCATAATATTCTGTCGGCAGGGAATAATTCTTTAAAACCACAATGACACATTACTGGAAGCATAGAACACAGATAAAAACTTCATAAGACATTTTGTCAGTCTAATCAGACTTTACTGATTAAACAAGTTATCCAACCTAATGTTCACAATGCTAACAACATATTAAGATACTGTGAGTTGTAACTTCACAGCTTCCGAGCTGAAGACAGAAGATCATTCTTTTCTTCTGCAGCTGCCTGCACCAATCGCAGACATCTTCACCAAGCAGACAGCACAATGGGTAGAAGGATTTTACCCCTGGAGAGCAGTTCGAAAGTAATGAGCGCTTACTCCGCAATTAAATCTGGGGTATGAAATGTCATCAAGTGTTCTGCACACTGACAAAAAAACGAAACGAAACTTGAAGGCTCTCAGTCGAGCACAAACCACCTCCAAACCCAACAGCCTTCTTGAAGTCAATCAAGCTGCGACAAATTGCACACACTCAAGAGATCACTTCCCTAAATATGCCTGATTTTTTCCATGAATTATTCTGTGGGACTTTGGTGAAAATGTGAAAAAACACACAACGTTAAAGAAAGAGGGAACACTTCAATGGGTTCTCTCCTGGCCCGTGTCCCATCCTTCCACCAGGTTTCGTGTTTTAATGTTTGTGCCATCATGCTGACAACCACACAAACCAAACAACACACAAACTGACAAGGGTGAAAATAGAACCTCCGTGTGTGAATGTCATTCCTGCTGATACAAGACAGGCTTGGAATTTCACAGACACTGATGACTTGTCCTATACGTTGTCCTTCATTATAGTTTTTTTCCATACATCCCCCCTGTTCTCTTTTGTTTATCAGCTTAGTTGAAAAGTCAAGTTTGGCACGGGCGGCCTGTTTGTTGTTTTGCCGCCAGATTATGCAGCCACAAGGACGCCATTGCTGCTATGTGTTGCTGTCATGTGTGTGACTGAGCGCATGTGGTAATTTAAAAGACAGCGAGAGAGAAACGGAGAGAGGGAGAGAATGCACAATAGAATAGGATAGCGGATTGTGGCAATCCGGCCTGCCAAGCAGAGTGCAGATAAATCACAGGATGAATTTTTAATGAAATCTCCCCAAGGCTGCTGAATGTTACAGAGACGCCACAGGGTTCTTTTTTCCAGCTTTGTTTGTCCCATCACTCCCTGGCCTGTTTTTGATGGTTTTTTAACTTTCTGAATTTTAGTTTCTCTACGCTTCAATAAAGCTGTGTGACTTTTACTCAAACACCACTTCTAAGGTGATTTTGCCTGGTGTTTATCGCTGGTGTGTTTTTTTTAGTAGAGTTTTGCTATGTGGGAGCTGTGGCCTGTTTTGTCAGCGTCGGCACAAACATACCTTTGTCTCTACAGCAGCTGGCTCAAAAAAATATTACAATCCTGTTTCTCTTCATCTTCCTCCTCATATCTCATCTCCTTTGGCCGATTCCTCACTTCTGTCGCCCTTATTTGTTTGCTTTCTCCACATCCTCATCTCTTATTCTCTCTGCACAATGCCCCATATTGCGTGTTTTATCCTCCAAGCACTCAGCATACACTTAAAGCTCCCGTCTCATTAAAAACACAAAGACAAGTGCAATGCTCTGAAATTATAGCGAATAAGTTATTTTGCGAAGGGAAACACATCTCGTGCGAAGGCACAGGTGTAAGGTATCCGTCAATCACAGCTGATATTGTTCCGGCGAGTCTTGTCCTTGGTGTAGGGTCATGAAATTTGTAGCAGATGGTCACAGAGAGACAGGAAGAGACAGGAAGCGGCTGAGAGAAACAGGACATCACTGGACTCTGCTGCTTCTGAAGGGAAGTAGCTGCCACTGACAGGGTCTCAGCATGACACCTCCCATGGTGTTTTACTGCAGAGCATTGAGCAGAGGGTGATGGATGGAAGTAGTGGATCCATGCATGCTGTCTTTGCTTGTATGTGTTTTACGTGTCTATGCCATTCGTACCTGTCGTTTGCAGGTTTTGTTTTGAATCATTTGTTGGGCTTCTGCTCGTGTCGATGTGTGTGCACGTTCGTTTCGTACACAGCGGGTTGTAAATGCTGTGTAATGTGGTTATGTAACATGGACCTGCCAGCTGGTCGGCCTCAGTGGACCGTGAAATGGAATGTAATTGGTAAGTGTGTGGTCTAAAAGCTCTATTCAACAATGGCATAAGAAGGCATACACACACACACACAGTGCATGGTGGGTGTCAGGGGCTTCCAGACGTGCATGCCTGTTGCTGATTCCTTGGTAAGTGAGAAGAAACTCAGGCAGTGGTGTTTTTTTGTGTCTCCTAAAATGATTCTGTGTATTTTACACTTTTATTCCGAGCTTTGGTGGATTCACTTTCGTTGGAGCAAGATGTTAAATTTTAAGCTCAAACCCGGATGGTACACTTGGAATGTAAAATGTAAGTGGGGGCGTCCAGGTTGTATTCCACACTTGATTATCTAGACTGATATACGCGTAGTGAAAAAACATTTCAATGAGGACGAACAAGTAAAAATAAATCAGAATGATATTAGATTTATTGTGAATAGAGAAATTGACTTAGACTCCAAAGGCTTCCTTTGAATTAGGTGATTTGGATAGAAGGGGATTTTCCGTGGAGCTGAGAACTGAGCATGGTGCTAAAATTAAGGCTGAATCACTGGAGGGAGAGAGAACATTTAAAAATTTGACAGCTTACAGGTGATTGGCTCAAGGTGAGTGTGTTAGGTTGTAATTGGATGAGAGAAAATGGTGAAACGCTAACGGGAACTGTGCTGATCCTGACTTTCACTCACTACTACTACTGCTATAACTAATATAGCAGCTCAATAGAAAGTTGTTTGTGTAATGTGTCAGCCAGTGAGGGAATTTGCAGGATAGTTTTGTGGGATTTTTTTTTTTTTGTGGGATATTTTGCAACACAAGCAGTGATGCACTCAGGCAGGTTTTAAACAAACCCCAGAAAAAAACAGATAAGGAGAACAATTCAGCCATTTGATGTGTTTACTTATAGTTTTCCTCTTAAACATAGTGGCTCATTGTGTTCTGTTCATCCAATCCTTCATGTTCCTTGCCTCGGCAGATGTCGTTGTAGCAATGTTATTACATTTCTGCACCATATATTGAATTTGGAGACATATCAGTTTGGATTTTGCCCCTACAAGACATCCAAACTCAATTTTTCTCTTCCAAGGACCAGCGTTAGGTCAACCTGCTGTAATTAGATACAGTGTCATTGTGTGACACCGAGGGTTGTTCCAGGCATCTGGCTCGAGGTCCCTCTGTGACCTGACCATCATTTATGATTTATTCTCTCACTCACAGGCAAACTGTTGGACTGCTGAACATACTGTGCGACTGACCTCCAGATTGTGTGGAGGTCAGGGCGGAGTCAAGGACGGCCAAAGCGTTCTCTAACAGATTGAGTGCGAGTGAGCGTCTAGCTGAGCTACAGCCCTGATGATAATAATCAGGAGAGAACATAAGGTGCTTCAATATAGACCAGTTGCAAAATTAAAACTCTTTAAATCGGTTTTTCCAAAGAAAACTGCGATAACAACTGTTCATAATTCGAGAATGCACCAAATGTTTCTACATACCAGGGTGAATCTTTAAAACCCTGCATCAGTTTCTTTCTAGTAACTTATTTATCACGTCACTCGTCTAAACGTCATATATTGGGCCATTCGATTCCTGTCAGTGAGTCCTCTTTAACCGCTCTGATTTACATGGTGATCAGAGCGGCTGGGCAACAACTCCCTCGTGGTCGAGTAGTAGTGACAAACGTGCACGCAGATACATAGACACTCTGCTCGCTGTGTGGTTTATGGCCGCAGAAGCTCCTATTAGCCACGGCTCATAAAATCTGCGACTGTTGGTCTGTTAAACACTGCTCGGAGAGAGCACACACGTATAAAGATACACACCCATACACACACGTGCATTTAGATAAACATTCAGTGCGCACACATTTTTTTTTATACAACGCTTTTTGCTTGAGCTAAAATTTTCTCTGTGAAGAGAAGAAAATCATTGCATCACACTTGCAGACTGTAAATATCCTTCATAGCCCAATAAAGGAGTACTGCAGTGATTTTATGTTCAGTAACGTTGCCCATTATGGAGTAATCTGTCAAGTCAATCTTCGAATTGTTCGACAAACAGTCAGAATCCTGAGAAAACCTTGTATTTATTTATTTATCATTTATCAAAATAAATCTGGTAAAAATAAAGAAAATCTGGTCATATTTTCTACACCATTGGAACTGTATTGATATTTTTTAGTCATGTTTCACATGTTGTCCCTCTTAAAGAGGGAGCTTAATATTTTTGACAGATGCCTCATAACACTAATAAAGATCTATTGGAAACCGCATTTCAAGGTACAGCATAGTATTGATGGCCTGAACAAGTCAAATGAAAGAGTGGAGAAACATACCTCCTCCAAGGCTCAACAGCCCCTCAGGAAACTGGATTGAATTTATTAGATTTAATAGATTTTTATTTAGTCTCAAAACTAATAAATATCAGCCCCCTGAAGATGCTGGAGTTTTTCATAAAGATCCAACAATCCATCAAGAAGAATTATTCTAATTCTAATTCTAAAACATCTTTTCAAGGTACAGTGTATTGACGGCCTGAACATGTCAAATAAAAAATTAATCTACACATGTAATGGTGATCCAAACATGGTGATGTAAAGAAAAACTAAGCTACATTTACTATTTCATTAAACCCAATAGCTGCATATTCATTCAAGGTATCTTTATATTCATTCCTTGTCACTCCAGGGTGAATGGTTGAGTCCTTGAAGTCTCAGTTTTGGTGCCCCACTCCACATAGTGAGCTACACGAGCTGTGAGGCCGTGGTGATTGTGCAGCGCTTGTCCTCGATTCTGTTGATGGCTTTATCTCACTCACTCCGGTGAAAGAGAATGCCATCAGTTCAATTAGGAATAGGATGAAGTGTGTGTATCTGTGTGTGTGTGTAGGTGGTCCTTGGATTTCAAGTAGATTGATAGAAGCGCCTGAGCTACCCTATCCATACTGCGCCAAAAAGGTCATCTCTCTGCAGTGTGTGTGTGTGTGGCTGCCATGCTTGGTGTGTGTTTCTCTTTGTGAGTGTGTGTAGCGAATAAAAGGAAATGTGGCTTTCAGAGATAAGCAGCCCTACTTTGCAGCTTGTTGAAAGCAGCCTCCTCATGTTGAACCGGGTTGTGCACTTCAGGCCCCCCCAGCATAGCGTGATAACCGCTAATGATTAACAATGAACCTCGTCCTTCAGATTCAGGTTAGCAACTGATAATGTAAACAGGCCCTGGTGATCGTAATTGTTTTGATGTAATATCTTTATATTTCTAAAACAAGCTGGAGAAAAGCAATGAAAAGCACATCAGTGATCCAGGCAGTGAAAAAGTAAAAGGATTAAAACTCCAGTAACCGATATTATTTGGTTTGGGTCGTGTTTGGTCACGTTGGCTGGGCTTCTTCATTTTTTACACCGCACACGCCTGTTAATGTAATGCTCTCTAATTCAGTTGTGGCAAGAAAAAGTATGTGAACCCAGATCTGGTCCTAAAATGTGATCTGATCTTTATCTAAGTCACAAGTACGTGAACAAAAGGTGCAGAAGCTATTAACTCATTAATAATTAAAACCGGTTGTGTCATAATGGACACACCCATTAAACGTTCACAATGCTGCTGAAAAAATATATCCTGGATTTAATAACTGGTGGAACCTCCTTCAGAAACAATAACCTCAAACCAGCTTTTCCAGTATCTGTTTTTGCAGGAGGACTTTTTAGGGAACGTTCATCTACTGGACTCATGAACAGAGATGTGAACCGAAATTCCTTCAAGCCTTTCAAAATAAAATAAGTTTTGCTGTTAACCTCCAATCTTGTTTAATTGACAGGAAAGATATTTTTGGTAATTTTCACAGTCATTGTCAGGAGAGCGTAGGCATGAAGTTCAGGCAAGAATCGAACCCAGAATCGAGCCCATGGCCTCAGCATGAAGACTCACGTCTCTGCTCAGCTTTAATTCATTATGTCATTACGCAAGCTGTTCACACAATACATGTGAAAATAAGTATTTGTTCATAATTTTAATTTAGATTAAAATCTGTGCATGTTTCATACATAAAGGCAGGTCATTTCAATGGGCCTCACTTCGTTTATATGACCACGGATGTAGGTTTACACCATCATCTCTATACAGCCTCTCACTAACCCTGCTCTATCAGTTTGACATTAAAATTCAATTAGACTTAATGGTCAGATATTTAATTGATGCCACAAAAACAACCTCCCACTGAAACACTGTGATGGATGGAAAGATGTTAAAAGGTGTTTCCATATGAATGCGCAAAAGCCCAGGGCCCCATCTGTGAAGTATTAATTGCAGAGTACAAATCACAAAAGCCTCAGTTACACCTGCTCCTCTCCTTCATCGTTTTTTTTTTCTTGTTCCATTCCAACTTTGAATTCATCCTCCAGTCCCACAACCTTGCTTGTCCTTTTAAAGATTCTGCTTTGTTCCCATCGTCATCCTCAGCTGTCTTCCTGTCCTCCCATCTTCAGGCCACTTCTATTTCATGTTGTTTTACTCTCCTCTGTGATTCCTCCTCTCTGCTGATCTCATCCTTCAATGGTTCTCCTCTTTCCACCTCCTGGAGAGTAGGAAGGAGCAATTGAGAAAGTCTAAAGAGCCAGAATGTCTGATTGATTGAATTAGCACAGGTGGAGGAGAGGATATGAGTGTGGCAGTCAGATGAATTTCTAATAGCTGTGTGTACATGTGTGCACGCAAGCGTGTCAGGGTCAGGGCCATTAAAGGGGAGCTGTCGCAGAATTAAGAATTGATTCTTCCCCCACCTCCTAGAAGAGATACTGTGTGCATGATCACAACGAACACTCCTGCACAAACATGCTCGTGGGAAAGGAAGCGGCAGGCTCAGTGTTTTTGCTTTATGGTTGTGGTGTAAACGTACGTGTGGTGCAAATGTCTTGTTGTTGGGTGTGTGATAGAGTGAACTGTGTCCCCAACAGGGAGGCCGAAGCTTGATTTGATGGATTCAAGCTCAATCTGATTTTTGGAAGTCTATCATCAGTAGTGCCGCTGCTGTAGACATATGTGTGTGTTTGTGTATGTGTGTATTGGTGTTTGTGTACAGGTCGATTGTAATCATATAAACTTAATGTGATTTACAGAAATAACAACTTTGTTATTTCTCATTGTCCTTTCCTTTTCAGAGGTCCTTCCGTTCCTTCAGTAACGATGATCGCCATGTCATGGCAAAACACTCCACCATCTACCCCTCCTCTCAAGAGCTAGAGGCAGTTCAGACGCTGGTGTCCACTGTTGAGTGTGCCCTCAAACATGTCTCCGATTGGCTGGATCAGAGCAGAAGTGACGTCGACAGCCAACCAGCAGACAGCACAGAGGAGGATGACCCTGGCGATGAGCCCAGCGATGAAACTGTGGAATCCAGTAACAGCTGCAGGTAGAGTCGTACTAACACTTGATAGTTTTTCTTTTCCAATCAATAGAATGATTATTTAGTCCCTACTAAATGCTGGAAACACGATTTGACACAGAAGGTGACATCCTCTTCTTTTGTCACGCAATGGCTGGAGCTGTCTGATGTCAGATGCCACTCAGCTGATTTTAGCCAAAACAACCCGCTCAAACAGATTCTCACTTATGCTAGAGCTGTGCACCGCTTACAAAGACGGCAATTCCACCCTCGCATCAAACTCAGCAGTGATCCCATGTGTGAAAATGACTTGACTGATTCATCGCAGACCAGCAAGAAAAGTGGCAAAATTATGAAAATGCTTAAATAGCTTTTTAGTGCTAACATAGGCTAATAAATAGTTTTATACTCCATAAAGTAAATAGCCCAATATTTTTCATATACTCAGACACTGAAGTAAGACAGTTCAGCTCAGTCTCAGGCAGCAGAAGCATGTTTGGCTCTTGAGGAAATTAACTTAACTACTTGACAATGTCTCGGCAGAGTCGCCATGGTCAGCGGTCTTCATGAATCTTTTTTATTAAGGGTTCACTACTTCTCATTAAAGCCTTGAATTGCCTTGTCAGATCTTGTTTTGCAAAGCTGGCTCCTTATATTTTCATCTTTAACGGAGCTACTTACCAAACATTAGTACAACAGTAAAATAATGTTGGTCTTAAATGGAATCTTGATATTATGTTGAGCCAATTGAGTTTTTTTATTGGGCATCATGCCTGCAGAGTAATTTCATTAATTAGATGTGTCACAAAATTGTAATTATGATTAATTATGAAGTAGTAGTAATGACAGTGACTTATGTTAAGCCATTATTACATTAACAAGGTCATTTCCCTTTTATTTTCACTAAATCCCTGAGATCCAGGCATATAAATGAATTTAAAACAGCATTGAACTGTCTTTGTCCTTATATTTGATGTGAAGGTTACCTATGGTTTCTTTCCCTTTAACAACAGGGAGTCCAGCAGCGGTGGCGTGCTGTGTGGTGTGATGAGGATCGGCCTCGTGGCCAAAGGCCTCCTGGTCAAAGGCGACATGGACCTGGAGCTGGTGCTGATGTGCAGAGACAAACCCTCACAGACATTGCTGGACACTGTCTGTCACAATTTACCCACACAGATCGAGGTTAGAGACACGAACACACACACAAAACAACACACAACAACACACAGACCCAAACATACACACATGCACACATGCAGGCCCATAATGCTGCTTCCTGCTCTCTTTTGTTTTCTCTGGTACACTGATGCTGACACACACACACACACATTTACATCTTAGCCTCACAGTAACATCACGGTCGGACAAATTATATCCAAAAAGTACTATTTTTATCACTTAATCCTCTCCACTGTCGGAAATAAAGCTATGTGGATAAGCTTCCACATTTTATGAGTGTCTCTGCTTGTTCTTATAGCTCTGTCTGTGTGTGTGTAAGTGTAAAGAGGCGAGTCGTAAGTGTTGGCATAAGTAGGCAGCAATATCTGCAAGTGAGAAGTTGAGAGGTGTTTGTATGAGTCATGTGTGATTAATACTCTTGTCACTACGTCAGTGTCATGTTTCCTCATTAACAAGTCATGGCACAGAAGTGGAGCTCCTGACATTCGCTCTCACACACACACACAATACAAAACACACGCGTGCATACACACACCGCACAATTATTTATTTCTAATACACAAGATTAAACTTCTAGTTATTCCCCTCATTCTTTGGCTCGTCCTTAAGGCTCATTTATGCTGCCTTTACAAAAGAAAGGAGAAATGTCTGTTTCAAACAATGTTACCGTCGCTGCCCTTGATTTCTTTACGTTAGCACCGTCACTCTAACATAACAACCACATTTTGAGCCTTTAACATAATCTCTGTCTATCCCAAGCTTTAACCCAAATTTAAAACAAGTCTTGTCCCCAAAAATTCATTTTGAGTTCCAGATTTTTGGCAAAAAGGTGAGAGCACAACAATTAAAAATAATACAAGTGAATACACATGAATGCACTGATTATCCAATTTGTTTTGTTTGCATTCACACATATTAAAGGTGTATCATGTGTGGACAAGTAAGATTCTGATACTTCTCCTATTTAAGAATGTTATTTTAGCTCAGAATATCAGTAACATCCTGTGGCCAGAAATAGACCTGTTTAGAATTCAACAGTGAAATGGAATATCCAAGGCCGTTTTAATTTCATCCATGTTTTTGACTTAAATAATGTTGAATCAGTGATATCTCAGCAGGAGGCTCAGATATTTATTCCCTTCTTCTTTTCCATCTGTGCCACATTGTGACCGTGACCTCTGATCATCCACTGATGTCTGTTTGACACATGACAGAAGCTGACAGAAGAGAAATACGAAGTCACAAGCTCCTCGCCCGAGGCAGCCATCTTGGTACAAACTACGACAGAACCCAAACTCACGCTGAAGATTACTCTCACCTCACCGGCCATGAGGGAGGATGAGGAAGAAGAGGAGGAGGAGGAGCAGGAAGAGGAGGAGGAGCAGGAAGAGGCAGTGGAGAACGGGGAGGATGGAGAAGAAGAGCAAGAGGAGGTGCAGGAGGAAGTGCAGGAGGAGGAAGAGGAAGAGCAGGAGAAGAACGGGCAAGGTAGGAACTTCCAGACAGGAAAACAAACTGAAGCACACAGACAAAATCATTTTATATTGCAGATGTATTTTATTGTGTAGTTTAGATGTTTTTATTTTGCTTAACAAGAGGTTTGACCCGTTTAACTCATTCTGAAACAACACGCGACAGCTACAGGACACGCACCAGAGCCGAGCACACACACAGTTACTGTACAGTCTAGTAACAATCTTCTGTCCCCAAGCCTCCCGTCCGTTTTCATGGTTAACAGGAACTGGTTATAATTGGTTGTGGGCGGTAGGACAGGGAAGCAAGGCCAGCAGGTCGGGGAAATCAATAACAGAGCAGTAGCGAGCCGGCCATCCATCCTGTGGCACCCGTCCAACTAGACACTCAGGTCTCCGAGAGAGATGAGAGATAGCACGAAGGTTAGCCGTACATCACGCCACGTGCCACGGCAAGATGGAGAAGACCGCTCGTATTTTCTCTCCTCACATAGAGAAAAGCACACACACTCTCGAGAGGACACACACACAGTCATATTTTGTACCTGACGGATGAAGATACCAGTCACACTAGATGTCTGAGATTTCATCAGGCGTAGCTTGAGGTCCAGGGGGGTGGGGCAGTTTGTATAATAGGGTTATATCTTAAATAGGCAGATTGTAATACTTGTGCACATTAAAGCTGGGCTCAGACTACAGGAATTTCAAGTGGGTTTAACTCTGATTTTGCCTGGGTCGATATCCACGTTCAGCCCAGTGAGAAGTGGCATACGGACAAAACTGGGTCTGGTTATAAATGAGGCCTCAGAGCAGCTGAGTCTGAGCCCAGCTTAACACATTCGACAGGTACAAAAACCAGTGGTGGTGTTCAGTGTCAGCATCTCTTCTTAACACTGACTGATCCTGCCTGGGTCAGAACGCTGTTAACAAAATAGAAGAGACATAAAATATCCTCGAAAGACACAAAGTAACATAACAACACAATTCACACTGTGCAGAGTCTCAGTCAGCTGTGGATATCTGAATGTTAGATGATTCAATAACGCCTTCTAATTTAATATTCATCTATATATGAATCGATGGCGTAATAGTAATCTGTTTTAATCAGCCAGTGGTTTTATCTATGGCCACAAATTACATTCTGGATTTTGTGGTCGCTGATGGGAGGAGGGGGCTGTGACCGTAAATCAGAAGAGACCCAATAGCAAAGGGTTGTTTTTTCGTGTTTTTTTAATGAGACTGAGGGAGAAGACGGCGTCAGTGGCACAGAAGGAGATAATGATTAAAGCAGAGTGCTGACTCAGCGATTGAGGGAACAGTGGGAGGGCAAACGAGAGGAGAACGACTGTAATGATCCACAAGTAGCAGCAGCAGAGTTTTCAAAATGCATCCATGCCAGCTAGAATGCGATGCTGCCATAACGGCCAAAAGAGTTCAGTGAAAATGTTTGATGGATTTTCTTGCGTTAGTACACGTTTGACATTTCGAACCAATAAGTCAAGGGAGGGATTTTTTCTCTTTATGGGAGATTGATGTGGAAAATATTTACCTAGTTTGTGTTTTCAAAGAGACGCAGAGGGCTCTTTAGTGTGTTTGAGTTCACTCTCGATAGGCCCCCACGCATAATAAACACTCTATTGAAACCCCATGTAACCACACTCATTCATACACAGCCTCATCTGATTCAGCTCGCCTTGCACATCCCAGGCTTTGTGCCGGGTGAGAGCGCAGGAACTCAAAATAGTCTGGTGTGTCGGGCGACATGAATCAAATGCTTTGACATAAAAGTATACGAATGCTCCTCTTTTACCAACTCTGACTAAACCCTGCCTTGATTCCTCCTGTGTTGCGTTTGCCTCGGACTGGGTCAAACTATCTTAGAATTTTTTTTTTTTCTTGTGTTTTTTCAGTTTTCCTTCAGGAGCACTTGATTCTGTGTTTGCCCAGACAGGGTGTTGAATTGCTTTCTCTGCACCATTTCTTTACGAGCCTGTAAAATCAAGTGCACATTACGGAAAGAAAAAAAAAAATTCCTATTTTGACTCCTGCCTGGTGCAGACTGGATCAAAATAAATACAATCCTCTTCAAATACATAAAGGTGAGATTGATTTACCTTGCTGGGCACCTGTGAAAAGACTGGATGTGTCTTTCCAACGCCCACACACAGTAAATCAAACACTCCTTAGGTATTTGTTTGGTGTATGTCTGTGGGGGTGCTCTCCATCCCACAAAGTTGCCTCTTCTCTTATGACCCCGGTGGCTCCTTTCACCGATTTGTCAGCGACAGATGGATGTAAATTACTCAATCACCGTTAAGTAGCGTGTGTAACTTTCAACACATTCATGTGTAGTAGACGCAGCGCATCCCGTGTTACTGTGTGTCAACATGTGATGCAGTTAACACATGTGACTCTGATCGTGGTGTTGAAAACGATGCACCGTGTGCGTTTTTTACGAGCATTCATTGCAGATCTGTGAACCGTAGAGGAGAGGAACAACTTTGTGGCATGAAAAGCACCTTGTATGTACCAAAATATCCATGCATGTGTGTGTGTATGTGTGCACTCACAGGCAAAACGGCCCCGTGTTTGCACACCTCCACACGCGCACAACTTCAAACACACACGCTCAGATGTGACGTGTGTGTGTTTCACGTTCTCTATACCGGGTTGTTATTGTTTTGTGGCAGTGTTGGGTGCTGCTGCGCACAGAGTGGAGGCTGAGGAGGAGGAGGAGGGGGAGGTGCTGGATAGACACAGATGTCTGTTGGCCCTGGCAGCGCTGCGACACGCCAAGTGGTTCCAGGTCGGCACCCGCTCACTTCCTGTCTTCCCGCCCGATGCTTATTGTAGCCTGACGATTCAGCCAAAGGGAAAACACCATCAGCTGCAGTAACACTGTGGTGCTTCATTAAGCCCACTCACTTTAATCAAGAACAGATGCACGTAGTTATTAACATGAATTTGAATGTTTACATTTCTGTAATAATTAAATGCAATACATGATTTAATTAACATTTTATTTTATATCAATTTGACAAGATCTTGTTGGACATCATGAAAATAAAAATTGGAAATATTAAACATCACTTACAACACAAACGTTTCATTAGGCTACAAAAGCAATGGTTGATACTTGTTTTTCTTTTTGGCTATTATGTGAACCTGCCTGCTCTGTACAGTACGTCAGTGCTTCCCTTTGATCCCCCCCCCCCATACCCTTCCCCATCTGTCTCCCCCACTCACTTGTCTTACTAAAGCATTGTACACGTTTAGAGAGAAAACTCAGAAATTATATACAAATATATATATTTTTTAAATAATTCAGAATATTACCTCTGTGGGGATTTTCAGACAGATACAACCACTTCATTATTTTATGATTTCAAAGCAGGCTGTTAATTTTGTGTTTGCACAAATGCCACTTCTGCGCTCAGTCTCTCCCTTCTTCCCTCCTTCTTGCCTCCCTCTGCCTCTCCTGCTCCTCCTCTCTCCATCCCTCCATCTCTCTCTCAGGCCCGAGTGAACGGACTCAAGTCCTGCGTAATTGTTCTCAGGATACTTAGAGACATGTGCAATAGACACCCTGTCTGGGAACCTCTAAAAGGATGGGTGAGAGCTTCACTGTAATTACCTGTGCTGGAGTGTTAATCCAGTGACATGAAAATAAAAAGTTAAGCTTTCTTGAACTTGCGTGTTGTATACTCATCTGTGCTGTGTGTGATCTTGCAGCCCTTAGAGCTCATCTGCGAGAAGGCAATTGCCACCTGCAACAGACCTCTCGGAGCAGGAGAAGCCCTGCGCCGAGTCATGGAGTGTCTGGCTTCAGGCATTCTTCTATCAGGTACGCAGCCCTGATGAGCGCATGAATATACGGCTGTGTTTTCATGCTAATTTTTTGCATTGCTGACGAGCAGGGCAGAGGAACAGGTCACATCTGGGACGATGAGCAGATACAAGGAGAATCTGCCTCTTGCCACATTTTTGCGATATTTCTGTAAGAGAGGAAAAATGTTAACAATGGCCGAGCAGAGAACAGCTGTCTGACGGAGGTGATCATTAAGGGAGCATCTTCATTATAACAGCAAAGGATTTTTGTACAAAATATTCTGCAAAAAGACGAAGTCACGCTCGACAGTACGGTTCATAAAAGCTACATTTTTGCTTCAGGATTCAGGATGTGTGCAGAATCTTTCATCAGCTCATCTGAATGACACATGCATCAATTATAAATTCTGATTCAAATTTACCTTTGTAATTTTAAACTCCATTGAGGCTCATTAAAATGTTATTTTAGAGACGGTATTCTTCTAGGGTTTTTAATAAAGGGAACAGAACAGTGCTCATGAATGTTACATTCTCTCATGTTAAATTTCCAGGTAAGAAAATCTGTCCAGCACTGGATAGAAATTTATAAAGTTCAGGTTTTTTACTCTTTTAATTTGAGTGACTGGTTTGAAAACTCAGAAGTCGATTTTGATATTTCTACTGTTTCTGCCACTGATGATGATGATGACTTCCTCTGTCACTTGTGTCCTGACAGTGAAGCTAAATGAACCGTTGCTGAGCACCAGTGTCACTTAATTGCACCTGTCCCCCCAGGTGGTCCAGGTTTACACGACCCATGTGAGAAAGAGCCAACGAACACACTTGCCAACATGACAGACCAGCAGGCTGAAGCCATTACCTACAGGGCACAGGTACACACAGACACACACACACACACGGGTTAAAGACACTGTTGTAATCACCCAGCTGTACTTGCCCTGAGTGGTCAGTGTGTGGGATTCAGTAAGGAACACGAATGTTAGTCAGAGCCCATCACCAATATCTGCATGCATGCAAACACACACATGCTGGTGTGAGTGAGCATGCGTGTCTCCAGAATCAACTGTGTGGTGCTGCATTCTAATGATTAGTGTGGGAAACTACTGCCACTGTGAACCATAAATCCATCTCTGACACCGAGGACAGAATTTGCATGCACGCACCTTTGTGTGTGCGCGCACTGTCATGACCTTACACACACACACACACACACACACACACACACACACACACACACACTCGACTGAGCAGGGCAGCCGCTGAGCCACACAGCTTAGTGAATCCCGCCATCCATTTCCTTTGAAGGCAGCCCGAACGATGGCGGAATGTCAATAGGGATAATTGTGCAGATACAAGCGCAGATAGGAGAGAGGGAGCTGCTCGGTCAATGAGCTACACAGAGCCTCAAGAATGTCTCAGACACTCCAACTCCCTAATGGATTTAGATGAGCAGAGCCACAGGGAGCCATGCTGCTTGTCTCTGATTGGTTGTGCAGATTACGAACGTGTACAGTCCACGGAGAATGATGAATTAACACTGGGACGTGCTGGTCAGTGTGTCTGCTGGCATTATTCATATTTACATGGGGAAACATTGGAAACCAGCAACTCTTAATATCTTTGACTACAATTTGTGTGTTGAATAACTCAGGGTTTTTTCTGGAAATGTCGTTTTTTTAAAAATATATATATGGAAGTTTTTCCACATATTTCTCTTTTAGTAAAGACATTTGTGATGCCAAATATGATTATACAAGCCTGAATATCGTCACTTAACTTTGTTCCTCTGAGTTTCTTTACTTAACTTTTTACAAAACTCCGGTTATGCTCTTCATTAGTACAGACTCACTTTGATTTTACAATTTATGAACACTCTACTTTATTGAAAAGCAGAGTGAAGCACACAGAGACGGATAAAGGAACTTCAGGTCATTTCAAATCTCTTATCCTGTGTTTTTTGTTTAACAGCATGCTCTCAGACTCATGGCATTCGGACAGATCTATAAGGTGTTGGAGATGGACCCTCTCCCCTCAAATAAACCATCACAGAAATACCCCTGGTCTGATAAAGAAGGTTTGTACGTTGTTCTCCTGACTGTCTGCGTCATCCTCATCCCTCGTCTTTACGTGCAGATATCTGTCTTTTATCCATTTCATCCTTCAAGTCTGTCTTTCAGTCTGTGTCCGCGTCCCCTGATTATCGGTCTCTTCAGGCTTTAAAGCCTCTATGTATCCATCTTCCACCCTCTCCCCCGCTAATCATGTGAGAAAGGCTCAGACAGACCAATCATCAACCTTTCTCTCGGGAGTCTGGATAGAACGTACCTGGGTTCAATAACAGTATCACACATACACATGACCTTTGTGGACAGATTAAGTGGTTTTCTACACACTTCGACTGACAGCAGCATCAATAAGGTGGACATTTGCTTCTTCTCCCAAAAAGTGAAGCCAAAGCTCCTAGAGGCTGGCTGCGATAATGGCCTAAATGAAACCCCACCTCCTCCACGTTAGCAGATGGGACATGGACCAAACTCTAAAGTCAAAGTTAACATTTTTTAATATAATTTTAAAGTAGTTGTAATCACAGTTATGACTTTTTGATACTATAAAAACAGGTAGAAACACAATTGACAGGTGAGACTGACTCGTGCCTTTATCTGTGGTACATCAACAGCACAGCTACATCCACTGATCAGTTCTACACAGACTCTGGCTCCAAATGACTCAGAAGATGGTGGCACGTGTATCTGCGTTATATTAATAATAGGAATATTGGAAATATTAGACGTTCTGTCCATCTTTATTTATAAATAAATATCCAAACGTTCTCTAATTTTATCGAGGGGTGCTTTTACGCAGGAATGTTTTCGCTTCGGTTCGCAGAAGAGAAAGACTCAGTTGGCAAATTTTCAAAGTGACTTTCATGGAGAGAAAAAAACAAACCTCTCAGCCTTTTGGTTCTACTGACACTGACATGGACAGTTGCCAAAGCATTTAAAGATTAGGCTGCATGTAGGAAAGGAGCTTACATGTCTTCCTCGAGGTTTGCTGCTCTGCCTCTTCTGTTTGTCTCATCAGTGAATTGATCCATCTTTACGCTCGTGCTCCTGGATGGTTTGTTTTCTGAGATGTTAGGCCCCCCATGCATTTCAGCCACACAAAAGAGCCTTTGAGTGCGTTCATATAAACATCCTCTAGTAGAAAGTGATTGATTAGTGACTCTCCACGTCTCTCTCTCTCAGGCTTGGGTTTGAAGAGGCCATACGAGGATGGATTTATGGACGACAAGGACCTCATTAAGAAGATGAAGAGGAATCTGAGGAAAGGTAAAAGAAGGAAGCAAAATAAAATAGTGCCATTATCTGATTGTTTCTTCCAACGCTATTTAAATTATTGTCCTTTGGAAAAAATAAATGAACATGCTCCATCTTATACAAGTTTCATTTATTTTTTATTCAGACTTACATATATAGCAGCCCCACACTCAGATGATTCTTGCCTCTCTTCTCGTTGTCTCTATTCTGTGTCTTTTCTCCCCCCCCCCGTCTGGTTTTCTGCTCTTCACTCTCCTTCAGTCCCTCGGAGGCAGATCAATATTATCGATTGGTTGCGTTTTAGTAGGCCACCCAATCATCTCCAGCTCTTTCTTCATACAAGGTGAAGATGAAGCACGACTAATGGAAGCAGAAAGGCATTTTTAGATATTGACAAACGGGAGGAACATGATTGAAAGAGAAAATAAAATAAAGTGGCACTTTTATTCATCATGAAAACAACCAGTCAGTCTTAAAAACCTGCAAAATGTGATTTATTGCAAACACCATCTCTGAAATTGGCGTTTCTCCAACTACTGCTGGATAATTGATCCACCCCCTGTAACCATTATTCAATCAACCCTTATCTGCACTGCTTTTTACTGCAACCTCTATTTTTCTCCACAGTCTTGGACAGCAAAGCCATAGACTCCAACCAGCCAATGAACGCCCTGATGCGGCTGAACCAGATCCGGCCGGGGCTTCAGTATCGCCTGCTGTCTCAGTCGGGCCCGGTTCACGCTCCAGTCTTCACCATGTCTGTGGATCTGGATGGAACCATTTACGAAGCATCTGGATCGTCCAAGAAGACGGCCAAGCTCCACGTCGCTGTCAAGGTAAAACAAAAGATTAAGAGAATCAGATGATATTCATGCTCAACCAACAGGAGATTAATATGCAGTACATCAACATCTGAATTTCGTCTTCTGATTTTTTGGGGACAAATGCCACTGATAAAAAAAACAGGTGCCCTGTGTGCATCTATGACTGTCTATTGGTGTGTGCGTGAGGAAGGATGGAGGTGGGAAAATCCATGTAATCCCAAAGCGGTTGTGAACAAAGAGGCTCTCCAGAGCACAGAGCTGGGATAATCCGCTATCCACTCCATTCCCATAAAAGGCTCCATCTCCCCACAGTTCTGTTCTCCTTCTCTCTCTCTTTCTTTCTTTCTTTTTCCCCATCTTGTCACCTTTTGATCTCTCTTTCTCTGCCTCGCTTTCGCCAGTACACTCTCACTCTCGTGGCCGATTCAGCAGCTGTAACACAATCGCCTATTTGGGTCAAAAACTTGTTCCTCTGCTTTTCTCCTCTTCCTGCGTATTGTTCTGAATGTCTCTGCCGTTCTGTGGCACAGTTCTGTCAGTACATGCAGTGTGCTGGGACAATGATGCCTCTGGAGTTTTTTGTTAAAATAGAGAACTAAAAAAAACTGACAAGTTGCAGTTTGTTTTCCAACAGCAGTAAATTAGTTTGATCACACTCAAACACCCGGTTACCATCCGTCCTGAGTAACCTGATCGTCAGTGGACAAGCATGAACACACCCCAGATACTTTGAGGACGCACTTGAGATCTGATCACTGACATCTGGAGTGGGTTTCAGACTGCAATGTGCTTTGACCAGCTACAGTTTCACAATGAAGTATTTACACGCCTTCAAAGATGTTGAAAGAGACAACATGACAAGGTCGGCTCTATATGCTTGGCCGTTTTCTCATTAAATATATCTGGAAATTTGTGAATTTCCTGTTATCTCATTAGTTTTGAAATAAACAAGTAAACCTGTTTTTGGTCTCAACATAATCATCTTGTCTCCCTAGGTTCTCCAGGCGATGGGTTACCCGACAGGATTCGACTCAGACCTGGACCCCATGAGTTCAGATGAGAAGTCGGACGGTGAGGGAAAGAGCGACACGTCCTCACATACGAGCAATAACCCAACTCACTCCTCGGACAGCTCCAACACACTGGAGGTGGGGAATAAGAAACGTACTGAAGTAATAAAAGCAATCACTTCTAATGTCTTTTCTTAAAGTCTGGCACCGAAGTTAAGTTAATGAAATGTAACAGCCACCGATTCAAGGGAACAAAACTGCTCTTTCCAATGCTTATCACGCTCCGTCTCCCAGGTTTACTGTCCACCAGTAAAGATGGATCTAGTTAAGTTAGAAGATGCTTTTAGATTAAATTACTTCATCCTCCTCACCCCCTAGGTGCGAACTCAGGGTCCCATACTGACAGCAAGTGGGAAGAATCCCGTCATGGAGCTGAACGAGAAGAGGCGAGGCCTCAAATATGAGCTCATCTCTGAAAGTGGAGGCAGCCATGACAAACGTTTCATCATGGAGGTGAGAGACACTCTCACACACACTCACTCACTCTCTCTCTCTCTCTCTCTCTCTCTCTCTCTCTCTCTCTCTCTCTCTCTCTCTCACACACACACACACACACACACACACACACACAAGTGCAGAGCCGTATAATTTAACAACAAAGGTAAAAACAAGTATAAAATCATTTCACGAGCACACATCCACGTGCACTGTAGCCAAAGACATATACAGAGACAGAGTCAAGGCCACACACTAACAGGCTGCTCGTCGGCAGAGTAAATCAGTCAACTTGGTTCCTGGAGCAGGCCTGATCTCTGTGGGGTGTGCTGTTTTCAGACACGCCTGGCCGCTCCATCGCTCTGCTGATTGATTAGCAGGCCTGCCTGACAGGAGGGCACTGCTAAACAAGCTGTCCTGTTCAGACACACTCACTGGCTGATGACTGATAAACACACAGGTTTGGGCAACATTACGTTGTGACTGGTTGTCGAGACAGAGCTGCAGTACATTTAGGCTGAGACCACAAGAGGAAAAACTATAACTATAATTAAATGAGAAAAACTACTGTGGTAAAACTATCATATGACTTTAGGCTAGTTTTCCCCTTAAATGTTCGGTGTGTTTACATCTTCAGGTGGAGGTGGACGGGCAGAAGTTTCGTGGGGCAGGCCCCAACAAAAAGGTAGCAAAGGCCAGTGCTGCTCTAGCTGCCCTGGAAAAACTCTTCTCTGGTCCCAACGCAGCTGCAAACAAGAAAAAGAAGATTTTGCCTCAGGTAAGGCGCCGCAAACACAGACAGAACTAACGCAGCACAGAGGGCATGGCTCCTGTCTGAGGAATGTGCTTTTACATGAAACAACAAACTGTCAAACCACTCATTTTATATTTTCTCAAACAGCCAGTGTAGCTTGAAAAAAAAAAAAGATCATGCTTAAAATCTCCTTTCTTACCAGTAACACCTCTGAGCCTCAAGACCATTGGTCCAATTTGTTTTGCTGGCGTTAATCAATAACACTGAGTTTAACAAGTGTCTAATCAGATCAGTACTCGACACTGATGAGATTTTGTTACTGAGCTTGTGTTCTGACAGACTCATGAACAATGAGGCCCATAATAAAGTGTGTGGTTTTGTACTTTCTGTGGCACCTTCGTGCAGATATCTGAATGCAAATTTTAAACATTTCTTTGCATTTCAATGTTTGAAGCAAACTCACGTGTGGTCTATATTGTGTCTGTGCTCAGACGAAAGGAGCCCTGGCGGCGGCGGCAGCGGCCTCAGCAGTAGCAGCTCAGGTCGCCAGAGGAAGAGGAAGAGCAGCACTCGCGAGAGGAGCCTTCGTCAGTGCAGCTGCACCTGGATACGTCACGCCAGGTAGTGAGAGTTACCTCCTCCAACAATCCTACGAGTTTGTTTACCATGAAACTTGCTGGATAGATATGAGTCAAGGAAGAAATGTTTGTGCAGATCAAGGATTGATTCCCATCAATAGGACTTAGATTTGTGTTATGAGTGTAGCTTCTACTCTAGGATCTAGACAGGCAGAAATACTATGAACTCAATGTTGAAAGGTGCAGTCTGGAAGTTAACAAGTGACCAACTAAACTGGACCCTGTAACCTCCTCAACAGGCTTCGGGACACCATATGGCTACAGCCCTGCTGCAGCAGCTGCTCCTGCATACGGTATGTACCCCATGTTTGTTTTTCAGTCCACTCCTCATCCATCCTCCGTCTTTCAGCTTCTTGTACCTTCTCCCTTCTCTTAACCACACAGTTCCCCCTCAATCTTCCACAGCTGCTAACATACTAAATCACTCTACAGTGGGTTTATACCACCAACTGCCTCTTTGCTCCAATTTCTCCCCTTTTCTCAAACGACTTTATCCAATTTTAATGATAGTTTTAGTTGTTGGCTCTGATTTTCATTCATAATTAACCAGAGTTTGAACCACTGGCTCTTTGTTTCTTCAAACTATTCCGTGTGTACGCCTCATCCGCTCACTGGTTGTTTCTTAAACTGCTTGTTGCCTCTCAAACCCTCATCTCTAATTGTTGGAAGAGCTGCCAATGTCAAAATCCCCAGAAATTGATGACATTTATGATAAAGTACACACAGATCATACATTAACCCAGACACACACTGTGCTGCCATCATATTCATTTCAGATTATCAGGAGACATAGTGCGAGTTCCTCACTTTGCACGCTGTTATTTAAGATGGGCTGGCGGGGCAGCTCCGGCACTTTACTCTCCTCCTGTCATGATGCTGCTGCTAAAGGGTTTCCATGTCCACCCACCCACCCACCCACACCTTTTCTCTATACTAGTCCTTGACCTTTATCAGTGTAGCTATTGGTGCAAAATTCCCTGCATACATCTCAACTGAACATTAGTCACATTGACCTCAACAGACTGGGCCTTGTGTAGTGTGTGTACACATGTAGCTCTGCCTAGGCCCCTCTGTCCATCCTGCAGCTCAGCGTTTGAAAGGCTCTTATGTCCTGGGAGAAACTGGTCTGAGGCCTCAGGCAGGCGCTTAGTTGCCCCCCCGAGGACCCAGCAGTCCTGAACATGAAGAGCACCTCAGTTCACGTGTCCACGAGATCTGGAGCTCTGCGTTCGTTTGCTGCTTTTCCTTCACTGTCAACACACTTCACATGTTATTATGGTGAAGGCCACACTTTGAGAAATACTCAGAGAGAAGTCTTATTGTAAATTTTGTCAATGGCCATTACATCCAAAAATTGAAACGGTCAGTCAGAAGACTGCTTCATGACCAGCCAATGAAAAGACAAACATAGACATGATTTAAATTTTTATTTACGTCTACTGACCCCAGAACTTTCACTACTACAAACTAAAATATGCTTCAGCGATTTGCTTTCTTGTCTTTAACTCTAAATCTTTCTCCACCTCGGCTCCTCTTACCACTGACTAACGGCTGACTACAGACGTTTCTGCCTGTCCTCACACACCTAACACCCCAGTTGGGGACGCCTGTTGTGTAGTGAGCACACAAACACTTGGTGATTTGTTGCCCTGGACTCATGCAGAGCTGTGCTCTTCTCGTGTCTCCTCTCTAGGTTTGCCCAAGAGAATGCTTCTGTTGCCTGTCATGAAAGTTCCCGCCTACCCCGTCCCCCACTACCACTTCTTTTAGCCTTTCAGGAGACATGCAAACCAAACGCACCTTTTTCTAGGAGGGAAACTGGGTCTTTGTTTTTTTTCTACTCTATCAGTGACGGGGAGAGGATTAAGGACTGGGGCTGAAGATTTGTAAAAGCGCTTTTATTTTTTTGCTTTTTGTTGCGTTTCGTTTTCATACCGTTTCCAAAAACTTTTAAAAACTGCAGGTTGAAGTTCTTAAAGAAACTTGAAGGATTTGTACTGTGAATTGTTACCTCATTCTCTGAGTCTAAATTATATATCTATATCGACCTTTTGTTATTTTGCTTATTCTTTGCTCGGACGAGGATAGCCTTTGCAATACGAGACAAGCAAGACACTCATTCTCTGTAAAAAGAAAATAATGTGAGCTGTGCGAAGGATGTAAAGGAGAAAATAAATTATGTTGAAAAATGAATAAAGTTCATCTCCTACAAAAGTAAGACTTGCCTGGTGTATATCTGATCTAAAAGCTTGCAGCTACTGCAGAAGGATCTTTTAAGCACTCTTTAGAAACAGTAGTAATCTAAACCAAACGTTTGAACATCAAGCTTTAATATTCCAGACTCATACATTCATAGATTGGATTTAAATCTTTCCTCATTCCCCTGCATCTCTAGTTACATCCTTTTGACCCTCAGCTTACAGCCAGAGAAGCAGAAGACAAAGGATGAATTTGGAAAGCCCTTGTTAGATCCTGCGTCTTGCATTCAGCTGCACGATCTCATTACCTGATGTGGATTAGTATTTGGCAGCCTTCCCACAGCCATCACCTACAGTACATACAGACAGCTTATATAAACAGCGTGCAGCCTTTTTTCATCAGCAGTGTGATATTTAAGCTGAATGAAATCTGCTTTAAAAATAAAATAAAAGCATTTGCTTCTACATAGACTACCTCTAAATTAACGTATGCGCTCATAATCATTATCATTAGTAAGAACCTAATGTTTCAGGAAAAATAATATCACCTCATTGATAATTTAAAAACAAGGGACGGGGATAAATGAAATTAAGGATATACTTATAGTTTGTTCTAATGAAATAGTTAAGGTCCAAAGTATGTGTCTGTCTAGGTAAGTTAAACCGGCCCTTCTCCACACTTCAGTCCAGTACACTTCAATCGGACATGAAAGATTATCGGTTAGTGTTAGTATGTGGTTTTTTTTTTTTCTTTTATACTTTGGTTTGAATACATTTTTACTGAACACAGAGCCAAAGCCCCACAGAGAGGATTTACCTCCAAATCAAATTAATCTGTGTCTGATCTCATTTTCACTCTGTATCACACGTTTATTTTTACATCCAACAACCACTGCATAAATACCAGAGAAAATATTCTAACAACTCATATTTCATACTTATTAAAGCCAGAGTATGATACTTTGTTTAGCTTACCATGAAAACTGAGCACGGAGGGGGCAACAGTAGCTGTATCAGTCAGAAGCAGGCTTCCTGTTATCCTTCAGTCTTTATGCTAAGCTAACTAGCTGCTGGCTTTACCATGACATAAACCCTGCCTCCTCTATGTAAACAGACGGGCCATGAACCAAACTTAAACGTCAAAGTTGAAAATAATTCATTAGACTGTTATGTAGTTCTCATCACATTGATGTTTGTCCAAGTGTTTCCAGTAACTTTGTTTTAATTAGCTATTTGATGCTATAAAAACATGATTGACAGCTGAGACTCAGGATTGGTCGAGCACATGTATCAGACTCTGGCTCCAAATGACTTCAAAATCACAAGATGGCGGATTTTGTGCCTGGTACATTTCAGCTTCATTTTTGTCAAACGGGAGGAAGTGGAGACACGTCGGCCATTTTTATATACAGTCCGCACTTCACATTTACTATACACATGAGATATTGATCCTCATCTAGCCCTCGGGAGCAAAAGCAGTAAAATGTTCATTACCCCAAATGTCCAAACATGTTTTTGTATTTAATCTAGGGGCTGTTCCCATGTGGGCAGTTTCATGCAAGTAGGTCTTATTAATGCCATTCAGGTAATAGTCTTTTTAATTAGAACATTTCCAAGTACCACAGAGATTTTTGCACTTGAAGTTAAAAAAGAAATTCAATTTTTTAATCCATTAAACTCATTGTTTTTAGTGAATCAACGAACTTTATAAACAGTCAGATTTATTCCTAAATTACTCCTGTTCTGTCTCCTTCCTTCATCTGTCTGCAGGGGGACTTTTCATTGACAATCCCTTCTACCAGCCGCGGACCATCGCTCCATTTATCATCCATCTGGGCCCCCAGGATCTCTTCTCTGACTTCTAGAGGAAGCAGGTTGTTGGATACTCTTGTCACTCACATGCCCACCTGTATTTCTGTCCGTCTGGGTGGGCTGCCTTTCTGACCCCGGCCGACGGACTCACGGATTCTTAACAGTTTTTGTTTGATCGGTCTACTGGGGGAAAATAAAACTTCAGTTTGGCGACAGCGGCAGAACTGTAAAACCCGCAGACCGAGCGGCTCAAAGCGCCTCTCTCCCATTTTCTCTCCTCTCCATCCAGATTGTCTCATCGGAGGAGGGAGACTTTCCAATAAGCAATACTCGGATTTTACGGAAAACGTTCAGCTGCGACTGTGCGAGGCTGAGCTGAAGTCTTTCTTATAGCAATACATCTGAACTTGTCTCTCTGAGCTCAACTTACTTGAGAAGATGTGAATGTTCGATGGAGTTTTACCCAACGCAGCGTTGCAATAGTTCATTTTGATTGTATATTAATTGTATGTGTGTGTACGTGTGGCTATAACGTTACTATATACACATATGTATGGTGTATGTTTCTATAATGATGTGTTGATGATAATATTAATATACGATGATGTATTTATGTAAATACTCTATAAAATATAACTATTGTTGGTATAAATTATTTTAGAATTATAAAGTGAAATCTAACTAATATCACAGTATAGCTTTCTTCCAATTTTATATACACTGAGCAATTGAAGCTAGTTCTAGAAGATGCAATATTATCTTTGGTATTCCTATTAAGCCGTGCTGTTAGAATTATAATGCTTCCTTCCTTCCTTCCTTCTTTCTTTCTTTCTTTCCTTCAACCTTTCCTCTATCTTTGATGTCTTTCTGAGCACGTTCTCCGCTGCCCGAGGTTTGTTTACATGGCCTGGACAAAGAAGTGCTCACACACTCATAACCTGATCCACACACACACTTCACATGTCAGAAAGCACATTTTCTATAGTCTCACTGCTGGCAGGGAATACTGTTGTTACAAATACTATATGTGTATAATATGTGTATACTCTGATGTACATGCTCCTCCCTTCTCACATGAACAGACTCACCCATCGACACACTCGCCTTAGGGACACAAAGCACAGCTCAATGACACCGCTAAAAGCTCCTCCCTTCTGCAAACACATTCACACACTTCTCTCCATCCTCCTCTGACCCATCTACACTTTGGAAGTGATGCTGCTGGTGGCACGAACACAAACAGGCCAAGTTAACACAGTGGGACAGACACCAGATAAACTACTGGCAAACTAAAGATAAAGCCCGGCTAAAAATTTAAAGTGCAGGACATTGAATTGGATTCATATGCTCCCGCCTCTTATTATTTTCCCCAAACTGATTTCTCCTGTAGCATTTAAGGGGATTTATGTGGGTAGACACATTTCAGCGGTTGTTGACATCACTGAATAGATGTTTTGAAGCTTATATTAGTGTTTTACCATGTGATGCCTTTGCCACAAGATCTGAGCAAAGAAGATAAAGCCTGGTTAGACCCAAGATCCATGTTTCAGCGACCAAGGCTGCCTGTGACCAACTGAGGAAAAGATACCTAAAGATAAGAAAATGTACCAGAAGCTCCTTCAAAAGCCTTAAAGACTCTGAAGACTCAGTGTCAAAGGATCATTAAACACATCTGAATAAGAAACAAAGTTCAGCGTGAATAATCATAGTAATCAAGTAGAGTTAAACATTCAGTTCATCTGTTTCAGTTGGACTTGTTCTGTTCCTGGATGATCGGCGTTGCCAACTCCTGATTGGTTCATCTGTTGTGACATCACTTTTGTACAACTGAACCTTTCTCTGGTCAAGTTAGTGAGCAAAGCAAAGAACAAACACTTGAGTAGAGCTTATTCTCATGTTCGTGTGAGACCCCGTCGCTTATAAATGGAAACTGATTGTAAAAATGCCTTTTCAGAGCCTTCAGTGTGATTTTTATGGAATGATTTTCATGATGACACCGGTAACCACATGTGAGGAAGAATCCATTCAATTCTGAGATCAAAACATCTTGTAAAACAAAAATAATGATACTGACTTTGTATTTTGAGGCAGAGGTTGAGTCATTTGAAGTTTTGAAGCCTCTTCATGTCATTGTCATGGTTCTTCAACTTCTTTTTCCACGGACCTGGTTTCTGCAGAGGAAAAGACAGAGTTTTGTTGGTTTTAATTTCTTATCAATAATTGCAGTATAATGGTGGAGTTGTGAGTCAAACTCTGTTATAGTACATAGTCAATTTACAGGTAATTATTAGACAGATGGCATCAAACTGTAGTTTTCTGGGTCCAATTCTGGGATATATTTTTTGGAAATGAGCAGGTGTCAGCATAGACACCAGGGAGAATTCTTATTTTGTACCCTATAATCGAGACAACATGTCAGTCAGCAGAGGTAAAACTGAACAGAATGTGCCTCATGATGCTTTGATTCTCCTCATGCTCGCCTTGATCTGGGAGCCAGCTTGACCTCCTGTGTTGTGCCAGCTTCGATTTAACAAGAACGACTGAGAACAAGATAACAGACTCACTGATATTTTTCGAAACAAGTAAAATTAAAATCAAATGTTTGTGACGCCACTGAGGATGTAAGGACATGTGTCACACGGAGCTATAATGAAGAGTTGGAGATTAAAATATAGGATGTCCTGTACTTCCTTTACAGTTGTGCTTTGTGTAAGAGCAGTGAGGTCAACTATACGACTGGTTTTAATCCTCTACCATGTTAATGAGGCATCGGCAGTCCTGCCCTGAGGAATCTGTATTTAAAAATCACAGCAACTTCATTATTCGCAGCCATTAACCCATCTTAGAACTGTGACTTCAAAATGTGCAATTGCACCAAAGCTGATACTCTCCTTTCCTTTATATTAAGTGGAAATACATCTGGTTTTAATATACCAGAGTAAATTAGCAGCTTGAAAACTTGTTTCTTATAAAAACACCTTCCCTTAAAGATTTAACATTACATCCTTATCGTCTATGGATCTTTGCAGCACACGTTTTCATTATTCTCAGCTTTTCACTGCAGCAAATCACAGCCCACGTGTTGTCATCTCATTTCCAAAAACTCTCCAACAAGCATCTGACACTGCTTTACCGAGACTTTTCATCCTCCTGTGGAATTCACAAACAGGTGAATAACTTGGAGCTTTGCTGTGTGGAAACAGACACTCTCTCTCTCCAGATGGCCCACATTAATAAGGCAGACGCATACCTCAGCGAGCAACCTTTTCATTTCCCCTCAGACGGAACAGACACACAGTCACCCGGGCTACTGACCCTGTCCTCTTGGTCTGTTGGCTGGACAACTGCTCTCAGAGGAAACGTGGCAGAGCGAGAGCTCAGGGAGACACAGTCGGTCTAAATGTGGCATAAAGCATCTGGTGGGACTGAACGAGCTGATCCACAGTGGTAGAGTGGTCATTTCATCTCGTTAGACAGAGGTCCCACTGATTTGATCTCAGACGAGGAGGTTAGAATCTCGACCCACTAGTTGGTTGAAATTTGCAAAATCTACTTGACAGAATTTCAAATAAAGGAACAAGAGGATGGGACATTGACCAAGAAGAGTCTGTTACATTTTAATGAGGATCCAGGAAGATTTTTTCACTTTCTAAAATTGGAGATATGATTTCCCAGGTAATAATTTGTGGAGGGGGGGGCATATTTAGGTGACTTATATCTGTGAGTGTGTGAAATTTGGTGCAGCTTGATGAATTTAAGGTATCTGCTGGTCTAGCGGGTGCCATTCTTGTTATTTATAAATGTGTTAAGAGATGCAAAAAGAAATCAGTGAGGTTACATTTGACATTTTACTCCAGTTCATGTCCCATACTGTATAAAGACTAAACCAGCCATGCTTCACTTTGAAAACTCAAATATTATTGTGACATGTTTTCCTGAAGAATCGCTCTCGGTGGCCATGTTTGGGACGGACACGTCCGTGTGGATAGATTTTCTAGAGACTAATGGTTGTTTGTGCTAGAGCTGAGCTTTCTGATGGATGTTGTTCCTGCTCCAGCGGTCCCAAGAAATTCCTCTAACCGTGGCAGCCATTGTCAACATACTTGCATCACTCTCCCTGCATCTCCAGTTTTCCTTACACTGCCTGTCTGTGGGCGTTCAACAACAACTCACACCTGTAATCCAAGAAGCACAAAACAAACACGACCAGTGCACCCACACATCCTTCTCAGGGCTACCTGACACATGTATATGCAAATGGACACATTTCAGAGCACACACGTAATCATATATGTAAATACTTCAGCATTCGGTCCGAGCACATTAAGACAGCATGGCATCCTGTGCTTTGTATATAACACTTTTGATTGTACTGTATGTAGTCAGTCATACAAGTGGTTAGGCCTCGTTTGTACTCTAGGATTTGAGCCATGTATGAAAACACCCCCCATATCTCCATGTTCTATCTTGGTGCTTTACAATGGGCTGTCTGTAGCACTGTACAAAGTGGGTTTCACTATTAGTTTGCTTTTCTGGGAGAACAGATTATATGTTAAGAGGGAGGAGGTCTGTCATCCATTAACGTTATCTTAGCACCAAACACAGAGGCTGTGCATGTTTAGATGCTGCGTTTGTTCATTAGATAGAGTATCAAGTGTTTTTGTTGCCAGGTGACGTCAGGTTTTTGGACTTTCCATTTGGAGACCACATAAGCTGTTTCCCAAAGGCTGCTCTTTATCTTCGCTGCCAGGTCAAAAGTCAAGAAGCAAATTGATGCAGAGATGCTTTTGGGAAATGGGGTTTGGTTCATTCTTTAAGATGAGATTTATCCAGACTCTAAAGCCTTTGTGAAACAAATCTGATCATCTCAGCAGTGAAACACTATTCAGTACGTGGTCTGATATTCACTGTCTAGACAGCTACAAAATGTCATGTTAGGAAGAGAAAAAAAAAAGCAGCTCTGTAAATCTATCCTCTGAAGGAAAACCTGCTCGTTCTTGCATTAGCACAGACAGCAGGGAGAGAAGAGATGCACAAAGAGCCGCAAAGACACAAACAAGTTAAACTGAGCTCTGCAGAGCAGCAGAAATAGATCCTGGATCACATTTCAACTGCTGAGGCAAAGTTAACCAGACTAACTGCTGAGCAGATCATTTTCTCTGGGTGTGTGTGAGAGAGTGTCGAGTTGAGGAAAACATGTGTGTGTCCCGCACATAAACTCATTGTGAAGGGGAGATATTTCACAGCCACACACACCCACACACTGAGCATGCTGTTGCATACTTCCTGGTCAACTGATTGTTTAAGTCCAATTTCCTCCTAATAAACGATCAAAGCATCATTTTGGTTGAGAATGTACACTGTTGTTGAAGTGATTGTAGAGTAGAATGTATTTACTCGTAGAAAGAGTAAACTTACTTTTTGTAGAGAAGCATATACAGAATATATATGGATACATATATATATATATATACACACACACATCTATATATCTTTTGAACTACTTGTGTGTGAGAGTTTTTTTGGGCGCATCCACCCTTTTACAATTCATATTTCTTTCACCTTTTCAATTTTTATTTATGATGCTTTGACAACGGTAGCGTTTTATGAGTGACAAGTTGTTCCTGTAAATATTATTTTTATCAATTTATTTTATTTTTGACAAAAGGGGATTAAAAGAGACTTTTTCATGATGCTGCCTATGAAATTTTAAAGTGATATCCGTCCTCAGAATCTATTTGATCAGAGTAAATTTTGACATGTAAACAGTGAGTGTTTCAAAGAGCCCAATGACAATGAATGTGGGGATTATTTGAAGTCACTGTATTGATCATTTTAATTAGTAGCAACATTCACAGTGGTGATGATCTCTGGGCGTCACTGTTCCACATATTCTGCTTGATGAAATGAAATAAAACTGAGAAAGAACTAAATATCTTGATGGGTTTTTTAAAACATCTCTGAAAACTGAATCTGAGGAAGCGACTGGTGTGTTTGAACATTTGATTTGATCAAATATATTTTATAACCCGTTTTTACTATATTTCAATATTACACTACAGGTAAGGATAAACTACAAAACACTTAGTAAAAAGCAGTAAAATTGGGCAAACGACAGCAAATATACCGTTTAAGAATATACACCTTTAAAAACATTAAAATATGTTGAAATGAATCTTTTAGAGGATACAGAGAGAAAACAGAAGAAAGCACACAAGTAAAGAAATCAAGAAAAATTGTCATAATGTCCCAAACAAGTAAATCAAATACAGTTTGTGAATTTAAAAGACATGTTTATGTTAGCAGCAGGCTATCTTTAGGATAGCTATGCTTGGAGCTAACATGCTTTTACTAGGTAAGTACAGTGTCACCATTTTAGTTGAGTGTAGATAGCATGCTAACATTTCCTCAAGGTAAATACAGTTTTTAAGTCATTTAAAAGATAATTTAATATAAAACTAAACAGCTATATAGCAGTACACTATGCTAGCATATAGCTAACACAGTGTACTGCTGTTATCTGCTAGCAGCAGGCTATGCTTAGAGATAGCTAGGCTTCGAGCTAAAGGCCAACATGCTTATGTGTAGCAAGTACAGCAGTTACCATTGTTTATACCATAGTTGAGTGTAGACACATGCTAACATTTACTGAAATAAATAAAGTCATGTCAAAGGCACAGAGCAAACACACAAACAATCAACATATGGATGCTAGCAGCAGGCTATGCCTAGGGATAGCTATGCTTTAAGATAAATGCTAGCATCCTTTTGTGCAGCAGGTACAGTTTTCACCATTGTCAATATCTTAGTTGAGTGTAGTAGCACGCTAACAGCAACAGCAAACATTTGCCAAAGTTATACACAAATACATATAAACAAGACAAACAGATGGTTGCTAGCAGTAGGCTAAGGTTAGGAAGGCCGATGCTTGAAGCTAAATGCTAACATGCCCATGTGCTGCACATACAGGGTTTACAGTTCACAGTTTAGCACTGTCAATATCTTAGCACACCAACATTTGCTGAAGTTAAATCGTTTGAGCGTTTAAAAGAGACAAAAACACATCAATAGGACAGCTATATGCTATCAATAGGCTATGCTGGCAGCAAGCTATACTAGCTGAATGCTAACATGTTCGTCCATAGCAAGTAAAGCTAAGTGAAGTTAGCAGACCAGCATTTGCTTTAGATGAGTAGATAAAGATAAAACAGATACACAAACAAGAATAAATCACACATGGATGCTAACATTGGCTCTTTAGCACTAAACCCACAGTGTAGCTGAGACACGATGGACACGTACAGTTACAACAATTCATCCTGAAGGAAACAGAAATGTTTGTACAGTGATGAAACTCCAACAGGTGATTCACACTTACCGACTGTGAGCAGGTCAGATCAGGAAAAAATCCGAATAAAGAGGAGAAACCTACGTCAGACATGTTGGAGGAACAAACTGTGAAGACTGACAGACTGGACAAAGAAACTCAGGTGAACTGAAACACAGGTGATCATGGAGGGCGGGAAAACAGACAAAGACAGGAAGTGAAGCCTCTGAAACCAGAGACAAACAGGAAGTTACAAACTTCAAGTGCAAACAACTGAGACACAAACGCAGAGGAATCAAAAGGTTCAACAAAAAAGTGTCAAAATGTCCCTGAAGACTCACAAGAGCTCAAACTCATTAAAGTCAGCAGGATGCCTCGTCTGAGGACAAACATGACTCTGACACTCATATGTTGGATGATATATTAACATGCAAATGTGGAATGCAGGAGGAATTTGTATTAATATAATAAATGCTAAAACATCATCATTAGAAATACAATACAAAAACAAACGCAGCCCTTATGCACACATTGATTTTACATTGACTTCACTATGGCCTTAAGAGTGAGCTGTTTGATTCAGGGTGCACATTCCTAAATGTCATGCTGAGGACAATATTTTGGTTTAGTTTTGCAGACACATTTTATTTCGGTCCCACGGTGAACACGCCCACATGGTTAAGGCCACATTCTGACACTCAGCAGTGATAATACTTGAGTCATTATGTCACACGATAATCACAGAGTCCAGGTTACAGCCAATAATTATCAGGTTCGTGGAAGAGGAGTTTCAGGACAGGGTTCAGTTCAGCAACATGAGCTGTCAGTCATCTTAGAGCGGCTCTGCTGACGACTGAGTCCGAGTATCCGGTGACATCTCCAGCTGTCAACACCGTCAGCACACAGCCACCGCCGCCAATCATCCCGGCGGAGCAACGAGACGGCGTTTGTGCAAATGTGACACTTTCAGAGGAAGAATAACTGGAGGGAGAGAGTGTACTTTTTGTTGGAAAGAGAGCAAATAAGACGGAGAGGATGAGGATTAAAGTCTCCAGACGATGACAGTTACCCTGACAAATGAAACCCTGCACATATCAGCAGATTGTGTCAAACCTGGCAGCTTAGCTATGAAAGTTGCTTTTTCATTTTTGTATTTTCATGGTATAATTAGAAAGTGACAAAAACAAGGCCATTGTAGAATCTGAACATTATGTTGTGTTTGGATGTCGTCCTCCAACGAGGTGAGAAAACCTGTAAATCCAACAAAGCAACTGTCTCCGATTGCTCATTCCGTTTGTAGAGACTCTCACATGGAATCAAAATAGTCTGTTTAACATTAGCAGAAATGGTCAGATCCCACTTTGATGATTGAACTTGGCTGCGAGCCTCCTCTCACGCTCTCAGAGTTATGTTCACGCTAATCTGGAAAACCAATAAGAAACGCGACACCAGAGGCGTCTGCGTCGTCCACATTCATTCACTGTGAGTTGAGGAATGACATTGGACTCGGGACAACTTCCTGGATTGGCCCAGAGTATGTTTCAACTCTGATAAGCTCGCAACTCAGATTAATTTGACAGGACTCGTTTCTCCCCTCCTGACGCAGGACATTAGTGCCTGTTTATAGACGACACGATTTAATAAGCGGCTTAAAACGATAGTGGTGGTGGCTGCCAAACTTTTTGGCTCCACGGTGACCACTGGAAATAAAAAGAGATGAAAATCGTCACAGCTTGTTAGCGTTCACTTAAAGAGCCATTTCCCCTTTAAACATATGAAATCACTTTGATAATTGTTAGAAAGAGTAAAATACTATGAATTGAAATGAATATGATGATGCTGCGTTCAAGAAACTTGAAAGATTTCAAGATTTCACTCAAATCTGGAGTCCCTGATTGTAAACTCTTCTGGTGATAGATCAGAATATATACAAACATATACGTATCGAAAAATATACCTGAGGAAGACTGTTAAGACTTTGTTTATACTGTTTTCTTTGTATCTGTATATGATTTTTTATAGATTAAACAAATGATCAATTAACAAAGAAAACAATCTGAAACTGAATCCAGGGTTTCACAAACTCCACAGACCCCAAAATAAACATGTCAGACACATGCGACCTCTAAAATCCCAAAGGATGTTGATTTGAGCGAGTTCACAGAAAATACCTGCACACGTTTCCTCTGCTGCTGTAAACCGACGCTGTCACTAATCTGCCGTAATCACCTCAGGAGTCATGTGGGGACGAAGGACATCAGAGGTCTGAGGATTACCTCCATGGTTTTATTTTGAAGTTAACATATATTTTCAAACTGTATTTGATTTTTCTGAAAATCATTTTGTAAACCTCAGACACCAGAAGTGTCTTCTTGTGTGGGAACCACTGGATCAATCAATAACCAAAACTATAGTAAATACAACCAGAGAAGAATTGTAAGTGTCAAATTATGTTCCGTAAATATTTTTTTTAAACTAAATCGGTAATATTCACATGGAAAGTGTGTGTATCAAGTTTAAAACTTAGTATGTGATCAATACTTTTTCACTTCTGATGTTAAACTTGTCAAATCTGCTGGTTGCCAAAGCAACAGAAGGTTGGTGTGTGTGAGAGAGTTTAGGAGGTTGTTGGGAGGCTCTAAGGTTAAAATGGCTTCACACACATGCACATGAAAATGCACACACTCACACTCACACTCACTCACACTCACACACACCTCATCACAAATCACTCCTAACTGAGCCGAGCAGCAACTAAAGGTGTCCGTCCCCTTAGCATTCTACCGTTGCGTTCGACTGTGTTATTTATAGCTCAGTAATGCATGACAGAAGGGGGGGGGTGAAGGTGTCAAACTGATATTGCATAATGCTGACGCTTGTTTCCTGCGGCCGCTGCAGGTAGCAGGTTTCCACCTCGCCTTGCCTGCTGCTCTGCAATCTGCAGCTGCAGAGGCCTGAAGCAGAGCCAAGACACCCCTCCCCCATACAGGTGATAACTTCATAGATCTTCACTGAGTTATAAACACAGATGATATATATGTAAGACCTCCTGCACAGTTTCATCCACTGAGGCCCAGGCAGAAAATAGCTGGGATCTGACACAGATAACGCTGCCATATGTTGTGAGGGGGTTTTCTCTGAGGGACAAGATGAGCGATGGAGCTGCAGCCAAAGTACCTAAAAGCTACACAGAGATTCCCTCACAGCTCCGGGGAAACAGTTCCTTCAAGAGGCTGACAGATAGAGGCTGTTTTCACAGGTCGTAATTAGCCCAGAGAAGACGGGTTTATTTTCATGTTCAAAACTCTCTCAGACACCCAGAGATGTGTTCCCGAGAGGTGATTTAGAGAGAAGTCTCATTAGAACAACAGCCTGCGTCTCCTTTATCTCCTCCTCCTCCTCAGCTCCTCATCACAAAACCTCAGACAGGAGCTGGAGAGGAAACATTTTGAGCTTTATACGTTTATATATAGAAGATGCTTTGAGCTCAGGAGACAGATAAAGATGCAAAAACACAAACTATACCTCATGTAAAATATCATGTGTCATCTTTATGTAAAAGGAGCCTCAGCTTATGTTAAACTTGACAGAGCAAGCGTTATGATGATGATGATGATGATGAAGAGGAGGAGGAGGAGAAAACAGGGTGAAAGAAGCACAGACGATGGTTTGGATCTATGACAGCTGTTCTGTGAAAATGACATTTGTGACAATAAAGTATCATCATATATTAATTCAGCTGAAGGCAAAACGAGAGAAGAAGGTAAACCTGACAACAAAGAGCAGTAAACAGATAAAAGAGGAGATTCTTAATATTTAAACTCTCTAATATTCATTTTATAGTTTCACTCTCGGAGCAGATTCTTTTAGTAACTAGATCTCTCTCTCTCTATCTCTCCATCCATCATTTTTCTACTTTGTATATCACTTATTTTGTTCAACTAAGATCAAGAAAGAAAAAGAAACGGAGATGGTTTTGTGTCGATATCTTTATATTGAAATCCATGAAGTATACACAATGCATCCTACTCTATTACAAGTTCCACACATTGATAATGTTGTTTCTGTTGTATGATAAAGCTACGTTTTGGCATTTTAATATAACCAAACAGCAGTGAGGCCGAGAAGCCTGGAGCAAAACCAAAACGTTAAAAAACCAAAAACGTAGCTGTGGATTAAACTGTAGCACGGCAGCAGGTAGGTCGGTACAAGGAGGCAACATTAGTTAAAGTTACAGAGTAAAAAATCATCAACAAAAACTCAATATTCATCTTTTAAATGTTTGTTATGTACAACCCAGTGCCTTCAGGGGAACGGCTCTACTTCCTCTCTCATCTCATCGGGGACGTTTCACAAGTAGATTCCAGCCAATCAGATTCCACCTGATGCAATTTACAGTTACGACTCATTTCAGGCTGGAAGAAAAGTGACCCCCCACACACAAGCACTTATAAACCTGCAAACCTCCTGCCTGTGTTCCCTTTGAAATGATCTACAGGGATTTTTTTCTTTCGCTCCTCTCTGGTTCGATAAAGTCAATCGATTCCTGCAGATTTCTTTCCTGCGAGCCTCAGTTACCTCGTCCCAAACCTGCTCCGCTGAGTCGAGAGCACTCGGCTGGAACAAACACAAGTTTCTGTCATGTTCTTCGATCCATCTCCAGATGACGAGTCACACGACCGCGAGGAGGTTCAACAGGACGGGGACAAGGCCGTCGTACACTGTGGTGACACAGTGACGTTAACGAACCAGGGCACTCTCCTCACTCCTGCTTCTACCTTACAGTCAAAACACCTGATCTCAGCGTCTGACAGCAGAGACGAGTTGTTTCATATTGTAGAATTTCCTAATTATTAATCATCTTCCTGTTATGACCTCAGTCTTGTTTTTATAATAGATTTGAGCAGCGGAAACTTAAAGGTCCAGTGTGTGAGATAAAGGTGAAAGAATCTATTGGGAGAGATTGAATGTAAAATAATCCTAGTGATCGTCTCACTTGTGTGTTTCACCTAAATTGTACAAATTGTTGTTTTCTGACCCTAGAATGAGCCTTTATATTTAAATACTTTATATTTAAATACTTCATATTTACATCGGGAGCGGGTCCTCTCTACGGCCGCCATGTTTTTTTACAGTAGCCCAAACTGGACAAACTAAACCTTTTGAGTTTTTATGACAACTGAAGATGCCACATGTTCTCTATCATGTTTGGAAGAGGAGGGGGAGCTGCAACATGCAACTTCACCACTAGATTTCACTGCATTCTACACACTGAACCTTTAAGCTAAGGTTATAATATATATAAGGTAATATTTTCACAATCAATAACCACACGTCTCGACCACGTGTTTGTGGGGAACTTCTGAATGAAGAGGCCGCTGAGTGTTCTGCATGTGTTTGTAATTCAGTGCTTGTGTGTGGTGTTCACACTGATCCCAGTGGTCTGAGTGAACTGTGAAAACTGTTGTAAAACACACCACAACATGTCACACGGCTCGACAACATATCAAACACAACCGTGACAGTTCGGGTCAAAGATCGCGGAGCAGCTGGCGCCCACAGAGAGAGGGAGAGAGAGAGGTGTGTTCAAATACAGAATTGCAATGTTCAGTGATTTCCATTTTTGACACCACACTTCCCTCAGCCGTGTTTATGGTTTCTAACAATCATTGCATCATTCTGGGTTTCTCACACACAGACACATACGTTGCAAAACATGCAGAGGTTTTCCTGATTGGGAGCTTTGTAAGTTTCTTTGTGCTGGAAGATCCGAACCAAACAAAAACCTCGAGCACGTTTTACGTCTGAAATTTAATGGAAGGACATTTATGCTGCTTCAGTCCAACAGCTTTTGAGCTTCTGTTTTTTTAAATTGTAAATTACATTTTCATCTCAGCTAGTATCTTTTATCGACCTTCAGATCAAGGCTTTGTCAGCAAACTTCTCTTTAGCGTCATTCATAAACACATTTGGACATTTAAGGAAACGACACAGCGAAGGGGGGGGGGGGGGTACTGTTCTCCCTCACAAACGCTCACACACACTCGTAACCTTAGTGCTTTTTCTTTCCCTTGGACTTACGCTCTGTCTCTCTTTCACACACAGCTTAACGTTATTCAGTCAAATGTTTACGCACTCTAACGTGTTTTTTTTTTTCAGCCTCACACGCATGTACACAAACACACAGAGAACACAAAACAGTAAATCATGTGCACTTGTACACACGCGCACACATACATCCTCTTTACAGAAGCACATTCGTGTACATACATAGAAAAAAAGAAAGGTTTTGTTCAACGTAAATTAGAAAAAGCTCAGTTTTGAAAAGGCGTATTTTAGCTCTCGTACCGAAAACAGGGACTGGTGGTTTGTGCCAGTAGTTTTAAGGGGAGCATGCAGAAGAGTCAGGAAGGACGGAGTGTGTTTCTCTCTGTCCTGTGAGGACAGTGTCAGTCCAGATGTCCTACCTTCCTTCTGCCACTTTTTAATATCAGCAGTACAAAGACAGAAATTAATGAAGCAATTCTCCAATTTTCAAAATGCATTTCTTTCTTGACCGGTGGAAGTGTTGTCTCTCCGGGGACAATGGTACTGTTGCACTTTATCTCATGTTTTTCAAACCCCTTCTCATCAGCACGGTCGGCTGTAGTCATTTGGGGTGAGGAGGGGGAGAAATGGGTGAGGGTGATTAGATCAGTAGGCGAGGGAGCGGGGGAGACACGAGGACATTTTTGATAAGTAACACAGTCTGTAGTAATGGTCGTCCTGGGTTTTAATTGTCAGTGTTCAAGTTAAATATGGCCCAGTTAGGGTTTAGGCGTTTTTCAGTGTGGTGAGTTTCACTGAGCTCCACACACGGTCGGTGTAACTGGCTGGATTGGGAGGATTTTCCGGTTAGGTGGTCTCCTTTCCCTGGGTCCCAGTGACCGTTTTGATGGAGCTGAGCGTTCGGTTGAACCAGGTCTTCTTTGCAGCCTGAACTTCATTGAGGGCCAGACCCAAGTGATGCTCCAAGTCCTGATGGTAGAAGAAAGAGAAGAATATAAAGACTGTCAACAAACCAATGCAGGGTTCATATTGATCAAGACCCCCTCGTCCAGACTATATTTTGGTCTCTTGATGGTCTGAGGCACTTTTCACACCCGTTATTTTGGTTCGGACTAAACTGAAAAGTCCAAACAAGGACGTGTGAAAGAAATCTACGTGAACAGTTTCTGAGAAGTGAACTCTCCTGTGAACCCTTTAAACATTTTATCTATTTTTACAATTTTCTCAGCAGCTTTGAACCCAATTCCTTTCCCACTCGAACAGACATTAATCATATGAAGTGCTCATCTTTCCTCTTTGACATAATTCCCAGTAAATTCCTCACAAAGCTCCTTGTTGCTGTCAGTCAAAAACTTTCATCATAGGTGGTTCACAGTCGTCTAGTGTGGCTCAGTTTTCCTTCACCACAGTTTATTTCCAAACTGACTGTAAATCACAGTTTTATGACAGCGACTCTTGACACTTACATATCTGTGAAATGTTTCCACTGTGTGTTTGATGCCTCCTGCTTTAATAAGACTGATCTTTTCTAATACGACTCGACCTTAATGCAACTTCAGGCACTGATCACAGCCCTGTTATCACTCAGCTACTAAATGAAGTCGAGCTCCCCGCTGCTGGTCTCACTTTGACCATATCTTCTTAATGGTAAATTCTCTTCTGTGATTTGTGGGTCCTCTGCCCGTCTGGCACCTCTTACTGTGCACAAGAGTAAAACATATTCCAGACCTCTCTTCTTAATTGCTATGCAGGTTACAGCCTACAGTGTGAAATATTAAATCAGGTAGCTTAGTATTAAGAAACTGATTTTCCTTAATGTCCCTAAGCTTAATGAGTGTGTTTGATCAGGTCTGTTTGATTATTAACTGCTCTGCCGCTGGAAGAACATAGAAGTCGTGATGGGAGAAGACATGGCTTGATTCGAGTTATTTTATTTTACTACGATCACACAGAACATGACTCACAAGCAGATCCAGTCATTTTCCACATATGAAGAACTCAGCAGGAGATTGTCCGGGTCAGACGTGTTTACAACTAAAGGGGAAATCAGCCCATTTCACCCAAATATCTTGCATCTTATCTTTACAAGCTGACTTCTTCGTCTACATCTGTATGGCACCTCTTCTTCATCCTGAGAAACTTGTATTGTTCCCGTTTCACATACGTTGCCTGTTAGAAACAACTCACTCACTGTATTTTCACATGGACTCGGACATTTTTGTTGTCCAGACTTCAGTTTAAGTTTGAAGGAGGCTGTGTGTACATTCATATCAGTCACAACTGTGTGCTGGCATACCTGGATTTTGCACTCAGCCTCCACCAGCTGCAGTTTGGTCTGAGCGAGCTCCAGCTCCATCTCCCTCAGCTGGTTCTTCAAACCCTCCTTCTCCTCGTCGGTCTCCTCAGTCCCTCCGGCCGGCGCCGTGGTTACAGCGGCCCGCACACGACCCTCTTTGTTGAAGAGGCTGCTGCACTTCTCACAGCCTTCTACTTTGGACTAGAGACGGATAGGAGGGAAAGAGAGACAGAATGGAAAAGGTTAGAGAAAAATATCAGGTAATAAATTACATCTTTGTACCAGTCTGACCTGACATGCTCCTTTTTTTGTTGGAGCAAAATGCTTCTTCGTATTTTCCCCTTTAAGCTGGAGGAGATTAAAAAAATATAACAAACAAAAGATGTGAGATGCGGAACGAAGCCAAAAAGAAAGAAAGATAAAGGCAGACAGAAAGATAGCAGATAAGGATTTTGCTTGGCACTACATCACAAGCTTCTTTATGTTAGGAGAAAAACTTGACTTGAGATGAATCTAACAGAGATGCTCAAATGAGAGTAAAGTAAAATGAAAGACTCCTTCAACCTAAAAAGACAACAAAGTATATAAGCTTAAAGATCCATCTGACAAAAGTGAGCAGGCACCTTGATTTCTTTGGATTAATCCTATTTTTGCACTGAGCATTAGATTGACACATGTAGAAAATAGAATATGCACACTTGGAAAGAAGAGAAAGTTTAGCTTAGGAGGAGCTATATGATCCAGCTATAGTCTCCCTCTTCTGTTGATTCATGTCTGCAGTCCACTTTTCTTTCTTATTGGTGGCTGTGATGGGGCTATTATTGGGTGCAGAGCATTGTGCAAGCAGCAACAGAAAATCAAAGTAAACAGAATTATAACGATGATGCTGCCATACAGGTACTAGAGTTTTTCATCGGAGTACTTATCCAGCTGCAGGAATATGTTTTCCCAGAGCTTTAAACAGGATAAAGTTGAGGTGTTTAAAAGGTGGAAAAATACACTGCAGATTAATCTTAAAGTTAAAACTACTGCAGCACAAACACATATATAGAAAGTCGGAATGTTCTTGCGTCACTTGCTCAAGGCCACTAAACTTAACAATGGCAGGACTGTTAGGGCTGAATCAGTCCTGAAGAAAATACTGTAAATAGATGTTAGTGCGTGACACACACACACACACACACACACACACACACACAGGTTTTTATTCATGTTGGGAAGGAGAGGGTGAGATGAGTATTCAGCTGCAACATGCAACTTCACCTCTAGATGTCACTAAATTCTACACACTGAACCTTTAAATGAATATTCCATAACAATATAACATTTCATTTGGATTAAACTGTCATCGGAGTTTAAAGGTGATTGAAATTATACGTCCTGTTTTTACAGCAGAAGTTAAGTATCTGAGATAAATTTGCTTTAGTGAATCAGAATGTCAGTATATTATTAAAAGATGTCAAACAAACACAATTGTAACTTACAACCAAATTAAAAAAACATGTCCCCCTGAATCAATTCTAATTGCTACTGCTGACAGACTTATTGTCTTTGCTGCATCATTACAGGTACGAAATAAAAAACATAACCTTGCAAACATTTATCTCCACCAAACACACACACACACACACACACACACACACACACACACACAGACAGACAGACACAGACACACACACACACACACACACACACACTAGCCCTGCTACATCCTCTGCAGGACGTGTCCTTGGTGTGATAAAGTTGTTGTCTGTCTTTGGGCAGAGCTGATGGAGCTTTCTGCCAAAATGGCCTTTCTCCCAGCTACAGTCGACACAAACAGTACATGAGCCAAGTGCTGGAAGTCAGACATCTGGCCCTGGATCCTGTGCCCACCTCCTCTTTCTTCCGCCCAAAAGAAAACAAAACCTTTCTGAACATTTCAGCTTCTGTGATTTGACATGGAGATTACAGCTGGATCTTGCCAGTCTGATATGAAAGTAGCAACCAGGTTTTCTGAAACCCACTGATATGTCCAGTTATAATCTCTGAAAACAATTACAGTTATAGATCAACTTTAAGGTACGTGACAAGCAAAAAACGTGTTGAATTCAAGACAGCCAAATATCAAACCTTAACAAATAATGTCTTCAAACAAACCGTCTTTATTGCAGCGACTTCATGAAAACGTCAAAATGTTCAAATTAGCACTCAAACTCACCCGGATTTTCTCCAGCTCTCCTCGGGTGGCTGTCTGTTGTTTCTCCAGTCTTTCACTCAGCTGGGAGCAGATCTATAAGAACCACAGAGGCAGTGGAGGGATCGGTTCAGTAACACATGTTTTCAACAATTCACCTAAACTTGGATTCATCAATCAATAAATATGTCCATTACGTCTAGACACATTCAGTTTACTAAAGACAACATCAGGCCAAAACCAAGACTATGTCTGGGCGTGTGTGGCCACTGTGCAGAATAATCCATTTAGATAAAACTCATGCCTTTGCAACTAACACCAGATTTTTGTATTGTGTAACTTATACTGCTCTTTTAGAGTCTGTTATGATTTCTGTTTATAGCGACTGGACTTAACACTCTGCACTTCCTGGTATTTTCCATTCCCGACTGCATGTGGCTGGAAGTAAATCAGTCTTTCTGGAGGAGACTTCATCCTCTTAACTGTAAGTCAATTAGTAACATCATCATGTCAAGTCCTGTTTGTGCAGCAGAGCTCCCAGTATGAGCATGTGTCAGTACTGAGGTTCATTCATATTACTCTGTTATGACTTTCATCCACATGTATCACATAATTGTTTCCATTGTGCTCAATGCGTCGGAGCACTAGGGCCATATCGAAGAAAAAAATATGTATTTCGTAAAAGATTTGTAATATTTTGACTTTATTCTCGGAATACTATAATAAGGAGTTCTTTCTTGTAATATTACGACTTTATTTCCTTAAGTGGCCCAAATAGTTAGTTTACATATCAAATCTTTTATCGTCACACCTTCCATATAATTTTGCGACTGCAGCTTCTAAGATAACTCACACTTTGCACTGTGCTTTATGCTTTCACCTGGAATGAAATGTGCTATATAAATAAAGTATTGCTAGTTTGCACATTGACCTCTTTACCTGTAACACACAGCCACATTCACACATGCAGCTCTACTTTACAGATGCAGATCAACGTGACATGATTCATCCTAATGGGTGCTGTGGGTCACTCCATCTTTCGATCTGCTCTCTGGTGCATATACTGTACATCCCTTCATCCTCCTCCTTTAGAGATCAACATATACATCCCTCTGTGTATCTTTAGCCAAGCAGATATGCATCATCCTCCTCCTACAGGTCTTTCATCTTTCTCCCCCTGTTTTCCTCTCAAATGCTTTTAATGTACCCATCTCTCTACCTTCCCTTCATCACTACCAATCTCTTATCCCTCTTGATGTTGCAGCTGTCCCCTGCTCTTTTACTTCCCTGATTCCCCCGATATTTTACCTCATGCTTCTCCACAACATTCAGTTCATCTTTTTACTTTAACCTGAGCTGCTCAGCCTCATGTGCAGAGACCAATCTGTCTTCAATCGTGTCCCCACATGAATTAGAGGCATTTTGCTCTCCACCACTGTTGTGTGCCACACTAATAATACCCTCATTTTGTGCTAGTTTCGAGTTCCAGTTAAGAGCTATGGGCCATTTGTTGTTTTTCTATCTTTTCCCCAATAAACAATTTCAGCTCTTATTTAATTTTAAAAAAATTCTACTCAATAATTCATTCAGTGCCACTCGAACATTAATGCCTGGGGCAACTTCTGTTTTGTTGGTCAATGTATATATTGCAGTGCATATGATGGGCCTATTGGACGCACATGCAATTTAAAAAATGTATCACATTTCAAACATTGTTTTTAAAGGTTAGAAATAGAAGCAGAGAAGTAGAATACAATGCTAAATACTTCAGTCCAGGGTCAAAATAGTTTAAAACCCCATGAAATAAATATGTAATGCTAAATGGACCTTAGAGATGTAAGACCTGGCACATGATGCTGCTACCTGGCAATCGCCCAGTGGACCTGACTGTATCTAGACAGGCTGCTCCTACAACAGAGATTACAATGCACCAGTTGACACAGTTTTCTCTGTCTGTGTGGGCTGGAGGGGCAATTAGCACACAAATGTTCTTTGGCTCTTATCCCAAAAAAAAAAAAGAAACTTGGCATTAACAGGCACCAAAATTGGAAAATGCCATTTGAAGAATAATTCGAGTTATCTGGGCTCAAATCATCGCAGGCTATTTCGGGGGAATGCTCCAACTTGTCAATCCCAGAGGACTGAATGCTACTATCCTCCCTCTGCTCTCTCCTGCACAGACTTCTGTTCCATCTATCACCATCTTCCTCCCTCACAAAAAGGAGAACTATTTTTGAAGGAGCCCCATTTTCACACTTCGCTTTGCTCAGCACAGCTCTCAGCTACTTGCGAGCAATCTGAAGGCTGCTTTCAACCGTAATAGACACACAAACACACATCCATCAAAACCCCCTCTCCACCATGATGGCTCCTGTCACCAGTTTTCACATCTGCTGTCAATTGCGATCTGCCGCCAACATTTTTAGATAAAGGTGAAGTTCAGGTCTGTCTCTAAATTAGTCCTCCTGCTATTTCTGTCTGCCCGCACAAGCAGCAATAGGAGCTGGATAGTTGCATAATGTCTCTGCTGATGATAAAAGTACTCGATGTGGATGGGTTTATATTTAAGCACTTTGTGACAGGATGAGATCTAAAAGGATGAAAACCACCGTATGAGGAATTCGGCGACAGGAACTGAAAAAAGCAAACACAGGAGCTCTCAAATCAAAGGCTCTGGGTTCAGCTTGGGGACAGTTTGTAAAATTAGACATTTCTGCTCCACAAACAAGATGACTGAATTAAAACAAAAGGCTTTCATATTATTTTTTTAATATTTATCTTACCAACAGTACTGGCTGATCAGAGCTTTAGTTGTGAAAGGACAAGCCAAATAAGGAAAGACGAGAGAAGGAGAGGTGCTGAAAACTCACTTCTCAAACTTCCAGAGTTCAGGTTGAGATATAAAACAAACCAAAATAGACAAAAGCACATTCGAAGGAACAGAACAAAACTAAAATTCACAGTGACAGAAATATGATAAAAGCATAAGTCTGATGAAATGTCAGAGGTGTTCACTGTTGGGTTGGTGATTCCAGAGTGAGGAAGTATCCTAATGACTGTCTGAACTTGTATTTATCCTGTGCTCTGAAATATAAATTAGCTTAATAAGTAGTAAAGCTTCAGCTCATAAATTTGCTGCTGCTGCTGCTTCTGCTTAAGTTCTCTTTTATCATTCAGTCTTGTTAAACATTATTAGTTATTGATTTTTCAGCCTTTAAATCGTGCAAACCTTAAATATCACTAAAACCTTGCATCTGTTCACCAATTACAAGAGACAACTTCCAATTTATTCTGTTTTACATTCACTTGCATCTTTAATTAGCAAAGCTCCTCTGTTCCGTGCTTCTTCCAGATCAATGAGCAGCTTTCTCTACAGCTACTTTAGATTTAAAAGCTACTTATGAAATTTAACATCAGCCTCTGATAAGAACAAATTCTAAAACTCTTTTGTGCCTCGTTCACTTTTTCTGTACAGAGCTAAGAGGTGTGACCCATCTCCAGCCATTTTTTGTCACTTTACACAGAAGGTTCTTAATGGCCTGGGTCCTCACTATATTTAAGACCTTTTAGCTCCATAATGGACCAGCATGTAGTTTGAAACATTAAAGGTCTTAAGACTGTTCAAGAGTCCAGGATTAAAAGAGATAGAGTTTGGATACCATTCAGTAAACTTGATTAGTGTTCAGTAGTTGTATTTGGTGGACCTCTCACACTCTGCAGGATGTGCAAACAGTGCAATTTTCCATTTTTGTGTTTCTTTTTAGAAATGGAAGGAACATTTTACAGTGATTTCTGTACACATTAAAATTTGAAAGCACAAGTTTCAGACACATTACATACCTGCTTATATTCTCCAATGATGGAGCCATTCTTCTTAATCTCTGATTCAGACTTATCGAGCTCTCGTCGGCACATCTCCTTCAGCTGTGGACACAAAAACAAACACACACACACACACAGTGTTAGCATGGTAGAAAGAAAGGACAGGCGTGGAGTTGGATGCCCCAGAGACCGTGTGACTGCCATGAAATGTAAAGAGGCTACAGAAAGGTATTGGCCGACGTGAAGCTGAGGGCAAAGTCACGCCCTCTACACAACCTCCATGCAGGCACATACATCACTCACAGCTACACCTACACACTGGAGAAGACAGGAGGCATTTGGAGGACAACACTAAACACACACAGGAACAGAGGGCAGCAGGTCGGACTCGGCCTGTAGGGGATTCTTTACTGAACTCAAGAAAATCAACATCAAAGATGAACTGACAACCTCCGACTTTGGAGGTTTGACTGTGGAGAGTCCTTACAGAAATAACAGAATGATAGAGGAAGCCCTGAACGTGTTTGGAATAAAGTATTTCCCACCAATTATACCACACTGACAGAGATAAGAATATTATATTGATTTCTGACACGGTAGAAATGACATGGACGTGTTAAAAAATAAAGTGGTGTAAGATGGACACAGAGGATATAGAGATGAGTACAGAGAAACTGACAGATGCAAATACACAAACAAAGGGACAAACAGATGTTTGTGCGTTTAATTCATGTTTGGTTTAGATTTGGTTGGAATGAAAACCTGCAGACAACAGACCCTGACCACGAGAGAGACTGTTCTTCTTCTCATTGGTAGATAGCTGCATTAGTGTTGACACTACTAGTGTTTCTCTTCCATCTGGGACCCTGTAATGCTTTCAAGTGAAACACATGAGCTGGAAACAGGAAGAGGTTTCCCTCATTAGCTCTGACCTGTGCAGACTCTTCCTCCAGTCGTCTCTTCTCGTCCTCAGAGTCCACGAGTTTCTGTTTGGTCAGCAGCAACTCTTTGTTCAGGGCGTCTGCCTTTTCCTCGGCCTGTCACACACAAAATAACCCAATGATGATGAGGTCACTGAAAGTTAGAGTTGCCCTACTTTCATCTCAAGCACTCTCTCTCTTTTCAAGCTTAGTGAAAGTATGAAACACACAAACACATAATTCTCAGAGCGTAATTCAAGTTTCAGTTTAAATAAAGTTGTTGCTCCACGTGCGTGTTCCTGTTACACAAACTTATTTATAATTTTACTCTCCCTCACATCGTTTCAGTTCTTGCTAAATTGTTGCCTCATGAACCACATGACTTGCCTGCTAGTTCTCCTACAGTCACGTTTGTGGTACACGCAAAATTACACAAGCACATTCTTTATCTTTTGCTTACGTTGTCAAGGTCTTTACGCAGAGCTATCTTGCTGCTGACGAGTTCGTGTGCCAGGTCGTCGTTCTCCTGCTCCAGACGCATGTTCGCCTCTTGCAGACGACGGTTCTCCCTCTGGATACAAGGAAAGAGAGGGAGGAAGAAAAGGCGGCAGAGGAGAGACAGACAAGATAAAATGAATTAATAAACAATGGTGAAAGAGTGGAGAAGAACAGTTGCATCATATGTACAGAGAGAAGTGAAGGGACGTGAAAGAGGAAGGACAGTTAAGAGAGAGCAGAGCAAGGAAAGGAGTAAATCATGAATGTGAAAGAATCTCTTCCTGGCAACATTATCCAGAGTGAAACTGTGTGACAGTAATAGTTAACTGTGATCAGGTGAGAGCATAATTACACAGTAAGAGCTGACGGTAATGTTTAACTGAGCACAACCTGTTTGTATATAATTATATAACAGAAACAAACAATTTTATGAACAGATCACTGAAATACACACGTATTTGTTTTTCCAGGGTGACAAGAATAAGAGTTAAATTAAGAAATCTTCAAATGTTCCTATTTTCAAGCACTAGCTGTGCATTAAATTTCAATGTGTGTTAGAAGAAGTGCAGCACATTGTTAAACCATATGAATGTGGCCTGTACTGTAAAGCCCTTCCACTGACTAGAAAAGCATGATATAAATGCTGTCAATTTACTACAGACAAATTTCCTGCTTATCTATGTGTGTGTTGAACCACTCATTCTGTTATCAGTTTGAAACTGTATGAAAACGGGAATAAAGCAGCATCAATATAACTGAGTGATGTAAACTGAGGGAGAACAGAATTCAGATTCATTCAGTAAAGCAGAATGTGAAATGTCTTCATATGCTAATGATGAAGACTGAACAGACTGGCTGAAGCAATGATGTTTTGGTGTAAAGCTTGAACGTATAAAAATATAATAACAGTTTTTGCACACTGAAGGCATTTTCAAGAGCAAACACAGAAGAAGTTGAGTCACAGTGACTGATGATGTCGGACTGTATACAACCAAGCCGTTACCCTTGAGATGATCTATGACATTGTACAATTAATGGCTTTTTCTGTGCTACGTAGTTTGTCTTCTAGAACAGGGACTCTCAAAGTCTACGGTAAATAAAGTAGGTTTACTCTGAATGTTGTTGTTGTTGTGTTAACACATTTATCTTAATTGAAAAATCAATGTAATACAGAAGAAAACTGAACCCTGTAATGATGCATCCTTATTTAGATTACAACAATACTATCTGATTAATAGTAGCATTATCCTTGTGAAAGAGTTGTGAGATCACAGACGACTTTGAAGACTTTGGATTTATCTCTCTGCAAACTTGCTTGTTTTCTTTAAGTGCAACAAGTGTGGATGCAAAGGTTCCTGCTCTTTTCACAAGAACCAGGTACATATTCCAACAACTTGACAAGATGGAATTTAATATCTCGCAGAATTCCAAATTGTTAATGGTTAATGTGCATGTACATAAAGGCCCATGATTATATCCACCTCGTATCTCTCAATAGGGGCCTCCTGCTGCTCCTGCTGCTCCCTGATGGTGTGATACTCCTTCTCAAATTTCTTCAGCTTCTTCTGGCTGATCTGTTGGGGGGAGAGAGGAGAAAAATCTGAATCACACGTACCGAGAGCAAGCACAAACATACAAATGAGCAAGAATGGGAATAAAAACCAGTCTCTGGCTGCCAGAGGACTCATAATAATCTTTAGTAAACAAAGACACAGGATTCATACTGTTTGCTGGACTGCAGCGTTCTTTAGTCCAGCATTGGAATGAGATGTCATTTTTACATATGCAGAGATTTCCGATGTGAATTCTGTTTGACAAGATGATTCAATGAGATTTCTCTGTCCACACAATCCAAAGTTACTCATGTAACCAAACAACTTGGTTTTGCGTTGAAGATGTAGAGCTACAATATCCAGAAATAGAGAATTTAAGCATTTTGAAATAGAACTTTTCGTGCAAGCCCCCCCGAGTAAAATGCTTTGGAAAACATCCAGGTGATCCATGTTAGAATACAGCAGGAAACTCTGTGCAATGATCAAGTGGACGTGTTCACGATGATTTTCATGAGACGGAACAGACGAAAATGAAGATTTAAAGAATCTCAGGATAAGAAAAATGAACATAAAGTTCAGAGAGTTTACGTCCACTGGTTCACCTCCAATCAATCAGTCTCCCATTTAAAAACACTCGTTACATTCATGCCTACAGCTGCACTTTGCTCGCACACACACACACACACGCACACACACTGCAGTTAAGCAGCTTCATCAACGGGCCTTTCACTGCCCAGCCACTGCCTTAGATTGGCTTTTTAAAAGACAGCTACTATACAATGAACAGTATGAGGCTGATTTTCTGTATGAAAGAAAAAACCACCACTGTCTGCTAAGACATGTCTGCCCTTTCTGTGACTGTGACTGTGTCTAGTAACAGCTGCAGCATCGAAGCTGTGTTGCGTGCATGTCTGCCTGTATGTGTTACAATCTCAGGTTTGATGATCTAAATGCTCCCAGCACTCATCACTTACTGACGTTGGCAGAACTCAGACTGCATGGCCCACATGTTGTCGTGCTGTAAGTGCTTGTGTGTGTGTGTGTGTGTGTGTGTGTGTGTGGTCTCTTAAGTGTATTAACTCTGCTCTATAAATGGAAGACAGACACAAGAAAGAGGTCAATCAGGGCAGGACTCTTCCATTTTTTTCATGGTCAAGCTGATACTGTGTGTAGCTGTTCACCATATAATCCTATAAATACTGTCGAAAGTCAGAGCACTATGGGGTGGCCTTAAAGAGACGGAAAATAAGCACAAAGCTGCAGCCGTTCATGATTTTTATTTAACTCCCTCAGACAATTTGCATCCATCAGCTTTAAAAGCCAAAAGGTGTGACAACTACACACTGAGACAAAATAAATGATCCTGGTTCGACCTCAAGATTGTCTCCTGAATAAATTATGTGACCTGACTGTCGTTTATAAGTGTTTTGTCTCATATTCACCAAAAATCTAATGACCTTCAACCACAATTACAAAGTAAATGGTGGATAGGAGTTTTCCACCTACCACTTGAACTCACACATGCAGACTGAACACTACTACTAGAGTTAAAAATAGATGCCACGTCCAGGCTCATTTATGCTCAACTTCAGATACATATACAGAAGTGGGTGGAGCCTTCTGTCTGTATTCTGATTTAATATAAAGCTTACAGATACGGACCGAACAGATGGGACGGAGCAGCACCACCACAAATGAGAAACTACAGCCATCAATATGCAGCATGTTTGCTGTTGACACAAACTGTTGACTCTGTGCTGCCCTTTAGTGGATCGATGCTTAACAACCATGTCAGTGTGAACGACGCATTGAAGCATGTGGGCAGTGACGGTTATATGGTGTGAAATAGATGCATCTCTTCTCATGGGTTAAAGCAGCATGTAGCTTTACTGATACTTTAACCTCACAACCACTGTTTCTTTCCTCTATTGGAGACAGGAGGTCTACAATCCTGATTGTGCACTCTCTGCTTCCAGCGTAAGGATAATGATGCAGGGGAGGAAAAAGTCAACACTTTAAGGGTCAAGGACTATGATGTGTGACCTTAACCTCTCCTATAAAAATGAACTCTATAAATAATGCAGCCAATATCTCTCTCCGTGCTTTTTTCAGCATCAAAATGTACATGCATCCACCCTCAGCCTGGTCCTGTAAAGATTTGTGATCCAATCAGTATCGTCAGTCAGTGAGGTCACCAGTACTCAGAGGTCAGCAAATCCAAGACATCCAAGCTTCGGATTAGTCAACCTTCACTCAGATTTAATTTCCAGCTCCGACTGAACTGAAGTCACCAAGGTCAACTGGCTTCTTTGAGATAATTTCTCTTGCCAAATAATGCTCTGCAAATAACTTCTTCAATTTGCTCTCTTGGTAACAACATGAAAGTTTTTTATTCGAACGGGTGCAGAGAACCCCTAAAATAAAACCAAGATTTAACTTAATAGCTAAATAAATCATAGACATGTCAAACGAAGCAAAGGTAGCATATAGTATATAATTCTTCAAAAGAGGATTAGGGTTTAGCATTTGCCTCCAATTAGAGAGGCTCCTTCAGCTCAAACTCATGAACTGATGCTTTTAAAATTAGAAATAAAACTTCTTCAAGGCAGCACAGCTACTCCTCTTGGCTTGGTTTTACTTCCACTGGATTTTCCTTTGCTGGATGAGCTTGTTGTGCATCTACCTGTTTCACTGGGGACCAAAAAGCTAAAATCTCTCTCCATGTAGGCTCCTTTACAGTTCTCATAAATATCTCTACCCAAAGTTACCTTCAAAGTCAGGCCCTCTAAACTAGGCCAGAATGTTCAAAACAGGCCAGGACACAGGTGTGTGTAAGTGTGTGTTTGTGGGTCCTTGTTTGTGTGTGTGTGAGAGTAGCATCTATTTAGTCTGTCTTAAAGTTCAACAGTGGCCCCTACTGGTATTTAAGTAGACATGTTGAGTAGGTTTGAATTGAGTGTCCTGTTAGAGATTTTTAAGTTAAGCACATTTAAGTTTATAATGAAGTTAATATAAAGTTAAACCTGATGTCTCTGTTTATATGATGCATGTGAGGGTGACATGTTCTGAGACTCTATTCTCTCCTTTTTCACACTCACCTTCATGCTACATGCCAGTTCCATCAGCTTCTTTGCGTTTTCCTCAGAGCGGTACCTCTTGGGCACTGGGACGCGAAAGAATTTGAGTGCACCCTCAAAGTCTGTCTGGATCAGGTCATCTTTTGATGTCTGAGAAAAAAAAAGAATGAGATGCATGTTTATCAGAGCAGCAGATCTTTTTTTTCTCCTCCTCAACTGTTATGGTAAGTGATCTGCTTCTACCAGATGCTCTGGTTTTCAGTATTGGTGTGTGTGTGTGTGTGTGTGTGTGTGTGTGTGTGTGTGTGTGTGTGTGTGCATTCAGTTTTGAGTAGGACAGCTTACCTTCAAAAGCGACAAGGCTACATTGAAGATCACACTGATGCCCTGAGGGAAAAGAATAAAGAATATGTATGTTAATGTGTAAAAGAAAAATAATATTTTAGGTGTCTGTATACACAGGAGTGTGTACACAAAACGTACTGACTTACTTTGGGATATTTCTGACACCAATGGACAGACAGTAGTCACAAAGACACTTTTGCAAATTCATGAAACATAAAAGCTGAAATATCTAAACTGCATAAACAATCAAATTAGTAATTTTAGTGCTTTTGGCGGTGCTGGTAGGCTGCAGCTCAGATAAACAATAAAATCATTGGTTGAAATGTATCATATAATTTGTAAATTAATTTAATTTAACAAATTTAATTTGTGTTCTGTTTGTGTTTTTTTTTTTTATTACCGACCTCACACAGTAGCAGGTCGATGATATGGAAGACCATGTAAAGGGGGAACTTGGCTGTGAAGAGGGTGAGGAACCACTGAGAGGCGTACATATGAGCCTCCAGACCCACGTTCAGGAAATGGTTGTAAAGGTCTGGTATATATTCCTGTTAGAGAAAGAAAGAAAAGAGGCAGCAGGAGAGAGAGAAAGAGGTAGAGGGATTGATGTTGAGAGAGGTAAATTAAGGAGGGTCTGCTGCTACGACCTACAATCAGAAAAACACATGCATGCACGCACGCACACGCACACACGCACACACACACACACACACACACACACACCTGCATGAGCCTCTCGAGCTGGAAGAACTTGCAATGTAGATCTTCAAAGTTCTGCTTGAAAAGATCCCTGAGACCGTAATCGAACATGATCTTGACCAGGACACTGAACGCTTGTTCCTCTGGCATCTGAGGGAGAGAAACAAGAGATTTAGTGATCAGCAGCTCATGTCAATTCAACCTCTGATTCTAATTTCACTAAGATTTCAAGATGTGATTCACATTTAAGTTTTATTACTTATATAGCACTATACACAAACAATTTGACTAAAAAGAAATGTACATGGTTTGTCCACTAGGTGGCAGTGTTGACATGTCCATGGACTACAGAGTGCTCAAAAGCAAAAGGTTGGACGATGAACATGAACATTATTTATAACTAATAAAGTCTGTTTCTCAGAGAAACCACCTTCCATCTAACATCTTTCTGCTGTTATTCAGTAAGAGTCCATCAAACCAAATCAGCTGATAAACTGACTACACAGGAAAGGCTAGCCAGACCAGTTCTCCACTCTCAACCTTCCCTGGAATTTCAAAAAGATATAGACGTCTAATGAAAACAAAACATTTCCGCTCTGGTGGTGAAATTGTTTGAAAGCTTTGCGGGAACCTGCGGATATGTGAACTCACGTGCAGCAGCAGCACAGCAGCCAAGAAGGACTGTCCCTGGCAGTATCCAATCTCCTCATCATAAACAGAGTAAGCCTGAAGGAGAAGACAAAGACAAACAGAATCAGTTTTACAGGGAATTCAAGGGGTAATGAGATTACATAACTAATAACTATATCCTGGATGGTAGTTCAAATGTAACTGTCTCCTTACGACTCAAGCCTGTAACTGGTATGATAAAAATGAAGATTTATAAAGCTACATTACACAGTATTTATGATATAATCAGATTCCACAGATAAACATGAAGTGAATAAATAAATACTGAATTTTTATTCCACAAGTTGTTCAAGCTCCACTGTATGTGCAACATGACTTTCAACAGAAAGAGAAGCTGAGAAATGGCACACACAAGAAATGCTACTGTCCATCCATCATCATGACAGTCCCAACATTCAATGAATTAGTTCTCACCTAGATTCATAGATCGTAGATAAGGTGACCTAATTAAATGTATAAATACAAATATAATACACATAATTGCTGAGGTTATTTTCAGTTTTTATCAACTTTTATATTTTTTGTTTTGTTGCTCTCACTCCCACCAAGTCAGGTCAATATTATATATATATATATATAACTCTAAATAATGACTTGTTGTGAAAGGGCTGCATCCCCTCTTTGTTCTGATAGTGTGTCCAGCTTTCCTAAAAACCCTGAAATGCAAATTGTACAGGTGCTTCACTGCCTTCGTAGTGAATTCAATTTTTTTCTTCTCATGAAGGGGGACAGTTGATGTTTTCTTAAATATACTTATGGAGGTTGAAGTTTAATAGATTAGTGTTGGACCCAGATTACACTTATTTGACTATAGAGTACTTGAATTATGTTGTATAAGCTGCTGAGAGTCATCTCTGCTCCTAAATACTCTGGTGAAGTGCCCAGTAACAAGCATTTGAACTGTAAAAGAAGGCTTCAATGATGTAAAGAACTGGATGTAGGGATGGAACAAAGGGAAAATGATCACAAACAGAGAGGAGTAAAAAAAGAGAAGAAGGGAGAGAATTGGAAAAATGGCTGCAGTGCTGGTGGTGGTGTGGCCTACTGAGCTACAAACCGAAATAATAAGTACAAGTCAAACAAAGTGTGGATCAATCCACACTGTGAAAAGGGAGGGCCCACTCAATTATTCAAACGCACCTGAGGAGGTGCCTGTCTTAGAGGAGATGGATGCCCTCACCTGAGTTATGCATAATGAATGAAATGAAAATGAAAGAGAAGGTGTGAACATGTTGCATTCATGTGGGTACACGGAACTATAGGATGAAGTATGTGTATGTCTGACTCTAGACTCACATGTTGAGAAAGAGATGACAAGCACTTCACCATCACACCATAGAGAGAGAGAGAGAGTGTGTGTGTGTGTGCGTGTGTGCGTGTGTGAGTCAGCTATGCAATAGGACTAATTACACTAGACTGGTGTATGTGCCTGTGTGTGAGTGTGTGTGTTCGATTAGAAACTTATTTTGCCTTCCTCGACAGCCGGAGACAGTTATGAACTCACTGAACCACCCAGAAACAGAGTGGCTGCTCAGTTAATTAATGAACAGTTCATTTTGGTGTTAGCTAATGCTCCACAAACTTTATTACCTGACCTACTGTAAAGCAAATCATTAACATAGCAATTACAAAACATGTGATTCAATTTCACATGCGGGTGATTATTTATTTCCTCCTGATGATTTGAATTTCACCTGCGGAGGATTTGTCGCTTCCTAAACTAGTTTGATCCTCAGCAATCATGAAACTATAAATGCATGTCAGGGCCAAACTGAACTACAGAAGGAAGGAGTGGAGTTACATATAAGCCATTTTAAAGCCATGATGGGAATCAACAATAGTTTTATGAGGTGCAATATCCTACTGGAAAAGACAAACTCTTGCGTATGTGTGTGTGTTAGTGTCCCACCTTGCAGATCTTGTAGAGCGAGTCTTGTCCGTCTCCTCCAGTGTCTTTAAAGTAGTCATGAGCTGGGAATGTCCTATTAATGTCTCTGGTGATGGCACTGTCCTGGGGGGACTCCTTACAGTGAGAAAGAGACAAAAAGTCAAAATGGGTGAAACAAGTGAAGAAAGTCTGACACAGGCAGATTCAGTCATTTGGGAGATACATTTTTATTATATTACACATTTACAATTTTGCTATTGATAAAAAGTGTATGCATATGAAAATCTTTCTACTCAAGCAGGGTTTTGTTCTTCTCTGCATGTGAACAGTTTTTTTCATAGAAATTGATGCTATGCTCCACATCTTCCTTGAACTTGATGGAAAACATCATGATGAACAAGGATTTTGGAAAAGACAACAGCAAGAGAGTCTGTCTACACAATCGTGTGTTCAAGATGTGGGCCATAAAGGAATCGTCGGACGGCGTTATCTCCTTTACTTTTGTAAACAGGCTAATATGCTCATAGTTGCGATGCTAACATGCTGATGCTATGAAAAATAATGTTTGCATTTCATTCCCAAGACTCAAAACATCAACCTCGAAGTGGCACAAGAGGAAAAATCACAGGGATTTTTCGAGCAAACCGACATTGCCGGAGCTTAACGAAATAAAAATGAGGACACAAGATCAGATGAGATTAGCCAGCATCAGGATACAGAAGTGTGACTACAACACCAACTGCATTACACAAGCCTGGAACAAACATACTTTTGTGGGAAACCCCTCCACTGTGATGACAGGGAGCTGAACAGTGGAAATGCCACACACACAAACACAGAGAGATCGGTAAATACTCCAAAATGGCTTTGCTTTTCAAAGATTAATCACACTTCATTTCATTATTGATGATCAGTGTGTTTGGAACAAACAGCTTCTAAATAACTAATGCTACTCTAAGACACCACCGCCATTACATTACAAATCAGATACACATTTAAAGATGTCTTCTTACACATTCACTGAGAACTTTATTGGAAACATCTGCAAAACTGCTTATTCATGCAATTATCCAATCTGTCAATTATGTGGCATCTGTGCACAACATAAAATCGTGCAAATACATTTCAGGAGCGTTGGTTAATGTTCACATAAAACATCAGAAAGGGGGGAAAATGTGATTTCAATGACTTTTACTGTGGAATAATTGTTGGTGCGTGAGGGGCTCTTTGCAGTATTTTTGAAACTGCTGGTCTCCAGGGATTTTCACAGCAATCTCTAGAGTTTACTCACAACGGTGTAAACATAACACACAAGAATCCAATGCTTTATTGAAGTCAAATACAAATTTGTGTGAGTTATCAGATAACTTCTCTTTAAAACTGTGGTGAGCATAAAAGCATCTTAGAATGGACAACATGTCGAACCTTGAGGTGGAGACCAGTCTGAGTTTCATTCCCTTAAGCCAAGAACAGAGATCTAAGGCTGCAGTGGACACAAGCTCAACAGCATCTGATACTTAAAAACGGAAAAACATTGCTTTGTCTGAAGAATCAGAATATTTTTGTTGAGGTTGAATTTGAATCCATCAAGCCTAACTGCCTTTTTCAACAGTCCAAATAAGACAAATGGAAAAGGAGTTTTCACACTTCCACTCGCAACAATATTATACATTCTATACGATTTTTTCTGGCCCCCTTATAACAACTCAATCATCATTTCAAAGCCACAAGCTATTCGAGTATTTTTGCTGAATCTGTTCATCCCCTTCTCATCACAATCAACCATCTTGTAATTCCTACTTCTTGGAAGATGCACCGAAGCAGAAGTCCTCCCTAAGATCTGGTTCATGAACATGACAATGAGCTCAGTGTACTTCAGTGGCCTCCCTCATGCACCAGATCTGAATCCAGAGCAACACCTTAGGGATGTGGCAGAATGGGAGATTCGTTGCATGACTGTATAGCTGACAAATGTGCAAAGTAATGTGACGCAAGCATGTCAACATGGAGCCGAATTTCAAAGGAGTGTTTCCAACATCATGTGGAATCAATGCCACAAGGCTGTTCTGAGAACAAATAAGGGCTTTACCCAGTGTTAATATGGTGTTCCTCATAAAGTACTGCGTGAGTGTGGCATTTGGAGGCAGAGAGACTCTGAAGTTGGAAGACATAATACAAAAGTGGGGAATCCATTTAACTTGTTAGGCAGAAATCCATTAAAGTTGTAGCCTGGTGCTGAGACTCTGCTCTCGAACCATCAGTAGATAATGAGACAGTCAGCAGGGGCAAAGATGGGTTGGCTTTTAGTCAGCGGTACGTCACAATAAATTCATGTTAAATGACCCAGTTAATGTGAGACTCTCATCCAAAAATGTTTCCAATGTGAACTGGGAAGTCAGAAAGCAATCAAGTTTTTCACCATCCATTGCCTTGCTCAAAGGCACGTCTAATTAAATCCCCTACATGCAGTACCATCCTGCAACCCCATGCTGTAAGTCAGTGTAAATCTCTCTTGTTCCCTGTGTAGCTAATTATACCTTCTTACTCCCTCTGTTATACATTAAGCCCCCCCCCCTCTTCTCCTTTTCCCAAGGTTACTGCTCCGACTTCCACAGAGGAAGAGAGTGAAACAAAAATAAGGCAAGAATAAGAAGAAATGCAGGAAGAAAGGAATAGTAAAACAAAGCAAACAAATGGGGAACAGAGACCAACAACAGTGGCCTTTTTTAAGTCCATTCCAAAACTTCCACCACACCCAATAACTCATAGTTACTGCCATGAGTGTGTGTGTGTGTGTGTGTGTGTGTGTGTGTGTGTGTGTGTGTGTGTGTGTGTGTGTGTGTGTGTGTGTGTGTGTGAGCAAAGCAAACATGAATAGATGCTTGTAGAAGTCTGATTCTCGGCCATTAAACTGTCCGTGTTTAACAGACACAGTTTTTTACCATTCAACATATCATGTAACATGTCCCATCCAATGATCTGAGAGGTCCTTTCAAAAGTTGTCCTCCAGCTTCTTCAATAGTCTGTCATTTCTGGCTGCCTAGGCCACATTTTCCAAAAGAGACAGAAATGCCCCCAAAGTGCATCAATAGATTTTAGGTAGAACTTCTGCAGCAAAAAGTATTGGTATTGATGTGTTTTAGAGCACAGGGGTGGAGTTACTGCATCCAGAGTGAAGGGCCCATTACACGGTGCTTCAGTCTCTCAGTGAATGATAAGGATCCATGTTTACACGAGCACCACTTAGCCAAACTTATCTGAAGTGCTGAGAGCACGTACAAAGACCTCTGACATAATGGCCAATTAGCTTCCTCTTTGTCTGTCTGTCAGTTCGGTTTAACAGTTTGGAATGAGGCTAGCGTGAGTTTGGAGGGAAAACATATCCAGTGTCTCATGGTAGTGGACGGAAGGGAGCGTTAAAGTGATTAAGAGAAAAAGAGAGAAGAGAAAGGATAGTGCTAAGAATAGAGCATCTCTATGTAACAGTAGAAAAGACAATGAAAAACAAATGTATTCGAATAAATACTAAGACTAAGTGATGCTTAAAACATTTAACCCCTTGAGGCTCTTTAGGTGAGTATAAGGCTTCACTGCACACAGACCTGTGTTCCACCAAATCTCCCAAAATGTGCATCTATTCCTGAAATTGTTTAATGCATTACTTTCAGCACGGCTTCAGACCTTGGAGGGGGCCAATGACATAACATAAAAAATGAATGACAATCAACTCTAAAAGAATATATCATAAATTAAAGTTTAAAACTGTAATAAAAATACTACACAAGCCAAAGATGTCCCCTCCTGTTAACAATACCCTTAAATCTCATTCATGCCAACAGAAAATAAAGTGTCTGGCAGCCAAAGAATCCAACAGCTTAAGCTACACAAATACTATGACTGTTGAAGTGCTGTCAACTGTCCATGACAACTTACTGCCTCAGGAGTTCTGCAGGGGAATCAAAGAGGCTTTATGAAGTTAATGACCGTCAAGAGGCAAAACATGTTCTCCTAACGAACCTACAATAAAAACACATTACTGAGGGAAAGCCAAAAATGGCAGTTACAATGAGTGTGCGTGTGTGTGTGTGTACATGCCCATCTAAAGCTAGGAATAAAGTACCACAGTAGGGCTTCCGTGGGAAGGTTGAGTAGCTAGCCCTCTATTGTTTTTCTGTCCCTGATTTTCTCTGACTCAACACAATGGCTGACATGTCATTCTGTTATTCTTTCTCTGCTCCTAAAGGACCCTGCTGAGATGCCAAGAGAACACAGGGTGATATTTGTCAAGCTTGATACAAACCTTGTTCCCCAAATATACCAAAGCGCCACATGTTGATATGTCACTGGAATTAAATTTGAATTATGAATAAATGGTAAGTTTAACATTGTATTAAATGTGGGATAGGTGAAATGTTGATTTTTTTATTTTATGAATCACTAGTTATTGTGATACAGTGGTTCCTTCTGTCTTTTTATCCTTTATAATAATCTGTGATCGACCGATGCTCGAGCTCCCCATAGCGCCTGCTTCCTCACCTTGGCGTCGCCCGTCATTAAATCTTAATTGTCTGTCTCATGCCCTACTTTTTGTGCCAGCACTCCAATGGCTTGCATTTTCTTCTGGTGTTATTTGCCAATCGGGTCCACCAACATTTCCCACAGCCGCTCTGCCAGCACGAAAATTCAGCAGACCGACCGCTTGCACAAATATTGTGCTGCCGTATTACAGTCCATTTACAGCACTTTAATGTAACAACAATTTATTTTTATCTCCAAAAATAAACATGAGCTGTTCACAATTTGACAAATGGTGGAAAATGCTGTGTGAATGTTAAAGAGAGCTATTACTTTTCTTATCAACTGCGCTACTTACTCTTTGGCTAACAGTCACCTACCTCAATAAAAATATGAAGGAGGGTCTGCTTATTACAAAAGTTAATGATATTTGTCGCAAATATGCGTGTGCTAATGAACAACAGTGGTGTTTACTAATGGTATTAACCATTCCTTTTCTTGACCAAACACACGTTAAACTATACACATTCTCGGCTCTGTCATAGCAAAGTAGTCAGTACAAGGAGGTTTAAATACTTGAGACAATATTACCTTTATTTGCCTTGTACAGATACACAACATGGACAAATCACAATTCCAAACCTGCAGAGCATCATCCGATGAGAAGTGTCTTATTGGTCATAGAGAATCACTTTCAATTAAAGTGAAATTAGACAAGTTTGATCATTTAAAAGATCCCAACATTTTCCATGTATGAAAGCAGCCATCTTACAAAAACCTTAAAATTCAACACCCGCATGTGTGTGGCAATATCTAACATGGTAGTGGCTTGTTAAACAGAAATCTAAAGAAACAAATATTAAGCGTTCAGTGTGGTCAAACAGAAATGCAGAATCGGCTCCAGTGAAAAAGCTGCATCTGTGGTCAGCCTCATCTTAATGTGATAACAATGTGTGTCTCATACCAGCTCTGTGTCATGAGTCAGGCATTATTGGGGTCTGGTGTGTCCTATTCAGAGTCTTACAAAAACAAAAAGAATACATTTCAACAGACATTAAAAGATAGATAAGACAATACCACAGTGTGAGCATGTGTGTGTGTTTGTGAGTTAAAGTGCACAAATTAGAGTGAGGCTGGAAGATCCTATAGTCAAACAGTACTCAGTTGTTGCAGTTCATTGTTCACAACAAAAATTCTTGTGCCTCAGAATACGTTTTAATAATTTGCGTTAAATATGTCCCAATTGTTATTATCAATTTGAACATTTCTGTTGTTCTGTTGCTGGAGTTTATACAAATACAATTTATACACTTATACGCTTTTTCCCAAGATACACATCTAGGCAGCTGCAGTCTAATGGGATTAAAATGAAATAAAATAAAGGACAACATAAGGACTCTCGAAAGACAATACAACCTTCAGCTATGGAGGCTAGACACCATTTTTATCTTCCTTCTACTATGTAGTTTTTTCACTTTATTGCCAGTATACAAATGCAACTATGTGCAGATAGCTTTTAAAATGTTTTACTAATGATGTCTGATAAACTGATTAACTAACCCAGAGCATGCCAAGTGTACAATCTACCTCGCCTGTGCAACCCCACCCAGCATGACACTGCATCTTGACACAGTCAAAATGAGAGGGTTTTTCCCTTGAGAACATGGGAGCCAATTGTTTTCCCACAGGAAAAAGGGAATGTGGGTGTTTCTGACATACAAGCAATGACTAAAAAGCAATGAGTTTGGGAGAAACACTGATTTTGGTCAGTAGTTATGGTTGGGGTGAGACAAGTAGTGGTTAAGTTTTGCCAAATTCTGCGTTTAAGTCTATAGGTCCCCAAAAGTCACCAATGAGAACATATTTGTGAGTCTACACAAATGAGACCATGTTTTGGCAAAATAATTTCCCTACACTTTACATTTCTCAGAAATTGTACCATTAACTGCCGTCAGAAATTAAATTGGATTAGTGAAAAATCAAACTCTTTCAAATAGAAAAGGACAACATTTATCACTTCACAAGAAACTATACAAAGAGCAAGTTTACAAAAATAAATTGTGTGTAGTTCAACGATTAGACATTCAATACGCCACTCCTGTACACGCCATTCCAAAAGGAAATATTACAATATTTGGCAATAATTAACATATGTCAGCCAAAATATATTAAAAGTCAACATGTGAATCTCTCTACTACCACTATATCACACTCACGGTGTGTACAGTGTACTGGAAGGAAGTGAAGTCCAGCTAATAAAGCATTGAGAGGTGATAACTTTGTTAGCATCCTTGTTGCAACAAGTTCAACAGTCCAATTCAGCCAGTGGTCACACCCCAACATTCCTGCACGCATACTCATACACCTAAGAACAAATGCATGCAAAAAAAAAAAATCTAACAGTTTTGAGTCATTTGTTTGCTCCTGATTATTTTCAGTTTCACGGAAGACAAAAATATTGATTACAAATTATCTTTTGAAGAGTAGCTGGATTAACAGTCACATTTTTAAAATGACTTGAAAGTGGGATTAAGCGACAGAGGCTGACTAATGAACATGAATGATTCAGTCAGTGTCATCCCCTCAAAAAACAGTCACACCCATAAATCAAGCCCTCCCTCGCTGTTGGAGGAAAATACCTCCCCAACAGTTCATTTTCATTAGTGCATCAAGGCAACAATATGTCGCTGTACACTGAGAAACAGTCAAAGTCATGCACACAAGGCATCACTGAGCCAACACAGTGCAGTGGACCTACACAAACATTGTTTAAATCCATTTGCATTCGCCTAAATTCATATGATATATCACATATTTAGAAAAAAAACCAGTAACTGTTGAACTTTCTTTGGTTCGATTAAATAACGTACAGAATATCTGCACCTAAATAAACTGTGAAAGTCTTTATGGTTCAAAAAAGAGATACTTTTTTTCACAACCATTGAGTTTATGACACCATATATGTATGTACACACGGAGTCTTTTCGGTTTAAGATAAGTTTGTTTGAAATAAGTTAGAGTACAAAGTGATGACAAAACTACACATGAGAACAAGATGATGGAAACAGACGCATGCATGCACACAGACACAAACATACACACATGGAACTGCAATTCCTTAGGATCGAAGGGTCAGTCCCTCTTCATGGTGCTGCACAGGTTAGCCTGCTGGCAGAGTGAATGGGCTATTTGTCTGTTCAGTTCTAAAGTTCTTAAGGTCATCCATCTACATGTTTCCAGAAAATTAAAGTGATAATGTACCAAAAATCATAGGTGTAAAACTATATCCTTTCTTTGCCTTGGACACAGTTATGAAAAAGGTTGAGTAACATAATCCAAACAACAAAGGTGCAATGAAACTAACAAGGAAATTAATGAGAATAGAAAATTAGATTTTTGTCAGGTTAACAGTCGTACACCAAAGCTGGTCAGCATCTCTCGTCATATGTTACAATAACAGCTGGCTCAGTGTGTGAACCCACAACTTGGTTAAAGTCATAAAGTTTATCTTGTATCACAACATTAATAAATAATCTAAAAGTCCACAAAGAATCTGAAATGTTGAAGCAGAGAAACAAGAATCAGTTAAATCAATATAACCAAACAATAAAATGGCTGCTTTTCAACAGTTAGTATGAAGACACTAAGGGGATAAGGGCATGTTACAGCACAGACAGCCTTTTGGAACAGTTTTGGCAAAATAAGTTAAGAATTCACTTTCCATAAATAAAAACCAATAAAAATGTTGTTTGACCACCAAAAAATTCACCCCTCCAGACTTTACAGACACCTTTTTCTTATCCTATCCATCGATCAACCCTGTCCGTATACAGAGCATGCTGTGACCATTTTCAAACACTATTTGGGTCTTTCTGTACGTCAGTGCTCTGCTCTTGACTCCCTTTGTCTGCGTTTGCCAACTGTGGCATGGGCAGAGAGGATGCCTGTGTAGCCTCCCAACGCCACAGAAGCAGCAGTGGCAGATTGACACCTCCTTCCGTCTCTTATCTGCATATTTCAGCTTAGCAGATGAGTCATTCAACGACACATCAGGCATCTTTTCAATAAGTTCAACTGCCAATTTGGCAAAAGGGTTTAGTCTGTGTGTGCACTACACATGACATGTTGTGCCAATTCTGATTTCGCCATGGCCGTATCCATACCCTGGCCCCGCACATCCTTTTTCAACAGAGCCGACGAAAGTCTTTTTGGTGTTGCTAACCCCAAAGCCACCGCCACTGCGCTGTACACAGAAGGAGCAGAGGCGTTTGAGGCCTTTCCTGAAGGCAGAGTTGGAGAGGCTGTAGATGAGACAGTTACAGAAGCTGTTGCTGATGGCCAGCCATGTGGTGAGGAACGATGCTGCAGGGTGGTGGTAGATCCCTGCACTCTCCAACAGAAAGTAAAGAATGTAGGGCAACCAGAGGATATAAAAAACGCTTGTAATGCGGAACAGTACCATAGCGTATCGCTTGTCTGGATATGTTGATGTGGGCTGCTGATACTGTGGTTGGTGGTGTTGGAGTTTCTGTGGTTGGGACAAGTGGGGGAACTGCCCATGTTCTGCTGCGTTGTTGTCCTTGACCACAGATCCCACAGTCAATCCTGGGCCCTGCAGCTGTTGGGGTCGGTAACGTGCGTGGCGCTCGCTGATCTCCCGGGTGTGCTGTCGGCAGATCTTGAAGATATTGGCATAGGTAAAGCAGACAGTGAGAGCTGCTGGGGCATAGAGCAGTGCAACGATAAAGGTTGTAAAAGCCGGACTAGTCCTCCACTGAAGTGCACACCATTCCACCACATCGCCATGGTAACCAGGTTTACCCCACCCAAGAAATGATGGGAGAAACACCAGAGCAGAATATAGCCATATCAGAATGATGCAGCAGCGCACTCGACAAGGTGTTACTAGGGACGCGTAAGACAGAGGTCGCGTGATGGCGATGTAGCGGTCTACACTAACACACGCCAACGACACCATCGAAACGGACTTCAAAACAGACACCATGTACCCGAACACCTGGCAGGTGAGTTTGGGGTCGAGGCCCTGTAGGTGATGGAGGAGGGACAGGGAGGGGAACAGGCAGCTGACCCCCACCAGTAGATCAGCATACGCCATAGTCTGGATGAAAGCACTGGTGGTGTGCTGGCTAAGCAAGGGGGCACAGTGAAACACAAAAATCACCACCAGATTGCCAGAGATAATGAGAATAGTGAGGAGAAGTATGATCGAGACTTCAAGGAGGCAGGTGGTGAAAATCTGGGAATAGCCTATCTCCAGCAGGCAGAAGGGAGCAGATACATTTGATGGGTCAGCGGAGCTCAGGTTCAGTGGATCCAGGGAAAAATTCGTCATCTTGGGCAGTGATTCTTGTCTGAGGGGTCCTTCGAGGGTACAAAGAACCCAAGAACCCACTATTTTGTCAGGTAGCTGACTTTTTCTGAAAGCGTCTTTGTGGTTTCAGTTCAAAATAAAGGCTCCATGTTGCGGTTTAACGAGGAGAGTGCGGCCATCTGCCATTAACAAATGCAGGAGGGATGCACAGGCAGGGAAGGATGAGGAAGATTTCAAACCACCAGGCACAATCAATCACACAAAAAAAATGTTTCTCCCTTTTTCCAGTGAAGCCAACGTCCCAGGTGAAAAGGAAAAAAATGGAAAAAAAAGGTGACTTTGTTAAAGGAATTCTAGTCCAATCTGTGCTTGAAAGGCTTCCCCTCCCTATAAAGTCAAAGATGTCTTCAACATCTGCTACAGCTGTAGAAAGCGCAGACTGAAGCTGTCGTTTTATCTGTCCAGAGTCACAAACACAGCTTCCAGTGAGAGAGCATTACTGTGTAATGCGTTGCAAACATAAATTGAGGGAAGGAGACATTCAGGATAATCTCTCCTTTTGATTCTGTCATGGAACTCTGTCCTGCTTGTCTTTCCTGATTCGTCTTCTTGTCCTCTTCTTTCGTGCTGCTCCTTTACCCTCTTTTCACCACACTTCCAAGTCTGCCAGCTCTTGTCTCAGTTTCTGTCCGGTCCTTCGCTGTAAGATCCCCGCAGACTGTTGTGAACTGAGAGGATGAAGGCAGTGCACAGGGTACTGATGTTTAAAAAATGCACGCACACACACATACAAACACACCTCAGCTGTTATTTCTATCCAGAGGAGCAGCAACTATGTCTGGAGTGGAAATGAGGTAGGCAGGCATACCGATGCTGGGAGAACCCCCCCACCCGTGTTCATTTATCCTCCTTTGCTGTGTGTCTCTCTCTCTCTCTCTTTCTCGGTCCCTCTGCCCCTCTCTCTACAGAAACAGTGGCACTGAAGCCCCTCCCCTTCCCCTTGAGTTCAACCAATGATCAACTGCAAGGGCATGAAGCTGCCTCCTTCCCCCACCCTCTCACTCCTCCCCTGTGTGTGTGTGCGTGTGTGCGTGCGTGCGTGTGTGTGTTGGGGGGGGTCTCACTGTTTCAAATAATTACCCCTGATCCTCAAATACTGTTTCACACTGTTAAAATTAGCAAAACTCAGTATTAGCCCAGTCCTGTTCTCTGCATCCAGAAATGTTGAAACTTGTTTGCAGTTAAACATTAAGTGCATGCCCTGGGGAAGGTTTAAGGGAAATTGTTCTATAAATAATATCACCCCTTTAAGCTTTTTCAGATATATAATAGTTATTTTGTTAACTAGTTTCAAAGAGAAAGACAGATGGAGGCTTTGCAACATTGTGCATGGTTGTAAATCTGTAGTACCAAGTGGCGAATACTCTAACTTTGTTTATGTATTTGTGTATTTGTGTATGTGTGTCTGTGTATTTTTGTGTGTGTGCTTGTACATGTCTTTCTATCTATTTGGCACTAAACAGTTATGCACCTGCTCCTGATTTAGCATGTATCAGCACATGCTGCACCTCTTGACATCTATTCAAGAATTGCTTTGATACAGTCAGATACACGCAGGTAACATGACCATACCAGACTTTTTTAAATCTCCCTCACAGCAATATCAACAGCCAGGTTTTATTGCAAGGCTCTCAAAGCCCCGGTTAGGACTCTATTAAACATTTTATTCTGTCGTCTTAAAATAGAATCAGCAAGTCCCTGCTGTTGGATATCAGCCACTTTTCCTGAGGCTCATACAGAAAATAAAAATTAAAAAAATGTGACATCAGTTAAGATACTTAAAGACAAACAACTATACTAAAAACAAACAGCAATACAATACATGCTTTATACAATACTTACACTACAAAACTATTACTGTCTCTGTGCATAAAAAATTAATGACTGTGTTATTTTTGGATCAAAGCATGTGATGCTACATTTAATTACTCAGAATCTGGCACTAATATTAGAAACTTAGTGGGTAGTAATCACTGTCAGATTTAATGCTGCTCCTCATCCGCCTCATCCTCCTCATTTTAATGACTTTCTGAAGCCTGCAGAGTTTGTCTCGTGCAGGGCAATTTGGTGTAGCGTGATGGAGACCCAAACACACACACGCACACCAGCCTGCACCTTTCCGCAATCCAGACACACTCCCATGCTTTCACGCACCTCCTCTGCCCACCACACGAGGAGCTAAAAATAGATGACAGTACGATGAAAAGGGTTGGAAGAAGAGGAATGGGAGAAAAGGATATGGAAGGAGGTCAAAGGAAAACACAGAGCTCATCAAGGATGAGAGGGGGAAGAGGTGGAGGAGAGAAAGGAAAACAAGATCGCAGAGACAAAATCAGTAAGAGGAAAATATAGCTGTGAAAAATGGGAGGAATAAAGAAGGGCAATCATGATGTACTGTCACCTGGTTCCTAAGCTGAGCTGTTAGATGTCTAACTTACAGTATGCATCCTCATGGTTCTTCTCAAGGACAAGCAGCCTGCAACTGATGTTTACAATAATTACTCTTAAAAAGCATGTTACTGATCATATATGATCTCTATAAACAGATCCTGGATGTGAATATGCAGAATAATTAGGTGTCGGAAAAGAAGTTTCTGTTTCTACTTTGGCCAATCACCCGTGGTTGTCCGCAGGTAAACAGGGTCTGTGGAGAGCAAAAAAGGCGGAACACACTGACTGAAATGCATTAGCTGTCGACTATTTCATTTATCGACCACCCTATTTATATGTAAAAGGTGTACAGGCAACAACGTAGTGGTCATCAGGCGATAACCGATGGCCTCAAAGATCACTGCTCATATAATCCTATCAAATCACAATATTAGTTAACATAGAGATTTTGCTGGTGTTCCTGTAGTTAATGTTGGGATGGAATGCAATTAATGCCAAATATTACCCCGCCTGTGATTAATCTGAGGACTAGATGGTGTGGATCTTTACCTCATTACAAAACTATTAATACATTGGAATAGATCTAAATTTCACCACATTTATTGCTAAGTACCACTAAATCAATAGACAGTTCACTGCCGTACTGGCTGACTATCATCTGATTATTACAAATACCCACCAACCACCACCTCCCATCTGGTGGTTTATAATCCAGATGATTCTGTTCTGTTCCTATATAAATATAAAAATCAGCAGACACAAGGTGCCAGCTTTTTGTATCAGCATCAGCTGATGGGCTGTTTTTTCAGAGAATTTATCAAAGCAGTGCCTGGTAGCAATGAAATTCTTTTAAAATTTCAAAGAAGTGGAGAACCAATACACCGTATTATCTGTGAACTAATGATATTTATCTCTGTACCATGAGCCTAGAGCTAGAGCAGAAGTAAAAGCATCATAAGGCAGGGGTCCTGAGACTGGTTATGTAGTCGCAGATCAACACAAACAGGTTACTGTACGAAGATGACGCAAAATTCAAGGAATATTGAGGACTGCTTACATTCAACTGCAAAAATAACTGACTCATGAACTGAGTGAGCCTTCTAGCATTCACTGTGTATCTTATAGGAAACTGGCTTTAAAGCCAGATAAAGCATATTTGAAAGTATTTCCATGTCTGCAAGCATTAACCTATGGGAGAGGCATACAGTCAAAGTACGGTCAAAAAAGGGAAGAAGCTGACTCACTAGGATGGCAAGAGAGGAAAAAGAAAAAAGGCAAGTAGTTAATGTGACATAACACAAATGAACAGGCGGAAAAAGAGAGTCAGGACAACTTATAAGGAGCACAAAGGTCTAGGTAGAAGTCAGTGAGAGTCAAGAGTTAGGCGTACACAAATACAGATGTGAAAAAAGATAGAAAGACAGGTCCAACAGAGACGGACAGGCAGACAGGTAGCTAAGAGTGCTTGTTTTCCTCTCCACAGGAGGTTGGCGCAGTGGGTCTGGGGACCGGGCCTGTGTTTGTCAGGTCCCTGTGTGTCTATGCTACCTACCTTACCTAATTTCTAACAGCCTGCTCGACTTATGGAGGTAGATGAGGTTTAAAACATCTTTCGGTATCAATATAAGTGATCCAATATGACTCGTCATCACCATTGACCACACATGCAGAAGAAAAATACAACCTGAAAAATCCTCCGTCAATCCATTATCGCTATTGTTTATCCTTTGAGGGTCGCAAGGGGAGCTGAAGCAAATCTCAGCTGCCATCGAACAGGTCACCAGTGTATCACACGGCCAACATATAGAGACAAACACCAATTCAAATCACACAATTTGAGAGTCTCTGGAAAACCAGACCTCAATCTGTATGTCTTTGGAGCAGTCACAGAGTACCCACAGAAAAAACCCACACAGATACAGGATGAGTTTTCAAAATCTACACAGAAAGAACCGGACAAACCTGCAATTTGAAGCGGGAGCCTTCTTGCTGTAAGGCAACAGTGCTTACCACGACACCACCGTGCCGCCCATCTCAAAAATCATGTTTCATTAGATCTCCATCTCTAACACAATCTGACTGTCTGCATTACAGTAAAAACTGTATTGACCATAGCACAAGCACATGGTAGCTCGGGGTAGTGCAACAGGGTGAGTGAACACGGGGCACACACAGATTTAGAGATCTCTTATGTTATTATGCGAAGTGTGAAAAATCTTTGATTTATCATGAAACTGTGGCTGGACAAATTAGAATATGGCGGGCTGCCACAGTCTAGATAATTAATGGGAAACAAACAAACAAACATTATAATTACATTAAAGAGACTCCTATTCCCTTGAAGCTGCCGCAACCTGTTTGATACCAATTGTGAACTTAAGCAGACAAGGTGATCAGTGATTCTTCATCCACGTGGCAACTTGATCCACTTGCTCTGCATGTGTTCCTATTATTTTTGCAACAAGCAAACATTAGAATCATGTTGTTAGCTGGTTACGAATCTAGACTCTCAAGCTTTGCCTGTAGTTAGAGTGGAATGCTTCTTTATTGATGATGAACCCAATGTATAAAATATTGATTTCAATATTACCACAGGACAACTGATTATAGCATAAAATTTGATTAAAACATGGCCATTACTTTCAAAGGCTACACTTAAGATTATTTTAATAACTATTTATGTCCATCATACTGTACTATGGTCACGATGTTACAGCCCCTGAGCACAAAGCAAAATGTTGCCAGCCAATATGTCATGCCGCCTTTCGCAACATCTTCCTGATTAAAATCAGTTGGCACTGGACCCGCGTGCTGCCCAAACTGTGTAACTCTGACTGGCCTCTACTCACTATCATTTATGGAGCTGATGCAAAATGTGGGCCATGGCTAAAACAGCCTAATGAGTTTATTGGTAACTGGTGGAGTGTTAATGAGTCAGCATTTTAAGTCAGACGGGTACTTCCAGTACTTGGCAGCGGGGACCCTCATATCAGGGAGTTCATTCAGACTTCACAGTGAAGGAAGAGGTTAAATATCAACAACCTACAGCCCTGCCCCCACTTCCATCAATGCCCTGCATTCAAATATGGATGAACACCAAGTTCAGATGGGGACAGCACAAAAGAGGGCACTTGCTGGGACATGATGTACATACAGTGACATTGAATACAAAGAGACACACAAAAACAGGACAAATTAGGAGCTGGCACATGTATGCAGTATGTACAAATTTTAAAATAGGACCTGAAATGGGAGAGAACAAATTCATACATGAGAGGATTACAATAATGCGGAGAAAGATTCTTTCCTAATGAATACATATAATGTGCAGAGTACAATTATGCAATACATTTCAATACTCTTTTCTGAGCTGTTCTATCAACATGACCTTTTGTGTCTTAGTTCTACTTTGATTTAAATTTGGTTTGAATCAAAAAAGAGCTTCATTATCATTTTGTTCTTTAAATGTTCTCTGCTACATTGCCCAGCCTCGTTCTGGGACTAAATAAAACTCAAATCATCTGTCACAGTCAGATTTAACTGGTCCGATGTTTTTGTTGTCTGAGTGAAAGTTGAGATTCCATTATTTTGGTGTAAAAGTTTTATTTGAGTTGGCGGTCTTTAAGCTTTCAAATCAGTAAAGGACAGACAGATAAATGGCAGCAAGAACATGAGGAGAAGAGAATGAAAGAGATAGGAAAAGAGCAAAGGGAGAAATGAAAGGGAGGTCAGGGACAGTGAGGAAAAAGAGAGTGGGGGAGGAGAGCAAAGGGGAGGAGAGGGCAAAACCAACATCTTGTCACCACCTGGGACCCAGCTTGCTGCCCGGGGTTGTTGCCTTTACATAAGAACAGTGGACAGAGCTGTGGCCGAGAACAAAATTACACAGACGGACACACAGGAGAGGCGACAGTCACCTCGGATCCTTTAACACATATCCCCTTAGACAGATGTAAGCAAGCACACTGTGATTCTCTAACAAACTGACACAAAAAACTTTTTTAAACACCTACAGACACGGGTTTGTAGTAATGAAGCAGAGGTCATAACAAGGCAAAGCAGCTATGACAAACCTAATGTTAAAAATACCCAATTGAAATCATCATAATTGAATAATAATAATGAAATTATCCTTCCCGATCACAGAGCGACCATTGTGCATAGTCTAATACAGGAAATTTCTAACCCAGGTCCCGAAGGAATTTGCAAAACTGAATAAAACTAGAACAGTTTTCTGAATCTTTTGACTTTGACTGTTTGAGTTAAACAGCATCATACAAATGGATTCCTTTCCATTTAAAATGGTAGTTATATATTTAGTTTCTCCATTTATGAACTGAGCATTGGTTAAAAACCACTGGTTTATACTGAGTCACAAAATCAAGAGAAGTTATGGTAAAACCTTTATGATTATTCATTCTCACAGAACCATCGACCACTACAACACTTCTTTTTAAATAAAGTGTATAAACCTTTCAGGAACAGAATCTTGTTTATGCTCCAAGTAATCAGCTGGTATCGTCTACATGGCAGCAGTGGTTGTCGTCACAAGTTTGGAGCACATGAGAAGAGAACAGAGGCCCCTGGGGAGTGCTTTAAAGACATAAACCTGAACCACAGCTGTTGCCAACAAACATGAACAATAACACACAGGAGAAAACGACTGTTGTTTGCCGCCTCAGACTTATCAAGCGGCTGTTTACATCCACATTTTCCAAGTCTCATAGGACACGTGCAGAAGATTTTGAAGGAAACTTTTTCAAGGTACCAAGTATATGTTGTCATAATTACACTAGGAATGATGGAGTTATGGCCTTAAATGTGTTTTGTGAGATCACAGTGACCTTAACCTTTAAAGATCAAATCAGCTCATTTTTGAGTCCATGTGAATACTTGTACCAAAAGATATTCTCTAAAGGTGAAGAGAAGTGAGACAGACAGACGGATGACAATCCCCAAAAGATAATGTCTCCAATCATCACTGATGTGGACAGTTTGCTGGTTCACCCAAAAATTAAGGGTCTGAGTCGTCCTGTTCGAAGCCACCAAAATTAGGGGATCAAGGCAAATAGTTTTTTCTTGATCATCTTTATAAAGACAATATTTTGGTGTGGTCTTACCTTTGTTATTAGAGTGCGGTACTCTTCCACCTGGTGGTCATTATTGTGGCACCCTGCCAGGAGCTGCCACACCTCCCCACGAAGAGCCTCAGGAATACCACTCCGCACCAACGCTGGCAGCTGCCTGGGCCGCACTGATAAGTTCATATGCCTGAGAGGAGAGGAGATTGTATTTTTACTTTATTTTACTAATTTCAACTTTATTACTTACTTACTGCTTATTCTATCATCTTTGATGTAAGGTCTTCTGCAGACTCATGCACACACAACACTTAATCTATCCACAACATTCTTTTACACCCTTTCCCCTGACGTTACACTTGCTTTACTCTACCCCTGCTTCATTTTTGATGGGAAAACAATAGACAACACAAGACAAGAAGCTCGAATATAACCACAATAGAATACACAGAAGGAAATGTCAGCTCTTTCTTTCTTTCTTCCTCCCTGACATTAAAATTTCAAATCTCGTGGGGAAATTCTCCATCCTGTGCATACAGTAACCTTAACTGTGTGAATGAACTCAGTCACCTGCCCACCCTCTTGTCAGTGACAGAGACAGAATTAGAAATACAGAGAGGAGAAGGAAGAGAAGGTAAACTCCGATGCACAGCTGTAGCTAACTATTGCTTGACTGGAGCTGACAGAAAATCCCTGAATCCTTGATGATTCTCTCACTTTTTCACCCCCCCGTTATTTAATTCATCCCTCCGAGTTTGTTGTGTTTATTTGTTCCGAGTGTTAGGTTATGCAATATGTGGCATTTTCTGCAGAGGCTAAGAGGGAAAAACAAAAGCTTGCTGTGTACTTGTGTGTGCAGGCACATGACGTAAGTAATGCTAGGCCTGGTCCTTAGGGGCATAAGTTTGTAAAGGGCTTTCTGTGATTTGCCTCTCTGCACTGCATCCCCACAGTACATCGCTGCATCCCACAATGCCTCAACACACTCTCACTTACACAAAAAAAAATCACCAGTCACACACACAAAGCCTGGTATTATGACAGGCTAGTCTTATGATTTCTTTATTCGGGCGTTATTGTTTTTTATCAATGACGCCATATATCTCTAAAATATTCAGTGCTTTAATGGTCATCAAAGGATATTACAAATACACAAACTGATGTATTACTATAGATTATCATATATACTGTACATTATAAAAGATATGTGGTAATACCTTCATTTAAATGTATGTTCTGTACCACAGGTATATACTGTATATCAGGATAGCGAGAGAGAAAGAGAAAGGCATGCTGTACAGTGCATGTGAGTGGAGGAGGCATAACTTGCAGCAAATTAAAGTCCAGACAGTTTCTATTCAGTTCATCACAAGCTTTTGATTAAAAACAAATGCAGTAAAGGGAGAAGGAAGCCATGTTAATAAGCTGCTTATCAAAAATTCCTGCTTGCTGCTCTTTCTTTCACAGGCAGAACGTCTGCTAAGCCACCACAAAAATGAATAGTGTGTGTAGACCTTCACTGCTACTGCGATAGAAGGGGAAGGACACAGTGAATGAGTGAAAGCCTTACCACTTAGATAATAATTCTCCCCAGGTTTCCAGGATCTTCTCTGCACACTCCTTGGAAACGTCACCTGATCCACTGAGTAGCGGTTCGTCGTTATCTGGACACAAACACGCATGAAACAACACAACTGTGAAAATTTGTGGGAAATAAAAATGATTAACTTAAAATGTGAGTGTTTACTAATTCAAAGAGGTTGGTGTTTCACAGTCAAACTTTCTGCTTGATGGTGTTATCAAGATGGTGGACTCCACTTACAGACACTATGGATCCTCTGATATTATGTTTTGTGATGTTGTATACTGTGATGGTTTAAGCTGAACTGCCTCTGAGTTGTGTACATAACACTGAACTTGAACTACAGCTCTATAAATGTCATGAAAATACATGTCAGTAAATTGAAAGAGTCTCTGTTCTAAGTAAATTGTTTCATCTTCACTGAACACCAAAAGGTGAGACCAAACTGTACCGTAGGACCAGTAGACCAAAGACAAACACAGAGATAGATACAGAAAGTACTTCACTGATGTTCTCTGCCTAATAGTTTCAATGCTGCCTCTCATGTTCCAAAAATAATACAAAAACACACACACCACTGCTAGCTGAGTACTTGTGATGATACAGTACAGACAGTTCTGTAACACAGTGTCTGATCACCCACTGGATCTTTACTCCTGTGGACAACAAGCCTTTTATTTGTTACAGCCTGTGTCAAATAGTCGCAGGCTGCATACTCTATTCTATTTCACAGCAGTAATACTTTTATTATTGTGTCTTGAGGGTGCTCGCTGGTGAATGAGGTCAGTCATGACCAAGGACACCAGTCTTCTAAAGTAAATCCAAACCATCATTTATATGATCTTTTGAGTTAAGTGTTTGCTGCTTTATGTGTCTGGCAAGATCACGTACAGGACGTGTTTCAAAAGGTTAAAACCATTTTCATATGGTTTAGCTAGTCAGAACCACATGTTGCTCTATGTTGTCATATTAGTGAGGAATACTTGCTATTGCAATATCATAAAAATGATTTTTAATCATATATTCTTATCCTTCTGTATTCTCTGACTTTAATTACAGGAAAACCCAGTAGAAGTGATGAAAAGTAGGGCAGGATCCAATCACCTTCCTCTTCATCATCCTCAGGTGGTGAAGGAACCGTGGTACCAGGCCCAGTAGGCAGGATGCCGGGACTAGCTGTGGTCTTCCTTTTCTCTCTCTCTGTCTCACTTTCCAAACTCACCACCTCATAAAGAGTGTCGGAGGCAGGACTCTTACGCTCCTTACGCTCCATCTGAAACAACACATGAGTTCACATCCTCTGATAAGCCGATAAAACATTTGTTAGCCCAGATGTTCAAGCCCAAAGCTGATATCCGGTGCCATTCATAGAGACCACTGACCATTCTCTGAACCGATTTAATCATGGCTGGAGAAACTGTGCCTTGACTTGACATACCTGGCGGAGTTTAAGGTAGAAGGTCTCTGTGTAGCTACGCTTGCTGAAGGGCCAGAACAGCCTGTCATTTGGGGAGCACACTCTGACCCTCGTCTCCAGCAGGAAGCGGACCGGCTCCTCCACCTCTGTGATGACCAGGTCCACTGCTGTCGTCATGTACATGAATTTATCTAGAAAAATAATTAAATGAAAAACAGTGGCAGTGTTTGTGCCATGAGTGATTCGCTTATCTTAAAATGGGAATTATTCAAAAGCGCTGCAGATTGACTTGTTGTGTTTAAAGCTGAATTAGTGGTGGTTTTGCATGTGGCGTATATATGGAATTAATATAATGCCTGGGTTGATTAGTGTTCTTGTCCTTGACAACAGTAATACTAATGTGTTAAAATTGTACTTTCTATGAAGTATGCTGTTCAATGTCATAATACCCATAATTTTACAATTATTGTTCTTTTGCAGCAGGATTTTAGGATTTATGCTACAAGTGTAAAGTGATTGTACCACTTAGGAATGGGATCTTAAAACTTAGGGAATGTGAGAAAATAAACAATCACCTAATCAGTAAAATATGAACCAAGGGAATAATAACTGTTGAAAATAGTTGAGTTTTATTCGAATTTTCGACAGGATTTTGGCCGTCACCTTTAGGCGTTTCCTCATTTACAGCCTGGAACTGAGGCGTGTTAGGGTTCCAGCTTCCTGTGATGATGTAAGATTTCCCGTCAGAGCTCTTTCCCATTGACTCCTGAAGGGGCATAAGTTGGAGGAAGTTAGAAAACACACAAACACACAACAACACAGACACACACGCACATGAAAACAGCCGCCTACCAGGTCCAGCAGGTGCATGTCACTGTTCTTCACATTTTTCCCTGGGCTGAGCAGTAGACCAAAGCACCTAGAGGAGAAAAACACAATAATAAATAAACACATAAAGACACAGACATACGCAGAGGGAGACAAGGGAGAGAAGCAAAATGATAAAAGGTTACGTAAGAAGAACAAAAACAAAAAAACAAGAGCGGGAACTGGAGACAATACAACAAATCTTTCTATCGAGCAAAACCAGTTGTTTAACACCACATATGTTACTGCAAATAGCTTCTTGGACTGATCCTTTAACACAGACCAGAATATGGAGAATATTAAACACAGCCCTTCACTCCTCACCATCTCTGGATTTATCAAACAATAACAAACCATAAAAAGTGGGGTGGAATGTTTGAATTTCAACAGATTTATTAAACCATGGAAAATGAGGAGCCATTTTCACTTCACTCACTGTCTTACAACTGCGCCGGAACACTTCAAACCCGACACGCGGATGTATAGATGGTCACTGGTGTGTTTATCGAGTGCTAAGTGATTCATTTCTCGTTAACGTCTGGTCAGTCTGACAGATGCAGGCCGGATATTTTCCTTCTACATGACAACTCAAGTGTGACAGAGAATATAATTCATATCCTCCATTATTCTGATTATGCACGTTTTTTAATCACATTGAGAGATATTTGCACAGTATGTTGTCTTGGATAAAAGTTGTTAATCTCCTGTAAGTAGTGTTGTCCAAACACCAAAAGGATCTCTCACTTAAAAAATAAAAAGAGCACTGAACAAAAGGGCTTTACAAAGTTTTCATGAAGATTTTAAATCTAATTTGAGAGTAGTGTCTCCACTGACCACAAACATCAACATTCAGCGAGCTGTACAGTAACCTATTTTACGTGTGTGAGTGTATGTCTTTAATTTTACCTCTCAATGGCAAGTTCCTTATTGGAAGTCTGCTGGACATAAATGACTATTTTCTTGTCCATTCCTGCACGAAGCTTGAAGCTCTGCTTGTCCTTGTCCTTTGCGACAGCACTGTACATGAAAAAACAAGAAACATTGTTTATTAGATAAATGATCTTCAGTGGGAAAAAAACAGAGATAAAAGTAACACAGTCATCGTTGAATTAAGTAAAAGATAAAAGTTTAACAGTGACACAGTAAAGCTGATTTATTGAAACTGAAACCTTAAATTGGAAAATGACCAAATTACATTTTAACGTAATATTTGAGCACAGGCTGACGAAACAGGTGATTTGTTCTACATTGATATTTGGAAAGGGAAAAAATATAAGGAGATTCTATCTTATACAAAGAACTGAAGCAAATCATTTTTCTTCTGTTGGAAACTGCATCAGTGGAATTCATCACAAGTCAGTTGGCCAATAATTAGGACCATAGCTCATGTTTAGCACAGATCATAGAATAAATAATAGAAGTGTCCTTAAGAGTCATAGTCAAACACGCTCTGTTCCTCGTTCTTTACCTGCTATGAAAGCAGAGACATTTGAGACAGAAACAGTAATCAACAGTCTCCAAACTCTCGCTGACTCAAGTTGTTCTGATGAAATATTGAAGAAACCCTAAATACAGAAAATCCATTGATTGAAGATTTTAAACCTGCCGTGCTGCTCACATGTGAGTTGACTACAGATGAACAGACTTGTTCAAAGCCTATCAAAAAAACATTTTTATTTTATTTAAAAATGTTATTATTCTGTATTTTTGTATTTGTATCGATAATTCATTTATTATTTGGACATGAAAGATTACCTGGACATAAATACAGCATATATGTATCTGCATGTTAAAGTTGTTTGCTTGTAAATTAGCAAACTAAAAATAATCTACCAGGAGCTAATGAGGAGGAAATGTTTGTGGCTAAAAATACACACAAGCATTTTTTCAAATTTTGTTTTGTTTTTCAAATAAGCCAAGTATCTAAGGCTGTTTGTGAACGTGCAGAAATGAATGTGAAAAACAAAATACAACAGATCAGGAAGGATTGAAATGGAGTAAACACAGGAACTTTCTCGTGATCTCTTATCATGTGTGAAAACCTTTGCATGTGTGGGTTTGTAAGATGTTAATTTATATAAGTGGTCAAAATATAATCTAGTGTGATTCTCTTTGGTTATATTTTAATTTATTAAATAAGTTAATTTTAATAATGTTCACATTTCGTTTTCCTGGCATGTTCTTTTGATGATGCTTAAATGATTTGTACCTCATGGGCAACATTTATTCCACATGCTATCAACCTCAGAAAGGCTTGTGACTTTAGTAACTGGGTCACCCAAAAATCTGTTTACTTTGCACAACAGTAAAAGTGGAGCAGCTTTGTCCTGTGTTGATTTGGTGGGAAACACTGGTCACTAGGGAGACATTTGCTTTAAAGCTCTTTAAATATTATGCCAGGGAAGCAACACCGCAACAACTGGATGTTGCAAACTACCAATAAACTTTCGACCAAAACTGCAGCTCGCTCTACAAAATGTATGAGCCCTGCTGATCCTGTCTTGGTGATTCTGTTTTTGTTCATTTTACAATAAAACACACACAGAGAACAACTAACTGATGATGACAGTCCAGATCCATGTTTGTTTTAATAAAATTACATCACACAAGATTCTGTGAGATCCCTGGACATGCTAGAACTCTTAAGTCAATTCTTTTGGTCATTCTTACGATTAAAATGGTTTACATTTGTAGTTATTTCTGAGGTCCACTTTATTTGATATATTGGTTATAAAAAAGTAAATTTGAAAATCTTAAGGTGTCCACCAAGCTTGAAATTGACTGAAAAAAAGACTGCGTAATGTTTTGAGCTGTTGGTTGTTAGCTGAAAAAGATATTATCTCTGGCTACAAGATATGAAGCAGTGGAAGTCGAGTGCATGTGTATGAAAGTATCATGTTTTGGTCATTTCGCATTCACCAAATATAATATATAGTCCTCAGAAATCTATTTTCTATTTAATTTGAGATGCAGGTGTTACTCAGAAGCAGCTGTTGAGGCATCATAAGAGATGTTGCCATGCTCTACAAAAAATATTTTATGTATAAATATTTTTCCCACCTGAAGGTACCCTTCCCATCGTCCTCCCTGATCTCCAGGCTGACGGTGAAGGTAAACAAGTCACTGTCAGGGGTGAGTGGAGCGGCCAGCTGAGATGACAGAGTAGCCTTCTTCGCTGACCGCCGAAACGCTGTGGCAAAGCTGTACAATATCCTACTGACCTGCAGAGAGAGAGAGAAGTGAACACAAACAATGGTATTTTATAATGAACACAAAGTTAAGCCACTGTGATGTGGAGGCGAGACAAGGCCAGTTTATTTATGTTGAACATTTTCACAACAAGGCAATACAAAGAGTGTTTAAGAGATAGAAACAAAATATTAATGCAGAATACGAGTTGAATAAAAAATACTAACGACATACAAGAGTAAAATTTACAGTGCATTAAAAGGATTAACAATCCTTTGATTCAATAAAAGGCCGTGGCAAACACAAGTCAGCCTTGATTTGAAAGAACTAAGAGTTGCAGCAGACCTGCAGTTCTGTGGCAGTTTGTTCCAGATATACGGAGCATAAAAACTCAACGCTGCCTCTCCATGTTTAGAGTCTGGAGACAGAAAGCAGACCTGTACCAGACAACCTGAGGGGTCTGGATGTTTCATAAGGTAGCAGCAGATCCGAAATGTATTTTGGCCTGAAACCATTCGGTGCTTTATAAACCAATAGCTGTACTTTGAAGTCAGTGCTTTGACAGACAGGAAGCCAGTGTAAACATCTAGAACTGGAAGGATATGATCCACTTTCTTAGTGAGGACTCGAGCAGCTGCAGTTCTGAATCAGCTGTTTTTGTTGAACTGATTTTTTTATTTTAACAAAGACCTGTAAACACACAATTACAGCAGTCAGGTCAACTAAAGATAAAACGCATGGTCAAGACTTTTCAAATCCTGCTGACATTTAAATTCTTTAATCCCAGATATGTTGTTTTTTGTAATTGTCTTAATGTGACTGTTAAAATTCCACAAGCACTATGATTGGGAGTGGTTATTAACTTCAGCGATTATAGCCTAATACTGACTTTTAGCCATTCCTTCTTGTCTCCAAAGCCAATAACTTAAGTAAAAGCAAATGTGAACTTGTTCAATGCACTTGTACAGAGCTTGAATGTGATTACAGTCCCCTTTGTGACTGAGTCATGTAAACATGTTTCATCTGTAAAATTGTGGTGGCATATTTTGTTTTGTTTTCCATACTCTGAGCTAGTGGGAGCATGTAGAGGTTGAACAAAATATCTTCCAAGTTAGAGCCATGTTTGTCTGCTGAGATGTGTAATAACCTAAACAAAGTCTTTCCAGTCCTTTAAGCAGTTTGAAAATAGATTTAGTGGTATGTCAAACAGTCCGATTTTTCAGTTGGTTTAGTAATGTTGTGGTCCACTGTGTCAAAGGGAAGACTAATAACACAAATATACTATTTACTAAGGCTGATCTATTATTGTTGTTATTGCATTTGCACCATAAAATACTCCAAATAGCCCATGAAATGACAACATTATTTATTATGCATCAGGGTTAATTATTATTCGTTATTCTCGGATAAGGACATTTAATCATCGTGATGGTTTTGTGCTTTGGCACAGGGTTTAGCAGCACACGCAGCTGAAATGTCTTGTGGAACCTAAAGTTGAGTTTTGTAAGCCAAAAATATCGGCAACTGGCAAAGCAATTAGTGAGTCATTAGCATTGATTAAAAACTCAATCACACCGCAGCAAGAAATGTTACCTAATGACCCACTACTCTACTGACTGTGGTATCTCAAACTATTAACGATCTTGAGTTTTGATTACGATAAGGATTGATATTTGTCTGTTAAGCTGAGCATGAAGGTACAGTTACTATCAATATATTATCAACTAACCATTACCAGAGACTGCAGGGTTCTGCTAAATCTCCCACCTCAAAGAGGAGCAGTGTTGGTGGGGGGGCAGCTACAGATGGCCAAGTGTGGAAAACTTTATTTACATTCACTAAACACAATTTTCCACACACACAATACTTAAGCTTTGCCAAGAAAATGTCATATTTTATGTTTGATAATTACAAAAGCAACATGTGTGAGTTAATAAACAGAGCTCTCCCGCATATAGAGGCTCATAGCACAGTGGTTTTGGATCAGCTCTAATTCTGGTTAACAGTTGAGCCCTGGGGTTAGTGACTACGAGATGGTGTGGGGAAACTGCTGTTATCAATAAATAACAACGCTCTTTTATAAAGCAGCCTCCAACCTTTCCTGCACAAAGCCTTTGTTATGTTCTTGTAGCAGAAGGTTGTCAGGGGATTGCAGGGGGTTTATTTATTCAGAAACAACTGGGATTGGATGCAAGAGTTGGGGGATGAGCAGAGTTAGATGGGGGTCACCCCCTGTATTGAAGAAATTGTGACATCTTAAACAAAGGTATTATTGTTCTGTCTATTACAATTAATGCTGCAGCCAAAGATGAGAACTTTAGAATGTCTACAAATGGCTCTTTTTACTCATTGTGTGCGAGGCAGTGGTGTATCTGTACAGTACTGATTTCAGCCTGTGTACCGAGGAGAGTAAAAAAAGTCATAGATGCTTTGGCCGTCAATACAGATTTCTTAAAATGCTCACAATGGCCACTCCAACTATGAAAGACAGATTTGCTGTCAATGTATTTGTAAACTGGAAAGAGAGAGAGAGAGGGGGCTGAGTAAACATTAATGTATGTGTTGTAAAAGCCATGCCTCTTCCGATGCCTTTAACACCACTCAAGCCACATTGACATGGCATTGGCTAGGGTGATATGACATCAAAACAATATCGCAATTATTTCGAACCTTTACCTCGATCGCAATTAATTTACAGTTATTATATTTTCCACAGCAGCCAAATCTTCATCTATGAGACATTTTTTAACTGATGTCCCGAGCAGCGATCTGCACCAATTTGTCAGTGCCGACATTTTTTGTTTATCTTTCCAAACATGTGATTTAATTTGTTTTAGGAGCTAAATTGCTTTGGTGAAACAAATCTATTAAAGCTGTAATAATTAAAATCACACAGCACTAAATTTGGATCTCTGGACAGGAGGAATAAAAGGAGGTGTTGGGTATGAGACTCAGCAGGGCTCAATGTTACTATCAACACCAGGAGACTTGGAACTGTTACAAACTGGCCTTGAGGCCAGACTAGGAGGTCTGGCACTACAGAGGGAGAGCAGGACTGGGGAGGTGGTTTGCTTGTGGACATTTCTATTCAAAGTCTATTTTAAAAAAAGAAATAACACCAAATTTAAAAAATAACATTCATAACATAAGTTCTGAAAATATGTACAGGACTTAAAATTATAATTTGAATAACAAAAGGAAATACATTTCCCTCTAATAATTTTGCTTACCGAATTTCGAGAAATTTTAGAATAATGGGGTGTTGTGAAGGAAAAGACAACCGATGGGCTGACTCACTCCTTTTTAACAGTGCAAATGAGAGATAAAAAAGTAGCGATAGTGTAAACTGGTTTGTTGCTGGAGGACTGAAGGAAGGAACAAGGAAATAGGAAGATGAGAAGGAAGCAAGAGCTGCAGACAGAGATGTCTGATTTGTTGATAAAGAGCTGGGGATGTGTGTGTGTGAATATGCATAAGTGTGAGCACGATTGTCACTGGTGAAGGTCTGGGAAAGTGGATAGTTGCACGACAAGGGACTGATAAAGTAGTGTCTGTCTGAAGGTTCCATGAAGGAGAAATCAGGTCACTGAACATTGAAGCTTTAGCCCAGATTCATGAGTGGATTCACTTTTCTCTTCTTTTACACGTCTGGTGAACAGACGTGTAAAATAAGCGATGACTCTCCTATAGATTGGCTTGGGGGGATTGTGTGTGGTGCACATGTGCATTTCAGCATAACCTGCAGTGCATGACATAATCACTTGGGGACCACTGAGAAACCTCCCGCACTGACACTGAAGCCTAAGGGACACACTACAGGGGAGATCAGCTACAGAAGGCAAGGTCAAGCAGAATACTGGTCGTCGGTCATATGAGTGTGAACACATGTGTATGTACGTGAGTGGATAAGAGTGCAGCAGAGGAGGTTTGCTCCCCCTCTGGTTCGCTATCAGAACAGCAGCAACATTACTTCTACCTGTTTTTTTGTATGTGTGTGTTAAACGTGACTCCAGTAAACACAGTAACACATTAATAAATCGATAAATCCTCACCGCCTCTTGGATTTGACAGCGGAACACATGGATCCTGAAGATCTCAGCATTGTAGTGGCTCTCGGTGAAGGCGAAGCAGTCACTCTCTGGAGTACCATCATGACCACGCACACAGAACAGAATCTTGTAGATAGGGTAGTTGGCAATCTCTGTACTGTTGTTTGGGTCTAGCAACCTGTTAAATATCAATAAATACGTTCATAAAAGTCACCAACACAACTGAAGCTATTCTTGTTACATGTACTGATGTGAGGATTTCAGTCCATCAGCTGGAACTGTTCTTTTTTAACTAGTTCTGCACATGTTCTTACCTGACAGTGCCTTCAGACACGCCTGGCACAGATAGTGTGACGTCCAGTGGGACCTGGCACTGCCCTCTGAGAATACTCATCATACGAAGGGCCTCCACCTCACTGCGAGGGGCGTTAACAGATGCGCAACCCAGATATGTCAGCTGGCTGAACACAACGCTGTCCTCATCTGGAATGGGACTGCTGGGGCTGCCATCGGATGATGATTCGTCCCCTGCAAAGTGGCAATGGAAAGATGTAAAGAAAAGAAAGGGAATTAATGAAAAAACAATATTGTCCTCATTACTGGGAGGCAAGAAAGAAATATGGAATTTAAGAGGATAGGTGAGGAGGACAACAGTGATATCAATTAGAGATATTTATGCAACAAATGAATACAATGGAGAAGATGATGAGAAGAAACACCAACAGTCCTCTGAGATATAGATAAAAAAAAGCAGTGAGGGTGATCAATGTGAATAATAATATAATTTGAAAACCTGAGTGCTTTTATGATACTACACTTAATGTCCTAAAATTTATAAGAGCCATTGTGTGAACTTCAAAAGACATGAAAAGTGAAAATAGAATCTATAAAAGCAGGATTGCTCACCGCGATACGACCTCTCATTCAGCTCACTCTCCTGTGCCGTTTGAACAGGCAGCACTATCTCCAACTTGGGCGGGGATGAACTCAGGGGGTCAGAGCCTGGCGCTACAGGTGACGCTGTCGTGGGGAGAGGGCCACGGCCCCCTGCACCAAAGCTCTCCATTCCTGTTCCCGGTCCGTGCCCAGCGTCAGCTACCGATGGGTCCATTAGGACATCCTCTAACTCTCTCTGGAGCTGCTGTTCACTTCCATTCCCCACAATCTGATTGACACACACAGAGTAGCAGAAACACGCATACAAAGACACATGCACGCAACCACACCAAGGAGCAGGGACAGAAGAGGGCACAGAGAACAACACATTTAAACCCAAACACATATAAAACACAAGAAAAGATGCTGATGCACAAAATCATCATTGAAATCATCATAACAAATCAAATTCCAGATAAACCAGAGGCCCACTCTGTGGTTTTTAGGACTGTGCAGTGCTTTTGCTTTCAGCAGTGATCTTGTGATTCATTTCAAGTGAGTGTGGTGAAGGTGTAAAGAGGAAAGATGCCTTGTTTTATGTTGGCAGTCAGAGATATATCTTGATTACATTTTGTTTAATCATATTAGTGATTAGTGGGTAAATGTGTAAATCCGCCTCTGCTACCAAATAGTGAACAAAAAAGCAAGACAAAAGCTGGACAAACTACGAAGCACCACAAAAAGAGGGAATGCTCAGTTTTCCTGCCGGCTGTGGATGCACATTACTAGTGAGGAGCAGACTTAAACTGCAGAGGGCGCCACTGTACAGAGCAAAAAAGGGAGGAGGAGGCAACTAAGAATAGGGAATGTGATTTTTTTTACTTCCTATGGTATAACTAATGGTTGAATATTCTGGCTCTCCATGTACACACCACGATAAATAAATGTGACTTCGACATATGTGGTAGTTTCTGCTGTTAGAACAACTACTGTGTATATGTGGATATTCCTTGTGCATAGGAAGAAAACATATTACATGTTGAAGAAAATTATTTTAAGGAACTATCATTCTATATTTAGGTTCACACATCCAAAATACACACATCTAACTGCGTCACTATGCAACTATGCTAAGACTTGGGATTTAAAGGTACTGCTAAAAGCCTTGGTGGGTGTAGGAGCATCTACCACTACCATCCACTAATGTGTTGATGCAGCTGGCTAGTGCCATCACTCAACAGCTGGCCAATATATGAAAAGCACAAATAATCACAGACAGAAATCACCACGGAATGACATCAATAAAGAGAGGAATAAAGATACAAAACAAGCAAGAGATACAGAGAGAAGAGGTGGAGAGGAAAGATAGAGAGAGAAGAGACTGACCTTAAAGCTGACCCCTTCCTCAGAAATCACCTGCATAACAAACAACAAGTTTAGACACACTGACTCTTCTCTGACTGGATGGGAGGGGGGATGTGCACAAGAGTGTGTTTGCAAAAACCAAAACATGATATCTGGATGACTTGAGAGTCAGTGAATGTAGTGATTTCACCAGAGGACAGTGGATGTATTTCGAGGACAGCGTTTCTTCATTGAGACAACAGGCAGAGCGTGGCAACTAGGCAGCACACCACTGACCTCAACTGTGTTTTCAATCAAAATAACTGCAGTTCATTAAGAGGCCACACTCATGCAATATGCAAACTCAAACTCTCAAATCACTCTCTCTTAAGTGTGACTTCTTTCTGAATATGCAACATCCTTGCTCTGCAGGCACCATCTTTTGGTCCCTTTCCAACACCAAGCCAACACTTCCTTTCAAATTCAAAGAAAGTGAGGTGAAGTAATAATATAAACTTATGGACAGAGTGTGAACATATGAGCCAGTGATTCTCAATAAAAGGAAAGGTGATAACTAGTAAACTGTAGGTGTCATGGACAAAATGTGTTTGCAGAGGAGAGGAGGAGGAGAGGTAACCTGAATCCATGAGGGACGCTCACAGGATGGTGCCTCGTAGCTACATTTCCTTCAAAGTCGTGTTTCTCTTTGCAGACAGACACACCCTGGTCACAAAACACCATTATTTTTCCTGACAGTGAGTTCAAAGCACTTGCAGCTGCATCGCCAGTGTTGGTAAACTAATATCTGCTGAGTGCAGCACTGAACTGACTCACAGAGGGCATACAGTATATCAGACATGCTGCGGCGGGATAGCATAGGCTGTATACTAACAAGTGCAGCTGATTGACTGCAGATGGGGGATGTTTTCCTAAAGATCAGTTGCATAAAACAACTGAAAGACAAATTCTTAAAATATCAGCTGACACAAAATAAATTCACACGTGATTCTTCTGTTGTTTTACTTGAGTGACAATGTGATGATAATCCCTTTCATTTTCCAATACCACACAAAATAGAGAGAATTGCGAGGCGGCCGAGACACAGAGAGGAGCAATAAATGCCGGTAAAAACTGTAAAAAATTGCATCTTTACGTCCAAGCATGTATGAAAAGTGGCTTGGCCGAGGTGTGCATGGCTCCCTGGGTGACTGCCCCGAGCCTCATACACCCCGCCCCCAACCCCGTCTGCCTGCTCAGTACCACTCCCACCTAATTTGTGGCCAGGAAAAACCATGACTAAACAAATAATAATGCCAATGAGTGAAAAACCTCAAACAGGTTTAAGCGACAAGAACAAGTCCTGCACAACAAACAAAGCCAATAAAGATGCTCGTGTTTTAAGGAGGTGCACATATTTGACAACTTCCCTGCTGTAAGTAGCAAATGTAAAAGTACACACAGATAAAACACACAAATCAACTATGACACAAAGGAGAAGTGAGGATGTTGAAAAGGCAAAAGAAGAAATGGTTAGCCTTATTGTTAGAGTGTGAGACTGCATGGTTAAAAAAGATGGAAGAGAGTTTTAGACAGGTGAGAGATGAACAACTGTTGACAAAGTAATCTGTATGACCTCTGACCCCTAACATGCCTTTTAAACATGTTACACTGACAGAGGTCAAAATTAGACCTGGGCAAAATGGACTCTGAGTGTTGATGTTGAAAATGATATGTAACAAATGTTTTCCAATTTATCGGCCAATATAAAAATTTGGCAATGATTTTTAAGATGTTATCTTATGACAGATATGTGAAAATTGAGGCCTATTATGATATTTTTAAGTTTAAACATTAAAACAACACAAATAAAACCAAATATATTGAACTAAATACATATAAATATTTTTTACATAATCGTAAACAAGTGGGCCTATATCAGCAAATATTAAGGGTGTTCCGATTGATCGGCTACTGATCAGTATCGGCCGATATACCCTCTAATTATTTTGATCTGCAATCTTTCTCTTGTTTCTCTATTAATGCCTTTCTGCGTCATCTATCTGTGATTTCCACACATGCAGAGAAAGTTAAAGTCATGTTCATATAGTTCAAAATTGTGCACAGCATCAATCCTGCAGCTGCTGACAGCACAGATGAGCACAGGCTGATACAGGGGTTTATCATGGCACTGAATGGGAACTAAGGAACAACTTGAAAGTATAAGCAGACATTTACTCACAAGATTCTAAGTTGGACTGAGCCCTGTAGTGTTTAATTGCATATAGAGCAGGGAAGAGAAATCCGATTATAAGTGGTCACTTGGATCACCCAAGATGAATGTAAACAGGGTCATAGACCACGTGATCGGTATCCGCCGATACTACTTCTAACTATTGCAATCGGCAATCAGCCCAAAAATCCTGATCGGAACACCCTTAGCAAATATAAACACTGATACTACTACATTTAATTAAGGCTTATATCAGCTTATCAGCAAAGCAATATATCTGTCTGGCTCAAGTTAAGATAAAATTAGCATCAAGGAAGTTCTGCCAAATCATGGCCTGACTTTTTTTTCGACTGGATTTTTTTTTTTTCATAAATTTACAATTTCTGTCATTTCTTTAATATCAAGAACAGATTTTGATTGAGTATTTAGCATCCTCCTGATATTGAACGAAGCAAATGTCAAAAGAATGTACTTATCACTTACTCTAACTAGACAAGTACAGCTCTGAAGTCACCCTTCTCTCCCTTGTACGTCTGTCCATACCTACACCCAACCATCCTTACCTTCAGTCCTGTCTTTTCGTCATCACTACCATTATTAGTGGAGGAGGGTGTCTCGTCCCCCAGGCGGGACACAAGGACAAAGTCCTCACTGTTGAGAGTGGACACTGAGTCCGAGGAGACGCTAATCTTCCCCACCGAGACTTTGTCATCCATGGCTGCCGCTGTTAAATTCAGCCACGCTGCTCATGAATGGAAGACGGGAGGAGGAAGTGGTGGGAGATGATGAGCAAAATCACCTAGAAAAACAAAAAAAATAAGGAAAAGGAAAAAAAGCAGAAAACAGTCATGATGTGATGAAATCCATGAAATGCATCTTTAAAGGCAAGTGGAAACTTAGCTGTTGGACATTAACCCTCTAAAAACAGTGAAACCATTCATTCTTCACCTTTAGAGGTATTTCTAACACCTGAAAGAAACTGTGGCAACTTTACAAAACCCAGCGAGGAACAATTAAGATGTCAAGTAAAAGTGATTAAGAGAGCAGGCTGCAATGAAGAAACAAGGAGTTGTGGGTTTCTGAAGAAGAAAGCCATGGTGATATAAGTGACACTTTGAAGAAACATGCATGTGAAAGTGAGGAATTAAATGAACAAGCCAGTTTTGTACAACCATCTTGTCTGTCACATGTCAGTGATGCCTGTTGCAGGTACACCATAGACAAATTACCTTAACACACAAAATCAGAGTTGGATGTGCTAATTGCATTGTGTGCACTGTAAATATATACCACAACTCTACGCCTCCTCCCATTATCCACATTGGAGGGATTGAGTTTGGTTTGCGACGGTCCACCTCTGCATGCACCTGACCAATCATGATCAAGTTTCACCTCGCACAATCTTACCGGAAAAAATGTACACTTGAAAAAAGATTTGAGTGATAAGAACTATATAAAATGATGGACACCTTCTTACGAGTCAAAATTCTTGCACTTTGATATTTTAGTTTGGTTCATGTTCCATGAAATAACATGGAGGAGGTAGGTTTATGACCTATAATGCAGTCAGGTGACGATTGAAACCCTTTCCACTTGGATTAGGGTTAGCAGTCATGTGGTCCATTTTTAAATAACCAAGAGACGATTGCAGAATTGACAAACACAAATACAGATGCATGGTTAAATAAAATAAAATGTAAAAATGATGATTTAGTTTCTATTTGTAAGTTCAGATATGTCAGTATGAGAGAAAAATCTCCATGTGTACAGTTAGGTGAGGTAACTACTGAAAGGGGGGAGGTGCCCCTGTATGTAACACAGGAAGAAAGACACAACAGACGGTTCTGGCAGACGTTCAAACAGAGACTATAACAAGCTATTTATATCTCAACTCCTCCCTTTCACTCTCTCCCATCCCTCTTCCTTTCACTCTTCTCTCCTTATCTCTTCTCCTTCCAATCTTCGGTGTATCTCAGAGCTTTCCTCGGTTCTCCTCTGCCCTTTACCTCCTCCAGTTTTTCTAAAGGTTTCAGTCGGTGTTTCTTGGGCTGTATTCTCTAGTGAAAAGCCCCACCCTCTCTATTCAAAGCAAGTCACACAATTGAAAGTAACAGGAAAAGTCATCGGAAAGGTTAATAATGTGACTTACTTATGATAACCTTAATATGAGTAGCCATGTCTTTGTGAATAGAGGCTTTTAGTTATTAAGTTACTATTAGGCTACCATTAACTGCCAGGTTAGAGTTGCTTTTTTTATATTTTCAAAGCAAACTGAAGAAATGTGTGACTTTTATTCACCCACAAGTCCTGGGTGTTATATTTCACTTGTACTGCAAAAGTGTAGTTAAAGATATAGTTGCAGGGTACAAGGATTTATCAGGTCCACAAAACTTCAGAATGAAAACTGTCAACCTGAAGACTGCGAATTTAACATCACACCACTCAGTTAATTTCACTCAGTATAGGTACTAGAAAGAAGAAGATCACTTTGAGCAGAGTCAGATGCTCAGGACAGTTTCTGAAACTTGTTGTGAATACGTCTAACAAAAAACAATCTCGTTTTAAAGGCAAACTCTGGAGATTGTCAGTGCTCAATTTTAGTTTTAGAGTTCATGTCCCAAAACACCTCCTTAAAGACTTTCTATTGCTGCTGTGCAGTTGTTGCTTCTTCTCATGACAACACTGACTTTTTACCAACAACCCAGGGGGAGTAATCATGAAGCCATATGGACTGGCAGGTAGTTAAATCATTGTTGTGGTGACTGTCATCCTGTATCATGATAGCATGACTGGAAGTGAGATATGGACAACTTACTCACTTTTGTGTTTATTTTATTGAAGTGAAGGCTGCAGCTCCGCCACATGTATGACAGGTAGCACTTCCTTACTGATTAAGAGGAATTGGGATTATAAACTGCAGAAATATGGGACAAACCATTATCTGCATGGATCTGTGGTATAGGAATCATAGGAATCATTTAAATCAGCAATTTTAAGGAACAGCAGATAAACATTATAAACCTCAGTCAATGAGAAAAATAGCCTCTGACACTCCTACGTCCTTCCTCAGATTCCCAAACTTTTAATCTTCAGGACACTTTGTAGATGTTTACTCTACTTTTGGCTCAATGGCTGCAGCTTTCTATTTTTAGAAAACTTGTAATCTGAGTGATTGGACAAGGTCGTTTTTTTCCCTCAGATTTTGTCTTGGTGGAATTTTGAGTTGTCACATATTCTGGTCTTTTGTTTGTTTTGCCACAGTGGCTGCTGCTGATAAGGCTGACTCCCAGAGTGTAATAAACACTACAAGAACACATCTGAAAGCATTAGCAGTGGGCTAAGCATTAGCAAAATAGTGCTTTCATTAAACCAACTAATCAACAAAATAATTTAAGCTTTAATATTAGAGCCTTTCTTCAATCCTTTACATTCTTAAAGTTTTGAAGTAGAATCCCCAGACATCCCAATTTTTTTTACATATTAAAAATACGAAGTCTAATTTGAAGCAACTAAGTCCTGAAAACTTTTACAACATTAACTAACTTTGAGAGCTTTGCCCTGTTGTCATTTTCTCTGTCTCTGGCCATCGGAAGTACCAGGACGAATCCCACCATATCAGTGGTCCTAAGCAGACAGACAGGAAGTCCTCACCATAGCACCGACCCCTCTGTTTACCTGTTATCTGGATCTCGTATCAGAGAGGGAAAGCAGTGTGCACATCCAATCCCAAGCCTTCATCAACCTGACTCAAATCCATCCCCCTAACACAAGTAAGCACTTACCCACAGCCACACACGTGCGCACACACGCACACGCAAAGGCATGCGCTCACGCACACACACAACTCTGTCTCTGATTGGCTGGCAGCTCTAACAGGCTCATAATGGCTGCCTTGTCACCCTGCTTCCCTCCTTTGCCTCACTAACCTCTCCGCCTGCTCCTGCCAAGATACACTGTTGGTTATCAACACTTTTAGTGCAACATAAGGCTGAGCAATGAGAGAAGAAAATGTATATTCAATTTCAACAATTTAATAGATGCTATGTGGGCCTCTCTGCAGCATTGCAGACACAAGAAAACATTTGTTTTCAGTCATTTCAGTACACTCAACACAAAGGACACATTTCGGCAGAGGCAACCCATCAAACATTTGTTTAGTGCTGCAAGTGCAGAGGGTACGAAGCTCCTACTGAATCTGGCCCCTCTCCATTTAAGTGTTCTGTAACACCGTCTGGATGGCAGTAATGTGAAGTAATGACTAAGGGGGTGGTCGGTGTCGTCTGCTATGGTGAGTGCTGGGCGTGGGATGTCTCTGTCGTTCAGATCTGTGATTTTGGATGTGGGAAGGCTGATGATTTTAGAGGCAGTGTGTGTGTGATGTCGGTGAGTTTGTTTTTGTTGGTAACAGAGAGTACCTTGTAGAAACTGGTGGAACAGTACAGCAGGATGGGCTGGACGATGCTTTACTAGAGTAGCAACAGGAGGTGGGGGGGATTCAATGATATGGAGTCTTTGCTGTGATCGTTTATGGATAGAAGTGATGTGTTAATCAGTCATTGTCAATATCGAGTCCGAGGTATTTGAAATGGTCAACCACTTCCTTTATCTTGTCAATGTTCAGCTGTAAGAAGTTGTTTGTTCACCACTGTGTGAAGTGAGCAATGGAGTTGGGATAAGTCTGTAACAGAGTTATTGTCATTGAGTAATCCCAGAATGGCAGTGTCATCAGAGTATTTGGAGTATGTGGTGATGGGTGAGGGGCTGGGGCAGTCGTTGGTGCAGAGTGTGTAGAGTGGTATAATGGTGTGTAACATGTCACATACCAAAAAAGTTGCAGCTTATGCAATCTGAATATTGTCCTTAAGCCTATTGGGATGTCAAAAGTTTCAAGATTGATTTAGCCCCAGTGCCAGTCTACTTATTCTTCCAAAATCAGATGTAGCTTGATGATATGCACAGACTCTCACACCTCTTGTAGCTGTTTCCGACCAACATCAAAACCTTAACTACATGCGTACATTAATAGATGAGTACTCAGTAGGATAAATACATTATTATCTTATGATATTTTATCTTATCCTCTCCAATCCTATTTTACCACACGCTTCCTCACACTCTGCATTTATTTTTATCAATTATATAACTGTAAGTTCCAGGACTGCATCTGGCACAATTATGATGGTGATAAAATCTGCCCACAAACAGACAGATAGATATAAACAATCCAAGCTGCGGTGAGTTAAGAGTTTTAAAAACTTAACTGTTGACACACAAAGTGATAAAAGCAGTCGGGACAAAAACAGACGCACAGAATATCTTATACCAATCCATGTGTAAAGCCGTGCGTGCACACTGGAAACCTACGCCTGACTATTTTTTTTACTCCCTACCACTCTCCAGCTGAATGGCCTGTTCTGAGCTGCCAGCTGGGCGCTGCGTGCACCTCACAAGGGAGAGGAAGACAGCCAGACACAGCTAAAGAGCATTCAGGCTTGCAACACAGTCCCTTTCGACGCGCCTCACAGCAATGATTTCAGCCAGGCAGAGACACCCCAGAGAAAGGATGGGACAGAAAGAACGACAGAAAAGCTGAATAACCACATAGTCATTCACAAGGTACAGAGGGAAAGAGAAAGAAAAGAAATGAAAGAGCAGCTCTGAATGATTGAGTCTTTACGTAAGAATCAAGGAAACACATAAAAACACACGGACAGCAGCTTATTATCATTTCAGTTGAGGCTGACAGCAGAGCACAGGCTCTCATTTGACTATCAAGGAATGAAACCATTGCATGTCCCTGCACTCAACAACAAAACAATCTCACATGACGTGAGGACAGACCTGCCTTTAACTCGGACATAAAAAAGTGGCTAGAAAAAACATCTTCTGTGAGATACTGAGTTGCACAATATGCAATGTGGCAATTCATAAACATTCACATAGCAGTGGGTTATGAAGAATAGAACTATGTGGCTCATAAGGGAAACTTGACACCTGTTCGCAACTGAATGTGTGATCCTTTACAACAAATAGTTGTTAAGGGTGTTGGGCCTTTAAACAATAGAAGTGAAAGCAGCAAGCGTCCCTTATATAAGATTACATGAAAGGGTAAGTTTACTACACAAGCATTTTATGTATATTCTGGGAAATAAATACAACAGATGTATTAATTAACTCTCAGAATGCTGACCACAATTGTAATTTATTGATATTTCACATTATTGAAGGGTGTAATCAATGATTTACTTTTATTTCTCCAATCAATAAGGCCTAAGAACTGGGGATAATGTTTTTTTAATAAACAGGTTCATCCAAAAATTGGAATATATATTAACTAACAACAATAATAGCTTAATCTGAATTCCATTAAATATTTATACAGTTATTATGTTATACAACTCATAACACAAATTAAAGATATAGTCCTCCTGGGGGTGATGACTGAGAATGTGAAATGTTCAGCAATTATTGTTTAATACAATAA